>NC_088694.1:54555381-55155381 GCF_028017835.1 Emys orbicularis | reverse complement strand
TTGCTGCAGCGGAGGTTGCAGAAGTTAAAAGCCACAAGAAGCACATTTGAATGTTTTTTAACCCCATTCAATATAAACATTTGTGGGTGATTATGGAGCTGTCCGTTTAGTTAGTCCACGCTCTGTCCTCCGCCAAAGTAAGTGCTTACTCAAAATAGCAACATTAAAACACAGCCTTTGGAGACTATAAAGGGAAAGAACTTAAATCGGGAAGAATTTGGGGCGTCTTTTCTCATGTCTGAATGGGACAGATACCGCGGTCGGCGTAAAATAATAAAAAAAAAGCAAGAGCGATTGTAACTGAAACATGGCTAACAAGAATGACTGAAAAAATATAGGTTGAATCTACTGTTAAATTTATTTTTGGCAAAATTAGGGTAAAATACATGAACTAAAATTAAATATATGGACAATATACCTTCAAAATACCTGTTAATTATATCTGTGATGAGGTAAAGCTCTGGTTTCAAAGTCCCTCAAGGTGTAATAAAAAATCTAATTGAAAACTTGGATTTTTAGCTGGCTTGTTTGGAAAGTGTTATTACCTTGTCTTATTTTTAAAGAAGCCCTACATATCAAATGCGCTCTGTTTATAGTGTGGAAAAATAACGTGAATGCAGCGACACCTAATGGTGAAAATTAGGGTTTGTTTTGTCATTTGACATCCTTCTATGTTTTCTTTACTTTAACTTTCAGCAGCGGGGAAACAAAAATGCAGAATAAATACCCCAAGAACATTGGCTGGGAATTTCAAAGGACATTACTGGAATTTGATATTTAACTCTCATTACATTTCTCCTTCGAAAATCCCATTTGTCATTCTTAACGCCTCTGGGTATGTACTGAAATCTCTCCTACCCTAATACCTAAGCCGCTCAAGATATTTATCCTGCCAATCTCCACCCGAGGTAGAGGAAGAGCAAGAGGTCGAGTTTACAGATAGAGGAACTGAGGCACAAAGAAGTTCACTGGTTTGCACCGGGTCACACCGGGAGTCTGTTCCAAAACTGAGAACAGAAGCCAGATATCCTGAGTCCCAGACCAGATCCGTACCCACAAATCAGTCCTTCTTCACTCAATCTTCGCAGGATGTCAACTGCAGAGTAACAGGGAGCCAGCGGTGTTTCCGGGGTCAGGTCACTTTCCCAAACTCCGCCCTCTTCCTTTAGGCTTGTTTCTGATGAACCTGGCCCACTTGTAGCTGCTTTCAGAGACCAGAAGCTTCAAAGCCTCTTCACAGCAACAGCTGAAAGAGTCAAACTCGGTCGCTATAGGAGACATCATGGACAAGTGTTTGATTCTCAGTATTTGGATATTTAATCAGTTAGGTAAAGGGGCTCATTTTCAAAGGCGCCTAACAAATGTGTATGCACATCTCCTACCGAACCCTAAACCTATCCTCAAAGAATTTCTCTGAGTCTCACCTAACTCTGACCTACTCTATTACTTTTAAATCTTCTGGTGTACGGCACCTAAACCCCTTAATCTTGTTTGAAATTCCAAACCTTACATTGCAATGCACCTAGAGCCAGTTCTATGGGTCAAGTGCAGTTGAAATGTTGCCCTTGGATTTGATTCTCTTTCTGCAGGTGCTGCTCTGGGTGACTCGGTCCAGTCCAGGGAGCCTGAAGTTTCTACATCAGAAGGAAACACTGTGTCGCTCAGTTGTTCTTATGATACCAGCTCTAGTAATGTCTATCTCTACTGGTACCGGCAGTATCCGCACCAAGCCCCGCAGTACATTCTCTGGAGAGGAGCGAAATCCTACAGAGATCTCAGTGATACCGCAGGTTTCGCCCAGGAGAGGTTTTCTTCCCAGGCTGATGACAGCTCCACAGCTCTGAACATCACAGCCCTGGAGCTGGCAGACACCGCGGTGTATCTCTGCGCCCTGCGTCTGGCACAGTGACAGAGCCTCACAGCAGAGCTGTACAAAAACCCTCCCAGCCCTGCTGCAGACAGACGTTAAGCACACCGAGGCGGGAATCTGCGTCCTGCAGGGGACTTGAAAGCGCTGTTGAAAACATACTGAATGTTGGTTTCAAGATACTCCTCCCAAACCTGAAATCCTCATTCAAACAGCTCCATTAAAACATCACCCTTGCAGAATACACAGTGCTTGGGCTTTGTCACTCAGGAAACATCGTAGGAATACTTTTCTCATTATAAACTGGGGCGAGTTTATGAGAAATCCTAACTGTGAAAACCTCAGTTTATTGACATATGTGGGAAAACACTACGGCAATAAAAGAATATCCTATTTGTGGTTGGGTAAAGCGTGGTTCAGATACCGGTTTCCAATGGACCAGAGTCAAATCTCTATCCGAACATCAAATACAATTATATTTCTGTGTGATTAGTTAGAGAACTTGTATGAGTTTAAAAACATGAGTACAGACAGGGTCTCTTTGCATGTTGTGGAAAATCAATAGGCGAGCAGTGCTACCTACTGGCGGGAAATATGAATACATTTTATCATTGGAAATCTTTCCATGAAATTTAGATTCCTCTTCGCAGAAGCAGCAGGGGAGGGTATCCGACCGGGTCCCGTCTAGGGGAAGCCATCGAAACGTGTTTTCTTCTCACCCTTCGGGTATTTACTCGTCTAGGTAATTACACGGGATTTTCGAAGAAGTTTGAGAGAGTTTAAGACTCCTAAATTCCATGGAACATTAACCCCAACTCTAACCCCAACCCTAATGGTAGCCCTAAGCCAACTCCTCACATTGATCCTACATATAACCCTCACCGTCACCCTGATTCAATTCCTGTTGCGCACCCGAATCTTTTAGGGTCCTTTGTGAGCTGAGTGCATGGACCAAGCCTAGCAGAGAGGGATTGTCTTGTTGCAGGTGCTGCGCTGGGTGACTGGGTAAAGTCCAAAGAACCCCGAGTGTCTGGAATATAAGGAGACTCTGGGACCTTCCGCTGTTCTTATCACACCAACTGTACCGCTTCTGTCTATCTGAATCGGTGCCATGTGTATCCGAATCAAGCACTGCAGTGCGTTCTGGTGACAGGAGCGAAGCGAGCTCAAGGTTTCACTCGTACTGTAGATTTCGACTAGGAGAGGTTTTCTTCCCAGGCTACTGACAGCTCCACAGTTCTGAACATCACAGCCCTGGAGCTGGCAGACACAGCGGTGTTTTACTGCGTCCTGGGGAGGTCACAGCCACACAGGAGACCTGCGCAAAAACCCTGCCTTCCCTACAGCGCTGGGGGTTGCAGACATTAAAGCTGCCCAGCAACTCTCTTGAGGAGAGTGATCACTAAAAACAGCGATTTTGGCGTGATTAAGTTGTTAAAGCATCTCCAGTAAAATGACACCTCTAGAGAATCACAGAATTGTAAGACTGGAAGGCACTGTATTATCTTCTAGACCATCCCTGACCGTTGGTTGCCTAACCTCCCTTAAAAACCTCCAAAGAAGGAGATTCCACAACGTCCCCAGGTAATTTATTTCAGTGCTTAACTACCCTGACAGGGAGTTTTTCCTTAATGTTCAACCTAAACTGAAATCTTACTGCAATTTAAGCCAGTTGCTTTCTTGTCCTATCCTCGGAGGATAATAGGAACAATTTTTCACCTTCCTCCTTACAGCAACCTTTTTAGTACTTGAGAACTGTTATCATGTCTCCCCACGGTCTTCTCTTCTCTTGACTAAACAAACCCATTTTTTTCAATCTTGCCTTATAGGTCATGTTTTTCTAGACCTTTAATCGTTTTTGCTGTTCTTCTCTGGACTTTCCTCAAATTGTCCACATCCTTCCTGAAATGTGGTGTCCAGAACTGGACACGGCACTCCAGTTGAGGCCTTGCAGTAGAGTGGAATAATTAATTCTCCTGTCTTGCTTATAACACTCCTACTAATACATCCCAGACTGATGTTTGCTTTTTTTTTTCAACAGTATTACACTGTTGACTCATAGCTTTAGCCTGTGATCCATTACGACCCTTAGGTCCCTTTCTGCAGTACTCCTTTGTCAAGGCTGATTCCCCACTCTGGGACTTTGAGTGCAGAAGGGGGGGCACAAATAACTTAAAAACACTTACCACTCCAGGCTTGTATTAAACTCCCAAGGTTACAGATCCCCAGGCCTTGGGTCCAATCGCTGCCACCACCCAAATGCAAACCCCCGTGAGAGCCCAGGATGGCGCACTTGGGAATTCGTTCCTGTGGGGTAACTTCAAGCTCTTTCAACCCTCCTCCGGGAAAGAGCCAGGAAAGAAAAGAGAAAAGGAAATCAACTGTTGCCACCAGCTGAACCTGGAACCCTTTCCTCCTCTTAGCAGCTAACTGAATAATATGCACACAGACCTCTTTACCTCCTAAGACACAGGAATCCGATCATGTTTATAAAAAAGGTAATTTTTATTTTTTTAAAGAGAAAGAAAACGTGGAAAATCAGGCTATTGCTAGATATTAGAAGAGCAACTGAAAAGGATTAAACACCAGGAATGGCTTCCCTGGGGTCCAGCTTAAAGGTTACAAAAAGAAAACAAAAGCACCTGTGTTTAGCACAGAGGAATCCACAAGCCCAAATAAAGAGAGTTTGAGCATTGGCCTGCTAAACCCAGGGTTGTGAGTTCAATCCTTGAGGGGGCCACTTGGGGATCTGGGGCAAAATCAGTACTTGGTCCTGCTAGTGAAGGCAGGGGGCTGGACTCGATGACCTTTCAAGGTCCTTTCCAGTTCTAGGAGATGGGATATCTCCTCTAATTTCTATGTCTAACTAAACATTCCCTGTTCTACTTACTTTCCAAAGGAGTAATTCCAGGTATGAATGCTGAGGAATTTTCATATCTGGCACAAGCTTCTTACAGCATAGCTGATGGCTCTGGCTGTCCAGCGGAGAGAACAAAAACAGACAGACAGAGGAGATTTTTTTTTCAAATATGAAAGTTTCTAGTCTTCCCATTGGCTTTTTTGGCCAGGTGCCAACTTACTTCCTCTTACCTAAGCATTTCAGTGAGACTTCTTAACCCTTTACAGGTAAGGCGAGTAGAATAACACTACTAAGAATGACTTTTATAGCTAACTGAGTGGTTAGGTGTCCATAAAAGCGTGCTCTCCCCACCCCTCATTTACCACATCCTTCCTAAGCAGTCATTTCCCAGTCTGTATGTGTGGAACTGATTGTTCCTTCCTAAGTGGAGTACTTTGCATTTGTCCTTATTGAATTTCACCCTATTTACTTCCGATCATTTCTCCAGTTTGCCCAGATCATTTTGAATTTGAATCTTTTTCTCCAAAGCCCTCACAACCCCTCCCAGCTTGGAGTCATCCACAAACTTTATAAGTATGTTCTCTGTGTCAGTGTTCTTCCTTGCAAGGCCCTCAAGCCAGCAGTGGCTACCGTCTACCCTAAGTGCGGCTCCATAAGTTCTCTCTAGGAGAGAGGGCCCCTCTCCCGCGGAACTCCCTGCTGTCTGCCAGCAGGGGGAGAGAGAAACCCTTTCCCTGGAGCTAGCTGCAGCTGGCAGGGAGAGGGCTGGGGGGAGTCCTCCGGCCCCAGGCCCAGGGCAGCCTGTCTGCACCCCAAACTCCTAATCCCTGGCCCCAGCCCAAATCACGCACCCCCAACCAGAGCCCTCACCACCCCATCCCAACCAGCTGCCCCAGCCCTGAGCCCCTCTGCACCCGAACCTCTCAGCCACACCCCGCAGCGCTCACCCCCGCATCCCACACCTTGGATCTGATATTGAAGGGTTTTTTTTTTTGCCAAAGTGCCCCCTCATTTCAAAAATGGTGAAGAGCACTGACCTATGTCATTATCTAAATCATTGAGGAAGATATTAAAAAGAACTGGGCCCAGAACTGATCCCTGCCGGACCCCACTCGTTATGCCCTTCCAGCATGACTGTCAAACACTGATAACTACTCTCTGGGAATGGTTTTCCAACCAGTTACCCACTTACCTTATAGTAGCTCCATCAACGCTCTATTGCTCTCCTTTGTTAACGAGAAGGTCTTGCAAGACAGTAGACAAAGACTTACGAAAGTCAAGATATTTTGACACATCTAATACTCCCCCCCCCACACACAATATTTGTATTCCCGCTAAAGAAAGCTATTAGACTATAAAAGTAATCAGTTTAAATCAGCTTCCAAAGGCCATATAGGGGTTTGGTGAGTTAAAACAAACAGACACATTTTGTACTAAAAAGTGACTAAAATCTTATATCCATGTATACAGATTAAAATATTATAAATTACCAATTTATGGGAATGCCGTTTAATATTAAGAAAAAATGTCATTCTGTATTAGGTCTTGGATTTACAGAGCTGCCTATCGGATTTGACACCCAGATCCCATCGATTTTAAGACATCTGCATCTCGTGGGCAGCTTTGAAAATCTCCGCTTGAGGCTTTCTAAAAATGAATGAGAAAAATACAGCGATAGAGCGAGAAATAATTATATATTGCAGAGCGGCCCTTTGAGAGCCTCAGTTGACAGCAGACACAACTGGGCTAATTTTTATAGTCAATTTGCATCTACTGTTTTTTCAGGACTAAGTACCGAGAAGAACAGTGTCACCCAGAGACAAGGACAGCTGACCGGGGTACAAAGTGAATCTGTCACACTAGACTGTACTTTCTCGACTGAAGATGCAGTTTATGTCATATATTGGTACAAACAGGACAGCAGCGGGCAGACGAAGTACCTCTTCCGAAGGTCTGCCGGAAGCGAGCACAACGGGGCTGGGAGCCGGTTCTCACGGGACTTCAGGCGAGCCGAGAAATACGTGGGCCTGAGAATTGCGGAGTTAGAACTGAGCGATTTGGCGATGTATTTCTGTGCTATACCTGAGAGCGCCTTAGGTTACCACTGCGGTGGGTTAAGAGAGGGGCCTTTACAAAATCCAGTGATCAGTTTTCTCTTGACTCGGAGACAAAACTGGCGCAGATAGAAATCAGTGTAGAGACACAACAAGCCACAAGCAGGGTTTTGAATGAAACGGTGCAGGTGTGACTGATACCGCGCGGGCACTAACTGTATGGAAATCTTCCCCTTTTCCAGGAACCGTCCCCCACCTCCCCCAAATACCCAGAACCTCATGAGCCAGATGTCAGTACCTGTCACACCGCAATTCCCATGAATAGCTCCGTCTGCTTTTGGGGCCAGACCCCAGCAGGTAGGAATCAGACCCCGCTCCAGTAGCATAAACGGGGCAAAGTCTCAGCTGGTGTAAATGAAGGTGCCCCATTGAATTCAATGGGCCAGACCCCAGATGGTGTAAATCAGCTGTCTCTCCACTGGAGTCAATGGCCCAGATCCCCAGGTCTTGAGTCAACGGGCTTAATTTTGCTTCACTCTGGAGAAAGGACCCCGCGCACATTTTTTTCTCTGGGGTGTCAGCAGGGGGATCCTGACCAGATCTGTGGAAATGGGATCTATGCACAGCTCCTTTTTTTGTTTTTGTTTTGTTTTTGGTGTTAGCTTTTTTAAAAAGTAAAACCCCGCTCGACCTTGTGATTCTTGCTGAGCTCCCGTCTCCGAAGATGAGACACAACTAAGTTGCTTCTACTGAGCTGCTAAAGAGATCTGGAGGCCAGAAAGGTGCCACGTGACAGGAACAAGCCAAAGCCACAGCGACTGGGATAAACACTACCGGAGGGTATTAGCTGTGTTACCTGGTGAGGGAAACAGCCTTCAACTGGCGTCTGTAGGAGAGGACTAAATGGTCTTGCCACAGATTTAATTTCTCTGGTTTGATTCTCTGAGAGAAACTTCACCATAAGGTTCTATGCTATCCAGGTTCCTGTATTGCGGTGGCTTTCGCCCCTGAAGATCTGGAAACAATCTATTTAACCATGAATGCTCCAGAAATCCTGCTTTGGACAGTAACAGCATTTCTATCTTTGAGTAAGTGTCCGCTAAAGGGGAAACGAATGTTAGAACTTCTGTTACCTATTGGGTTTGAACAGGGGGAACTGGAAGCCAGGATTCCTGGTTCTGTTCATAGCCCAGGGAGGAGAGCAGGGGCTTAGCGGGTTAAAAGAAGGGGTCTGAGCTTCTCGTTTCTAGTCCCACTTCTGGGAGAGGAGGAGAGTCTAGTGGTTGAGAGCAGTTAGACTGAGCATGAGGACTGCGGGGTCCTATACCCAGCCCTGAGTGGGGATCAAAGTCTCGTGGTTAGAGCTTGGATGATTAGGACTCAGGACTCCTGGGTTCTATTCCCAACTTCACTGCTACCTTACTAGAAGCGGGGCAAACCAATCCTCTATTCTAGGTCTGAGTTAGTCTCTTTGTACAAGATGCGCATAAAGAACCTTTTCATTTCTGGGAGGCCGTGAGTCCTAAAAGGCCTCTGTTCTCCCCACATGAGACTGGCTGTAGATGTGTGACAATTTTACATGCTTAATTAGAGTGAACTTTTTCTGCATTTCTTTCCTTCCCTGCAGGTTCCAGCCAGGGACAAGGCAGTGTCACGCAAACACAAGGGCAGCTGGCAAAGTTGGAGGGCCAGACTGTCACCCTGGAGTGTACTTTCTCCACCGGATATCAGTATTTCTACTTATTTTGGTACAGACAGCACCGATCAGGGGCAATGGATTTCCTCTTCCGAACAGATGAGAGTAACGATGAAAAGAATGGAGCCGGGAGACGGTTTTCTGCACAATTCAGCAAATCCTTTAAGTTCTTCAGTTTAACCATTAAAGAGCTAGAGCCGACGGACTCGGCGATCTATTTCTGTGCTCTGCGGGAAGACACTGTGAGGCGTTTAATAGGGAGCCCTGTACAAAAACCCACCCCCTGGGCTTTCTCATCATGAGAAACACAACTGCAGAGTAGTATCCCCAGGCCACAAACAGATGGTTGAACCAGATGATGGGGCTGGTATAAACCACACGACCAGACACCTTTGAAGCCTTCTGGGCCTCATTCATCATTGTGTTACCCCAGATTAATGTCAGTTTACCCACAGTGGGTCTGCTCCTCAGTTGAGGCGAGTCACTGTGGGGCAGATGGAGTCAACTGGGCCAGGTCCACCGCAGGTATCAATCAGCTATACTCCCATTGGGGCTGGATTCCCCTAGCTGGAGTAAACCAGCATGGGGCCAATGGGGTAGATACACAAAGGCACAACACACAGAAGCATGCAGCCATACACACACATGCAAACACAGAGACAGACGCACACAAAATCCACATCCACAAAACCAGCACACAGAACACAGAATTTAAGTCTTCCCACAATGTCTTTAATTCACTTCTCACCAAGTAGCAACAAGAAGGACAATAAAAAGGAAAATCAACAATAAAAAACCCGACAGAAAGTCAGAAACCGACCTTCCAGGAAGTGCAGTGGAAGGAATTTGTCCCACGAGTTCTCACCTGCGCTTCAGGTGCCGACTAATCTGAACCCAGCCCGTTTCCTGTGTCTGTTACGCATTTCCCGAACCCCTCCCTCTTCTGCTAGGCTGGTCTCGCACTAACCTCTCCCAGTCCCTCCGAGAAGTTGCCTTTAAATTCTCGCAGCGACCTCTCAGCTTGTCCGGCTGCCGCTGTCTGAGGCACCATGGAGACGCTTTTCATTCTCAGCCTTTGGGTCTTTAACCAACTAGGTAACCGGGTTCTGGGTTTTTGGAAGAAGCGTCATGGAATTCGGCTCCCGACTCCCGTTCTACCCAGAAATCCGAACCCTGATCCTAACCCTGACTCAGATCCGAACGCCCCTGCTATCCTTAACCTTAATTTTTGCGCTAACCTTAATTGGTTCGAAATTAGGCGGATAAACCCCTTGGGCTCTTTTAAAATTCCCAGCCTAGACCTGCCAATGCACCTGACTGTTCTTGAACGTGAGTGTCTTGTTGCAGGTGCGGTGCTGAGTGACTCGGTCCGGTCCAATGAACCCGAGGTGTCCAGGTCAGAAGGAGACACCGTGACCCTCGGCTGTTCTTATGAAACCAGGTACACTGCTGGTGTCTATCTCTACTGGTACCGTCAGTATCCGAACCGAGCCCCGCAGTACATCCTCCGGAGAGGAGCAAAGTGGATTAGGAGCAGAGATACCGCAGGTTTCGCCAAGGAGAGGATTTCTTCCCTGGCTGATGACAGCTCCACAGTTCTGAACATCACAGCCCTGGAGATGGCAGACACCGCGGTGTATTACTGCGCCCTGCAGCCGGCACGTCAGAGCCACATAGCAGAGCCGTACAAAAACCCTCCCAGCTCTGCTGCAGGGGATGTTACAGACATTAAAACGGGCAGCAGCGCCTTGAAACAGACTGAGTACTGACGCTGCTTAAAGATACATCTCCCCATAACAGTTACATGTTTATTTAAAGAGCTAATTTAAACATCGCCCTTGGATAAGATAATGACCCTGATCTTTAATTAGGAAACTATTAATACCGTTTTACTTAGTTTAGGAGATGACCTATATCGGTGTAGTGTGTGTGTGTGGGGGGGGGGGAAATCATTTGTAGTAAAACAAGGGTTAAAGGTGAGTAGACGTGTGACCTATTGTTGAAAATACAAATTGAGATTAAATGCGAATGAAAACATCCCTTTACACATGGACAATATACCGTTAAATTGCTCATTTATGGTGAAATGGGGATAAAATACGCGAGTTAAAATACGGGGGAAATAGAAATACCCGGATTTGAGTGGTGGGGTAAAGCTGCAGTTACCAACTCCCCCAGAGTCACATCAATGCTCCTGTTGTAGAGACATTTGCATCTGGGGTAGATTTGACCTGAACCCACTGCGTTTCCTGGAACTCCTCCCGCTTCCTCTCCGCTGGTTTCTAATGAATTTTCCACAGTTGTAGATGCCCTTAGAGACGTGACATTTATACACCTCTAAGGCAGTAGCGGTATCTGAGAGTTTGAAATTTGGTCACTAGAGAAGATACTATGGGGACGTGTTGTATTCTCAGCATTTGGATATTCAATCTCCTAGTAACTGGGCTGGGATTTCAAATAAGCCTAAGGGAACTATACACTCAATTCCCATTGTACCATAAACCTAACCCTATAATTCAACCTTACTCTTGTCTGTAACCAAAACACGAATGCTACAACCTGACCCTCACCATAACCCTAATCCCTTATTCACATCCCCGCCTTAATCCTAACGTTAAACCCCAACCCTTCTCCTGCTCATGACATTAATGCATATGGACTTTGGCGCCTAAATCCCTTAGACTTCTTTGAAATTCCCTGAAACTGCAATGCAGGTGGAATCATTTCCATATCTCAACTAAAGGTGAAATGTTGCCCTTGAATGTGTTGGTCTTGTTGCAGGTGCTGCGCTGGGAGACTCGGTTCAGTCCAAGGAATCCGAAGTGCCTGGATCAGTTGGCGAATCTGTGACATTCAGCTGTTCTTACACTTCCAGCGATAGCTATGTCTATCTCCATTGGTACCGACAGTATCCGAACCAAGCCCCGCAGTACATTCTGTTTAGAGGCGCGAAGTCCTACAGCGGCCGCAGCCATACCGCAGATTTTGCCAAGACGAGGTTTACTTCCCAGCCTGCTGACAGCTCCACAGTTCTGAAGATCACAGCCCTGGAGCCGGCGGACAGAGCCCTGTATTACTGCGCCCGCAGAGAGCACAGTGACAGAGCCACATCGGGGAGCCGTACAAAACCCCTCCCAGCCCAGCTGCAGCTGATGTTAGGCACATCATAGGCATTTCTTTTCAGGAATGCACAGGATTAAAACCATGCCTTCCAGGGATATGGTGAAAAGGACTGTGAACGCAGCTGCATGTGCTGTAGAGTATGAAAACTTATTGTCATTGGAATCCTTGTACGTTCTCTTCCTTTTAATTTCTAGCGAGGGGGACAACAATGCCTGTAGAAGAACAGGCCAAACAAAGGAAAATGGTTTCAATAATGTTGTCCGAAGCATTCAGAGGAGACTAAGGGAGTTAGATGTCTAGCTCCCCTTGCTCCTTGGAAAAATCTCAGATTTCACTAAACTGAAAAAAAATCGATGTCGTTATATGACCCCTTCCCATTAACTACTGAGCACCGCAAGATTATATCCTCATAATCCCCCTGGGAAGTGGAAAAATATTACAATCTCCATTTTACATGTAGGGAAACTGAGGCACAGTGACAGAGACATTAACTAGCTTGTCCCAGGGCAAACAGGGAGTTGGTGGCAGAGTTGGGAACTGAAGCCAGGTGTCCTCCGACTAATTGACTCACAAACCCTTCTTTTTCCCTGAACCACCCTGCGACTTCAGTTGCAGACTAACCTGAACACAGCTTCTTTCCTGTGTCTGTTAGTAGCCCGCCAAACTCCTCCCTCTTCCACTCGGCTGGTTTCTAATTAACCTTCCCCAATCGGAGCTGCCTTCAGGGGACCTGAAGGGTAAGATTCATTTTGTCGCAGCAGCAACATGTGGCAGGTAGAAATTTGGTGGCTGTATAGAAGGAGACACCATGGAGACGCGGGTTGTTCTCGGTTTTTGGATAGTTAGGTAACTGGTCTCGAATTTTCAGAGGATTCCACGGGAATTAGACACTCATTGCACATTAAACCCAAATCACAATCTTAAACCGTGCAGCACTGATTTCCCTAACTGTAGCTTTTACCCTAAACCCTAAGGCTTTTTTCCATTGTCTCCCCTAACACAATCCTTAATTCCTTTGGAGTTAGGTGCATAATTCCCTTAAATTTCTTTGAAATTCACTCCTTTAACTGCAATGGGTTTCCATGGGTCAAGTGCAATTGAAAGTGTGTCCCTGAGTTTGATTGTCTTGTTGCAGGTGCTGCGCTGGGCGACTGACTCGGTCCGGTCCAAGGTACTCGAAGTGTCTGGGTCAGTAGGAGAGACTGTGACACTCAGCTGTTCCTACAATACCAGTGACACTGCTGGCGTCTCTCTCTTTTGCTACCGCCAGTTTCCTAAGCGACCCCCTCAGTACGTTCTCCGGAGCAGGACAAAGACACACAGCGCGTACAGCGGTACTGCAGATTTCGCTCAGAAGAGGTTTTCCTCCTAAGGCCGACGAGAGTTCCACACTTGTGAACATCACAGCGCTTAGCTGGCGGACACAGCGGTGTATTACTGCGCCCTGCAGCGCGCACAGGGAGAGAATCTCATAGCAGAGCTCTGCAAACCCCCGCCCCCCAGCCTTGCTGCAGTGGTTGTTGCAGACATTAAAACGGGCAGCAGAGGCGTGAAGCAGACTGAGTACTGACGCTGCTTAACGATACAGCTCCCCTTAACAGTTACATGTTTATTTAAAGAGCTAATTTAAACATCACCCTTGGATAATATAATGGGCATGATGTTTAATTAGGAAACTATTGACAGGTCTTTGCCTAGCTTAGGAGATGACCTGTATCGGTGTAGTGGGGTGGGGGAAATCATCTGTAGTAAAATAAGGCTTAAAATGTTGGGTAAAAATAGAGACAAACCGAACTACTGTTTGAAATACAAATTGAGATAAAATGTGAATTGAAATTTTAATTGGCAAACGGACAATAGACGGTTAAAATTCTCTTTACTTTAACAGTCTACTGTCCGTTTGCTGAAATGGGGGTAAAATATTCAAGTTAAAATATGGGGAAATAGTTAGAAATACCCATTTGTGAGTGGTGGGGTCCAGCTGCAGTGAGTAACCAAATGTCCAGGGGTCACATCAATACTTCTGTTGTAGAGACATTTGCATTGTGGGTCGATTTGTTTGGAAACTATTCAATTCTTTACCCAAGAATATATGTGAGAACCGTAAATTCTAAAATCATGTGGTACGTGGTAAAATCATGGCAAAGCACCGCCATCTGCTGGTTGAAAATATAAACACAGGTTGTCATTGGAAACCCTTCCACGCGCTGTGTCTTCGGTTTCACTCAGGCTGTAGGCAAAGGCAGCAGAGGAAAGACGAAAATGATTTAAAATAATTATTTCAGGAGTTCTGGCTGGGCATTTCAAAGGAAGTTAATGGAGTTGGGTGCCTCATTCCATTACATTTGCTGTGATAATCCCAGACATTATTGCCGGCAAACATATTCATGCCCCATCCCACTGATACCTGGGTGCGTCAAGAAATCTCAACAGTCCCTACATGAGTTAGAAAAAACCCTAGGGTTAGGGCTAGGGAAACTGAGGCATAGAGGATTACACATCGTCACACACACACAGTCTGTGGCAGAGCTGGTCTCTGAATCCCAGAACAGACCCTTGTCCACAAGCCCATCCCTCTCCCCTTAAGAACACCAATATCTCAGCTGGAGTCTGACCTGAACCCACTGTGTTTCCTGGATCTGCGGTGAGTTCCCCCAAACTCCCCCCTCTTCTTCTTCCTCGGTTTCTAATGAAGTTTCCACAGTTGTAGCTGCCCTTGGAGACGTGACATTTATGTTCCTCTGAGGCAGCGGCAATAGCTGGGAGTTTGAAACTTGGTCGGTATAGATAGAAGATACTATGGAGACGTGTTTTATTCTCAGCGTTTGGATGTTTCTCCTAGGGAACTGGGCTGGGATTTCAAAGAGGCCTAAGGAAACTAGACACTCAATTCCCATTGAACCGTAAACCTAACCACATACTTAACCCTTACCCAAGACTGTAACCAAAATGCGAATGGTACAATCTGACAGTTCACCCTCACCATAACCCTAAACCCGACCCCTGCCCTAGGGGGTGTAGAAGTACAGCCCGCCAGCCCAGTCTCTTCCCTAAAGAACCTACAGTCTAAGGGTGACTACCCGTCTCTGCCACTGAGCTGCTATATGGACTTGGGCAAGTCCTTTCTACTCTCTGTGCATGTTTCCCTCCCATCCTCTTGTCTGCCTTTCCCTGCTGCGCAGGTAATCCCTTAGGGGCAGGGAGCCTTTGTGGCTGTTTGTTTTTAAAGCACCTGTCACGCTGCCTAGGGAGGCCCGTAGGCGCTTGCGGGAATGATCACAGTGCGGTACCAGCCTGTTCTGGAGATGGGACACCCGGCAAACGGATCGGCCAAGCCATTCTCGGGCGGGATACACCTGAGGGTAAAACCAGGCCGCGTCCCCATATCCCTTACCCTCTGCTGCCCCTAGCGGCTCTTCCACTCCAACCCCCTTCAGCTGCATCAATCCGCGTTGCATTGAAATCCTGTTTTCATTCGCTTCCCCTCATCTTTTTTTTTTTTTTTTTTTTTAATTCCTGATACAATTTTCTGTGCCTGATAGCGAGACAGGCTGGCGCTTCGCCTTGTTACCCTCTTCGGCCAGTGGCTTATAACCATCTTTTTGGTTCCTTGATGCCAGTGTGCGCCCGCTACATAAATATTGCTTAACCCCGGAGAGCACAACAGAGAGGGAAACCCATGAATTATAGGGACAGAGCCTTAACTGGTAGAAACCGGATCAGCTGCCCGGATTTAAATGCGGCTCCACTGATTTACATCAGCTCTGGCTCTGCCCATGGTCTCCAGTGAAACTATGGCCAGTTTGCTCCGGGTGGGGAACCGGCCCAATGACTCTGATGGAACCCAATTAATCTGCACCAGTGGAGGATCAGGCCCAGTGCACTCAGGAGGAAAACCCTTTCCCTCCCCCACCCACTTGCACAGGGTAAATGTACCGAGTTCCTTCCAGCCTGAAGGCCGCCCCTGGAGGCTGAGCGGTGTCACAGCGTCACCTCATCCAGGTTCATCTGCCGCCACTTCATTCTGCAGCTGAGTCCCTGACAATGAGCCTGGCCGCTTTGCTGCTGGTGCTGGCTCCAGGTATTCGAGGCTCCGCTCTGAGCAGGGCGCCACGGGTTGGGATTTCCAGGTTATTGGGGAATGGCTTTTCTGAAAGAAAGGCGCTCCGATACCACGGGGATGGGCGCCTGTGGGTAGACAGACGGACAGTGCAGAGGGGAGGATGGACAGATGGTGCAGAGAGAGAGACAGATGGAGAGACAGCGCAGAGGGAAGGGTAAATGGATGGACAGGCAGACAGCGCAGGGGGAAGGTGGATGGTAGGACAGACGGACAGTGCAGAGGGAAGAATGGACAGATGGACAGACAGCAAGAAGGAAGGATGGGGAGATGGACAGGCAGGCAGCGCAGTGGGAAGGTGGATGGAAGGACAGACGGACAGTGCAGAGGGAAGGATGGACAGATGGACAGACAGCGAAGAGGGAAGGATGGGGAGATGGACAGACAGCGCAGTGGGAAGAGTAGATGGACAGACAGACAGCAAGAGGAAAGGGTGGATTTTCGTTTGCTTGTTTTCTCCTTTGTCTGCACAGAGGTGCATGTATTTTCCTGTCACTGCTGAGCAAGAAAACTGGACTAAAACCAACCTGCTCCCCCCAAGTGCGTTGGGCCAATACACGGTGACCCAGGAGCGGTCCCAGGCCGCTGCCCATGAAGGAGAACCCATCCAGCTCAACTGCTCCTACACGGGCACCGAGTCCAGCGTGCATTGGTACCGCCAGCCCCAGGGGGGCCAGCCGCGGTTCCTGGCGCTCCTGTCCTCTAGCGGCAGAGACACCCGAGAGAATTTCACCCTGAGCCTGGACACCAAAACCAAAAGCAGCTTCTTGTATCTGAACAGCAGCCGCCTGGAAGACTCGGCTGTGTATCTGTGCGCGCTGGAGCACAGTGCTAGGTGAGCACAGGCAGCCCGTCACCAAACGCGGGGGCGGGGGCAGGGCACAAGGACCCAAGAGGAGACAAGCAGAAGTTAGATTAGAACAGAGGATATGAGCACAGAAGAGAAGAAAGGAAAGTAGAACAGAGTGGGCGAGAGGCAATAAGAATAGATTGGAACAGAGGAGAACACATTGGAATGGACCGGAACGGAAGCGATGTGAACAGAATAAAGGGGAGAAAAGAGAAGAGGGATCAGTAATTTAAGGAAGAATCTTGAAGAAACACCTGGAAAATTATAGACATTTTCACCTTTTCGCCTTCCCCAATTGCCTGGATCGGGTGGTTTTGTATCAAAAATAGCTTCCTTGTCCCACAACACTAGCAGATGGGGAAGCATTCTCTGGGGAGACAATCCGGTAACTCAGTCATTCCCATGTGATTTTCCCTGTTGTTCAGGTCAGACACTTTCAGACTGGTAATATGCACACAGACATTCTCACATACAGCCACACACAGGACACACTCGCACACGTAATCTCTCTCTCTCTCTCTCTCTCTCTCTCTCTCACACACACACAAGAATTTTCACATACAACCACTCTCTCTCTTACCCTCACCTAGACTCACACACACAAATAGACAGATTCTAACACACAGCCAGAAACCTACACTCTGAAATCACACACACACACACAAGCACACTCTCTGACATATATCCCCCTTTCATACACACTCAGAAATACAGATAGCTATGCATACACACCATGACACACATATACACGCACACACACTTAATCTCAAAGGCAAAGAGATCCATACACACTCTAGATGATGATATTCTCGATTGCACCAGCTTCTGTTGGGGAGACAAGTTTTCCAGCTACACAGAGCTCTTCCTCCGCTGGGAAGCGTGTCTCTCTCACCAACAGAAGTTGGTCCATTAAAAGATATGACCTCACCCACCTTGTCCCTCCAATAGCGTGGCACCAACACAACTACAACAACACAGCACACTCCTACATAAACAGCCTGGCCCGCAGCATGCATCCCACACCTAGAGAATTTCCTGTGTCAGACTTAGATCTCTACGCAAAGGGACCCAGTCCTGCCTTTCATTGCAGAATCTGACAGACCCCACAGCACCAATGAACTTCCTTCTGCTCATTGCACTGCTGCGAGGTATCACACCCTTTAGTTCTCTGTGCTTTGTTGTTCTCCCTCACACACTAACACACCTTTCCTCTCACACTCATGCAGGATTTAAGAGCTTGGCGTCCCTTGGTATTTAAAAGCAAAGAACTGCGTTTACGCCAATCCCATCTCTTCGTGGTCAGCTCTACTGAGCACAACAGAGACGCCTGCAGTTTGTAAAACTCCATCTGCTTCCTGCTGGCTCATCTTTAGCTCTCCACTGTAAGGGGATTTCCAGCCAAACGCCCGCCCCTCCCTGGGCGTGACCTCCGTTGGCCTCCCTCGCCCTGTTTTCCCCACAGGGGCCCGCGGCCCATACGCCGTCACTCAAAACAAATCTGCTGTCTCCAGCGAGGGACAGTTACCCATGGGGGAGAGCGGAGCATCCCTTGCTACCAGCAGGTCCCAGGCGCTTCCCCGCAGCTCATGATATTAAGGATCACAGGTGGCTGGGAACAGGGAGATTCCTTCACCAGGTCCTTGGAAACCACCCACCGGTGCAGCTCGCTCAGCTTCCCCAGCCAGCAGCCAGCCTGGGCCCTCAGCTGTGTACTTGTACTAGTGTGCTTTGAGGACAAAACCCACTGCAGCCTGTCAGGGAGGTGGGTATGTGCGTGCGTGCAAAGATTTTTAGAGCCCGTGGGCCTGTGTGGGAAATGATTTTCTCTCTCAGCGCTCACATACCATGGAGATGAGTGTCAGCATAGACAGATATTGCAGCAAGAGGGAGGGATGGCCAAAGCAGCGGGCAGGGTGGCTAAATGGATGCATAGACAGACGTGCAGCAGGAAATCTAGCGACATGTAGGGAAGAATTAGTAGGGGAAGCAAAAGTGGATGGGAACCTGGGAGGCAGTGACCATGAGATGGTGCAGTTCAGGATCCTGACACAAGGAAGAAAGGAGAGCAGCAGAATACGGACCCTGGACTTCAGAAAAGCAGACTTTGACTCCCTCAGGGAACAGATGGGCAGGATCCCCTGGGAGAATAACATGAAGGGCAAAGGGGTCCAGGAGAGCTGGCTGTATTTTAAAGAGTCCTTATTGCGGTTGCAGCAACAAACCATCCCGATGTGTAGAAAGAATAGTAAATATGGCAGGCGACCAGCTTGGCTAAACAGTGAAATCCTTGCTGATCTTAAATGCAAAAAAGAAGCTTACAAGAAGTGGAAGATTGGACAAATGACCAGGGAGGAGTATAAAAATATTGCTCAGGCACGCAGGAGTGAAATCAGGAAGGCCAAATCACACTTGGAGTTGCAGCTAGCAAGAGATGTTAAGAGTAACAAGAAGGATTTCTTCAGGTATGTTAGCAACAAGAAGAAAGTCAAGGAAAGTGTGGGCCTCTTACTGAATGAGGGAGGCAACCTAGTGACCGAGGATATGGAAAAAGCTAATGTACTCAATGATTTTTTTGCCTCTGCCTTCACGAACAAGGTCAGCTCCCAGACTGCTGCACTGGGCAGCACAGTATGGGGAGGAGGTGACCAGCCCTCCGTGGAGAAAGAAGCAGTTCAGGACTATTTAGAAAAACTGGATGAGCACAAATCCATGAGGCCGGATGCGCTGCATCCGAGGGTGCTAAAGGAGTTGGCGGATGTGATTGCGGAGCCATTGGCCATCATCTTTGAAAACTCATGGCGATCGGGGGAGGTCCCGGATGACTGGAAAAAGGCTAATGTAGTGCCCATCTTTAAAAAAGGGAAGAAGGAGGATCCGGGGAACTACAGGCCAGTCAGCCTAACCTCAGTCCCTGGAAAAATCATGGAGCAGGTCCTCAAGGAATCAATTATGAAACACTTAGAGGAGAGGAAAGTGATCAGTAACAGTCAGCATGGATTCACCAAGGGCAAGTCGTGCCTGACTAACCTAATTGCCTTCTATGAGGAGATAACTGGCTCTGTGGATGAGGGGAAAGCAGTGGATGTGTTATTCCTTGACTTTAGCAAAGCTTTTGATACGGTCTCCCACAGTATTCTTGCCGCCAAGTTAAAGAAGTATGGGCTAGATGAATGGACTGTAAGGTGGATAGAAAGCTGGCTAGATCGTCGGGCTCAACGGGTAGTGATCAATGGCTCCATGTCTAGTTGGCAGCTGGTTTCAAGCGGAGTGCCCCAAGGGTCGGTCCTGGGGCCAGTTTTGTTTAATATCTTTATTAATGATCTGGAGGATGGTGTGGACTGCACTCTCAGCAAGTTTGCAGATGACACTAAACTGGGAGGCGTGGTAGATACGCTGGAAGGTAGGGATCAGATACAGAGGGACCTAGACAAATTAGAGGATTGGGCCAAAAAAAACCTGATGAGGTTCAACAAGGACAAATGCAGAGTCCTGCACTTAGGACGAAAGAATCCCATGCACTGCTACAGACTAGGGACCGAATGGCTAGGTAGCAGTTCTGCAGAAAAGGACCTGGGGTCACAGTGGACGAGAAGCTGGATATGAGTCAACAGTGTGCTCTTGTTGCCAAGAAGGCTAACAGCATTTTGGGCTGTATAAGTAGGGGCATTGCCAGCAGATCGAGGAACATGATCGTTCCCCTTTATTCGACATTGGTGAGGCCTCATCTGGAGTACTGTGTCCAGTTTTGGGCCCCACACTACAACAAGGATGTGGAAATATTGGAAAGAGTCCAGCGGAGGGCAACAAAAATGATTAGGGGTCTGGAGCACATGACTTATGAGGAGAGGCTGAGGGAACTGGGATTGTTTAGTCTCCAGAAGAGAAGAATGAGGGGGGATTTGATAGCTGCTTTCAACTACCTGAGAGGGGGTTCCAAAGAGAATGAAGCTTGGCTGTTCTCAGTGGTGGCAGATGACAGAACAAGGAGCAATGGTCTCAAGTTGGAGTGGGGGAGGTCTAGGTTGGATATTAGGAAACACTATTTCACTAGGAGGGTGGTGAAGCACTGGAATGTGTTACCTAGGGAGGTGGTGGAATCTCCTTCCTTGGAGGTTTTTAAGGCCCGGTTTGACAAAGCCCTGGCTGGGATGATTTGGTTGGGAATTGGTCCTGCTTTGAGCAGGGGGTTGGACTAGATGACCTCCTGAGGTCCCTTCCAACCCTGATATTCTATGATTCTATGTCTACGTGCATCTGACGAAGTAGGTATTCACCCACGAAAGCTTATGCTCCAATACGCCTTTTAGTCTATAAGGTGCCACAGGACTCTTTGTCGCTTTTTACAGATCCAGACTAACACGGCTACCCCTCTGATACTTGACATTCTAATAACCAAACACTCATATGTAAGATCATTTTCAGGAAATCACTGTCATTCCCAACACAGCAGGAAACATCACTTCCTTTTGTATAAGTAGCCTGCAACACTTATACTTGTGGATTATTCATCTAGACACGTGAAATCTACTGAAGAACATAAGAATGGCCAGTCTGGGTCAGACCAAAGGTCCATCTAGCCCAGTCTCCTGTCTCCCGACAGTGGCCAGTGCCAGGTGCCCCAGAGGGAATGAACAGAACTTGTAATCACCGAGTGATCCATCCCCTGTCGCCCATTTCATTACCATACTTTCACTGGGGTTACATTTCAGGGGAGGGAAAAGGCTCATCCTCTTCAGCAGTTTGTGGCACCAGTATAATATAGGCAATGTGGCTGCCTCTGTCTGTAGTCCCGGGGGCCATTCAGGCCCAGCAGGGATGCACATTTCAAAGAGGCATAAAAGAGCTGAGCACCCAACTCCCTTAGTCCCCTTTGGAATCTCTGCCGAAGAGAGCCGGGGGGACCTGCTGTTGAGAATGGACAAGTCCGATGGGCACAACGAGTGAGATGTGAACAGGCTGGTTCCTGTTCCCACGTCCCTCTGAATTTAGAGCAAAGAGTGTTTCTATTATCAAGGGGCAAATTTGAGGAGGGGGAGGGGCAGGTAAACTTCAGATTGTGAGCCAGATTCCAGCCCAGTTTAAGCCAGGCCGACAGCCCGAGCCCATCCAAGGCCCGTGCCCTCTCCAAATTCCACCCATCACTCAAGCTGCCCCCACAGCCCCCGCTCCTCCCCACAACCCACCTGTGTCTAGAAGCCAGGCTCCGCCCACTCACAACACCCACTTGCTCAGAGCAGTTCTACAAAGTGACTTCCTGGGACTCATTTCCTGGCTGTGTTAGGCCACCCGGAGCTGCTGCTGCGGGTACCAAAGAGGCTCCTAGTTCAGGAGGCGGAGCTGGTAAATTTGCCCCAGAGAGAGAAGTAAATCTACCGGTGAGGGGGCTGAACCTTTTGTACTGAACGGGGAACACCCGGCTAGACAGCTTCTTCGCTGAGGGACAATGGGGAGACCCTGGCAGCTGTTCCCACGCCTGCTGCTACTGCTGGTGAACATTCCCTGTAAGTCTGGGGGCAGGAAACGCGAAAGAAGATGCTGAACGTGATGGTGGATATAAGAGAGCAAGGACTGATTCTCTGGCTCTCCCCTGCGGTTTGCTAGCCAGGCACCGTTCTCTCTACTGGGGTGGATGGGGTACAGGACGCTTGGGTTCAATTCCCAGCGCTGGCCTGCTGGATTTCCTTCCCTTTTATGTGCCTCGGTCCCCCCTCCCACCCTTTGCTTGGCTATTTAATCTGTACACTCTTTGGGGGCCGGGGCTGTCTCTTATTATTGTGCCTTTGGGAATCTCGCAGCCAGGCTAACCCCCTAACCCCAACCCCTAACCCCAGATTATAGCTATCTAGGAATATAATAATATAGGAAAATAGCAGTCGTGGGCCAGATGCAAAGCCCCTGAAAATGAAGAGAAACTCCCCCGGGCTTTGCATCCGGCCAGTGTGTGAACGGGGCAGAGGTGCCCTGATATCTATGGGGTGTGTCTTTTGCCTTCTGCCCACAGGGGGGAGCTGCCAGGCCGAGGTGCACCAGAACCTGTCTGCGGTCACTTGGGAAGGGCAGAACGGCAGCATCTCTTGCCACTACACGACAAGCACGTTCAGGGGTTTGCAGTGGTTCAGGCAGCTTCCCGGAGGCCAGCCTGTCTCCCTGCTGATTCTGGTGTCTGATGGGAAACAAACCAAGGAGCCCAACCTCACCGCGGAGCTGGACAAAGGGAAGCGGCTGAGCTCGCTGCACATCAGAGAATCACAGCTGGGAGACGCAGCCACCTACTTCTGCGCCGTGGCGACACGGGGACACAGGAGCACTGGCAGCCTGTGCAAAAACTCCCCAGCTGGAGGGTAACTGTCAGGCTGGCTGGCGGGACAACACCACCTACTTCTTCCACAGCGCATCTCTGAGCGTGCCTCGCCTTCCTTGACACGGTCAGCCCCCAGCACCCTGGTGAGGCAGGGCACTGCGAGGATCAGGGCCGGCTCCAGGCACCAGCCGAGCAAGCTGGTGCTTGGGGCCGCAGATTCTATGAGGCAGCATTCCGCCCAATCCTAGAGTGGCACGGCCGCTTGTTTTGTTTGTTTGTTCCGCTCCAGCCGCCCTGTAGGGGGCGGCGGCGCGGAGGACAGGAGCGCCCTGCAGCAACCCTGGCAGGGCAGTCCTTGTCCTTCCCTCCCCGCCGAGTGGAGTGGAGCCCTGCCGGCAGGCGGCGCGGCATGGCGGGAGGGGCCGTGTGGCCGTGCCCCGCTGTAGCCCTGGTCGCCCCCCTTCTCTCTCTCTCCCGCCCGCTCCCTCCCACTTCCCCCCGGTAGCCGGTCCCCCTGCACCCAGGCTCCGGCTGCGCCGCAGGTTGTTGGTTTTTTTTTTGCTTTGCCGTTCTGGCCGCCCCGTTTTATTTTTATTTTTATTTTTATTTTTTTTGCTTGGGGCGGCCCTGTCATTGTGGTGACTAGATTACAAGAAATCCGAGACACGAATTCATTTTCTTTTCTTTTCTTCCTACGGGATACTTTCTCAAGGAAAGTTCATTACTAAACATAACCAGTGGGAAACCATCTTCCCTTAAGGGAGCCGAATGCAAAATATCGCTGGCTTCAAAGCTATAAGGTCATCCACGTTTCATTAGCAACAAGAAACAAACAAAACTAACTCCCCTCCCTCTATGAAAGCCAGAACAAAGTTTTCTGCTTCATCGGGTCCCTGTGCAGTTCAGACAAGAGCCCGGGATGGGGCGCCCCAGAACTGAAACCACTTTCTGGTTGGTCTATAAATCCAGTTTTTTCTCTCCACCTACTCCGTTACGCCGCACCCCAACCCTCTCCAGTCCCGGGCCCTGCGAGACTTTTTAGCAGCGCAGCGGAAAGGCAGCTACCAACCAAGCACAGAGAGATTTGATGCTTGACGCCAGGAGTCACAATTTAATTCGGAGCGGAAGCAGCGTTCCCGGATTCCTTCAGCCCGTCCCTCAGAAGACAGGGGTCGGCTTCCCTCTGCGAGAAGAGCTTAATTAATTTCTTTTAACATTGCTGGGGACGGGGGTGCCTGAGTGGCGAGAAAACGGAGCCGCTCCGTGCAGAAGCGCAGAGATACCGAATCTTCATTGAGAGGATGCTTAAAACCCTGGTCTCCACGCTCGTGCTGATCCTTGCTTTGAGTGAGTCAGATTCCCACGTGGCATTTCTGGGCATTATTTCCCCCTTAATTTATCAATTTTCACCTGTGTCCGGGTGTCCTTCTCGATGACACGTCACGCTGCTGCTGCTGTTGATAATTTCCCTGTCTATATCTGGGGGATTTTCATGCTCTGTTATTATTATTTTTTCCTCCCAGGCGGAGAGGTGGACGCGAAGGTTTCTCAGCCTGCTGCACTGTCTTTCCTGGCGGGGGGCAGGTCTGACCTCCCCTGTAACCACAGTGTCGCTGCCTATGACAGAGTTATTTGGTACTATCAGAGCCCCGGAGCTGCCCCTCGAGCTGTGATCTCTGGCTACAACTCCGCGGAGACTTCGGAGCGGTTTGAACTGTCCATTGACCCCTCCAGCCGGTCCGCTCCGCTGCGCATCACCAAGGTGGCGGTGGAGGACTCGGGGGTGTATTACTGCGCCGTGAGAGACACAGCGAGAGGAAATGCAGGGCGAGCTGAACAAAAACCTCCGCGACTCTGAGGCTTCTCTACACTGCTAAGTTTTGTCACCAAACACTGCCTTTTGGCAACAAAACAGCGAGAACATAAACACTGCAGCAGGACTTTGTCGAAAAAACTGCCCAATTTTGGTGACAATGAACTTCCAACCCTGCGAGGACTTGTCTATACTACCAAGTTTTGTTGATGAAACTAATGTTGACCCGAAAAAATTGACAAAAGCAAAGTCGCCAAAGCATGTCAGGGTTGGAAGGGACCTCAGGAGGTCATCTAGTCCAAACCCCTGCTCAAAGCAGGACCAATCCCCAACTAAATCATCCCAGCCAGGGCTTTGTCAAGCCTGACCTTAAAAACCTCTGTAGAAGTCCAGTCTGTCATTTTGACAATCAGGAGGAGTCCACGCAGATTTTCTCTTCTTGTAGTGTTGGTGGGAGGGTTCCTGTGGGCCAGTGCGCTGTTCAGTTGTGTGTTGAAAATATTCCCTGAGTCAGAGACACCAAAAGTAGGCTTCTAGATCACCGCAGAACTGTATCATGTTCGTGGGGGTGGTGGGGCAGAAAGGGAGTCCCAGAGATAGGACAGACTCTTCTGTTGGGCTAAGTGTGTGGTTGGATAGATTAATAATATTGTTGGGTGAGTTAAGGGTACCACTGTTGTAGCCCCCTGTGGCATGTAGGAGTTTAGATAGTTTACTGTCCTTTTCCCTGTGTAGAGTAGTAAAGTGTGCATTGTAAATGGCTTGTCTTATGTCAGGATTCCAACCCCACTCTGAACTCTGGGGTACAAATGTGGGGACCCACATGAAAAAAACCCTAAGGTTATTTCTAACAGCTTAGATTAAAATTTCTCCAAGACACAAATCCTTTCCTTGTCCTTGGACGGTATTGCTGCCACCACCAAGTGATTTAGACAAAGATTCAGGAAAAGGACCACTTGGAGTTCCCATTTCCCCAAAATATCCCCCCAAACCTCTTCACCCCCTTTCCTGGGGAGGCTTGAGAATAATATACCAACCAATTGCCTTTAATAAAAGTACTGACCAGACCAGGAGTGGGCAAACTACGTTTATATCTGGCCCTCGAGCTCCAGCCAGGGGAGCGGGGCCGGGGGTTTGCCGCACTCAGCCTGGCATTCTAGCCGGGGGAGAGGGATCGGGGACTTTCCGTGCTCTGGCAGGGGGAGCGGGACCAGGAGCTTGCTGTGCTCTGCTGGTGCTCTGGCCAGGGAGCAGGACCGGGGGTTTGCCTCACTCCGGCCAGCGAGCAGGACCGGGGACTTGCCGCGCTCCGCCTGGTACTCCAGCTGCGGGAGCGGGACCAGGAGCTTGCTGTGCTCAGCCTGGCGTTCCAGCCGGGGGAGAGGGACCGGGGACTTGCCGCGCTCCAGCTGGGGGAGCAGGACTTGGGACTTGCTGCGCTCTGGCCAGGGGAGTGGGACCGGGGGCTTGCTCTGCTCTGCCCTGTGCTCCTAGCCCCTGTAAATTCAAACCCTCCCCCCCAATTTCAATTCCTTGGGAAAACACTGCCCCCGCCTCAGTGATGAGCAGTTCATTTTGAGCACCATCTTCCAGGAAGATTCTTCTGGCACGCAAAACACCACATTGTGCAGGCACAACTTCACCACCCCTATGCAGCAGGGTGCCAAATCCCCTCCCAGTTTCCTATGACCCCACCCTCGAAGGCCTCAGCTGCTCCCACCCTAGCTCGGGTGTGTCCACATGTGGAATGGCTGCCTTGGTGTCACACTGCCTGCAGGGCCCCTAGGAGTCCCTGGTACCACCCTATGGAGCCCCCCACGTGTCACAGCTCATGAGTCCTCTCACCACACCACGGTAACATCCCTTACTACATACAAACTTTTAATGAACACAACAGTGCAAACAGAACTCAAAGTAAAACAGTAAGAACATTTTTTGGGGGAGGCTGGGGCATAAAGTTACAGGTGAGGTTACATCTGCCTCTTCTTGTCCACATGGGTTCTGGGATAGAGTGCCATGGCTCAAATTGTCAGGGGCACTGACGCCCGACAAATCCAGGCTAGAGAGAGGGCCCAGTTTTTTCACAGTGCTGCCATCTTGTAAAATAGCCGTTTGAAATAAGGGCAGCAGTTAGGATTTTCTTTTCCCTTTCAAAAATGAGTGCTGAAAAAAAAAGAAAAGTGGACAGTCAGTGTCGGGTTTTCAACAAAGAATGGAATGCAAAATATTCTTTCACAAATGTGAACTCGAAGGCTGTATGCCTGATTTGTAAGGAGAGCATCGCGGTATTCAAGGAGTACAATTTGAATCACCATTTTTCAATGAAACATCCTAATTATGGCAGCTAACAACTGAGGAAAGGGAAAGAAAAGCTGAGAAACTCACCACAAACTTAAAAACTCAGCAAAATATTTATGTGCGACAGGCTGCAGTTCAGGAAGCCACTACAAAGGCAAGTTACGTTCTGGCGTTTAAAATCGCTAAACAAAATAAGCCTTTTGCTGAAGGGGAGTTTTTGAAAGAATGCATGGGTGATGTTTCTGGCATGCTGTGCCCGGAATACCAAATCAAATTTGAGAACACTAGTTTGTCACGAAGAACTGTTACTCGCCCTGTAGACGTGATTAATGAACATTTGGCTTCTGAGTTGAACAAGAAAGCACAGGGCTTTATATTGTTTTCATTAGCTCTCGATGACAGCACTGACATTAAGGACACAGCACAGTTACTGATTTTTTGTCAGAGGAATTGACGACAAATTGAAATCACAGAGGAATTTTTCTCAATGGAATCAATGAAAGGCACAACTAAGACTTATACGAGAGGGTGTCTGGGTGCCTTGAACATCTGATGCTCCCTGGAGTAATCTGGCAAACGTAACCACAGATGGATCACCAAATTTAACTGGGAAAAATGTAGGACTTTTAAAAAGAATTCAGAACAAAGTAAAAGAAGACGACCCTGATAAAGAGGTGGTAATTCTGCATTGTATTATACATCAGGAGGCCCTCTGCAAAAATGTCCCTAACATGGATCATGTTGTTCAC
Source organism: Emys orbicularis (assembly GCF_028017835.1). NCBI lineage: Eukaryota > Metazoa > Chordata > Testudines > Emydidae > Emys > Emys orbicularis. The sequence continues at coordinate 55,127,650 of NC_088694.1, read as the reverse complement.
ACAGTAGTGAAAATAGTGAACTACATGAGAGCGAGGGGATTTGATCATCGGCAATTCATTTCCCTTCTTCAAGACACTGACGCTGAACACCAGGACTTATTTTATCATACAATGTCCGCTGGCTCAGCCTAGGAAATGTATTGCAGTGAGTGTGGGAGCTCAGAGATGAAATTCACACTTTTCTGGAGATGCAGGGGAAAGAAAATGATTTCACTGAATTAAAGAATTCAAACTGGGTGTGCGACCTTGCTTCTGGTGTGGATATCTTGGCACATTTAAATGAACTTAATCTAAACCTGCAAGGAAAGAATGTGTTTGTACACAAATTATATTCTCATGTGACAGCTTTCACAGCCAAGTTAGTCTTGTTTTCAAAACAAATTAAGGACAAAGTGTTCGCTCACTTTCCAATACTGAAATACTCAGAAGTGCCTGCAGAGCAGAGAGAAAAGTACAGCAAAATTTTGAGTGACTTGCACAGAGAATTTTCTCATTGATTCTCTGACTTTGAGAAGATAGAGAAGACACTGGAGCTGGTGTCATGCCCACTGTTATTTGACTACAAGAAAGCCCCACAAGAATTACAACCGGAGCTCATTGATCTCCAGTGCGATTTCACCTTGAAGGAAAAGAACAATTCAGAAAAAACTGGATGAGTTTTATGCCTCCTTGAGTGAAACAAAGTTCCCAAATATCCACAAGGTGGAACGGAAAATCTTTGTTTTGTTCGGCTACACCTATGTGTGCAAACAAACATTTTCCTTGCTGAATTACAACAAATCTCGCTGCTGATCCAAGTTAACCGATCAGCATCTCAGCTCCATATTGCAGATTTCCACAACAAGAATGACACTGGACTTTGATGCCATTGTAAAAAAGGGTGACCAGCTGCATTGTTCACGTTAATCAGAGAGGGCGTGGAAAGGGGTTAAGTTTTGTTTAATTATTGTAATCCATTGTTATGATGGTATATTTATAATAGTAAGTAAGGTTTTATGTTTATTTCCACTAAAATGTATCTTATTAAATAGAGTTTATTTGAATATCTCTGAATTGTTAATTTCGTGAGCGTTCATGGCCCACCATACAATTTCCATACCCAGATGTGGTCCTCAGGCCAAAAAGTTTGCTCGCCCCTGGACCAGACCCTTTCTTTAGGACACTAAAATCAATCAGGGTCTTAAAAGAAGAACTTTATTATAAAGAAAAAAGTAAAAGAGGCACTGCACTAAAATATGGATGGAAGGTAATTTTACAGGGTCATAAAAAGATTTAGAACACAGAGGATTCCCATCTAGGCTCAAATTCAAAGATCCTAAAACAGGAATAAACCTCCCTCTTAGCATAGGGAAAATTCACAAGCTAAAACAAAAGATAATCTAATGTATTTCCTTGCTTTACTTACAATTTTTGTAATCTTAGATGCTTATTTCAGGTATGGTTTTAGGAGAGGGCTTTTTCCTGCCTGGTCCCTCTCTCTGTCCCGAGAGAGCACAAACAAAACATCCCCGACCCAGATTTGAAAGTATCTTCTTTTCTTATTGGTCATTTTGGTCAGGTGCCAATGAGGTTATTTGAGCTTCTTAACCCCTTAAATGTAAAGGAGGGCTTTTGTGCTACCTTTAGCTGTATGTTTATGACATCTTGTTTTTGTAAAGTCCAGCCACATAGAAGTTTGTGTGGAAGGTTGGTTTTGTATGAGAGTCTCCAGTTTTGAGAACTCATTCTTGATCTTCTCCTGTTTGCTGTACAGGATGCTGATCAGGTGGTTCCTCAGTTTCTTTGAGAGTATGTGGCAGAATCTCTCACCATAATCAGTGTAGTATGTTGATTGCAATGGATTGCATCAGTCGTTTGCTGGAATGTAACAATCCCTCATCTGTGCATTGTCAACAGCAGCTGGGTCCTTGAGGAACACACCACGCACCCCTGCCAACTGGTTTCGGAAGATAAGGAAGAAGCCGAGATGCAGCAAAGAAGACATGTTCAGAGAGGTGGTGTAGCCTGATGAGAGACAGACCAGGGAACGCAAAGAGTGCTGGGAAGCTGAAAGTCAGGACAGAAAAGAGAATGCAGCATTTGCTAGGGAAGCAATTGAGCGGATGACAAAAGTAATGGAGGATCAGAGAGAGATGCTCAAGTCTTTAACACAGCTGCAGACTGAGCAGATCTGTGGTCGACCTCCACTGCAGCATGTGCACATGCACAATTCTTTGCCAACCCCACCCCCCTCTACACCCACACATTCCTTTTCACTTCACAGCACTCCTCAGTTTCCCCATCACTCCACCCCCACTTACAGCTTGCACAATAACAGCTGGAGCTACTCACACTTGTGAAGTTTTACCCTTTTTAACAATAAATACAGGCTAAGGTTTTTAATGGTGCAACATTTTTATTCTGTGTTCTACAAAAGCCTATAGCAATCAATTCACTCTCGGGAGCAGGCTTCTAAAACATTTTGTTGCATGTATCTTGGGCCCCAAAATTGTGCATGGATGCACCAGGGAGGCATCTCCAAAGCAGACATGTGTTACTGCTCCTCATTGTCCAAGTGGTTCCTCAAAGCCTCTCTGATGTTAATAGCAGCCCTCTGGGCTCCTCTGACAGCCCTAGCATCTGGCTGCTCAAACTGTGCAGCCAAGCGCTCTGCCTCAGTGCTCCACAACTCAGCAAACATTTCACCCTTAGATTCATACAGATTATGCACAGTGCAGCACACAGCTATGACCACAGGAATATTATCCTGGGTAAGGTCTAGCCTGACATTGAGACACCTCCAGCGAGCTCTCAAATGGCCAAAGGTACATTTGACTACCATGTGGCGCCTGCTCAGCCTGTTGTTAACACACTCCTTGCTGTTGTCCAGGTGCCCTGTGTAAGGTTTCATGAGCCAGGGCTGTAAGGGGTAAGCTGGGACTCCCAGGATTACTATGGGCATTTCCACATACCCCAGTGTGATCTCGTGGTCTGGAAAGGAAGTCCCCACCTGCAGCTTTCTGTACAGGCCACTGTTCCTGAAGATGAGTCATGCACCTTTCCAGACCTGCCTGCACTGATGTCCGTGAAACACCCCCGGTGATCCACAAGCACCTGCAACACCATGGAGAAGTATCCCTTCCTATTGATGTACTCAGAGGCAAGGTGGTCTGGTGCTAAAATTGGAATGTGGGTGTCATCAGTCGCCCCGCCACAGTTAGGGAAACCCATCTCTGCAAAGCCAGCCACTATTTCATGGACATTTCCCAGAGGCATGAGTTATCACCCTGCACGCTGGGAGTAATACAGCCCCAACAGTGGACTTCCTCACTCCAAATTGATTTGCAACTGTCTGGTAGCAGTCTGGATTCACCAGCTTCCACACAGCGATTGCAACACACTTCCCTACTGAAAGGGCATCTCTCAATCTGGCTGTAGGTTGGGGGCCAGCTCAGCACACAGCTCCAGGAAGGTTGCTTTATGCATCCAAAAGTTCTGTACCCACTGGTATCATCCCTCACCTGCATGACAATGCAATCCCACCAATCGGTGCTTGTTTCTCTAGCCCAAAAAGTGACAGTCTACCATATTCAGCTGCTTTGTGAATGCCAAAAGCACTGATAAGTTGCTGCTGTCCATATCACACTCGGGTGCCTACAATTCATACCCTGTCAGTAACTTTGTGAGTAACTGTGCTGCCATGCGTGATGTCTTCATGACAGTTAACAGCTCATAGGAGAGAAGTGTGGGATCCATCCTCTCTCACTCCAGATGCTGGCATGCACTACAAAGACTGACAATTGGAAAAATGGTGCGAAAGGAAGCCGGAAGCCCTTGGAGGGCTTGGATACAAAGCAGTGCATGATGGGACATTTTGCACGTCCCAGGATGTGCCGTGCTCTATTTCTGCCTTCCCACAATACCTAGCAACAGATTGTGTTGCCAGGCACTGTGGGATACACACCCATAGTGCATTGCTCACGCTGTCGACAATGGTGCCCCGAATGTGGACACAATCTGTCAACAGAGGGAACGAATGTAAATATGCTTTGGCGACTCTGCTTTTGTCGATTTTTTTCGTGTCGATGTTAGTTTCATCAACTAAACTTGGTCATGTAGAGAAGCCCTGAGAGTCCTGGGCAGGGAGCTCACACAGACAATCCATTTACAACCTGGGATCCTCAAAGGGGCTGGAGAATCGACCGAACCCCAGGGAGAAATAAGTGCCAAGCTCCCTTAGGCTCTTTTGAAAATCTCAGCTTTTAAAAACGCCATGGAGAAGTTCATGACTGTATCCAAAGTCTCAGACACTTAGAACCCTAATTGCTATTGTCTTCCAATGAAATGTCTAGAGAAGAGCAACAAAAAGTGATTAAAGATCTAGAAAACATGACCTATGAGGGAAGATTGAAATAAAATGGGTTTGTTTAGTCTGAAAAAGAGAAGACTGAGAGGGGACATGATAACAGTTTTCAAGTACCTGAAAGGTTATTACAAGGAGGAGGGAGAAAAAATATTCTCCTTAATCTCTGAGGATAGGACAAGAAGCAATGGGCTTAAGTTGCAGCAAGGGCGGTTTAGGTTGGATATTAGGAAAACTTCCTGTCAGGGTGGTTAAACACTGGAATAAATTGCCTAGGGAGGTTGTGGAATTTCCATCACTGGAGATTTTTGAGAGCAGGTTAGACAAACACCTGTCAGGGATGGTCTAGATAATACGTAGCGCTGCCATGAGTGGAGGGCACAGGAGTAGATGACCTCTTGAGGTCCCTTCCAGTCCCACATTTCTATGATTCTATGAAGGGTCAGATTTGCAAAGGCATTTAGGGACCCAAAGATACAGAGAGACCTGGAGTTAGATTTGTGAAGGTACTTAGGTGCCCAAAGAGCCAGCAGGTGCCTAGTAGGATTTTCAAAAGCCCCCAGCTCCCATTGGCTTCCCTGGAAGTTAGGGGCTAGCTGCAGTTGGAAATCCCACTAGGCATCCACATCTGAGTCTTTAGGCTTCCAAATACTGTTTTGACTAAAGCATCTCGTCAAAGTCTGGGGCCCTGTGGATGTACCTGTTGGGAGCAGAAATTAGAGTCACAGGGTTAGCAGGGGCCATCTAGTCTAACCCCCTGCCAAGGTGCAGGATTTGCAGGCTTGGTAAGAACATAAGAATGGCCAGTCGGGGTCAGACCAAAAGGTCCGTCTAGCTCAGTATCCTGTCTTCTGACAGTAGCCAATGCCAGGGGCCCCAGAGGGAATGAACAGAACAGGAAATCATCAAGTGATCTATCCCCTGTTGCCCATTCCCAGCTTCTGGCAAACAGAGGCTAGGGACACCATCCCTGCCCATCCTGGCTAATAGCCTATCTTCCATTAATTTATCTAGTTCTTTTTTTAACCCTGTTATAGCCTTGGCCTTCACAATATCCTCTGGCAAAGAGTTCCACAGGTTGACTGTGCATTGTGTGAAGAAATACTTCCTTTTGTTTGTTTTAAACCTGCTGCCTATTAATTTCAGTTCTTGTGTTATTAGAAGGAGTAAATAGCACGTCCTCATCTACTTTCTCTCCACCACTCATGATTGTATAGACCTCAGTCATATCCCCCTTAGTCGTCTCTTTTCCAAGCTGAAAAGTCCAATACACATTGGAACCCCACTCCCGACTTGGGCAGACTCTATTAGGCTTTGTTTTAGGTGTGATACCCCGTAAACATTTCTTACAACTATCTCAAGTGATGGACACTTTCACACGTCAGTTTGAACAAGGTTTTTACTCAGGGCCTAACAAGGTTTCACACAGTTTACAACGACATCTTTAAAAATTTGGTCCAAAGTCTCTTTGGAAAATGGTACTTTAAGCTTTTAAATCATGAAGGTGCTTTTGAAAATTGTACCCCAAATCTCCAAGAGTGTAGTTCCACCTTCTGTGATGTAATTCCAGAGTAGCTCCATTACTGCATGAGTGACTCTGGAGCTAGTACACGGCTGTGAGTGAGGGCCCAGTTTCACCCATTTATTCTGTTTATGGCTCTCAAAAAGGGCCTTTAAGAATAACACAGAGTGACCCTCTTCTATCCAGCCCCATCACCCACTCAACCAAAATTCTTCTTCTGCTATTATATTATTATTAATCATCAACTTCCCTAGAACAAATGAACATAAAAAAAAAAACAGAAAGTAAATTGATACAATCAAAAACTCTAACCCTCCAAGCAGAACGTTCACACTTAACATGGCAAAAGCCAGAGACTACCTAAAGCCCGCTAAGGACTTTCCTGCTGCTATCAGTAAGGTGTGGAAGACATTCCTGTACTATGGGCATGAGCAGAAACAAGATAAACCCCTAAAATACAGAGATAGAATTATTTTTAAAAGAGATGTAAACATGAATACCCACTAAAGCTTATGCCCCAATACATCTGTTAGTCTATAAGGTGCCACAGGACTCTTTGTCGCTTTTTACAGATGCAGACTAACACGGCTACCCCTCTGATACTTTTAAAAGACATGTTATAGGAGGATAAATGACTTTTCCTTAAGAAACTGAATTTTAAAAAAAAATTCCCAATGAATTATATTAGCCCATTTCATAGCAAGGACAAAGAAACCCTCCCACTCTTGGGAAAGATCTTTTGAAATAATTACGGTAATGCAATTTTTCAGCTCCCCTGTATCTCCCTCTTCAGTTCACCGAGTTTTCCGGCAGAGGGCACTGCAGTACCAGCAGGAATGTCCCCTGTCTAGACATGTATCAGAGGGGTAGCCGTGTTAGTCTGAATCTGTCAAAAGCAACAGAGGGTCCTGTGGCACCTTGAAGACTAACAGAAGTATTGGGAGCATAAGCTTTCATGGGTAAGAACCTCACTTCGACTTGCATCTGAAGAAGTGAGGTTCTTACCCACGAAAGCTTATGCTCCCAATACTTCTGTTAGTCTTAAAGGTGCCACAGGACCCTCTGTTGTTTGACTAGACATGATGACACACGAATCTATTTCACCCCCCTGGCTTTTCGTTCGTGAGGCCACCTGCCCCCTCGCAGAGGCGGCGAGGAAACCCTGAAGGCAGCTACGACCAAACAGAAAGGGGCGGGGCGGGGGAGGGGAGGGGGAATTGGCAGCGGGAGGCGCTCACCACCCCAGCTCCCGCGGAAGCACGGCTTGCCTGCTTTTACATCTCCGGTCCTCAGCAGAACCAGCTTTGGCTGTAGCTGCAAGAAAAGGAGAAAGCGAACAACTCGTGGGGCTGGTCAGAAAGGAGTGAGGAAGCTCCCGGCAGACGAGGAGCAGAGACCCCGAGAGGATGTTAACACTCCGGTTCTTGCTGGTTGTGATGACTTTAGTGTTCAGTGAGTCGGATTTCCTATTTCATTTCTGAATGTCTCTCCCCCGTCTCTTGTCCTTCAAATATTCACACTTCTCAGTTAAAATAATCTCACTCTTTTTTCTCTGTCTATCCACATCTCTCTCTTTCCACTATCCAGCCATCCATTCTTCCTTCCCCCTGCAGCACCTCTCTCGCTCAATCTCTCCTTCCCTCTCTCTCTCCTTTTACGGCCCTAAACCCCCTACATTCAGTGAGCGGCTGAAATTTTTAAAATTCGCCTGAACTGAATCTACGCACGATGCGCCAGAATCCCTCGGGTGGCTTTGAAAAATCTCAGCTCTCACATCCTTCATGCCAACGAGGATTTATTTTTTCCCCTCCAGATGGGGCCACTGGCGTGTCGGTGATGCAGACGCAAGGCCCCGTGACCATGTCCGAGGGGGAAGGTTTGAGGCTCAATTGTAGCTATGATGATGCTACCGTGTATGCCGTCTTCTGGTACGTGCAGTTCCCCAGCCAGCCCCCCAAGCTCTTCCTGAGGGACCTGGGACGGCAGAACTCGGATGAAGGGATCAGAAAAGGGTTCGATGCCGCCCACGATAAAAAGCACAAAACCTTCCACCTGTGGAAACCGGCCAGCGACGTGAGCGACTCCGCGACCTATTACTGCGCCGCGAGCAGCACAGTGACACGGACCGGCCGGGGAGCTGCGCAAAAACCGCGCAGGGTCTGTGCGGAGCATCGGGGAGGCGGGCACCGGGGTCTGGGAGGGGAAGGGAGGAATGGCGCAAACACAGAACTTGGATCAGATATCTCTGGTCACCGACTAGCTCTGGCCTTCACCGGCTTGAGCCAATCCAGGGCTTCACCTTTTGTAGACACTAAACGGAATAGCACGAAACAAAATTAACACGACACCAATACAGTCTGTCAAACAAACACACACAAACTCTGTCTCCGCCGGGATCCCCAGGGGAAAGTTCACAGTCTACAGGAAAACTGCCTGGCACTTTTTTTGGGGGTGGAGGGATACTTAGGCGCCCAGAAGAGAAAAACCGACCCATAGACAGACGAGGCCAGACAGCAACATCGGCACTAGGCTGCTGGAGGAGCTGGTTTATCAGCCGAGTCACCAGCAAATCTCGTTCCCTGTGAACAGTCCCCCACCGTCTGGCGCACGCTGGAAGTAAACAAGGGAGAGATTTCTTTGTTCAGCCGGTTTGCGCCGCGGAGACGGGAGTTAACCTGTTACCAAGCACAGGGCGAGGGGGAGAAAGGGAGAAGCCGGGCCGGGGTGGCAGGTTTGTATAATTTTTGGTGGTGCCCAGAACGGGTCCAAGTCCCCCCCCCCCCACACACACACACACCTGCCTAAGGCTCTGGGAGGAAGTTTGGGTGCCGGAGAGGTGCGGGCTCTGAGACAGAGTTTGGCTGCTGGGTGCAGGTTCTGGGCTGGGTGTGGGGTGGTGCAGGCTCTGGGAGGGAGTTTGGGTGCCGGAGAGGTGCGGGCTCTGGGACAGAGTTTGGCTGCTGGGTGCAGGTTCTGGGCTGGGTGTGGGGTGGTGCAGGCTCTGGGAGGGAGTTTGGGTGCAGAAAGTGGTTTGGGGTGCAGGCTCTGGGAGAGGTTTGGGTGCTGGATGTGGGCTCAGGCTGGGACAGAGGGTTGGGGTGCGGGGCGTGGGGCTGGGTCGGGGATGAGGAGCTTGGGGGTGCAGCAGGTGGCTGCCCTGGGGCTGGGGCGGGGGGCCAGAGATGAGGACTCCCCCCAGCCCTCTCCCCGCCAGCACCCTCTCCGAGGTCGCCCCCCCCCCCAACCCCCCCAGCACCACACTCACCCAAGCTCCCCCAGGGTGATGGTCACGAGGTCCAGCCAGGATAAGCCCCCCCCCAACCAACTCGGAATCGCCTGCCGGTGGCGGGGGGGGGGGGGGGGGCTGCCATGTGCCTCCTCCCTCCCCAGGCGCAGCAGACACCTCAGCCTGTCCCTGGCGCTGCTCCCTTGTAGCCGGCCGCGGCCGGTGAGGGAGCTCAGCGCGGAGCTGCCCAGGGCGGGAGGAGACGCTCGGGGGAGGAGGCACGCAGGGGTAGCAGGGGGCGCCGGGGAGGAGCCACCCAGGCCCTGAATTTGCTGGCGCCCAGGCACCATGGGCCGATATAACTTGCTACCCCTGGAGCCGGGGGCCACAGACAAGGCATCGTGGCCTGTGGTTTGCTGTCCCCCGTGCTGTCTGGGTTGCCATGAGTTGAAAGGAAAGGCCAGATATTCTCTCTGGCTTTCCCGGGGGCTGGAGGCAGAGCAGATGGGCAGCGCCCTGCACACACAGAGCTGTAGGTGTTTTCACAGGCCAGCGTGGCTTTTGGCACATTGGCCACATGGCTGACAGGATGATGGCTGCGAGGCTGGGGTTAGAGGCTGTGCTGCTGGTTGTTGTTTTCAGTAAATAAAATTACAGGTTTCCCCATCTCTGCCTCCATCTCAGCATGTTACCCCTCCCTCTACTCCACACCACCATCTGAACAAGTCACCCCATCTTCTACCCAACACCCCCTCCATCCAGCCACGACATACCCTGTCTCCTCTACCCCATCCCCTCCACTTCACCATGTCACCCCCTCTTCTCCACCCCCACCCTGCATCTCACCCTGACACCCCCTCTCTTCTACCCCACCCTCCATCTCACCCTGACACACCCTCTTCTCCACCCCCACCCTCCATCTCACCCTGACACCCCTTCTCCTCCACCCCCATCCTCCATCTCACCCTGACACCCCCTCTCCTCCACCCCACCCTCCATCTCACCCTGACACCCCCTCTCCCCTACCCCACCCTACATCTCACCCTGACACCCCCCTCCTCTACCAAACTCCATCTCACCATGTCACCCCCTCTCCTCCACCCCCACCCTGCATCTCACCCTGACACCCCCTCTCCTCTCCTCTCCCCCACCCTGCATCTCACCCTGACCCCCCCTCTCCTCTACCCCACCCTCCATCTCACCCTGACACACCCTCTTCTCCACCCCCACCCTCCATCTCACCCTGACTCCCCCTCTCCTCCACCCCACCCTCCATCTCACCCTGACACCCCCTCTCCTCTACCCCACCCTGCATCTCACCCTGACACCCCCTCTCCACTACCCCACCCTGCATTTCACCCTGACACCCCCTCTCCTCCACCCCATCCTCCATCTCACCCTGACACCCCCTCTCCTCCACCCACACCCTCCATCTCACCCTGACACCCCCCCTCCTCCACCCACACCCTCCATCTCACCCTGACAGCCCCCCTCCTCCACCCACACCCTCCATCTCACCCTGACACCCCCTCTCCTCTACCCCACCCTGACACCCCCTCTCCACTACCCCACCCTGCATTTCACCCTTACACCCCCTATCCACTACCCCACCCTCCATTTCACCCTGATACTCACTCTCCTCTACCCCACACTCCATCTCACCCTGACACCCCCTCTCCTCCACCCACACCCTCCATCTCACCCTGACACCCCCCCTCCTCCACCCCCACCCTGCATCTCACCCTGACACCCCCTCTCCTCTACCCCACCCTACATCTCACGCTGACACCCCCTCTCCTCTACCCCACCCTCCATCTCACCCTTACACACCCTCTCCTTCACCCCCACCCTCCATATCACCCTGACACCGCCTCTCCTCCACCCCACCCTCCATCTCACCCTGACACACCCTCTCCTCCACCCCCACCCTCCATCTCACCCTGACACCCCCTCTCCCCTACCCCACCCTCCATCTCACCCTGACACCCCCCTCCTCTACCAAACTCCATCTCACCATGTCACCCCCTCTCCTCCACCCCCACCCTGCATCTCACCCTGACACCCCCTCTCCTCTACCCCACCCTGCATTTCACCCTGACACCCGCTATCCACTACCCCACCCTCCATCTCACCCTGACACCCCCGTCCTCTACCCAACTCCATCTCACCCTGTCACCCCCTCTCCTCTACCCCACCCTGCATCTCACCCTGACACCCCCTCTCCACTACCCCACCCTGCATCTCACCCTGACACCCCCTCTCCTCTACCTCACCCTGCATTTCACCCTGACACCCCCTATCCACTACCCCACCCTCCATCTCACCCTGACACCCACCCTCCTCTACCAAACTCCATCTCACCCTGAAACCCCCTCTCCCCTACCCCACCCTCCATCTCACCCTGACACCCCCCTCCTCTACCAAACTCCATCTCACCATGTCACACCCTCTCCTCCACCCCCACCCTGCATCCCACCCTGACACCCCCTCTCCTCTACCCCACCCTGACACCCCCTCTCCACTACCCCACCCTGCATTTCACCCTTACACCCCCTATCCACTACCCCACCCTCCATTTCACCCTGATACTCACTCTCCTCTACCCCACCCTCCATCTCACCCTGACACCCCCTCTCCTCCACCCACACCCTACATCTCACCCTGACACCCCCCCTCCTTCACCCCCACCCTGCATCTCACCCTGACACCCCCTCTCCTCTACCCCACCCTACATCTCACGCTGACACCCCCTCTCCTCTACCCCACCCTCCATCTCACCCTGACACACCCTCTCCTCCACCCCCACCCTCCATCTCACCCTGACACCCCCTCTCCTCCACCCCACCCTCCATCTCACCCTGACACCCCCTCTCCCCTACCCCACCCTCCATCTCACCCTGACACCCCCCTCCTCTACCAAACTCCATCTCACCATGTCACCCCCTCTCCTCCACCCCCACCCTGCATCTCACCCTGACACCCCCTCTCCACTACCCCACCCTGCATCTCACCCTGACACCCCCTCTCCTCTACCCCACCCTGCATTTCACCCTGACACCCGCTATCCACTACCCCACCCTCCATCTCACCCTGACACCCCCCTCCTCTACCCAACTCCATCTCACCCTGTCACCCCCTCTCCTCTACCCCACCCTGCATCTCACCCTGACACCCCCTCTCCACTACCCCACCCTGCATCTCACCCTGACACCCCCTCTCCTCTACCCCACCCTGCATTTCACCCTGACACCCCCTATCCACTACCCCACCCTCCATCTCACCCTGACACCCACCCTCCTCTACCAAACTCCATCTCACCCTGAAACCCCCTCTCCCCTACCCCACCCTCCATCTCACCCTGACACCCCCCTCCTCTACCAAACTCCATCTCACCATGTCACACCCTCTCCTCCACCCCCACCCTGCATCTCACCCTGACACCCCCTCTCCTCTACCCCACCCTGCATCTCACCCTGACACCCCCTCTCCACTACCCTACCCTGCATCTCACCCTGACACCCCCTCTCCTCCACCCCCACCCTACATCTCACCCTGACACCGCCTCTCCACTACCCCACCCTCCATCTCACCCTGATACCCTCTCCTCTACCCCACCCAGCATCTCACCCTGACACCCCCTCTCCTCTACCCCCACCCTACATCTCACCCTGACACCCCCTCTCCTCTACCCCACCATCCATCTCACAGTGTCACCCCCCCGTACCCCACACCCTCCATCTCACCAAATACACACCCTCTCTATCATACACTCCTCTTGTCCTCTCTTTCATTCCAGCCACACCTCTCTCTCCTTTCCCCCTGCATTCTCCCTCCACCCTTCTAAACACCCGGGGCAGTCACTGGATGGGGGCTGGCGAAAGGGGATTTACTCCTAGGGTCCCTCAGAAGTTTCACGCCCACTGAATCAATTCTCTTGCTGGTTTTCTCTCCTAGTGGCCCCGGGTAGAGCCGAGATCCAGCAACCGGGCTCCGCAGAAGTTTTGGAGGGAGACGAACTGAACCTGACCTGCTCCCACTGTGCCGCCAAGGCGAGTGACAGCACAGTCTGGTACCGGCATCTCCTGAACCCAGGACCCCAGTTTGCAGTTACCGGATACAAGGAAACTGTTAATAGCCCCGAGCCGAAGGGAGCTCTGTACATCTCCGCTGACAAAGTGTCCGGCACCCTGGCCCTGCACCATGTGAGGCTGGCAGACACTGCGGTGTATTTCTGTGCTCGAAGCCAGTGCTGGCTCCAGGCACCAGCAAACCAAGCAGGTGTTTGGGGCAGCACGTTTTCAGGGGTGGCATTCCGGCCATCTTTTTTTTTTTTTTTTGCTTTGGGCAGCAGAAGCCTGGAGCCGGCCCTGACATCAGCAGTGCGTGGTGTGTAGGGGGCGCCCTGAGGCCACTGCGGTTCATGCCACAGGGGAGCAGCAGCGCACCTTGTGGCTGGGCCGGGCAGGCTCTGAACGGGGGACACTCGGGCTGGGGGACGCCCCGCGGGGCACATGGAGCCGCCTGCAGGTGCCGCAGGACGGCCGTCCCCCAGCGCCGCAGCCGGGGCTGGGCGAAGCGGCCTGAGCCGCCCAGGGGCTACAGCAGGGTGGCCAGAAGCAGCAGCAGCAGTGGGGCCATAGAGGGCGGGGCACTGCCATGCGTGGCCCGCGTCCCGCTCTCTGGGGCTCCACTCCCTCTGGGGCTACCCTGCCCCGGCTCCTCAGCCCCCTGCTGGGGCAGTCCCCCGGCTCTGCCCTCCCGGGTCCCGGCTGGTCCTGGAAGCGGGAGCCCTGGCTGGAGGGACCCTGGGCTGAGGCGTGGCCCGGGACCCCCGCTGCTTAACCCCGACCCTGCCAGTGCCGGACCGGCTGGAGGCGAGGGGGGAGTGGGCGGAGTCAGCACTGGTGGTGGGGAGCCCAGGGCTGGGGCGGCAGGGGGTGCGGGTGGGGTGGGATGGGGTGGCGGAGAGGGCACTGGTGGCGGGGATGAGAGCCCAGGGCTGAGGTGGGGGGCAGCAAAAAACCTAGAGCCAGCCCTGCTTAGAGCAACATGGTGTGATAGCCAGGGGTGGCCCCCAGGCAATAAATATCCCACCCCTTCTCCGGGTCTGAGTGTGTGTCTGTGTGGGGAGGTGAGCAGAAGGTGCGGAATGCTTCTGTGGGTGCGGGGAGAGGGGCGACCAGAGAGAACAAAAAGAGAAATAAAACATTTAGGGTGAAATTTACAAAAACGTCTTTGTGCGCCTGACTATTTTAATTGTTTTATTGATTCCTTTTTTCTTCCTTTTCTGTCTTGCTTCCCATCCACCCCCCGCCTTGGAAGCACACCCACATTCCTCTCCCACCACACACAGGCACACAGACAGCTTGAGAGAGGGAAGCTTATTGTACGGGGGCAGCTCCTGGCTGTCACACTGTGTTGCTCCGAGCACAGTAATACCCTGTTGCATCTGCTGGCAGCACCCTGCGCAGAGCGAAGGTGCTGGATCTTCAACCGGAGCTGCTCCGTGCCCGCCCTCCCCTGCAGCCGCTGTCGCAAAACTCTTTCCCATACACCCCCCAGACACTGCCAACCCACTGTTATCAACCTCCTGGCTCCAGTCTAAACCCACAGCATTCCACTCCTCCCTTCTCACAGTCCAGCAGTGTGGACTGCCAATACCCACTGTACGCAACATCCATCCCTCTGCAGTTTGGCCCTGATGAAGTACATCACCCACTGCATTGTACTCCAAAGGAGAAGGTTGTGTATGATCCCTGGACATACACAAATCTGTAGCCGTTCCGGGACCCCTCCTCCTTTTGAGACCTTCTATTCCCCCATACTCCCTCCCCCTCCCAGCTAATGAAGTTTTTCATTTGACTCTCTCCCCTGGTTATTGTCTTTCAATAAAAAAATAGCGTTTGTTTGAAATCAATCTCTATTCTGTTAAGTGAAAGCAAAAAGAGCCCTGCAAAGCAACATACAGTTATATTAAGGCCCCTTCTTGCATCATGTGCACCAATCACCTCCTAGCATTACAAGCACTGCACTCCCAAGCATAGCAACAAATATTAGTGGCTTTCAGCTTCAAATTGCTGCCTCAAAGCAACGCTGATCCTTATGGCCCTGTACTGTGCCCCTCTAATAGCCCTCCTCTCCAGCTGTTCAAACTCAGCTTCCAGGCATTGAGCCTCTGCAGTCCAGCCCTGAGTGAAGCTTTCACCCTTCCCTTCACAAATATTATGGAGCGTACAGCACTCGGCTATAAGCATAGGGATATTGTCATCGGCAAGGTCCAGCTTCCCATACAGGCATCGCCAGCGGGCTTTTAAACGGCCAAAAGCACACTCCACAGTCATTCTGGACTGGCTCAGCCTGTTGTTGAACCGCTCCTTGCTGCTGTCAAGGCTCCCTGTGTAGGGTTTCATGAACCACGGCATTAAGGGGTAGGCAGTGTCTCCCAGGATCACAATGGGCATGTACACTTCCCCCACGGTGTTCTTATGCTCCATGAAGAAAGTCCCTGCTTGCAGCTTCTTGAACAGGCCAGTGTTGTGAAAGATGTGCGCGTCATGCACCTTTCTGGACCAGCCTGTGTTAATGTCTGTGAAACACCCACGGTGATCCACAAGTGCCTGGAGAACCATTGAAAAATACCCCTTGCGATTAATGTACTCGGTGGCTAGATGGGCTGGTGCCAGAATTGGAATGTGCGTGCCATCTATCGCTCCTCCACAGTTAGGGAAGCCCATTTGTGCAAAGCCTTCCACAATGTCACACACATTGCCCAGAGTCGCGGTCTTTCAGAGCAGGATGCGATTAATGGCTCTGCCCACTTCCATCAGCATGAGTCCAACAGTCAACTTTCTCACTCCGAACTGGTTAGCGACCAATCAGTAGCAGTCTGAATTGCCACCTTCCACAGTGCAATCACCATGCATTTCTCCAGCGACAGGGCAGCTCTCATTCTCGTGTCCTTGTGCTGTAGGGATGTGGTGAGCTCCTCACACAGTCCCATGTATGTGGCTTTCCTCATGCGAAAGTTCTGCAGCCACTGCTCGTCATCCCAGACATGCATCATGATGTGATCCCACCACTCAGTGCTTGTTTTCAAAGCCAAAAGTGGTGTTCCACAGTGGTCAGCACCTCCGTGAATGCCACAAGCATTCTCGTGTCATAGCTACTACGTGTGGCGAGATCAATGTCACACTCCTCTTGCCTTTATAGTTTAAGGAATAACTCCACTGCTACTCGTGGTGTGATGGTCAGTACGAACAGCATTCCTGTCAACAGCTCAGGATCCATTCCTGCACCAGAAAGAGCCAGGGCAGGGCGCGCAGTACACAAACTTTTGAAAGATGGCGCCAAATGCGGAAGGAAGCACAGGGAATGCTGGGATGCGAAGCAATGCATCACGGGGCATTGGGGCAGGACCCAAGATGCCCTGTGACCCCTTCTGCCTTCCCACAAGTCTTAGTGGCAAAAGCGAAAGAGGTGCTCTGTGGGATAGCTGCCCAGAGTGCACCGCTCCGAATAGCGCCACAAGTGTGAAAACGCTATTGCGCAGGCAGCTGTCAGTGTGAACACACAACAGCGGTTTTCCTTCGGCGCTCTCTGAGCCATGCTGTAACTGCTGGTGCTGTAACTCTGCCAGTATAGATGTGCCCTAAGTGACTTGTCCAAGGTCACACAGAGAGACTGCGGTAAAACTAGGAACTGACCTCTTAGGTCTCACGAGTTTCAGTCCAGGACCATAAGCACAAGATCACCCTTCTCCTTGTTTTTAATTTTAATATGGGAGAGGAAAATATTGAGGATGTCCTAGGATTCTTCTCTCTGTCCCCTTTGGCACAATATAATGCACACAAATGTACCAGAATGACTCCAATGGAGCTTTGCCAATATACAGCAACTGAGGGTGTGCCCCAAACAACTCTCAGGGAATGGCTACACTTGCAAGTTAGAACACATGAAAGCAGCCCCGTGCACTCTAACTCATGACACGTCCACACTGGCAAGGCACGTAGAGTGCTCTGACTCCTGATACTCCACTTCCATGAGACAAATAACACTTGCTGTGCCCTGGCTGGAGCGCCGTGGCACCAGTGTGGACACCCTGGTCTATTAATGCGCTCTGATCGGCCTCCAGACGTGTCCCACAATGCCTGTTCTAGCCACTCTGGTCATCCCTTTGAACTCTACTGCCCTGCCCTCAGGTGACCAACCATCAGACCCGCTCTTTAAATTCTCTGGGAATTTTGAAAATCTCCTTCCTGTTTGCTCAGCAAGGCATGGAGTGTTCTCAGCGCATCTTTCAGGTGACCATGCCTCCACACACCAGGCGATCCCCAGTGTGGAGCAATGGTGAGGTGCTGGATCTGATCAGTGTTTGGGGGAGGAAACTGTTCAGTCCCAGCTGCACTCCAGCCGTAGGAATTACGATACCTTCAGGCAGATATCAAGGGACACAAGGGTGATGTCGTGGTCGGAGTCTGCTATAGACCACCAGACAGGGGGATGAGGTGGACGAGGCTTTCTTCCGGCAACTAGCAGAAGTTACTAGATCACAGGCCCTGGTTCTCATGGGAGACTTTAATCACCCTGATATCTGCTGGGAGAGCAATACAGCGGTGCACAGACAATCCAGGAAGTTTTTGGAAAGTGTAGGGGACAATTTCCTGGTGGAAGTGCTGGAGGAACCAACTAGGGGCAGAGCTCTTCTAGACCTGCTGCTCACAAACAGGGAAGAATTAGTAGGGGAAGCAAAAGTGGACGGGAACCTGGGAGGCAGTGACCATGAGATGGTCGAGTTCAGGATCCTGACACAAGGAAGAAAGGAGAGCAGCAGAATACAGACCCTGGACTTCAGAAAAGCAGACTTTGACTCCCTCAGGGAACTGATGGGCAGGATCCCCTGGGAGCAGGGCTGGCTCCAGGCACCAGCTGAGCAAGCTGGTGCTTGGGGCGGCAGATTGTTCGAGGTGGCATTACACCCAATCCTAGGGCGGCACGGCCCCCCCCTTTTTTTTTTGTTCCACTCCGGCCGCCCTGTAGAGGGCGGCGGCGCGGAGAACCAGAGCACCCTGCAGGGCAGTCCTCTTCCTTCCCTCCCCGCCCGGAGCAGAGACCTCGCGGCAGGCTGCAGCGCAGCGGGAGGGGCTGCGTGGCAGCACCCCTGCTGTAGCCCTGGCCGCCCCCTTCTCTCTCTCACGCCGCTACCTCCCCCTCCCCCACCCAGCCGGTCCCCCTGCACCCGCGCTCCGGCCGCGCCGCAGGGTTTTTTTTTTTTGCTTTGCCATCTGGCCGCCCCGTTTTTTTTTTGTTTTTTTTTGTTTTTTGCTTGGGGCGGCCAAAAAGCCAGAGCCGCCCCTTCTGGGAGAATAACATGAGGGGGAAAGGAGTCCAGGAGAGCTGGCTGTATTTTAAAGAATCCTTATTGAAGTTGCAGGAAAAAAACATCCTGATGTGTAGAAAGAATAGTAAATATGTCAGGCAACCAGCTTGGCTAAACAGTGAAATCCTTGCTGATCTTAAACACAAAAAAGAAGCTTACAAGAAGTGGAAGATTGGACAAATGACCAGGGAGGAGTATAAAAATATTGCTCAGGCATGCAGGAGTGAAATCAGGAAGGCCAAATCACACTTGGAGTTGCAGCTAGCAAGAGATGTTAAGAGTAACAAGAAGGATTTCTTCAGGTATGTTAGCAACAAGAAGAAAGTCAAGGAAAGTGTGGGCCCCTTACTGAATGAGGGAGGCAACCTAGTGACCGAGGATATGGAAAAAGCTAATGTACTCAATGATTTTTTTGCCTCTGTCTTCACAAACAAGGTCAGCTCCCAGACTGCTGCACTGGGCAGCACAGTATGGGGAGAAGGTGACCAGCCCTCTGTGGAGAAAGAAGTGGTTCGGGACTATTTAGAAAAACTGGACGAGCACAAGTCCATGGGGCCAGATGCGCTGCATCCGAGGGTGCTAAAGGAGTTGGTGGATGTGATTGCAGAGCCATTGGCCATTATCTTTGAAAACTCATGGCGATCGGGGGAGGTCCCGGATGACTGGAAAAAGGCTAATGTAGTGCCCATCTTTAAAAAAGGGAAGAAGGAGGATCCGGGGAACTACAGGCCAGTCAGCCTCACCTCAGTCCCTGGAAAAATCATGGAGCAGGTCCTCAAGGAATCAATTCTGAAGCACTTAGAGGAGAGGAAAGTGATCAGGAACAGTCAGTATGGATTCACCAAGGGCAAGTCATGCCTGACTAACCTAATTGCCTTCTATGAGGAGATAACTGGGTCTGTGGATGAGGGGAAAGCAGTGGATGTGTTATTCCTTGACTTTTGCAAAGCTTTTGATATGGTCTCCCACAGTATTCTTGCCAGCAAGTTAAAGAACTATGGGCTGGATGAATGGACTATAAGGTGGATAGAAAGCTGGCTAGGTTGTCGGGCTCAATGGGTAGTGATCAACAGCTCCATGTCTAGTTGCCAGCCGGTTTCAAGCGGAGTGCCCCAAGGGTCGGTTCTGGGGCCTGTTTTGCTCAATATCTTCATTAATGATCTGGAGGATGGCGTGGACTGCGCTCTCAGCAAGTTTGCAGATGACACTAAACTGGGAGGAGTGGTAGATATGCTGGAGGGTAGGGATAGGATACAGAGGGACCTAGACAAATTAGAGGATTGGGCAAAAAGAAACCTGATGAGGTTCAACAAGGAGAAAGTGCAGAGTCCTGCACTTAGGACGGAAGAATCCCATGCACTGCTACAGACTAGGGACCGAATGGCTGCCAGTTCTGCAGAAAAGGACCTAGGGGTTACAGTGGATGAGAAGCTGGATATGAGTCAACAGTGTGCCCTTGTTGCCAAGAAGGCTAATGGCATTTTGGGCTGTATAAGTACGGGCATTGCCAGCAGATCGAGGGACGTGATCATTCCCCTCTATTCGATATTGGTGAGGCCTCATCTGGAGTACTGTGTCCAGTTTTGGGCCCCACACTACAAGAAGGATGTGGAAAAATGGGAAAGAGTCCAGCAGAGGGCAACAAAAATGATTAGGGGGCTGAAGCACATGACTTATGAGGAGAGGCTGAGGGAACTGGGATTGTTTAGTCTCCAGAAGAGAAGAATGAGGGGGGATTTGATAGCTGCTTTCAACTACCTGAAAGGGGGTTCCAAAGAGGATGGATCTAGACTGTTCTCAGTGGTACCAGATGACAGAACAAGGAGTAATGGTCTCAAGTTGCAGTGGGGAAGATTTAGGTTGGATATTAGGAAAACTTTTTCACTAGGAGGGTGGTGAAGCACTGGAATGAGTTACCTAGGGAGGTGGTGGAATCTCCTTCCTTAGAGGTTTTTAAGGTAAGGCTTGTCAAAGCCCTGGATGGGATGATTTAGTTGGGATTAGGTCCTGCTTTAGCAGGGGGTTGGACTAGATGACCCCCTGAGGTCCCTTCCAACCCCGATATTCTATGATTCTATGATTCTATGACACGATGGAAAGGAGCCATGACCGGGATGCACTGCAGTGCAGGGTTAAAGAGAAGGAGTAGTGGAATGCCTACCACAAAGCCCACGAGGCAAACCATGCTCCTGTGCTGCCCCCACAACCTGCCGTTTCTACAAAGAACTGGACGCGATACTTGGGGGCGACCCCACCTCCACACTGAGGACTGCCATGGACACTGCAGAGCCCAGTGCAACAAGGCAGGGGGAAGAGGAGGAAAGCGGGAGCGAGGGTGCTGAGGAGGAGGAAGACACCCAAGCATCCCTATTTGAATGCAGTCAGGAGCTGTTCTCAAGCCAGGAGGAAGGTAGCCGGTTGTGGTGGCCGGTGCTTAAGGAAGGACAAACACCAGAGGACGTGTCCGTTAAGTGGCTTTTATTTTGGAAAGGGAGTTATTCGGTGGGGGCTCTTGGGGCGAGGAGGGTTAGGGCTGCATGCATGCCTAGATGTGGAATAGGGTGTTGATGTGCTCTCTCACATCACGGTAATCAGCCTCAGTGATGTCTTCAAAGGTCTCATCCAGAACTTGGGCAATGCACTTGCGCAGGTTTCTCGGGAGAGCCACTGTGGTCCTTGTCCCAGTCAGGCTAACATGTCCGCGCCACTGTGCCGTGAGAGGTGGGGGGGACCATTGCTGCACACAGGCAAGCTGCATAAGGGCCAGGGCGGAAGCTGCATTGTAATAAAAGACCCTCCCTTGCTTCCCAGGTCACCCTCAGCAGCGAGATATCTTCCAGGATGAACTCCTGTGGAAAATGTGGGGACAGTGTTCAGTATAGGGGCCCCCTGCAGCTGTTAGCTCTCCCCAAGGCACAGAAACCCAGAGGACAGTACAGCCGTGAAACAATCAGTCACGCTTGACCCTGTGCTTACTCACCATTTTGGGGCTCCTGTGGGTTATGTGGGCTCCCATTGGGATGGGCAAATTCTGCTATTGTGTAGACTGTGCTTGTCTTTAAGTTCGGCCGAATCATTGCTCTGTCTGGTGTGAACAATGCTGCCTCTGTTAGGTGATGCATTTTGCCTTTACGGATGCAATCTTGAGAGAAAAGGCAGGAATAGTGCAGCCACGTCTGTGCCCTGTGTGACGTTTGACTGTGAATCCTTCCTGCACTTTCAGACTAGAATCTTTTCTTCCCAATTCTTCAGTACAGTTTCGCTAGCTATACACAGGGCCGGCTCCAGGCACCAGCCGAGCAAGCAGGTGCTTGGGGCAGCAGATTGTTGGAGGCGGCATTCTGCCCAATCCTAGGGCGGCACGGCCGCTTTTTTTTTTGTTTTTGTTTTTGCGCTCCCACCAACCTGTAGGGGGCGGCGGCGCGGAGAACCAGAGCGCCCTGCAGGGCAGTCATCTTCCTTCCCTCCCCGCAACCGGAGCGGAGCCCTCGCGGCAGGAGGCGTCACAGCGGGAGGGGCCGTGTGGCAGCGCCCCTGCTGTAGCCCTGGCCGCCCTCTTCTCTCTCTCTCCCGCCCGCTCCCTCCCCCTCCCCCAGCCGGTCCCCCTGCACCCGCGCTCCGGCGGGGCCGCAGGTTGTTTTTTTTTTTTTTTTTGCTTGGGGTGGCCAAAAAGCCAGAGCCGGCCCTGGCTATACAGGGGTTTGGTGTAGCTCAAATGATCCCAGGGGAACTACACTGATTTACTTCTGGTGCGGGATTGACCGAATTCCTTTTCCTTGACATCAGGCAGATTTTGCAGTAATTGAACACGGGGTAGTCCGACTGGAGTAAAAGTAAGAAAAACACTGAGCTGTTTAGCAAAATTCCTCCACTTTCCCCACAAGGGGCCGCTGTTTTACCACTGACTCGCCTCTCGGGCAGAGCTGTCACAGGCTGGCAGTTCAGAGCCCCGCTGTTTAACGTGGTCTCGGATCCCCCCGACCCGCAATTTCTCCTCCCCCTCCCTCTCCAGCGCTGTCAGCAGCCAGAGAGCCGAGTGCGGGGGCAGTACCGGACTGCCTGCGTGGTTAGCACCAGTCACTCAGCAGAGGAGACCAGCGCCAGTAAGCAAAGAGCTGCCTATGTATTTAAGGCATCACCTCCCTGAGTAAAACCTCTCTCTCCCAGCTACTCCTCACAGCTGGGGAAGGCGAGGAAGAAACTTGGTTCCTGGCTTTGGGACGAAAATTCTATCCCACTTCATCCCTGAAATATGTTCATCCCCTGGGTATCTGTTCTTACAATACTTCCGATTCTGGGTGAGTAACGTATCTGCACCATTTCAGCTCTGTATGGGACTAGATGGTCATCTGGTGTAAAAGGTTAGGGTTAGGGTTAAGTTGCTTCCAGTTCCAGGCGATGCGGAGTTAGCCCTACTTTCTTTTTGTAACCATTTGTTTATAAACCTTCCCCTCCCTCCAGTCTCTGGAAGCTTGGGTGGTAGATAAACATTGCAGGTTCAAGCCAAGAGCCGTCTGTGTGTCTGTGTAAACTTCTATTTTTCCCCAGAAGGTGCTAATGGAGAGTCCGTGACACAACCTGATGACCGAGTGACAGTGTCCCAAGGGGAACCAGTGCTGCTGAAATGCACCTATGACACTTCCTATGGTTCTCCTACGCTCTGGTGGTACGAGCAGCACCCAAATGAAGCCCCTCGCCTCTTGCTGGGAGACTATGAAGCGTCCAGTGATGAGGAGAGAAGGAGCCGGCGAGGGTTCTCCGCCACACCCGACAAACAGGGGAAGACCTTCCACCTGAAGAAAAGCTCCAGTGAACAGCGCGACTCCGCCGTCTATTACTGCGCCATGCGCGGCACAGTGATTGCACCCAGCAGGGTCGCTGCACAGAAACCCGCTGGGGGAAGAGGAGGCGGCACTAAGGATGTGTGGGTCAGAGCCCCAGAGGAACAGACTTTGCACAGCGCCAGTGGAGTCAGTGAATCCCATCCCCCGGGTGTAAATGTGCAGAGCTCCAACGGGGTCAACGGGCCAGACCCCAGACTGTTGGGACTGGGTGGAGCTCAGTGGAAGCAACTGATCCAGTTCCTCAAAATGCTTAAAATCAGCGAGGAATTGCCCAGGAGTCAGCTGAGCTGCACTGGTTCATATCAGCGGAGGATCCGAGCCATTAAAGTAGGACATTGGGGGTCTCAAAAAAATTGAAATGTTCCACATTCCTAGAGGAAACAGAATATAAATCTCGTCTAATTTATCAACAATTTCCACCTCCCATAACTGCCCTTGTGTCTATTGTGTGAAGGTTTTGCTGGTTTCAGAAATGCAGTGATCCAGAAATTGAAGTGAAGTCAGGAAAGATAGAAATATCGGAATTACAGGTGTGGCGCAGACCAGACAGCCGTCTAGCACAGTATTTGCTCCCTGACTGTAGTTACTACCATCTACTTCAGAGGAAGGTGAAAGGCACTTCGGAGTGGGTAGTTATGAGGTAACTTCCCTTATAGGAGGTTTTCCCTTAGCCTTGTGCAATTATATGTATTGATTTATGTCTTGAAGAAGGATTTCCTTCACCTTCCAAATTTTAAAGTCTTTTTAAAGTAAATTCTGAAAGTTTATGTTTAAAATCTCTAATAACGTCCCAAGGTTTATTTATCCTGGCATATACAGTCTATGGTGCATGTCCCCACTAAGTGCATTAGGTCGGCAGAGTGCGTCTTTAATACTGTGGGTAGCATCGACTCAAGGAGTGGTGCACTGTGGGTAGCTATCCCACAGTCCCTGCTGCCCATTGGAATTCTGGGTTAAGCTCACAATGCCTGATGGGGCAAAAACCTTGTGGCAGGTGGTTTTGGGTACATGTCGTCAGTCTCCGCTCCCACCTTGAAAGCAAAAGCAAACAATCGTTTTGTGCGTTCTTTCCAGGAATTACACTGATTTACTCCAGCTGCGGGATTGACTCTAATTCCTTTTCCGTGACATCAGGGAGATTTTGTAGTAATTGAACACGGAATAGTCCGACTGGAGTAAAAGTAAGAAAAAATACTGAGCTGTTTAGCAAAACTTCCTCCACTTTCTCCACAAGGGGCCGCTGTTTTATCACTGACTCGCCTCTCGGGCAGAGCTGTCACAGGCTGGCAGTTCAGAGCCCCGCTGTTTAACGTGGTCTCGGATCCCCCCGACCCGCAATTTCTCCTCCCCCTCCCTCTCCAGCGCTGTCAGCAGCCAGAGAGCCGAGTGCGAGGGCAGTACCGGACTGCCTGCGTGGTTAGCACCAGTCACTCAGCAGAGGAGACCAGCGCCAGTAAGCAAGGAGCTGCCTATGTATTTAAAGCATCACCTCCCTGAGTAAAACCTCTCCCTCCCAGCTCCTCCTCACGGTACCATTGACGAGGATTTACAGAGCAGAGAGAATCACTCGTGTGAAGTTGGCTTCATGCTATTCTGACAGCTGGTTAGCGATACAACATTCATTTTAAAGGCACCTTTTATAGGACAGAATTCTTGCCTTCCTTAAACTGGAGCTACTAGCCAAGAAGACAAATAAATTCTTTCGGGGTTAGTAAATTCGTTTTATTTAGTCAAAGAATCATGAACCCAAGGATGGCTCCAACTTGGCTCTCCGCTGTTATAGTCACAACTGTTCTAAGTGAGTAACAGTCAGTGTTGTCAAATTTGTTACATTCTATCGAACCATGTCTTCATCCTGCCTTCATCATCTAGTTTGTCTGAACGGCTGAGATCACGAAGTGCTCATATTACATCCGATTGTATCTAGTGTGTTTGTATTGTCTATGAGGGTTAATGTTTCCTGTTGTATCCGAGTATAAAGATTACATTTCTATTATAGCGGAATGTATGTCTTGTGTGTGTGTTGTCTCTGAGCGCCAATATTCTTTATTATATCTGAGTCTAGAAGTTATTTTTTCTTGCATGGTCTCTCAGGGTATATTTTCTGTTTCTATTATGTCTTAGTGACAACTGCGTTTCTGTTGTATCTATGTGTTTATCTACCATGTTTTTGCTGCGCTGTTTGTATCGGTTACATTCATGTTGTCTCGGAGTATATCAGCTCCGTTCTATAATAGCTGAGTGTGTCTGTTCTGCTCTGTTCCTCCCACAGAAGGCACCTATGGAGCAGACTCAGTGACCCAAACTGAAGGCAGCGTTATCATCTCCCAAGGGGACCCGGTGCGTCTGAACTGTACCTATCAATTTTCTCTCGCTGCTAATGTTTATCCCTTCTGGTACGTGCAGTTCCCCAACCAGCCCCCCAGGCTCTTTCTGAGGGACCTGGGACGGGAGAACTCGGATGAAGGGATCAGAAAAGGGTTCGATGCCACCCACGATAAAAAGAACAAATCCTTCCACCTGTGGAAACCGTCCAGCGAACTGAGCGACTCCGCGACCTATTACTGCGCCGCGAGCAGCACAGTGACACGGAGCAGCAGGGTCGTTGAACAAAAATTGCGCAGGGGCTGTGAGGGCATTGGAGTCGACTCCGGGGCAGAAGGGGGGTGGGGGGAGTCTGCAGATCTTTAACAGAAATCTCTCTCTCCCTCACACACACTTTAGCGCTCTTTTTTTTTTACGTCTCTGCCCTAATTCGCAGTTTTAGCATCTCGGGAACGAAGGAGAAGGTCATGCATCACTGGCCTAAGAGAAAAGCACCTGCTTTAGGTAAAACCAGGAAAGACCAGAACACATCTACCCGCCCATGAACAACTCCGGTGAAAGCTGCCCCCAGACCCGTTCTTGAAGGAAAGTGCAACCAGACAGTTCAATGTCACTAGAACTAAACCAATACACACACAAACTCCCCCACGATCACGGTGTGGGGAAGTTCATATTCTATAGGAAAACTGGTACTGAATAGCTGAGGGATCTTCATCTGCCCTGGATACATAGACACAGAGAGAGAGAGAGAGACAGACAGACAGACAGACAGAGAGAGTCTTTACCAGAGCGTCCCACCGCTTACATCAGAAAAATACTCGCTCGCTCTATTGACAAAGGTGTCAGAAAATTTGCCACGAGGGGGCGCTGTGGTGTTAGATAAATAATACAAGTAACAGCCTGTTCTTGTGTCCCCTGCTCTCTGCCCGCCCCTGGCGCCAGTCTAGCCCACTTCGCCCTTCAGACTCTCCCATTTCTGACAGTACCATTGGGAAGGATTTACAGAGCAGAGAGACTTACTCGTATAAATTTAGGTTCATGCCTTTCCGGCAGTCCCTGCTCAGAGCTAGAACATTCATTTTAAGGCACCTTTTATAGGACAATATTCCTGGCTTTTCTAAATTGGAGCTACCAGGCACGAAGACAAATCAATTCTTGCGGGATAAGGGAATTAATTCTGTTTAATAAAAGAATCTTTCAACCCAAAGATGTCTCGAACTTCGGTCTTCGCTGTTATAGTCTGAAAAGGTTCAGAGAAGGGCAACTAAAATTATTAGGGGTTTGGAACGGGTCCCATATGAGGAGAGATTAAAGAGGCTAGGACTTTTCAGCTTGGAAAAGAGGAGACTAAGGGGGGATATGATAGAGGTATATAAAATCATGAGTGGTGTGCAGAAAGTGAGTAAGGTCAAGTTATTTACTTGTTCCCATAATATAAGAACTAGGGGCCACCAAATGAAATTAATGGGCAGCAGGTTTAAAACAAATAAAAGGACGTTCTTCTTCACACAGCGCACAGTGAACTTGTGGAACTCCTTGCCTGAGGAGGTTGTGAAGGCTAGGACTATAACAGCGTTTAAAAGAGAACTATATAAATTCATGGAGGTTAAGTCCATTAATGACTATTAGCCAGGACAGGTAAGGAATGGTGTTCTTAGCGATGGACGGCAGGAGAGAGATCACTTGATCATTACCTGTTAGATACACTCCCTCTGGAGCACCTGGCATTGGCCACTGTCAGTAGACAGGATACTGGTCTGGATGGACCTTTGGTCTGACCCAGTACTGCCATTCTTATGTTCTTATGTTCTTATAGTCACAGCTATTCGAGTAGCATTCTCTGTCTCATAGAATCAAAGGACTGGAAGGGACCTCAAGAGGTCATCTAGTCCAGTGCCCTGCACTCATGGCAGGACTAAGTATTATCGAGACCATCCGTGTCCAACCTGCTCTTAAAAATCTCCAGTGATGGAGATTCCACAACCTCCCTAGGCAATTTATTCCAGTGCCTAACCACCCTGATAGTTAGGAAGTTTTTCCTAATGTCCAACCTAAACCTCCCTTGCTTCCTCCCTCCCTCAGCTTTGTTACATTCTATGGAACCATGTCTGTATCCCGTCTTCCTAATTTAGTTCATTTCCCTAAAATCACGAAGTGCTTATATCCGATTGTATCTATTATATTTATACTCTTTATAGTGTTAGTGCTCTCTATTGTACTTGAGCATAAATATTATTTCTATTATATCTGACTGCATGTATTTTGTGTGATGTCTCTGAGTGTCAATATTATCTGTTATATCCGAGTCTAAATATTATGTTGCTGTTCTATCTGATTGTATCCATTTATGCTTACATGGTCTCTCAGTGCAGACTTTGTGTTTCTATTATGTCTTAGTGAATCTACTACGTTTCTACTATATCTGTGTTTATTGATATGTTTGCTGCGTTGTTGGTATCTGTTACATTCATGTTATCTCGGGATGTATCAGACCCGGTTCTGTTATATCTGAGTGTGTTTGTTCTGCTCTGTTCCCCCCACAGAGGGCATCTATGGAGCAGACTCAGTGACCCAAACTGAAGGCAGCGTTATTAGCTCCCAAGGGGATCCTGTGCGCCTGAATTGTACCTATCAATTTTCTGAATCTGCTATTCCTTATCCCCGCTGGGATCTTCCCTTGCCCAGGACGCATAGACAGACCGACAGAAAGTCTTTAGAAGACCATCCTCACGTCTTGTATCAGAAAAATACTCACTATTTCCATGAGAAACGCCGTTTTACTGGCAAAGGTGTAAGAAAATCTGCTGCAATCATTTCCCACTTGTGATCACATTTTGCCACTTGGGGGCGGTGTGATGCTAGAAGATAAATAATACAAGTAACAGCCGGTTCTTCTCTCCCATGTTCTCTGACAGCCTAGACTCCTTTGCCTTGCAAACGTTCCCATTTCTGACAGTACCACTGAGAAGGATTTACAGAGCAGAGAGAATCACTCCTGTGAAGTTGGGTTCATGCTGTTCCGACAAGTGGCAGCTCCTGCCCAGAGATACAACACACGTTTTTAAGGCACCATTTACAGAACCGAATTCTTGCCTTTTCTGAACAGGAGCTACTAGCCAAGAAGACAAATCAGCTCTTGTGGGATTAAGAAATCAGCTCTGTTTAGCCAAAGGATCATTAACCCAACCAAGGATGGCTCCAGCTTGGCTCTCCGCTGTTATAGTCACAGTAGCTATTCTAAGTGAGTCACAGTCTCTCTCTCGGCTTTGGTACATTCTGTCGAACCATGTCTTCATCCTGCCTTCAAAATGTAATTTGTTTCAGAGCCTAAGATCACGAAGTCCTTATATTATATCCGATTGTATCTAGCATGTTTGTATTGGCTCTGACTGTCAATATTCTCGATTATATCCGAGCCTAAATATTATTTTTGCTTGCATGGTCTCCCAGTGCAGACTCTGTGTTTCTACTATGTCTTAGTGAATCTACCGCATTTCTATTGTATCCGTGTTTATCATGTTTCTGCTGCGTTGTTGGAATCCGTTACCTGCATGTTCTCTCGGAGTGTCCCTGCTCCGGTTCAACTTTCAGTGTGTCTCTTCTGCCCATAGTTTGCCCACCTCTGACATAGAGAGATAAGGAGATTATGGAATCTCCTTTGTGACATTGCACCCCATAATGCTTTATAGAAATATGCTTATGAGGGTAAATATGACATAACTGGAATATGTTTTATGCTACATATGCCATGTAACATATCTTTGCAAAGGTTATGATCTACTGAATATATTCATCCTATTTGTATGCACGTATCATTTTTATATCTGAAGTTATGAGCGTTGGCTCTATGCTTGTATTTATAGTGTTTGCTGTAGGAAGCACATAAGGCAGATTTGGTCAACCTAGTGTGAAGGGGTTATTCAAGTAATTGGAAGGACTTAACTAGCAATAGACTTTGGGAGACACCCGTCCACATCTGAGCTTTCCTGGGAACGTTCAAACGAACATGTAAACAATGGCTTCGGCCGGCAAAACGCTGAATGGTTCATGGACATGTGACTTGCTCAGGTGGCTACAAACTCCATCTTGTTGCTGTGACTTTGCACAGAAGAACAAGGGGGCTTCCACCCACAGGAGAGAGAATATAAAAGGCCCTGGAAGCCTCTCCATTTTGTCTTCATCTGGCTCAAGAGATGGCCTCTCCACCCCAAAGAGATGCCTGAAAGAAACTGGAACAAAGGACAGTAACTATGGGGGTGTGGGTGATTGCTGGACCCAGGCTATAAACTACAAGGTTGGTCTGAAAAGGATTGGGCCCAGACTAGGAAGGATTCCAGGCTGTGAAAGAAGCTTATTGGAACATCTCTAAGAGTGAGATTTCATCTGTAATCAGTTTCTTAATGTATTAGGCTTAGGCGTGCGTGTTTTGTTTGATTTTGTTTGGTAACTTACTTTGTTCTGTCTGTTATTACTGGAAACCACTTAAATCCTACTTTTTATACTTAATAAAATCACTTCTGCTTATTAATTAACCCAGAGTAAGCGATTAGTACCTGGGGGAGCAAACAGCTGTGCATCTCCTATGCAAGGGAGGCTCTTCTGCAAGACTGAGGCTTCGGCCCTGGCCCTTATGCAGCTTGTCTGTGTGCAGCAATGGTCCCTCCCCACCGACGGCACAGTGGCATGGGAATGTTACCCTTAATGGGACAAGGAGCAAAGCACTTCTTCCAGATTACTTGTGGAAGTGGATTGCCCAGTATCTCCGTGAGCCTTGCAAGGAAATCTCTCAGGCCGATTACCGTGAAGGGAGAGAGTCCATGAACACCCTTAGTCCACCTCTAGGCATGTGTCTGTACAAGCACTGCACAGAGCCAAGCCTGCTTTCTGCAACCCTCCTGGCCCCAACAACTTGCCCCCAACAACCAGCCCCCAACACCTCACTTCCCAAAATCAAAGATGCTTACCAGGTGCCTCCTCTGCTGTTTGAGGTTCCCCAAGCACCGACTGCTGCAACTGGCTAGCCTCCTCCGGGGTACAAAAGAGCTCTTGGCTGCATGCATCTGTGGACACAAGGTTGTCCTCTGGGTTGCCCTCCCCCTCAGCACCCTCACCTTCAATTGCCTCCTCCTGGATTGGAGGACTCTCGCCTGGCACAGCCCCTGAAGCATCCATGGGGCTCTTTGCAGTGGAGGTGGGCTCTCCCCCAAGTATTGCGTACAGCTCTTTGTAGAACCAGCAGCTCGAGGGTGCAGAATCAGAGTCACAGTTTGCCTCCCGCGCCTTGTGGTAGGCATTCTGCAGCTCCTTCATTTTCACCCTGCACTGCAATGTGTCCCGGTCATGGCCCCTTTTGGTCATGGACCTTGATCTCTGCCTGTAGGTATCATCATTCCTACAGCTGGAGCTCAGCAGGGACTTGACAGCTTCCTCTCCCCAAACGCTGATGAGGTCCAGCAGCTGACCATTGCTCCAAAGAGGGGATCGCCTGGTGCATGGAGCAGGCATGGTCACCTGAAAAGATGCACTGAGAGCACTCCACACTTCACCAAGCAAACAGGAAGGGGACTTTCAAAATTCCCAAGAATTTAAAGGGCGGGTTTGACGGTTGGTCACCTGAGGGCAGGGCAGTCGAGTTCAAACCAATGACCAGAGAGGCTAGAACAGGCATTGTGGGAGACATCCCAGAGGCCAATCACAGCACAGTAATAGACCAGGGCATCTACACTGGCACCATGGCACTGTAGCCTGGCACAGAAAGCTCTATGCCTCTCATTGAGGTGGTTTACCTAGAGCGTTCCAACTCTCGAGTTTGAGCGCACTAAGTACCTTCCTAGTGCGGACACCTCAGGAGTTACAGCGCCAGGAGCTGATTTAATGCACTCCAACTTGCCAGTGTAGACAAGGCCTAAGAAACACAAAGGACTGAAATATCTGAGTCTTTGGGCGTCTCAGGAACTCAAAGTGTAACAATGTTCATAACTGGACACAGAGAATGCAGATCCCTGTTCTTAAAAACTTTGAATAACTCTGCCATGTTCTATTCCTCATTCTTTACTCTAGTCCAGGTTAGGGGTAGGGTCAAAGGTTAGGGTTAAGGGATTGGGGTATTACATGTATGGCAACAAGTTAGAATTTAGTGTTAAATATATTGTTATCATTAAGGGTTAGGGATTAGGGTTATGGGTATTTTCAGGTTACGGTTAAGATTGGGTTTAAAGCTTTAGGATTGGAGAATGGTTAGAAGCTAGAGGGTGGAAGTTGGGGTTAGGCCTATTTTATGGGTTAGTGTTTAAAATTTGGATTTAGGATTAGTGCTAAGCAGTTAGTGCTAGCAGTAGGTTGGCGTAGGATTATATTTGTAGTTACCCATTTGGGGGGGGGGCGTAATGGTTAGATAAATTGTTGTGGCAGGATAGAATTTAGGATTAGGGCTAGAGGTAGGATTAGAATTAAGATTGGGGTTCCATTAAGCATTAGGGTCAGAGTTAAATTTTTGATTAGGGATAGGGATAGGGTTAGAGGAAATTAGGGTTAGAGTTTTGGATTAGGGTTAGGAGTTGGTATTAGGGTTAGGCAATGGTAGTGTTACAGCTGAGCCTCGAGTTAAGGTGAGAGTTGTGGCAATTATTATGTTAGGTTTAAGGTTAAGGTTGGTGTTATGTTTAGGATTAGGATTTCAGCATTAGGTTATGGCTCTGGGGGAATTAGGGCAAGGTCTTGGGATAAAGGTTCAGAGTTCATAGCAGGGCTGGGGGTTGAAAGCTTGGTTTAGTGTTAGGATTTTGAGTGAGGGTTTAAGGTTAGGGTTAGGGTTGAGCACTAAGGTTGCTCACAATTTAAAAGGTAACCAGGAAACTCAGGATCATAGTGGATCAGGCTCCACCTAGTCTAGTATTCTGTCTCCAGAAGTTGCCAGTACAAGATGCTTCAGAGGAAGGTACGAGGACCTTTCGCTGGATCGATATGGGGGAACCTGCCCTTAGGGAAAATTTATTTCTACACCCCACCCCACTCACGGGACATTATTTTACACCCTGGAGCAGGAAGTTTACTTCCTTTACTCATTCAGATAATATTTTAATTGACCCCTCAGTTTTTATTGTGGGTAAACTAAGTAACCCTATAAAAACCCCTCTCTACTACTTCCAATGTGGAGTCCAGAGAAGGGGAAAGTATTCCAGCTGTCCTGAGAAATATTCCCCACTGGTTAACAGATTAGAACGCAGGGGGTCGCTGTTACACCTGTGAGACCTAGTCCATTTGTCTGTGTATTTCCTTTCCTGGCCTCTGCAGTCTCCTCCTGTAACTCTTCTCCTCAGACATTGTCAAAAAAAGTTCAAGGGGTATTGCAGACAGAAAAGGGACCAGCATACCGCTAGCACAGCTGCTAAACTTTTGCAAAAGCAGAGATATAATCATTTTCAAAGGCATCACACCCAAAGCAAACTTTTGTCTTTGCTCTTCTGTGAAAAAGGACACAGCTGTGGATGTGGAAAAGGGCAGTTTTTGCAAGATTATTAAATGACAAATTATTAAAACGGCCATGCCGCTCGCTTTCTCCTTCATAGTTTTGATAATTGTTTGTTCAAGTGAGTATAGTTTGTTTTGGGAACTTGAACTATTTTATTGTTTTGCATTTATAAGTCATATCTTTTGCAGTGGCCAATACATTCTAGTCTATTTTTCTTTCCTTCCAACCTGTCAATGCCTAAATATGAAACGGATAGCTGAGAGAGACGCAACATGAAGGTTATATAAAATTATTCAAGTGACCAAATGAAAAGGAGATGGGATTCCTTCATGTGTAAACGGTTCTTTATTTCTGATGTAAATAGTGTAAGAATAAAAGGAATCTGGACACCATTTTTAAGGATTGGGGAGGTAGGTAACTGTAGTATAAATCGAAGGAGATCTTTGGAAATGAGGAACACTTGACAAATGTTTCATGTTATGTTTGGCTGAGATTTTGGAAGGATTTTAAGGAAGCGAGGACCCGATCTACAATTCAGTTTGGGACCCCAAATGCCTTACGATACTATGAAACTTCCAGCCCTGCTCAATTTACAATTCTATTTTCTTTTGCAGAAAGGACCCATGCAGACTCAGTAACGCAACCAAAAGGCACAGTTCCCATCCGGGAAGGAAAACATGTACTTCTCCACTGCACCTATGATTACTCTGGGTCTACTCCTATACTCTTCTGGTACGAGCAGTATCACCATGAGGCCCCTCGCTCGTTGCTGACACAATATGAAGCCTCGGACGAGGAGGAGAAGAGACGCAGGCGAGGGTTCTCTGCTACATTGGAGAAAGACTCCAAATCCTTCCACCTGGAGAAAAACTCCAGCGAAGTGAGCGACTCTGCTGTCTATTACTGCGCCATGAGAGACACAGCGAGCAAAGCCCCCGGGGCAGCTGTACAAAAACCCCACTGGCTGAGAAACACAAAGGACTGAAATAGCCAAGACTTCGGGTGTCAAGAACTCAGAGTGTAATCTTTATTCCTTAGTACTTACAATATCTCTGTCTTATTCTGCACCCCTTCCCTTGTTTTTATCCTAGCCCTGGGTAGCATTTGGGTTACAATTAGGAGTAAGGGATTAAATGTTACTATGACTATACCCAAGTGCTTAGAATGTAGGGTTAAATTTATTTGTATTATTGAGGTTGATTAGGATTAACGCTTTGGGTTGGGGCACAGTCAGGAGCTAGAGGGATGGAGATTAGAGTTAGGCCGATTAAGGGTTAGTATTTAAGATTAGGGTTTAGGATTAGCGTTAGGGATTAGTGTTAGCATTAAATTCGGGCTTTGTATATAGCAGGGGTCGGCAACGTTTGGCACACGGCTCGCCAGGGTAAGCACCCTGGCGGGCCGGGCCAGTTTATTTACCTGCTGACGCGGCAGGTTCGGCCGATCGCGGCCCTCACTGGCGGCGGTTCGCCGTCCCTGGCCAATGGGGGTGGAGGGAAGCGGCGCGGGCGAGGGATGTGCTGGCCGCCGCTTCTCGCCGCCCCAATTGGCCCGGGACGGCGATCCGCCGCCAGTGGGGGCCGCGATCGGCAGAACCTGCCGCGTCAGCAGGTAAATAAACTGGCCCGGCCCGCCAGGGTGCTTACCCTGGCGAGCCGCGTGCCAAACGTTGCCGACCCCTGGTATATAGAGTTGTGGTTGGTGTAGATAACTCAGTGTTGGAGTGGGGTAGAAGTTAGTGTTTAGTGTTCTGGTTAGGACTGGGGTTGTTTAAGATTAGGGTCAGGGTTAAATTTATAATTAGGGTTAGAATAAAGTTAAAGTTAGGGGTTAATTTTAGGATTACTGTTTAAGGTTAGGTTAGATTGAAGTCTAGGGCTGAGGTATGTAAAGGGTGAGGTTTATGATTAGGCTTTAGGTTATGGTTAGGGAGAAGCAGTAGGATTCTGAGTTAGGGTTTATGACTGAGATTATGAGTTCAGATTAATATTAAAATCAGGTTTTTATTACCTTTACACTGTCCTAAACTGTACTCACCACCTCTCTCTGCTTCTGGGATCTCTGTGCCGGGTCCGTATCCCAATGTAATCTCAGCACTGCACAAACATTACTGCATTTATCCCACAAACACCACTGTGATGCTGGGAAGTGTTACTACACCCATTTTGTCATATAAGGGGAAACTGAGGTACTGAGTGAGGTTTCTAGAAGGTATGTCTAGCGAGCTCACAAAGGAACTTGGGTGCTGTGAAGCTGAACATGCTTTTAGGTGCCTACAAAAATCTCTGGGATTCACAAAACTCAAGTTGGGTGCTCAGGGTCCCTATACAATGAGTTGGGAGAGACAGACACCTCCAAATGGGACCCAAAAAAGCCAGCAGGCTAGGCAGCTTTTAAAAGGGTATTTAAGTGGCTCCTGGGGTTTTCAAAAGTATCTAGGCACCTAACGCTCATTGAATCAATGAGATTGAGACACCTATTTGCTTTTGAAAATCCCACTAGGTGTCTAAGTATCTTTAAGATCTGCCCCCTACTGAAGTATCTCTCAACCTTTCCAGACGACTGTACCCCTTTCAGGAGTCTGGTTCCCCCTGTGGACCCCCAAGTTTTACTTGATTTAAAAACTACTTGCTTACAAAATCAGACATGCAAATACAAAGGTGTCACAGCCCCACTATTACTGAAAAATTGTTTCACTTTCTCGTTTTGTCTGTGTGAAGTTTTAGTTTCTACTGACTTGGCTAGTGCTTTTGATGTAGCCTGTTGTACAATTAGCCAAATATCTAGATGAGTTCATGTACCCCTTGGAAGGTCTCTGTGCATGCCTGGTTGAGACCCACTGCCCCAAGGGGATTTTTGAAAGCACCTAGGGCATATTTATAAAAGGTTTTTAAGCACGTTAAGAAGCAGACAGTTGCTATCTACATCGCTAGACATCCAAATACCACCAAAATCTTCTCTTTGGTGGGATTTTCAAAATTTCATTACCAGGTTAGGTGCCTAATACCCCTCGGCTTATCATTGGCGTGTCTAAGTGCTATAGTGAGTTATAATAATAGCTTATTTATCAGCACCCACCACAAACACTGGGGAATCCCTTCTGCCCCAATAATAAGGAAATCCCCTAAGATGGAAGTGAAGTCGCAGGGAGTGAGTTATAATGCTCCCTGAATTAAGGTCACTGACAATTAACTGCACAACGTGTACTCATGTCAGGATGAGTACAATTACCTGCCAACGAACACAGGAACAACAATTAATCCAGAGAGGTGAGAAGTCTTTAGGACAGGGATGATCCTTTTATACGTCTGTGTTTGCACACTGCCTATCACAACGGAGTCCTGCTGTAAGACTTGGTCTGCTAGGGGCACCTGGAATCCATGTAATGTACAGCGCCTGTCACAATGAGGCCCTGCTCTAAGCCCAGCCCTCCTAGAATACACTTAAATAACGCAGAATGCTTAGCATAAAGGGGTCCGGGTCCAGGACAGGGGCTGTGCTGTCAATAATCAGTTATAACCCTGAGCTCACAGCAGGCGCGTTCTGTGTGGAGAGGAACAGTGAGATGATTGTTTGTGAAGAAGCGATAAACCAACACTTTGTCCAAAGCGCCTAATCAGGACTGGCTGGTAGGAATCATCTGTTTAAAGCAGATGCCTAAAGCAGCTAAATACCACATCGATAAACACACAGATTTTAAATGCAGGAGGGACCATTGTGACCTTGAAGTCTGCTATCCTGGTATAACACAGGTGAGAGAATGTCACCCAACGATTCCTACTTGAAGCCCATCCTTTGTGGTTGAACTAGAGCAACATGAGAAATTCCATTTAAAAATAAGACTTTGTAGTCTCAGAAAGGTTTCTGAAATGGCTTTCTTGCTGGCTTTTGGTATTTTATTGCATGGTTTCTTACATCCACTAGTGGGCGCCCCGTCTCACACATGGTGACATTTCACATTACATTAGATATTTCTATAACAATAGCTGAGTCAGAAACTGAGAAGTTCCCTTGTGACTTCAGCATCATTAGACGGGCGGGGATGAGAGGAGGAGGTCACAGAAAGAGCAGATCTAAGCTTGAAATCCGGAACTAACAGTTTATAAACACAAAGTGGAAGAACTTTATAATTAAACAAAGACTCCCAGAAAAAGAACGAAGATAACCTTATGCTGCAAAATGCTTTACTACTTGGCTCTACAGCTCTATTTTCTGCTTGATTACTCAGGTGAGAAATGTTTAGTTTGACTGAATTTATATATATTTAAGGTTTTATAAAACGTAAGACCTACAGAATTCCTGTTGTTACAGGATTTCAAAAGACCTAAAGAGAGTGAAGCACCCAGCTTCGCTATGGGCCCACAAAATATTTAAGAAAAACAGAATATTTGAACTAGCACAACAAAATTCATCCAAATTATCTCTAGGAAATCCTTGCCCTCTTAAAACACAATACTTGATTTAACAATGGAAACCAGTTTCTATATAAGATGTTTTGAAATTACAGACATGGTAGAAAGGAAAAGGAAAGTTCTTTAATGACTCTTTATTGCCTTTACAGGTTTTGTTCAAGGTGATTCTGTGTTTCAGTCTCCTCTGGAGGTGACAGTCTCAGAGGGACACTATGTATTATTACAGTGTAATTTCACCACAGATTTCACCAGCCCGAATCTCTTCTGGTACCGCCAGTATCCGAACCAACCACCCCAGCATATACTGACAGCCTATAAATCTCCTGCTGAGAAGAACACGGTCACCTCTGGAAAATTCTCAACAGTTCTGTTCGACGCTAATAAGACAGTTCTCTTGAAGATTGAGGCTGTGTCCCTCCAAGACAAAGCCGTGTATCACTGTGCTCTGAGACCCACAATGGGGCAGAGCTGCATCTCCGGCGTTACAAGAAGTGATTGAGGTGCTCACACACACCGAGGGTCTCAGAGACTGATTTTCTACCCGACCCTTTTTTATGACACGTCTCTGCCGAGTTCAGTTCCTTCTGCTCGTCCCATGTCTGGGAGGATCTTTCCGTTTCTATCCCTGTGTAGTGTTATACCCACCATGCTGTGCAAACCAAGCCCGATGCGTTATTATCTCAGTTATATTTATGTGAATTTACAACCTTTAAATAAAAATATTTGTTGTCAATAAAATAAATCACCCCACAAATCGTAACAGGATTTTCTGCAGCTGGCAACATGCTGTAGAAGACATTGGGCGAGGTTCTGAGCTCTGTCCCATCACCGCAACTCTGGTCTAACTGTCGGGCTGGTTCTCAGCTGCTGTGAAACGTTTCAGCTCCACTCAAATCAGCATCCATCCACCGAGGTCTCTCTTTGTGTCCGTCAGTCTTTCTGTTTAACCAGCTTCTCATGCAAGAAGTCGCTCTGATTTCCCGATGAGGCAAAGAAGTCCATTTCATGTCTAAACATTGTATCCATTGCATAGTCACAGCTACAAACAAAACTTTTTGAAAACTGGAGTGGGTAGAAGAGCCGGGTAGCAGAGAGTTTCACAGAGAAATCAGAAGCAAACACCCCTCCCCTCCCCTCATTTCCTCTGGGTTTGGGCATTGGAGTCGGATCCGCCCCCCTCGACGTTTCAGGGAGGAATCTGGGTCAATTTAACACATTCAGCCAACAATCCTGTTGCTTCACTGTTGTGTTTTCTCCGCCGCTTTCTGAATCTCAAACCATGGGCACAAGTTTGATACTGAGCTTTTTTATAGTTACTCTGTGCCCAGGTAATTGTGATTTTTGGTGTTGTTCATGCAGCCCTACCCATTGCTAACTAGTCTCTCCCTAAAACAGGAAGCATTGCTTTTAACTATCTGCCCCCCGCCCCCAGCCTGCCTTTTCCTCTGCAGTACTCTCTCCTTTTCTCTGTGTCTGTCTTTTTATCTCGGTCCCTCAGCTTTCTTTCCTTCCATACTCTCTCTCTCTCTCTCTCTCTCTCTCTCTCTCTCTCTCTCTCTCTCTCTCTCTCTCTGTGTGTTTAGGTTGGGCACTCTGACTGTATATAACTGGTATATTTCTTGTTGCAGCTGCTGTGCTGGGTGAATCGATCCAGTCCAACAAACCCGAAGTGTCTTCAGGAGAAGGGGACAATGTGACACTCAGCTGTTCTTACAATACCAGCTATTCTGATGTCTATCTCTACTGGTACCGACAATTTCCTGGCCAAGGCCCGCAGTATGTTCTCCGAACAGGTGCCAAGGCCTACAGCTCTGTCCGGGATTTTGCAGAGTTTGCCAGGAAGAGATTTACTCCCCAGGCTGATGACAGCTCCACAGCTCTGAGCATCACATCCCTGGAGCTGGCAGACACAGCGGTGTATTACTGCGCCTTGCAGAGGGCACAGTGACAGAGCCTCACCCCAGAGCTGTGCAAAAACCCTCCCTTCCCTCACATTACATTGTCCCCCTTGTCCACATGTTTGTTGACCCCTTCAGAGAACTCTAATAGATTAGTAAAACACGATTTCCCTTTACAGAGACCATGTTGACGTTTGCCCAACTATTTATGTTCTTATATGTGTCAGACAATTTTATTCTTTATTATTGTTTCAACTAATTTGCCCGGTACTGACGTTAGACATGCCGGTCTGTAATTGCCCGGATCACCTCTAGAGACGTTTTTAAATATTGGCGTTACATTAGCTCTCTTCCAGTCTCCATCTCTGTGTCATCTCCGCTAACCGAGAATGACTCCTTCTTACCTCACTGATATCTACCAGAGTAGTTACGTGCAGAGGTTTGCAATGTTTTATTACGAGATGTGTTGTCTTTACAAAAAGCTCCCTTGAGAAATGGGTTACCATATTTTCTGAGTCTGGA
Source organism: Emys orbicularis (assembly GCF_028017835.1). NCBI lineage: Eukaryota > Metazoa > Chordata > Testudines > Emydidae > Emys > Emys orbicularis. The sequence continues at coordinate 55,087,712 of NC_088694.1, read as the reverse complement.
AACACCTGTTTAAAACACGGAGTCAGTTTCCAGATGCCGGAGAGAACTTCGCTGGTGCAGAACCTCATCTCAGATGAAAGCCATTGTCACTCTATCAAAGCCAATCTCTAACCAGGATGTGGGCAGTCACACCCAGTGGTTAGAGCAGGAGCAAGCCTCCAGAAGACAGAGCCAAGAGGCAAAGCCAAAATCAGGAATGGCAGCTGAGAGCCAGGTTAGGGTTACCTGCAACTTGAGGCAAGGCGGAGTTCAGAGGAGGAGCAGGGCCAGGTCCAAGGCAGGAGCAGGGCGGGACAAACAGGCACTGGAGCTACAGCGGCCCTGGCAAGTGAGATGATCAACTTCTGCAGACACGGTCTAGCTATCTGCTGCCTTCCTTCCTTCCTTCCTTCCTTTCTTTTTCAGTTACCCATTAACAAGGAAACAGCGCGCTGACTAAATGCTGTGTCGGGCAATTCAATCCAATCCATTGAACCCGACGTGTCTGTCACAGAAGGAGACGCTGTGACACTCAGCTGTTCCTACAGCACCAGCTATAGCGGTGTCTCTCTCCACTGGTACCGCCAGAACCCCAGCCAAGCCCCGCAGTACATTCTCCGGAGAGGAGCGAAGGGAAGCACAATCAGTGACCAGGAAGATTTTGCCCGGAAGAGATTCACTTCTGAGACTAAGGACACTGCTACAGTTCTGATCATCACAGGCCTGGAGCTGGAAGACAGAGCTGTGTATTATTGTGCCTTGAATGAGACACAGTGAGAGAGACCCCGGAGACAGCTGCACAAAACCCCTCCCACATCCTGCATTCCTCCTCATCTGTCTTGGGTGTTGTGTTTGAAAAGACTTTGACGCAGGAGTTGTCTCTCACTGGGTGTCTGTGCAGCTCCCTGCCTGATGGGGCCAACCCAGATCTCAGTTTTAACCTCTAGGTGCCATCACCATGACCATCAATTTCCCCAACTGTGTGCTAGGAAATACTTGGTCCCAGCGTTTTAATCTGATTTCGGGGTTTGAAAACCAGATTCCCCTTAAAAATGAATAGGGACTGATATAATAGATTGACAGATTTTAAAAAACCAGGAGGAAGCTGCATTATTATCTGTTTGACTCCTGCATGGCATAGATCCATAGATGCTCATCCCATAAGTCCATAGAGCCTTTTGAAAATGGGACTTAGTGTCCTACCTCACTTAGGTACTTTAGAAAATTTTACTATAAGCCCATAACTTCAATCTAAGTTACTTTTATTGGCCCCATTACCTGAGCTCCTCACAGCCTTGAATTTATTTAATTTTCACAACACTTCTGTGATATAGGACACGGTCACTATCTCCATTTTAGGGATGAGGTCTTCAAGCACAGAGAATTAACAAATTACCCATCCAAGGTCACAGAGATCGTGTTTGGTAGAGGAGGGACTAGATTCCCAAATCCTAGGCTCCTGGCCTAACCACAGGTCCAGCTTTGCTCTCAAACCTTCCTTACAAACAGAGAAGCTACTTATCCCCTCCCCCATCCAAGGCACAGCTGAAAGGTGGGAGAGGGGAGGGAAGTAGCAGCTGGTGCTAGAGTAGCAATACCTGGCTGTAGGTTAAAAAATACCTACTCTTCATATCAGTATTTCTCCTAACACAATATGCCAACATTTTTATGGCTGACCTGGAACAACGCTTCCTCAGCTCTCGTCCACTCACACCCCTCCTCTACCTACGCTACATTGACGACACCTTCATCATCTGGACCCATGGGAAGGAGACTCTGGAAGAATTCTACCACGATTTCAACAGCTTCCACCCCACCATCAACCTCAGCCTGGACCAATCTACACGGGAGGTCCACTTCCTAGACACCACAGTACAAATAAGTGATGGTCACGTTAACACCACCCTATACCGAAAACCCACCGACTGCTATGCCTACCTTCATGCCTCCAGCTTCCACCCCGGACACACCACACGATCCATCGTCTACAGCCAAGCACTGAGGTACAACCATATCTGCTCCAACCCCTCAGACAGAGACCAACACCTACAAGATCTTCCCCAAGCATTCTCAAAACTACGATACCCACACAAGGAAATAAGGAAACAAATCAACAGAGCCAGACATGTACCCAGAAGCCTCCTGCTACAAGACAAGCCCAAGAAAGAAACCAACAGAACTCCACTGGCCATCACCTACAGTCCTCAGCTTAAACCTCTCCAACGCATCATCAGTGATCTACAACCCATCCTGGACAATGATCCCTCGCTTTCACAGACCCTGGGAGGCAGGCCAGTCCTCGCCCACAGACAACCTGCCAACCTTAAGCATATTCTCACCAGCAACCACGCACCGCACCATAACAACTCTAACTCAGGAACCAATCCATGCAACAAACCTCAATGCCAACTCTGCCCACATATCTACACCAGCAACACCATCACAGGACCTAACCAGATCAGCTACCACATCACCGGTTCATTCACCTGCATGTCCACCAATGTTATATATGCCATCATGTGCCAGCAATGCCCCTCTGCTATGTACATTTGCCAAACTGGATAATCACTATGTAAGAGGATAAATGGACACAAGTCAGATATCAGGAATGGCGATATACAAAAACCTGTAGGAGAACACTTCAACCTCCCTGGCCACACAATAGCAGATGTAAAGGTAGCCATCTTACAACAACAAAAAAACGTCAAGACCAGACTCCAAAGAGAAACTGCTGAGCTTCAGTTCATTTGCAAATTTGACACCATCGGATCAGGATTAAACAAAGACTGTGAATGGCTATCCAACTACAGAAGCAGTTTCTCCTCCCTTGGTGTTCACACCTCAACTGCTAGCAGAGGACCTCACCCTCCCTGATTGAACTAACCTCGTTATCCCCAGACTGATTCTTGTCAGCATATTTATACCTACCTCTGAAAATTTCCAGTACATGCATTCACCCACGAAAGCTTATGCTCCAATACATCTGTTAGTCTTAAAGGTGCCACAGGACTCTCTGTTGCTTTCTTCTAACACTGAATCCTTTAATGGTTAGGATTCTCAAGAGAGTTAAGCACCCAGTTTCCTCTGAAAATTCCAATGAAATTTAACTCCCTTGGGCCCTTTTGAATATCCCAGCCCCAATCGCCAGCCAACAACAACAATAAACAGAGTTTTCCTGCAAGTCTGAAGTTTGTACACGGGGGAATTTGAATAATGACTGGGCATAGAGAGAAGAAGTTTTTTAACATGTGCTAAGGTATCGCTTTCCTCACAGTCTCACAGCTCAGAAAATAATCATAATGAATAATCACAGGTTTCCAAACATTCTACTTTGGAGAAACATCACACCTGAATTTCCAGTCGAATTTTCCCCTCCTGGGTGGTCTCTGATAGTTTTTATTGGTTGCTGTGAATATCTACTAGGGGGCGCTCCAGACCTGCATATTAACCACCTTTGACTTTGTATTTTGTTGATATATACAGTACAATAGCTTTAACGTCACAAGGCGGGAAGGAAATTGAAGAGGGGCTTACAGAAAAAGCAGGGCTCATTTTTATATCATGCGCAATAAGGAAACAACCAACAAATTAACAGAAGCGGAAGAAATATTCTCTTGCTCGCTGCAGACACCGAGTAACCACGAGGTTAATTTGAAGCTGCAGCGAGCATGCTGTGTCTCCTAGTACAGCTCTGTATTCTACTGTTGTTGTCAGGTGAGGTCAATTTTTGTGATGTTCATTATGAACGTGTAAAAGTATGAAAATCGGAATGTGTTTGTAAGGGCCAGGCAGCTCCCGCTGTTAACATGTTCCGGGCGAAAAAGAAAATCCCTAAACTGTGACATTGAATGTCGCGTGGTATTTAGGGAAGAAAATGATTCTCCTTTTATAAAGAAATGACGTCATTCTGTATTCGGGCTGGGATTAACAGAGCTGCCTATCGGATTTGGGCAGCCAATGCCCATCCATTTTCAGACATCTGATCTGCTTCTCTTAGGCGGCTTTGAAGATTTCAGCTGGAGCCTTTCTAAAAATGAATGAGAAAAAATACAAATATAAACAAATAGATCTGTCTTGCAGAGCGGGGAAGGACAAATAAATAGAGAGGGTATATGAGGATAGGTAGATAGAGGGAGTGTGTGGGGACAACTAGTTAGCTAGCTAGAGAATGTGTGTGGGGAGGGAGGGTCTATGGAGACAGATAGAGCACATCTATTGGAAAACCTTTTGAGATCCTCACTGGACAGCAGACACAGCTGTGCTAATTTTTATAGTGAATTCGCATCTACTATTTTTGCAGGATTAAGTACCGAGAAGAACAGTGTCACCCAAAGACAAGGACAGCTGACCGCGGTACAAAGCGACTCTGTCACACTGGGCTGTACTTTCTCGACTGAAGATGCAGTTTATGACATATACTGGTACAAACAGGACAGCAGCGGGCAGGTGAAGTACCTCTTCCGAAGGTCTGCCGGAAGCGAGCACAATGGGGCTGGGAGCCGGTTCTCACGGGACTTCAGGCGAGCCGACAAATACGTGGGTCTGAGAATTGCGGAGTTAGAAAGGAGCGATTCGGCGATGTATTTCTGTGCTATAGCTGAGAGGGCCTTAGGTTACCACGTCGGGTGGGTTAATAGAGGGGCCTTCCAGTGATCAGTTTCCTCTTGACTCGGAGACAAAACTTGCGCAGATAGAAACAGTGTAAAGAGACACAATAAGTCACAAGCAGGGGTTCGAATCAAATGGTGCAGGTGTGACTGAAACCGCACGGGCACTAACTGTTTGGAAATGTTCCCCTTTTCCAGGAACCGTGCCCCCATCTTCCCCACAATACCCAGAACCCCATGAGCCAGATGTCATTAGCTATCACACCACACTTCCCATGAATAGCTCCGTCTGCTTTTGGGGCCAGACCCCAGCAAGTAGGAATCAGACGTCGCTCCAGTAGTGTAAACGGGGCAAAGTATCAGCTGGTGCAAATCAGATTTGCCCAATTGAATTCAATGGGCCAGAGCCCAGGTGGTGTAAATCACTCTAGGGTCATTGGAGTCAATGGGACAGATCCCCAGGTCGTGAGTCAACGAGCTTAACTTTGCTTCACTCTGGAGAAAGAACCCCGCGCACAGTTTTTCTCCGGGCTGTGAGCAGGGAGGGTCCTGACCAGATCTGTGGCAATGGAATCCATGTGCAGGTGTGTGTGTGTGTGTGTGTGTGTGTGTGTTTTAGCCTTTGAAAAAAGTAAAACCCTGCTCGACCTTGTGTTTCTTGCTGAGATCTTGTCTCCGAAGATGAGACAGAACTAAGTGGCTCCTACTGAGCTGCTAAAGAGATCTGGAGGCCAGAAAGGTGACACGTGACAGGAACAAGCCAAAGCCACAGCGGGTAGGGTAAACACTACCGGAGGGTATTAGCTGTGTTACATGGTGAGGGAAACAGCCTTCAACTGGCGTCTGTAGGAGAGGACTAAATGGTCTTGCCACAGATTTAATTTCTCTGGTTTGATTCTCTGAGAGAAACTTCACCATAAGGTTCTATTCTATCCAGGTTCCTGTATTCACCCATCATTGTAGTGACTTGAGCCCCTGAAGATCTGGAAACAATATATTTGACCATGAATGCTCCAGAAATCCTGCTTTGGACAGCAACAGCATTTCTATCTTTGAGTAAGTGTCCGCTAAAAGGGGAAACGACTGTTAGATCTTCTGTTACCTACTGGTGTGTAATTGAGCAGGGTGTGTAATTAGAAGACAGGGTTCCTGGGTTCTGCTCACAGCTCAGGGAGGGGAGCAGGGGTCTAGCGGGTTAAAAGAGGGGGTCTGGCGGCGGCCTCCGGATTTCTAGTCCCACTTCTGGGAGAGGAGGAGAGTCTAGTGGTTGAGAGCAGTTAGACTGAGAATCAGGACTCCTGGGTCCTATACCCAGCGCTGAGTGGGGGTCATGCTGTAGTGGGTAGAGCATGGACGGTTAGGACTCAGGACTCCGAGGTTCCATTCCCAACTTCACTGCTGCTTTACCTAGAGCGTGGGGCAAACCCATCCCGCCTTGTGTGCCTGCGTCATTCTCTTTGTACAAGATGCGTAAAAACAATCTTTCCATTTCTGGGAGGCCGTGAGTCCTAAAGGGACTCTGTTCTCCTCACAGGAGAACGGCTGTAGATGTGCAATAGTTTTACATGCTTAATTAGGGTGAACTTTTTCTCTTTCCTTCCCTGCAGTTCTCAGCCAGGGACAAGGCAGTGTCACGCAAACACAAGGGCAGCTGGAAATGTTGGGGGGCCAGACTGTCACCATGGAGTGTACTTTCTCCACTGGATACCAGTATTATTACTTATTTTGGTACAGACAGCAACGATCGGGGGAAATGGATTTCCTCTTCCGAATATCTCAGAGTAACGCTCAACAGAATGGAGCCGGGAGACGGTTTTCTGCAGAAATCAGGAAATCCTCAAAATTCTTCAGTTTAACCATTAAAGAGCTAGAGCCGACGGACTCGGCGCTGTATTTCTGTGCTCTGTGGGGAGACACTGTGAGGCGTTTAATAGGGAGCCCTGTACAAAACCCCACCCGCTGGGCTTTCTCACCATGAGAAACACAACTGCAGAGTAGAATCCCCAGGCAAAGACTGATGGTTATACCAGATGATGGGGCTGGTATAAACCACACGACTTGACACCTTTGAAGCCTAATTCACCATTGCGTTACCCCAGATTAATGTCAATTTACCCATAGTGGGTCTGCTCCTCAGCTGTGGTGAATCACTGTGGGGCAGATGGAGTCAACTGGGCCAGGTCCACCACAGGTATCAATCAGCTGTTCTCCCATTGGGGCTGGATTCCCCTAGCTGGAGTAATCCAGCTTGGGGCCAATGGGGTAGATACACAGAGGCACAACACAGAGAAGCATGCAGACATATACGCACGTGCAAACACAAACAATAGAGAAAGATAGAAACATACCCACACCCACAAAACCAGCACACACATCACAGAGCTTTTAAGTCTTCCCACAATGTCTTTAATTCACTTCTCACCAAGTAGCAACAAGAAGGACAATAAAAAGGAAAATGAATCAGAAAAAACGACAGAAAGTCAGAAACCGATCTCCCAGGAGGTTCAGTGGAAGGAATTTGTCCCACGAGTTCTCGCCTGCACTTCAGCTGCCGACTAATCTGAACCCAGCCCGTTTCCTGTGTCTGTTACGCATTTCCCGAACCCCTCCCTCTTCTGCTAGGCTGCTCTCGCATTAACCTCTCCCAGTCCCTCCGAGAAGTTGCCTTTAAATTCTTCTCGCAGTGACCTCTCAGCTTGTCCGGCTGCCGCTGTCTGAGCACCATGGAGACGCGTTTCATTTTCAGTCTTTGGGTCTTTAGCCAACTAGGTAACCGGGCTCTGGGTTTTTGGAAGAAGCGTCATGGAATTCGGCTCCCGACTCCCATCCTACCCAGAACCCGAACCCTGATCCTAACCCTGACCCGGATCAGAACGTCCTTGCTATCCTTAACCTTAATTTTTGCGCTAACCTTAATTGGTTTGAAATTAGGCGCATAAACCCTTTGTGCTCTTTAAAAATTCACAGCCTAGACCTGCCAATGCACCTGGCTGTCCTTGAACGTGAGTGTCTTGTTGCAGGTGCGGTGCTGAGTGACTCGGTCCGGTCCAATGAACCCGAGGTATCCGGATCAGAAGGAGACACCGTGACCTTCAGCTGTTCTTATGAAACCAGCTACACTGCTGGTGTCTATCTCTTCTGGTACCGTCACTATCCGAACCGAGCCCCGCAGTACATCCTCCGGAGAGGAGCAAAAGGGAGCACGTTCAGTGATACCGCAGGTTTCGCCCAGGAGAGGTTTTCTTCCCAGGCTGATGACAGCGCCACAGTTCTGAACATCACAGCCCTGGAGCTGGCAGACAGCGCGGTGTATTACTGCGCCCTGCAGAGAGCACAGTGACAGAGCCACAAAGCAGAGCTGTGCAAAAACCCTCCCAGCCCTGCTGTAGGCGATGGGACAGGCATTAAAACGGGCAGCAGCGCCTTGAAAGAGAGTATTTGCGCTACTTAAATATACAACTCCCCTTAAAAGTTAAATGTTTATTTAAAGAGCTGATTTAAACATCGCCCTTGGATAAGATAATGGGCCTGATCTTTAATTCGGAAACTATTAACACCTCTTTTCCTGGGATGATCTATATCGGTGTAGTGTGTGTGTGGGAATCATTTGTAGTAAAACAAGGGTTAAAGGTGAGTCCAAATGTAGATGAAGTGACCTTTTGTTGACAATACAAATTGAGATAAAATGCGAATGAAAATTTTCCTTTAAAAACGGACAATATACTGTTAAATTACGCATTTATGGAGAAATGGGGGTAAAATAGGCGAGTTAAAATGAGGGGGAAATTGTTGGAAATACCTAAATATAAATAAATGTATGGAGATATATCTATCTCATAGAACTGGAAGGGACCTTGAAAGGTTATTGAGTCCAGCCCCCTGCCTTCACTAGCAGGACCAATTTTGCCCCAGACCCCTAAGTGGCCCCCTCAAGAATTGAACTCACAATCCGGGGTTTAGCAAGCTCAAACCACTGAGCTCCCCCCCCCCCCATTTTTGAGTGGTGGGGTAAAGCTGAAGTTACTCTCCCAAAGTCAAATCAATACTCCTATTGTATAGACAGTTGCATTTTGGGGTAGATTTGCTTGGAAACTATTTAATTGCAAGACACTATTCCCGAGACTATATGCTGGGAACCATGAACTCTTCACATGACAAAGCGTCGCCATCTGCTGGAGGAAAACATAAACACAGGGTGTCTTTTGAAACCTTTCCGTGCTCTATAGGTCTCCGCTTAAACTGAGGCTGAGGGCAAAGGCAGCAGAGGAAAGACGAAAATAATTTAAAATAATTATTTCAGGAGTTCTGGCTGGGCATTTCAAAGGAGGTTAACAGAGTTGGGCGCCTCATCCCATTACATTGTTTATGAGAGCCCCAGACACTGATTGCTGATAAACATATTCATGCCCAATCCCAATGATACGAGTTCGTCAAGAAATTCAGCAGTCCCTATAGGAGATGGGAGCCCCCGCTTTTTTTTACTAGTAGGGAAACTGAGGCATAGAGGATTACCCATCGTCACACTGAGTCTCAGAGCAGACCCTTGCCCACAAACCCCTCCCCCACGAAGCACACTGATATGTCAGCTGCTGGTTGACGTCAATCCACTGCGTTTCCTGGATCTCCGATGAGTTCCTCAGACGCCTCCCTCTTCCTCTGCGCTCGTTTCTAATGAATCTTCCACGGTTGTAGCTGCCCGGACAGACGGGTCGTTTATATTCCTCCAAGGCAGCGGCAGTAGCTGGGCGTTTGAAACTGGGTCGCTAGAGAAGATACTATGGAGACGTGTTTTCTTCTCAGCATTTGGATCTTCAGTCTCCTAGGTAACTGGGCTGGGATTTCAAAGAAACCTAAGGAAACGAGACACTCAGTAACCATCAACCACCTAACCCTATACCGAACCCGAACCCTGAACTGTAACCCGTACCCTACGCTGTAACCAAAATGCGAAAGCTACAACCTGACAGTTCACCCTCACCATAACCCTAAACCCTTGTTCATATCCTCGCCTTAATCCTAACGCTAAACCTTAACCCTTCTCCTGTTCATAGCATTAATTGCTATGGAGTTAGGAGCCTAAATCCCTTAGACGCCTTTGAAATTCCCCGAAACTGCAATGCAGGTGGAATCTTTTCCACGGGTTAGCTCCAGGTGAAATATTGTTCTTGAATGTGTTTGTCTTTTTTCAGGCTCTGCGCTGGGCGAGTCGGTCAAATCCAACGAACCCGAAGTGCCTGGATCAGTTGGAGGTTCTGTGACACTCAGCTGTTCTTACACCACCAGCGATAGCTTTGTCTATCTCTATTGGTACCGTCAGTATCCGAACCAAGCCCCGCAGTACATTCTCTGGAGAGGAGCGAAGTCCGCCAGCGGTACCAGCCACACTGCAGATTTCGCCCAGCAGAGGTTTTCTTCCCAGGTTAATGACAGCTCCACAGTTCTGAACATCGCAGCTCTGGAGCTGGCAGACACCGCGGTGTATCTCTGCGCCCTGCGTCTGGCACAGTGACTGAGCCACATAGGAGATCCGTACAAAAACCCTCCCTTCCCAGCTGCAGATAATGTGCCCATTGAGGTTATAAGCGGAGCCCCTGGGGAGTTTTGTTGCACTGTTAAAAACACATATTCTGGTTTGGATGTTGTGCTGTCAGATTACTCCTTCCTAATCTCTCCAAACCACCTGCATTAAAACAGTGGTTTCCATATGACGAGAGATGAATAAGACTGCGACTTTTTACCTGGGAAAAGAAATGACTAAGGTTGGATATGATTGAGGTCTATAAAATCATGACTGGTGTGGAGAAAGTAATTAAGAAAGTGTTATTTACTCTTTCTCATAACACAAGAACCAGGAGTCACCCAGTGAAATTAATAGGCAGCAGGTTTAAAAAAAAAAAAAAAAAACGGAAGTATTTCTTCACACAATGCACAGTCAACCTGTGGAACTCCTTGCCAGAGGATATTGTGAAGGCCAAGACTATAGCAGAGTTAAAAAAGGAACTAGATGGACCTTTGGTCTGACCCATTATGGCTGCTCTTATGTTCTTACCCCCTATTATATGCGGCCAAGATTAAAGGCCCAAGCTATATAAAGGAAAGACTGGATTATTTGTTCTGGTTCTGGAGCAGAGGCAGTTATGACCCACAGATCTTCCAGTGGGTACATCAACTCATCTAGACATTCACCTAGTTTTACAACAGGGCAGACTACATAGTTTGTACTGACTTTGCTAGTGCTTTTATTTCATAGGGACAATGACTTAGTACTACTGCTGTACAGTAGATAATGTTTTCACGCTTCAGCTCACAGACAGCCGAAATGTACACTGAAATGTAAATACGGTACTTATATTCCAATTGATTTATTTTATCATTAATGGTAAAAAATAAAAAGTAAGCATTTTTTCAGTAATCGCGTGGCTGTGAAGCTATTGTATTTTGATTTCTGATTTATTAAGCAACCAGGTGAGTTGTAACTTGGGGTATGCAAGACCAACCAGATTCCTGACAGGGGTACAGGTAATCTGGAAAGGTTGAGAGCCATAAAAACGGCCATACTGGGTCAGATCAAAGATCCACCTAGCCCAGTATCCTGTCTTGTGACAGTGGCCAATGCCAGGTGCCCAGAGGGGATGAACAGAACAGGGAATCAGCCAGTGATCCTTCCCGTGTTGCCCATTGTCAGCGTATGGGACACAGAGGCTGGGGACACCATCCCTGCCCAGCCTGGCTAATAGCCATTGATGGACCTATCGGCCATGAACAAAGCTGCACAGTCCTTGGGCCATTCTTTCTATGCGTAAAAAGTTCCAATGGAAATGACTGGGAATCTGAGTAAAACTGATGATGGGGTTGGAATAAATAAATAAATAATAATAGTTAATAATAGATATTTGCCAATAATCAGCTTCAACATCCCATGTGCAGCTGATTCTTATGATTTCCACCTAGAGGTAGGTGCTGTGAAAAGAACAATAAGGGATCATGCCTGATCCAAGGTAACAACGAAGAAGAAGGTTATCAGGATAATCAATGGCAACATTCTTGGACTAACCTCTCCTTCACCCCCGCTTTGTAACAGGCTCCAGCACGGAAGATGCTATAACGCAGACCCAGCCGGCAGCGTCAGGCGTGGAGGGTGGGTCTGTGACCTTGGATTGCGTATAGGAAACTGACGCTAGCTCTTATTCTGTGTATTGGTACAAACAACGTCGGGCGGAAGAGCTTGTTTTCCTACTTTTCGAATATTCCACAGGATCAAAGAAGAATGAGGCTGGGGAGAGATACTCCGCAGACTTCCAGAAATCCGAAAGCTCCATCAGTGTGAGGATCACGGGTTTGGAGCTGAGGGACTCAGCCATGTATTTCTGTGCTTTCCACAGAGACACACGGTGATATGATTAACAGGACGCCCTGCACAAAAATCCTACAGCTTTCTCCTTCCCTGAGAAACTGACTCCTACATGCGAAGTTAGAAGGAGACCACAGACAGGAAAGGGGGGGGGGTGTATGTGTGTGTATGTGGGGGGAGTGGTAACTGCTGCAGCTGGGTTCCTGGAGATGAAAACCTCTAACTGATTTATGGGAATCAGCAGCACAACTGTGCTCAGAAATTCACCACAAAGGGGAGAGCTGGAAGGAGACACAGCAGAGAGACCCAAGAGCCGGAAGGACCTTTATGGGGAGAAGATTTCTGGTAGCAGAGGGGTCTTTAATCTAGCAGAGGAAGTCAGAAATAGATCCAGTGGCTAGAAACTGAAACAGGACAAACTCAGGCTATCAAGGCTGATTCCCCACTCCGGCACTTCGAGTGCAGAAGGTGGGGGCCCGCAAGAACTCCAAAAATTAATTCTGGCCACTCCGGGCTGGTAATGCTGCCACCACCCAAGTGAAAACTGCCTTTTGCCAATCCAGAAAAACCTCACTTGGGAAGATTTTTCTGAGGCCCCTCGGCTTTTCCACCCCTCCTTCGGGGCAGCTGAGAAGAAAACAGAAGAAAAGGGAAGCTCAGCTGTTGTATCAACTCATTAACATGCACAGCCTCTTTACCTGCTCCTGAGACACAGAAATCTAATCATGGTCTTAAAAAGGTAAATTTTATTGAAAAAAGAAAGAAAACACATCTGAAAACTCAGGCTGTTAGGGATTGAACACCAAAAATGACTTTCTTGGGGTCCATCTTAAAGGTTACAAGCAAACAAAAACAATTCAAAAGCAGATGGGGTTAGCACAGAGGAAGAATTAAATCTAATCACATCTAACTAGACATTCCTGATCTACTTACATACCTGTGGTTTCAAATGAGAATTTCTAGGTATGATGCTGATGATTTTTATACCTGGCCCAAACCTTACAGCATGTTGCTACCCTGTCTGCTTCTGTTAGAGAGAACAAAAGACCCCCACACCCAGCAGTTTTCCCCAATTTATAAGGGTACAGCTTCCCTATTGGTTCCCCTGGCCAGGTGCCAGCTCATTTTAAGTTTACCTCTTAACCCTTTACAGGTAAGGAAATTCAGGTACAGTTTCTAAGGAGGATTCTATAACTAACGGAATGTCTGGGGAGTTACACAAGGGTGCTCCCCCTAACCCCCCTCATATATTACACAGGCAAAAATTTTCAATTTATCTAATGGGGTGGTGAATTCTTCATCACTTGGATGGTTCAAACACAGATTAGATTTCTCTTTCTAAAAAATATACTACAGCTGAGCCATAAATTATGGGATTGGTTCAGGGAGCGTCTGCTGAAATTCTTTGGCCTGTGTGATACAGGAGAGCAGACTACATGTTCATAATGGTCCTTTCTGGCCTTACAAATCTACGAGTCTGCTGAATAAATCCCTGGTTGTGAAGGCTGGATTTGTGACAGGCTCCTCACTGAGTTAGGCACTCACATTCTGTTGACACTCAAGAGGGATTTAAATGCCTACCTCCCCATGGATCCTTAGGCAGGCTTCATAGTTGCAGTGTGCAATTGCAAATCACAGGGAAATATAAACTGGATTGAAAGTAGAAGGGTCCCATAATCCCAAGACAAAAATGAAATAATAGAACTGTTTGAGGACCAGTGTGTTTATTTGTACAGAAAATGTAATACAAGTGTGACCTGTCCTCGTCTGGAAGGAAATAGCAGGTTCATAATGAAGTGCTGCCACCTAATGGCCGTTTCATCTAACGTTCACATCTACCAAAAAATGGAACAAAATTGTCCTGAAGTTTTCCAGCACTGTTCTACTACATTGACGTCAAATATCCGCATAAATCCTCATGTCATCCCGGACATTTGACCTGTAAATTAGACATATAATCCAGTATATTCTGGACACAACCACACACCACGTGACTCACCCACACAAAATTAACGTATACAGTCAAATTTACACACATCAAATTTACTCCCACTCTCTTGGATGAGGCCGCTGGAGAGTCCCTATGGCCAGGGTTGCAGAGCGGCAGGAAGGTAGTTTATCTTGGTGCCTAGCAAGCAGAGGCAGATATGGAACCTCAACCTGGGTTATGTGTCATGTGATGCGCCTGAGGCGCAAACACTCAGGCAGAGACGAGACAGGGAGCCAGTGTATCTCAGTGCCTTGAATGTCTCAGGTGTCAATAAATTAACACCACTCAACTCAGAGCCATGAGGCTGAAAATGCCCTTGGGTCTTTCTTTCTGCTGCTGTAAGTTTCTGCTCAGAATACTCTGGTCTCTTCCAACCCAATTGCTTCGCTTCTGGGATGTTGAACCAGAAATGGCTGAAGTAGTATTTGATTGAGTGTATAGCTCTGTTTGGGTAAGAGGTACTGCACACATAAAAAGAGAGGGAGCTGCCTGCCCAATCAAGAAACATTTAACTGACAATGGATCTTGGAAGACACCAATCCACATAAGACGTCTTCCTGGAGACATTCAAGGTAGCGTGTAAGCAATGGCTGCCACTTGTAAGGAACTGAGTCATGCATGGACATATGACTTGCCCATGTGACTCCAAAACTCCATCTAGGAGCTGGATTCTGCATAGGAGAGAGGAGGGGTCTCCACCCACAAGAGAAAGTCTATTTAGGCCCCTGGGAGACCCCTTCATTTTGTCTTCAGATGGCTCAAGAGATAGCCTGTCCACCCCCCAAAGGTTACCTGAGAGAAACTGGAACAAAGGACAGTAACCACAGGGGTGTGAGTCATTGCTGGACCCAGACTAGAAAGAGGCTAGTCTATAAAAGAAGCTTACTGTAACATCTCTGAGGGTGAGATTTCATCTGTAATCACTTTCTTACTGTATTAGGTTTAGACTTGCGTGTTTTATTTTATTTTGCTTGGTAATTCACTTAGTTCTGTCTGTTATTACTTGGAACCACTTAAATCCTACTTTTTGTATTTAATAAAATCACTTTTTACTTATGAATTAGCCCAGAGTATGTATTAATATGGGGGGGGGACAGCTGTGCATATCTCTCTATCACTGTTATAGAGGGTGAACAATTTATGAGTTTATCCTGTATAAGCTTTATTTATTTGGGGTTTGGAGCCCACTGGGAGCTGGGCATCTGAGTGTTGGAGACAGGGACACTTCTTAAGCTGTTTTCAGTTAAGCCTGCAGTTTGTGGGATGTGGTTCAGACCCTGGGTCTGTGTTTGTAGCAGGCTAGCATGTCTGGCTCAAAGAAGACAAGGTTCTGAAGTCCCAAGCTGGCAGGGAAAACGGGCTCAGAGGTAGTCTCAGCACATCAGTTGGCAGTCCAAGGGGGTTTCTGTGATTCAGCCCGTCACACCCTCATCCTCTACAAAGCAGCTTGGTGTAGGAGATGCAGGTGAAGAGGTCCCCAGCTTGTGTGAA
The DNA here is from genome assembly GCF_028017835.1 of Emys orbicularis. Classification (NCBI taxonomy): domain Eukaryota; kingdom Metazoa; phylum Chordata; order Testudines; family Emydidae; genus Emys; species Emys orbicularis. Next base: position 55,072,294 of record NC_088694.1, on the reverse strand, counting down.
TGCATCGTAGCTCATCTGGAATCAATGGACCAGATCCCCAGCGGTTGTACATAAACACAGAGAAAGTCCCTGCTCCGAAAGAGCTCACAAGCTCTATGGGCGAGAGAGAAAGGCTGAAAGGCTGAAAGTAGGGGAGGGGGTTTCCCAAGGTCACAGAGCCGGGGATAGAACCTAGCAGCCCTGAACCCCACTCCAGCCAGCTATCCACCAGACCACGCTGCTTATGAAATGCAGTGACTTTATTGGCACCACTGGGTTTACACTGACGTAACCAGATACAGGGCCAGGAGTCCCTAGTGCTGTTAGTATTGTTCTTTGCTGCTTAACACTCCTTAAAACCTATGGCCACAAAAATTAAAAAGAACAGGTAAACCCTGGAGGGACTTTTTCTTTAGGAAATGGAATTTTACAGGGAAAAGTCCCTTCTCTGGATCACATGACATCATCCAGCATTTGCAGCAATGGAAAAATCCACCGGCAGCAAAGGGGAAAACGTTCCCAGCTTTTGGAACGAGCAGGTCACTTGGGAAAGAGATGATGGGTAAGTTTTCTGCTGGCCCTGGGTCTCTCTGCAGTTCGCGCTGTTGTCCTCCAGAGGGCGCTGCAGCACAGGCAGCATTGCTCTTTATAGACAGGGCGCACCGGTTTATTCCAGTCACCGGTTTCCCATGGTCTAGTTCTCCTGCCAGCCCCCTCATTCGTGGTGAGGCCTGTGGGGGGCTCAGCCAGGGGCGCTGGAACAATGTGCACAGTGGGGTGCTGAGAACCATTGAACCAAACTGTAAACCTGGATATGATGGAAACCACGTCAACCCAGGGGGTGCAGCAGCCCCCCCTCTCCCCAGCACCCTGAGTTCCAGCACCTGTGGGCTCAGCCGCAGGGCAGGTATTGAGGGGAGGGAAGGGAAGGGGAGGGGAGGTGTGGGGAGGTTCATACTTGGCCCCAGGAGTCACTCACACCTCCAGCTGTGACATCACTGCCTGATTTCTAATCTTCACCATTCAGACAACGGCTCTCTCCTCCCTCGGCCCAGGGCTGCACGGGGAGGACAAGAGCTGCCGCGTGCGTGACTCTCTTCCAGGCTGGCTGGAGAGAAAAGCGGCAGTGCCCTGCAGAAGAGCCGAGCTGCTGAGGCGATGGCCACGGTTCGGGACTCAGCGATTGTGCTGATTTTGCTTTTCAGTGAGTAAGATTCCAAATCCCATTCCTGAAAGATTCTCCACCTGCCTCCCCCTTCATTACTGGCGCTGTGAGATTAAACAGACCTTCCTCCTCCTCCTCTGCAAGAAGGGATGCTCTCAGGCAGGGATTTAGGTGCCCAAATCCCACTGGAATTGAATTTCCATTGATTCTGGGAGTCTAAATAAAGAGGAGGGTGATTTGTTGTTCTCCATGTCCACAGAGGGCGGGAGAAGAAGTAAGTGGCTTAGTCTGCAGGAAGGGAGAGTGAGATAAGATGTTAGGAAAAACTTTCTAACGATAAGGAGAGTTGAGCTCCAGACAGATTACGTAGGAAGGCTGTGGAATCCCCATCGTTGGAGGGTTTGAAGATCAGGTTAGACAAACACTGGTCAGGGATGGTCTCATGGCCTCAGAAGCGGGGGGGGGGGGGGGAGAGCTCTACATTACCTCTTGAGGTCAGCCCGACATTTCCATGATTCCATGAAATCACTTCAGCGCCTTTAAAAATCCCAGAACCAAGAACTCACCTCAGTGACAGCATCCTCTGACTAACCTCTCTTTTCCCCTCTCCTTGTCCCAGGCTCCAGCATGGAAGATGCTGTAACTCAGACCCAGCCTTCAGTGTCAGAAGTGGAGCGCGAGCCCGTTTCTCTGGACTGCACTTATGAAACTGTGGCTAGCAGCTATTATTTGTATTGGTACAAACAGCCCCCTGGGGGAAGCCTTATTTTCCTTTCTTGGCAACATTCTGGAGGAACAAAGAGGAATGAGGCCGGGGAGAGATTCTCTGTCAATTTGGAGAAGTCCAAAAGCTCCGTCAGTTTGAGGATCACAGCTCTGGAGTTGGGGGACGCGGCCATGTACTTCTGCGCTTTCAGTAGAGACACGGTGTTGAAATTCATAGGGAGCCATGAACAAAAACCCGACACCTCTCCGCTACTGTAAGAAACTGACTCCTGCAGGTAAAGTTAGGAGGCGAGCACATGCAGGAAAGGGATGGGGGTGGGGGTAGAGGGCTATGAAGTGGGCTGAGACCTGTCACAGCTGGCTTCCTGGAGATGAAAACCTCTTCCTGATTTCTGGTGAAAGGCAGCACCTTTTCCCAGAAAGAGATGGAACAGGAGAAAGGAGAATAGCCGGAGTGTGACAAATTTAGACTAGAAAGAAAGTGCGCATTTTAATAGTGAGGGTAATTAAACATTGAATCAACTTACCCAGTGAGATGGTGGATTCTCCATTATCTGAAATATTTAAATCAAGACTGGGTGTCTCTTCTCTACGTCAACCACAAGATATGGGCTGGGACAGTGCAGGAATCCCAAGTATCATTCTCTGGCCTTTGTTAATGCAGGAAGTCAGATTAGATGATCACTAGCTCTTCCCACCTTAGGATCTATGAATCAAGGAAGCTATTAATATCTCATGGGGGAAGGCTGGGATGGGTTCCTTGGCAGGTAGGGACCCCAATTCTGTTCAAAATCAATGTATGCTGGGCATCTAATTCCCTTAGGCTCCTTCAGGAATCCCAGCTGAAATTCCATCCTGGGTTGACAGTTAATCCGCACTTAAAATTCAAGAGAGAGCTTGGACATCTAAATCCCTTAGGCTGTTTCGGAAATCACAATGTGGATGCTCAGTCTGCATTAATTTTAATGGGAATCAGGCATCTAATTCACTTAGGCTGAGTTCAAAATCTCAGCCTGTGATTTCAAGTCATAAGGAACTATAATCTGCATTGAATGTGAACGGTTCCTCATCACCTAAAACCGAGAGTGAAATAACAGAGCTGCCTCAGACCCTGCTAGGTTGATCTGAAAAGAAAATGTAATAAAAAAGGGGCATACCTTGGGCTGAAAGCAACCGGGCTTGTGATCATGTGCTGCCATCTGGTGGCCATTTCGTTTCAATTTGACAGCTGCAGGGATTAATGAAAAATTGGGCAGGAGTTTTCCACCACAGTTTTACTATCAAATATAAAGGCACATCCTCATTGCAGCCTGGGCATTGGAATGTTGTTTGGACATACAACTACTTATGTGTTTCAAAGACACACACAAAAATCTCTCTGTCACACACACAAACTCATAAAATCTCTCTCTTTCCCTCTCTCTCACAGACATCAAATTCATACATATGTGAACTCACAATTGATGCACACAAAGCCACTCACACCCAGAATCACAAATATACCAAAGTTTTTCTTACATACATCAAACACCCACACAATCACTCACACACATCAAATTTTCTCATTCACACACTCACAAAATGACATACTCATGCACACACAAGCTAGCACGCATACCAAACTCACTCACATGCAGATCAAACACGCACTCTCAAAGTCTCAAACACAACTCCTCTCTCTCTCTCTCTCTCTCTCTCTCTCTCTCTCTCTCTCTCTCTCTCTCTCTCTCTCTCACACACACACACACACACACACACACACACACACAAACACACACACACACATTTATCTGCTGCAACCTGGTCATTTTTAGCCTCCTTAGTATCAGAAATATTTGAAAATCTGCCCCGTTGCCCCTGACTCAATAATTATTGCTAGACCCTTTCACCTCATAAAAACCTCAAGAAACGCGCCATTGTGAGGCTGAGGTTGGGGTTGCCGAAGAGACCTATAGGATCTAGGTAGCCAAACTTCACTGAAATTCCACAGGACACGGGTTCCTAATTCCCTTTGGTTCCTTTGAAAATCCCAGGCTAAATCCATTCATGTCTGTTTGGTTCTGAGATACTGCAGGGTTTGGATGGGGGCGGGGGAAAGGGGGGAGAGAAAAGCACCTTTTAAAATATGTTCAAAGGAGCCCAAAGGAATTAGTTGCTCAACTCCCAGTGGAATTCAAGGTAAATTGGGCTACAAACTCCCTCAGAAATCTTTAACCATTCCAGCCTAAAACTGCCTGCATTAGGTATTTCTCTGGCTATATTACCAGAGTGTCTACCCACCTCACAACAATCACTTTGTGGGTCCACACAACACCTGTGAGAGGTGGGAAAGTGCTGTTACCCCCATTTTACAGCTGGGTAACTAAGGCACAGAAAGGGAGATTTGTAAAGGGCTCTAGGTACCGAGTGGGATTTTTCAGAAGTGCCTTGGTGCCAAACAGCCTTTGAAATCAATGGGAGTTAGGGGCCCTGGGTGCATTTTAAAATCCCACTGGGCAACCCTTTAAAAATATGGCCCTGAGTGATTTGTCCAAAGCCACCCAGAATGCCTGTGGTGGAGGAACGACATGAACCCAGGCCTTGGCTAGCATTATAGCCACTGGTCCCTGTGACAATGATGCCCATGGGAGCCAACTGAGGTCACTCAATCAGGGTGAACTGCACACCAAACGGGGCAGACAAACCCCCAAAGCTGGTGGATATTCCAATATTTAGATCAAGGGTCGGCAACGTTTGGCACGCGGCTCACCAGGGTAAGCACCCTGGGGGGCTGGGCCAGTTTATTTACCTGCTGACACGGCAGGTTCGGCCGATCGTGGCCCCCACTGGCGGCGGTTCGCCGTCCCAGGCCAATGGGGGCGGCGAGAAGCCGTGGCCAGCACATCCCTCGCCCGCGCCACTTCCCGCCACCAGTGGGGGCCGCGATCGGTCGAACCTGCCCCGTCAGCAGGTAAATAAACTGGCCCGGCCCGCCAGGGTGCTTACCTTGGCCAGCCGCGTGCCAAACGTTGCCGACCCCTGATTTAGATTTACCAAGTCAGCACAAAATAGCTTCTGTAATACCTCACTGGTTACTCAGAAGTCCAAACAATGCAGTTCCCTTAAAGTACCCAGCCTCAGGCCTCCATCCAGACACACATGTCAAACGTATGATGATAATTTCTGAAAATCTTATTTCGTTATATAAAAGAAAAGGTTCTTCCAATCCCAAAGGATCAGCCACCCACACAGGTCAATTTATAACTTGGATCTTACCCAAAATACATGCTTATAACCAATCCTTATTAACTAAACTAAAATTTATTTAAAAAAGAAAAGAGATTTAGTGTTGGTTAAAAGATCAATTTACATACAGACTGTAGTTTAATTCTTGAGGTTCAGATACATAGAGTCGTTGAGCTTTGTGTAAATGCAGACAGTTCTTTTCAGATCAGTCCAGAGCTATTAAGTCAATGTCCATTATGGGGCACCAGGAATTCTAGGATCGCATTCTTTGTGGCTTGCGGCTTTCCCCATGAGCATCCAAGGAGATATGAGAAGAAAAAGGATCGTGTCCCAGGGTCTGTATACATTTCCAGACGCTGCTTGTCCATTCAGTCCTGAGTAAAATACTCTTTTGATGTGACTCCTTGTTTTCCTAACATCACTGGCAATTAGCATAGGGTAATCTATCAATTAAACAGTTCATATACAGAGAGACATATAGACAATAATACTATTTCAATAAAGTGTCAACATAAATGTTAATATTCCTTTTCGATCTTGAGTCAAAGCGATAGAAACAGACAATAATTGTTTGTTTACATCACAAGACCTGAGTAAACACCTACCATTCTGCTACTCTAACAATGCAGGTTTTCACTTCAAAATTCTATTCTAACTAGCATTGAATAATTCCAATTATCACTTACATACTATTCTCACGTGCCTCTACAGGTGGACTCTGGGTCACTTAGCCTGCAGAATTTTGCTTAACACTTTAACTGCCATGTGTCATACTTTCAATGTGATATTATATTCGTAACGTCACGGTCCCTCCTTCCTCATCGCAGCTGGTGCTGTTCAGATATTCCCAAGGAATCGACTCATGCTGGGCGCATTTGTCTACGCTGTGATTGTACAGCTCCTAGAAGGCAGCTGAGGTCAGCAAGCTGAGGCATCTACAGGGTCCTAGGCTGGTGTGTGTGTCACATGCTGTGTCTGAGAAGAAAAAAAAATCAGGCAGAGATGAGCCAAGCACCCACTGCATCTGAGTGCCTGGTTGCTACAGGTGTCAGAAATTCATTCCCCCCCCCTCCCCCCGAGAATCATGAAGCTGGTCTTTCTTCATTTGTACTGTAAGTTTCTCTTCAGAACACGCTGGGCTCTTCTAAGCCAGCTGCTTCGCTTGTAGGACATTGAACTAGAAATGATTGAAGACGTATTTGATTCAGTTCACAGCTCTGTTTGATTCAGAATTACAGCACCTATATATGGGAAACAGGTGGCTGCCAATGGGACCCAACTCTGTCTCTGATCTATTTAAATAGTCATATTGCCCTGGGGTTCTTCGTTAGCATTTCTTGCTTCTTTTCAAGACCGGGGAAGATTCTAGGTAGAGAGAGAGACGATGAATGGGACACTAGATGGATGGAAGGGTGCTTCAGAGGGAAGGATGGGGAGACAGCACATAGGGAAGAATGGTCAGATAGGTAGACAGGCAAAGTAACACACTCTCACCTACATTTTAACTGGTATTTTGTTTCCCTCCAGTCTCCTGCTCCGAAGCCCAAGTGGACCAGAATCCCAGGACACTGGTTACTGGGGAAGGGAAGGTCTCCACCATGTCCTGCGCTTTCACCAGCAATAGATCAAACCTTTCACTGGTACCAGCAGCTCCCTGGGGGAGGCCTGACCCACCTGCTGTCCGTCAGCCCTCAGGAGAACGCTACCGAGCAGCGGTTCGTGGGGAAGCCCCTGGAAGATGGGAAACGCAGCTCCCTGCACATCACCGACTCCCAGCTGAGGGACTCAGGCAGCTACCTCTGTGCCGTGAAAGCAGAGTGACACAGGCAGTGCTGGGCTCTGTGCAAAACCCCTCATCCTCTGACAAGCAGCTGGGCCGAGGAGCTGCAGGACGGATCCCCAGGTGGTGTAAAGTGACTGTTGCTCCACTGGAGTCACTGAATCAACCCAGTAGCTGGTGCAAATCAGCAATATCTTCATTTACATCTCTGGGCCAGATCATGATCGGGTGCGAATCAGACGGTCTCTATTGTAGCTAATGGGACAGATCCTCAGCGGATGTAAATCAGCTGTAACTCCATTAGAGTAAATGGGTGAAGCGGTGCCTGATTCTGTATCATTCCTACATTCTTCTACCTGGGATTCCCCTGAAGCCAAGAATTTCTTACCCTCTCCGTTCTCTGCCAGGGCAGCAGATGGCGCTAGAGTGCTCACAACCTCCCCTGCAAACCTTGGTTAATTTCCACAGTTTCAGATCTGGGCTGGACCCAGCCCAGCACAATTCACAGAGCTGCTGTTCCTCCCCGGGGCAGACAATGAAACAGCAGCCTCTGTAGGCAGAGAATCCTTCCCCTTGAGAAGGGGGTAACCTGAGGGGAGGGAGAATTCTCGTTTCCACTGGTCTCCTGCAAACCTTTCTCGGATTGACTCTGCTTCGGTATATCCCTCTGCAAGGGAGAGAAGAAACGGAGCTCACCATGGACTCAGAGAGTGGAGCAGTTCTGTGGAACCTTCTCCTCACCTTTGCTTTTCTCTGTGAGTGAAACAATATTTTCTGCTTCTACAGGGCAAAAAGATGCAGATTCTTAGACGTCAGTGATGGACAAGATCTCTTATCTCTCTATCTATCTATGAGCTACTGCACCTGTAAGGAGAGAAGAGTCTTCCAATGGAACATCTCTCAGCCTCTGATCTATTTGAACAGCAATATTGCTGTTGGGGTTATTTGTTAGCATTTCTTGTCCTGCTTTATACAGATTAGGGGAGAGAACAGAAAGAAAGAAATAGATGTTGATGGAAAAATCTATTTCTATCTGTATCGATATATAGACACGTAGATATAGATACTGGCGATGGAACAATAAAATGATGGATGGACGGAGGCTGCAGAGAGAAGGCTGGATAGATAGAGACATAGATAAACAGGCAATGCAACACAATCTTATATTCCTCATGATTACTGCTATTATTTTGTTTCCCTCCAGTCTCCTGCTGCGAAGCCCAAGTGGTTCAGAGCCCCGAGTCACTGGTTACTGGGGAAGGGAAGGTCTCCACCATGTCCTGCTCTTTCACCAGCGCTTTCCAAGCCTTCCAGTGGTACCAGCAGCTCCCTGGGCAAGGGCCGACCCACCTGCTGACCGCGAGATCTAATGAGAATGTCACTGTGGGGCGGTTCATAGGCGAGCGCCTGGAAAGTGGGAAACGCAGCTCTCTGCACGTCACAGACTCCCAGCTGGGGGACTCAGGCAGCTACCTCTGTGCGATGGATGCACAGTGACACAGGCAGAGCTGGGCTCAGGGCAAAACCCCTCATCCTCTGAAAGGCAGCTTAGGGGAGGACATGCAGGGACAGATCTCCAGATGATGTAAAGCAGAACAATTCCATTGCAGTCAATCATAGAATAACAGAAATGTAGAACTGGAAGGGACACTGATTGGTTGTATAATCCAGTCTCCTGCACTGAAGTAGGATTGAGCATTATCTAGACCATCTCTGACAGGTGTTTGTCTAACCTGTTCTTAAAAACCTCCAATGATGGAGATTCCACAACCTACCTAGGCAATTTGTTCCAATGCTTAACCATCCTGACACACAGCTTTTCCTAATGTCTAAACTAAATCTTTCTTCCTGGAATTTAAGCTAATTACTTCTTGTCCTGTCCTCACTGCTTATCACCTTCCTCTTTATAACACCCCTTGACACACTTGAAGACTGTTATCATGTCTCCCCTCCTTCTCTTCTCCAGATAAAACATACACAGACTTTTTCTATCTTTCCTCATAGATCATGTTTTCTAGAACTTTAATACTTTTTGTTGGTGCCCCCTGGACTTTGTTCACATTTTTCCTGAAGTGTGGTGCTCAGAACTGTTCACAATACTCCAGTGGAGGCCTTATCAGTGCTGAGTGGAGTGCAAGAATGACTTCTCTTGTCTAAAACACTCCAGCTAACACATCCCAGAATGATGTTCACTTTTTCTGCAACCATATTATGTTGCTGACTAATATTTAGTTTGTTAGCCACTATAACTCCCAGTTCTTTTTCTGCAGTACTCCTTTCTAGGCAATCATTTCCCATTTTGTGTTTGTGCAATTGAGTCGTAAGTGGAGTACTTTGTAATTGTTCTTATTGAATTTCATCCTACTAACGCTGACCATTTCTCCAGTTTGTCAAAATCATTCTGAATTCTAATTCTATCCTCCAAAGTGCGTGCAACCGCTCCCAGTTTGGTATCCTTTGCAGATTTTACAAGTGTAATCTCTGTGCCATTATCCAAATCATCTATGAAGATACTGAATAGAACGAGACACGGGACAGACCCTGCGGGACCCCATTCGATATGCCCTTGTAACTCAACTGTGAACCATTAATAACTATTCCCTGAGTACAGTTTTCCAGCCAGTTGTGCACCTGCCTTATAGTAAGTTTGTCTAGGTGATATGTCTCTGGTTTGTTTATGAGAAAGTTATGTGAGACTGTGTCATAAACAGATAGTTAAGGGTTAATGCCTCTTTTACCTGTAAAGGGTTAAGAAGTTCACCTAGCCTAGCTGACACCTGACCAGAGGAACCAATGGGAGGACAAGATGGTTCAAAGGGAAGTTCCCTTTGTCTGTGTGAGTTTCACTTTGTACGGGAGTGGGAAAGCTCCAGAATTCAGCCTCTTATTAAGTAGTGAGTATTAGTGAAGGAAAGAAATAGGTTTATGTTTATTTCTTTGTAACCTGTCTTGTGCAATTAGAGGAATAGTCAAATTGGGTATTTGGGTATTTTTTTTTGTAACTAAGGGTTTGCCCAGGGGAGCATCCTCTGTGTTTGGAATCTGTTGTCTGTGAGAGTAGCTGGTATGCTAATCTCTCCCAGAGGGTTTTCTTTTACCTTTCTTTTCTTTAATTAAAAGCCTTTTTCTTAATACCTGATTGATTTTTCCTTGTTTTAAGATCCAAGGGGGTTGGATCTGGGTCCACCAGGAGTTGGTGGGAGAAAGGAAGGGGGATGGTTAATTTCTCCTTGTTTTAAGATCCAAGCGGTTGGATCTGTGTTCACCAGGGAATTGGTGAAGAGTCTCTCAAGGCTACCCAGGGAAGGGAATTAGTGCTTGGGAGTGGTGGCAGCCAGACCAGATCTAAGCTGTTAATTGAGCTTAGAGCTTCTCATGCAGGTCCCCACATCTATACCCTAAAGTTCAGAGTGGGGAAGGAACCTTTACAGACTGTATCAGAAGTCTTACCAAAGTTGAGACATATCACGTCTACTGCTTCTCCCCGAGCCACAAGGCTTGTTATCCTGTCCAAGAAGGATACTACTTTGGTTTGACATGATTTGTTATTGATAAATCCATGTTGACTGCTACTTATTGCCTTATTTTCTCCAGGTGCTTACAAATTGCTTGTTTGATTATTTGGTCCATTATTTTTGCAGATACTGAAGTTAAGATGACTGGTTTATAATTACCCAGGTTGCCCTTATTCCACTTTTTATAGATGGGTACTATAATTGCCCATCTCCAGTCCTCTGGTATCTCTCCCATCCTCCACAAGTTCTCAAAGATAATTGCTGATGGCTCGGAGATCTTTTCAGCCAGTTCCTTAAGTATTCTAGAATGTATTTCAGCTCATCCTTGACAACTTGAAGATATTTAACTTGTCTAAGTAATTCTTAATTTGTTGTTTTTCTGTTTTAGCCTCAGATTCTGCTCCATTTACACGGATGCTCATTACGTTAACTGCCTGATCACTTAATTTTTTTTTTTTGGTGAAAACTGAAAAGCGTTTAACACTTCAACTATTGTGGCATTCTCTGTTATTGTTGTTTATTTCTCCTTATTGGGTAATAGGCCTACCCTGTGTCCTTCATCTTCCTCTTGCTTCTTATGTATTTGTAAAATACTGTGGAAGTTGAAAAAAGTGCAGACATCTTAATCTTCCAGGAAGAGCAAGAGTCAGGATAATTTTTTTATTTAATAACACGAAATTTCAAGGCAGGGCCTGGGCAAGTGGAAAGCATGTGGGAAAAAACTGTAATAAATACTGTTTTTCACCCTTGTGTAAAATAAGAATGAAATAGAAACTGTAGAAGAAATAGCTAAAAAAAAGTAAAATATAAAAAATATATATATAAACAAAATGCGGTTGTTGATCATTATTGTCTGTACCAAAAGATATAAATGCTTGCCCTAATTGTTTATCTAATGGAGACCTGCCGTGCAGGGCCGGCTCCAGGCACCAGGCACCCAAGCACATGCTTGGGGCGGCACCTGGTAAGGGGCGGCGGGGGGAGCGTGGCGCGGCATTCCGCGGGGGGGGGGCGCTCCGGTGGCGCGGCGCTCGGCGGGGGGGTACGGGCGGCACTCTGGGGGGAGTTCCGGCGGGGGCGGGCTCCGGCGGCGCGGTGCTCGGCGCTGGGGGGGGGGTTCCGGCGGCGCTCGGCACGGGGGGCGGGCTCCGGCGCGCGGCGCTGGGCGGGCGGGGAGCGGCGCGGGGCTCGGCGCTGGGGGGGGGGGGTTCTGGCGGCGCTCGGCGGGGGGGCGGGCTCCGGCGCTCGGCGGGTGGGGGGGGCGGCGCTCAGTGGGGGGGCTCGGGGGCGGCGCTTTTTTTTGCTGCTTGGGGCAACAAAAAAGCTAGAGCCGGCCCTGCTGCCGTGTGTACTCTCCCGTGCATATTGCAATTGCTCAAAATAAACCTGCCTCTGGCTTGTGGCTCCAAACTCAGAGTGAGGACTCGTTTTTCTCCCACAATACTTCGTTACTCTTTATGACCCTATGAAGTTTATTCTCATTTTGTGCCTTGGCCTTTCTAATTTAGTCCCTACATGCTTGTGTGGTTCTTTTTAAAATTCATCCTTTGCAATTTAATCTAATTTCTACCTTTTACCTGTCTCTTTTTTTGAATTTCAGGTCATTGAAAACCTCCTGGTTAAGCAAGGGTGGCCTGTTACCATATTTCCTAACTTTCCTATACATTGGGAGAGTTTGCTCTTGTGCCCTTAATAATCTCGCTCTAAAAAATTGCCAACTCTCCTGAATTCTTTCCCCCCATAGATTTGCTTCCCAGGGGATTTTACCTACAAATTCTCTGAGTTTTCAAGGGACAGATCCTCAGCTCCTGAAAATTGTCAGTGATCCATTGGAGTAAATGGGCGGCGAAGCTGTGTATGGATGGCTCTGCATCATTCCCATGACCTTCTACCTAGTATTCCCCTGAAGCAAAGAATTTCTTCCCACCCCCCCTTCTGTGCCAGGGCAGCAGATGGCGCTAGAGTGCTCACACTCCTCCTCTGCAAACCCTGGTTAATTCCCACAGCCTGAGATCTGGGCTGTCTTCGATGAGCCCAGCCCAGCACAGTTCACAGAGCTGCTGTTCTTCTCCGAAGCAGACAATGAAACAGCAGCCTCTATAGGCAGAGAATCCATTCCCTTGAGAAGGCGGTAACCTGAGGGGAGGGAGAATTCTCATTTCCACTTGTCTCCTGCAGACCTTCCTCGGATTGACTCTGCTTCGGTATATTCCTCTGCGAGGGAGAGAAGAAACAGAGCTCACCATGGCCTCAGAGAGTGGAGCTGCTCTGTGGAGCCTTCTCCTCACCTTTGCTTTTCTCTGTGAGTGAAACAAATATTTTCTCGTTCTAAAGGGTAAAAAGATGCAAACTCTTAGAAGTCAGTGAGGGGCAAGATATCTTAGCTTTTCTTCATTCCTCTCTGCCAGTAGGGATCTATCTATCTATCTAAGAGCTATTGCACCTGTAAGGAGAGAGGGGTCTGCCAATGGGACATATCTCAGCCTTTGATCTGTTTGAAGAGTAATATTGCTTTGGAGTTCTTTGTTAGCATTTCTTGTCCTGCTTTTTTAAGATTCGGGGAGAGAACAGAGAAATAAATAGAGGTTGATGGAAAGATCTGTATCTTTAATCTGTACAAATGTACAAACAGGCAGATAAAGGGAGGGAAAACAGAATGATGGATGGATGCTGTAGAAAGAAAGAGGGATATAGCCATAGATCAGGGGTTCTCAAACTGGGATTTGGGACCTCTCAGGGGGTAGAGAGGTTATTACATGGGGGGTCATGAGCTGTCAGCCTCCACCCCAAACTCCGCTTTGCCTCCAGCATTTATAATGGTGTTAAATATACAAAAAAAGTGTTTTTAATTTGTAAGGGGGGGGCGCACTCAGAGGCTTGCTATGTGAAAGGGGTCACCAGTACAAAAGTTTGAGAACCACTGCAATAGGTAAACAGGCAATATAACACTGTCATAACCTTCGTGTTAACTGCTATTATTTTGTTTCCCTCCAGTCTCCTGCTGCGAAGCCCAAGTGGATCAGAGCCCCGAGTCGCTGGTTACTGGGGAAGGGAAGGTCTCCACCATGTCCTGCTCTTTCACCAGCACTTACCAAACCTTCTACTGGTACCAGCAGCTGCCTGGGCAAGGGCCGATTCACCTGCTCACCGTGAGCTCTACTGAGAATGTCACTGTGGGTCGGTTCATAGGCGAGTGCCTGGAAAGTGGGAAACGCAGCTCCCTGCACATCACCGACTCCCAGCTGGGGGACTCAGGCAGCTACCTCTGTGCGGTGAGAGCACAGTGACACAGGCAGTGCTGGACTCAGGGCAAAAACACTCATCCTCTGACAGGCAGCTTAGGGGAGGAGCTGCAGGACGGATCCCCAGTGGGTGAAAAGCAGTGTAAATCCATAGTAGCCAAGCGGACTCATTTTCAGCTGTTATAAATGGGCAGAGCTCCAGTGGAGTCAATGGGGCCACATCATAAGGCGCTGGGGACTGGAACCCAGGTCTGCAGATCCTGGGACAGCTGTGTTAATAGCAGTGTAAATTGGGAGTCACTCCATATGTGTTTATTGTGGTGACTAGATTACAACAAATATGAGACACACATTCATTTTCTTTCCCTTTCGTCCTATGGGATACTTTCTCAAGGAAAGTTCATTACTAAACATAACCAGTGGGAAACCATCTTCCCTTAAGGGAGCCGAATGCAAAATATCTCTGGCTTCAAAGTTGTAAGATCATCCACATTTCAACAGCAACAATAAACAAACAAAACTAACCTAGCCCCTCCCCCCACTCTCCTTCCCTTTAGAAACCGTGACTCCTCTATGAAAGCCAGAACTTCTGCTCCCCCGTATCCCTGTGCAGCTCAGACAGGAGCCCGACAGAGGGCGCTGCTGCACCGAAAGGAATGCTCCAGAAATGAGACACTTTCTGGTGTTTCTAGACATCTAGTTCTCTCTCCATCTCCTCCCCCCGAGGCACCCCCCCCACCCCCTCTCAGACTATGCGAGACTTTTTAGCAGCTCAGTGGAAAGGCAGCTACCAACAAGCACAGAGAGATTTGATGCTTGACTCCAAAAGTCACAATTTAATTTGAAGCAGCGTTCCTGGATTCCTTCAGCCCTCAGAAAACAGAGGTCGGCTTCCCTCTGACAGAGTTGGCATCGGGCTTTGTTGCAAGGATGCATTGTTTCCCGATGCCAACTCTGTCCAAATATCTATTCAAGTGACACCATCACTGGACCTAATCACATCAGCCATGCCATCAAGGGATCATTCACCTGCACATCTACCAATGTGATATATGCCATCATGTGCCAGCAATGCCCCTCTGCCATGTACATTGGCCAAACCGGACAGTCTCTACACAAAAGAGAAAATGGACACAAATCTGACATCAGGAATCATAACATTCAAAAACCAGTAGGAGAACACTTCAACCTCTCTGGCCACTGAGTAACAGACTTAAAGGTGGCAATCTTACAACAGAAAAGCTTCAAAAAGAGACTCCAACGAGAAACTGCTGAACTTTAATTAATATGCAGACTAGATACCATCAATCTAGGCTTGAATAAAGACTGGGAATGGCTGAGCCATTACACACATTGAATCTATTTCCCCATGTTAAGTATCCTCACACCTTCTTGTCAAACTGTCTGAAATCGGTCATCTTGATTATCACTACAAAAGATTTTTTGTCCTGCTGATAATTGCTCATCTTAATTAATTAGCCTCTTAGAGTTGGTAGGACAACTTTTCAAGTTCTCTGTATGTATTGTGACAGACCCAGACCAGTGGGGTACAGGAGTCTGGTAGAGGGCAAATATACTGGTCACTGGATGAGTAGTTTTCTGTTCCCTGTGTGACCAGAGCAGGGGCTGCACTAGAGTAATCAGGAACTTTCTAGAACCAGTTAAGGCAGGCAGGCTAATTAGGACACCTGAAGCCAATTAAGAAGAAGCTGCTAGAATCAATTAAGACAGGCTAATCAGGGCACCTGGGTTTTAAAAGGAGCTCACTTCAGTTTGTGGTGCGAGTGTGAGGAGCTGGGAGCAAGAGGCGCAAGGAGCTGAGAGGGTGTGCTGCTGGAGGACTGAGGAGCACAAGCGTTATCAGACACCAGGAGGAAGATCCTATGGTGAGAATAAGGAAGGTGTTTGGAGGAGGCCATGGGGAAGTAGCCCAGGGAATTGTAGCTGTCATGCAGCTGTTACAGGAGGCACTATAGACAGCTGCAGTCCACAGGGCCCTGGGCTGGAACCCGGAGTAGAGAGCGGGCCCGGGTTCCCTCAAACCTCCCAATTGACCTGGACTGTGGGTTCTTCCAGAGGGGAAGGTCTCTGGGCTGTTCCCCAACCCACATGGTGAATCTCTGCGGCAAGAAAATCCGCCAATAAGCGCAGGACCCACCAAGATAGAGGAGGAACTTTGTCACAGTATGTATATATCTCCTTATTATATGTTCCATTTTATGCATCTGATGAAGTGGGCTGTAGCCCACAAAAGTTTATGCTCAAATAAATTTATGGTCATAGGGTTATTCCTAGGTCACCCACTCATGTGCAGCATTCTTAAGCCTATGGCTTAGTATGGCTAAGCTAAAATCTTACAGGTCTCAGCCTGTGTAGGCCTAGTGTTTCAGCTGTGCTTTACCTATATAACTAAGATAAATAAATAATAAAATGAACTAATTGGCTGTACCCCCTTCTTAAAGACTGGCTTATTCATTCTTGAGCAGTTCAAGCATTAGATTTTCCATATAATGAGTCTATCAGTCAAGTATATTCATATATGAATTGTTTGCTATAGGAGGTATGTGATAGACCCAGGCCAGTTGGGTACAGCAGAATAGCAGAAGGCAGATATACTGGCCACTGGACTAACAGTTTTCCGTTCCCTGACTGACCAGAGCAGCGGCTGCTCCAGGCTAATGAGAACACCTGACTCCAATTAACCTGAAAAGAGTCAGGTGAGGCCATTAAGCTAATGTGACCACCTGACTCTAATTAAGGCCCCACTGATACTATAAAAAGGGCTCACTCCAGTCAGGCAGAGGAGAGCCAGGGAGCCAGAGGAGAGGCAGTGCGGCTGAAGGGCTGGTTAATGAAGGCACCCTCAAGTTATTGATAAGGGAGCCCTAACATAAGGGTGAAGAAGGGAGAAGCAGGAGAGCTGTGGGGAAGTGGCCCAGGGAAATGTAGCAACTCTGGCAGTGAAAGGTTGGCTGCCAACAGCTGCTACCATTAGGGTCCCTGGGCCGGAACCCGGAGTAGAGGGCGGGCCCGGGTTCCCCCCAACCCACCACTACAGGAACACCTCCTGGGAGGGGAAGTCAGGCCCCTGTCAGGACAGGAGGCTAAACTGTTCTAAAACAAGCCCTAGGGACAACAGAGACTGTGGGAGTTCTCTCACCAACCTCCTTGCTGGCTTATGATGAAAAGGGCTCAGTAGACTGTAACCCTGGCCCTAGAGAGAGAAGGGCTATGTGGAGGGTCACAGAGAGCCACTGAGGCTAGCATATACCGCCTAGAAGCGCAGGACCCACGGGGACAAGGTCAGAGCTCTGCCACAACTGGTGTCATGGGTGGGATCGTGATTGTTCACAGCGTGGCGGAACAAAGAGGTTTTTACTTAAAAAAAAAAGTGCACTGGGGTTTTTGGTTTGGGGTTTTGGTTTGTACCACCATGGAGGAGGTGGTGAGAGCGCTGGTGCAAGCCACAGCGGCCCAGCAGGAGGCAACCCGGGCTCAGGCGATGGTGCAACAGGCGTCTACGAGGTTACAGCAGGAAACCAACCAATAATTAATGAGCCAGGTGACCCAAGATCGAGCCCTCCTGCGTGAGGTTGTGAACCAGCTGAAGATCCTCACCACCCAGGCCTGGGGGTCCAATGGGACGCGAACCCTGAGGGCCACCAGTTGTCTGCCAAAGATGACGGCAGACGATGATATAGAGCCGTATCTCCTTTCATTTGAAAGGACTGCTCAGCTTGAGGCGTGGCCCCTGGAGCAGTGGGCCAGCATTCTCGCCCCCTTTTTGTATGGAGAGGCCCAGAAGGCCTACTTTGACCTGCCCACTAAGGATGCTGCTGACTATTACCGGCCGAGGGCAGAGATCCTAGCACGATCCGGGGTGACGGTAGCGGTACGGGCCCAGAGGTTCCAGGAGTGGAAATACAGTGAGAACAAACCTCCAAGGTCCCAACTATTCGACCTCATACACCTCGCTCGGAAGTGGTTATGGCCCGAGGCATGCAGCCCAGAGGAGATTTTAGAGACTTTGGTCATAGACCATTACATGTGGGGACTGCCACCAGATCTCCGCAAATGGTTATGCCAGAATGATCCATCCACCTACAATGAAATGATCACATTGGTGGAAAGATGGATGACAGCCAGGGAATTAACCAAACTACCCAAGGAAGGCCCCTCATGAATCAAACACTAGACCCTGACTGTGGCAGGTCAGGCGTCCAAACCCCCAGGAAGTCCTAGGTGGAAGAAGAGGGAGGTCGAAAACCAGTCAGGAACCCAGAAGGAAGAGGAAGGCCTAAGTGGGGGGAACCCTGGGACTAAACCCCCTAACCCATGTGATACCGGAGTGACTAGAAGCAATTATAGATGTTATGGGTGCGGGGAGTTGGGGCACATAGCTGCCCAGTGCCCCAATGTCATAGAGCCAATGCAGTGTAACCTGGGGAACAGGGCAGACCCATGTAGCCTACTCAATGTTGTAGGGGTTGCAGTCACCCCACATAAATATACAAGGCAGGTAAAGTTGAATGGGGTAGAAACCATGGCACTCGTAGACTCGGGGAGTGCTATCACCCTAATTTCAGGTAAATTAGTGAAGCGCAGCCAGTTAATGCAGGCCAAGCATACGGGGGTAACCTGTGTCCATGGGACTGTTAGCTACTACCCCATCATACCAGTAAAAATTGAAATTCAGGGAAATGTCACCGGGGTGAAAGCAGGGGTAGTCCCAAACCTCCCATACCCCGTGCTCATAGGTAGAGATTTCCCCGGGTTTGGAAACTTGCTCCCACCGGAGGAATTGGAGGGAGAGGAGCTCCCCGAACTTCAGGAGGCTTCCGCGGTAGAATGTCACCTCCCATTTTTTGTGGAAATGTCCCAGGAGCTATTCCCTGTCCCAGGGAAAGGCAGGAAGACCAAAAGAGAAAGAAGGGTGGCCAAGGCCTTGGGTACCTGAATCCTGATACAAGGACAGAGGGTCGCCTGTGTAGGCAGACGTACACGGGCAACTGATGGGGAGGGCCCCGAGACAGAGGAGGGGTCAGAGACCACTTCCAACCCAACCTCACGGAGCCAGCCGAGAGGGCAGAGACAGATCCCTCAGAGTTCGGGCTGTTAAGCCCAGAGAGAGAGACTTTTGGATGGGACCAGGTGGAAGACCCAAGGTACAAGAACGTCAGGAAGGAGGTGGCTGAGATAGATGGGGTACCCATAGAGGGAAAGGCCCGTGGGCCAGGGCCTTATTTTGTGGTCAAGAGGAATCTCCTATACCGGGTCGTGCAAATGCAGGAGCAAGAGGTACACCAGCTCCTAGTCCCCCAGAAACACCAGAAGGCAATATTAAGCCTCGCTCACAGTCACCTTTTTTGGAGGGCACTTGGGAGTGGAGAAAACCCAGGGGCGAATCTTACGCAGGTTCTTCTGCCCGGGGGTACATGAAGACGTCTGGCGGTACTGTGCCTCTTGCCCTGAATGTCAACTGCACAGGCCTTGTCCACATCTACGAGCTCCTCTGGTACCCCTGCCGATCATCGAAGTTTCGTTCGAGCGGATCACCATGGATCTTGTGGGGCCGCTAGAGAAAACGACCCGAGGCCACCAGTATGTGCTTGTCATCCTAGACTATGCAACCAGGTACCCAGAAGCTGTCCCCTTACGAAACACAGCTTCCAAGAGCATTGCCAAATAATTAGTGGCAATCTTTGCCCAGGTAGAGCTACCAAAAGAAATCCTCACAGACCAGGGAACACCATTCATGTCCAAGTTGATGAAGGACTTGTGTTCCCTGCTCCATGTCCAGACCCTGCGGACCTCGGTTTACCATCCACAAACTGATGGTCTGGTGGAAAGATTTAACCGAACCCTCAAGGCCATGATAAGAAAGGTGGTAAGCAAGGATGGGAAAGATTGGGACAACCTACTACCATACCTCATGTTCGCCATCTGCGAGGTCCCCCAAGCTTCCACCGGATTCTCCCCCTTTGAGCTGTTGTATGGACGCAACCCCCGAGGCATCCTGGACATAGCCAAGGAAATTTGGGAGGAGGAACCCAGTGAGGGGAAGAATGTAATAGAACATGTACTACGGATGAGGGACCGGATAGCCCGGGTCACTCCCATAGTGAGGGAGCACCTGGAGAAGGCCCAAGAGGCCCAGAGAACGTACTACAACCATCAAGCCAAGCTGCGTCAGTTTCAACCCGGTGACCGAGTAATGGTACTGGTACCCATGGCTGAAAGTAAGCTGTTGGCCCAGTGGCAAGGGCCCTATGAAATAGTTGAACCCATAGGGAAAGTAAATTACAAGGTGCGACAACCAGGACGTAGAAAAGTAGAGCAGATATACCACGTCAACTTTCTGAAATCATGGCATATGCGAGAGGCGTGCACAGTGGTTCAAGAAGAGCTGCACCCAGGGAACAAAAACCCTGAACAAGTGAGGGTGTCTCCCGATCTAACGACAGCCCAGAAGAAAGAGGTAACTGAGATGATTGCCCAATATCAAGATGTATTCTTGACAAAGCCAGGTCGCACAACCGGGACATATCACCACATCATCACAAACCCTGGGGCCAGAGTAACTATGAGGCCCTACCGGGTGCCAGCAACCAAAAGGGAGGAAATAAAAGCGGAAGTCAGGAAAATGCTGGAGATGGGGTTCATCGAAGAATCCCACAGTCAGTGGTCCAGCCCAATAGTGTTGGTGCCCAAACCTGATGGCACCACGAGGTTCTGCAGCGACTTCCATTGACTAAACGAGATATCCCAGTTTGATGCCTACCCTATACCCCGCACAGATGAACTAGTGGACCGTCTGGGGAATGCCCGGTACTTGACAACCTTAGACTTGACAAAGGGGTACTGGCAGATTCCCCTAGCCGAAGATGCAAAGGAAAAGACAGCGTTTTCTACAACAGAGGGTCTCTTCCAATATACAGTCCTTCCCTTTGGACTACATGGGGCTCCAGCTACCTTTCAGCGCCTCATGGACAAGTTATTACACCCCCATACCAGTTATGCTGCGGCCTACTTGGATGACGTGGTGTTTCGGGGGGAGGGATAGCTCAGTGGTTTGAGCGTTGGCCTGTTAAACCCAGGGTTGTGAGTTCAATCCTTGAGGGGGCCACTTGGGGATCTGGGGCAAAATCAGTACTTGGTCCTGCTAGTGAAGGCAGGGGGCTGGACTCGATGACCTTTCAAGGTCCCTTCCAGTTCTAGGAGATGGGATATCTCCCTTAATTATTATTATTATATTATTATTCATACCCCAGACTGGGAGACCCACTTGGAAAAAGTGGGGGTGGTCCTTGATACCTTCCGGCGAGCTGGCCTTACGGCAAACCCTGTTAAGTGCGCTGTAGGATTCACGGAGGCCAAATATCTTGGCTACGTGGTAGGAAAAGGTCTGGTAAAACCCCAACTGAGTAAGTTAGAGGCCATCCAAAATTGGCCTCGGCCAAGTCGTAAGAAGCAGGTCCGAGCATTCCTAGGCGTGGTGGGGTATTACCGGCGTTTCATCCCCCATTTTGCTACAAGGGCAAGTCCCCTAACGGACTTAGTGAAGGCCCATGGTCCTGATCCAATCAGATGGTCCGATGCAGCAGGGAGGGCATTCGCGGACCTATGGACTGCCCTCTGCAGTAACCCTGTATTGATAGCCCCAGATTTCACCAAGGACTTCGTCCTACAGACAGATGCATCCGAGGTAGGGTTAGGGGCCATCCTGTCGCAGATGGTTGGGGAGGAGGAACACCCAATTCTCTACCTCAGTAGGAAACTCCTTCCGAGGGAACAAAAATATGCATTAGTAGAGAGAGAGTGCCTCGCCGTAAAATGGGCCATGGAAACATTACGTTATTACCTGCTGGGGCGCAGATTTATCCTTGTGACTGATCATGCCCCTCTTCAATGGATGCAACGGAACAAGGAAAAGAACACAAGGGTAACCAGGTGGTTCTTATCCCTCCAACCTTTCCAGTTCCGCATACAGCACAGAGCAGGGAGTCGCCATGGCAATGCCGATGGCTTATCACACGTACACTGTTTGGCGTCCCAAGCTGCCCAACCCCTTGGTGTTGAGCATGGGGGAGGGATATGTGATAGACCCAGGCCAGTTGGGTACAGCAGAATAGCAGAAGGCAGATATACTGGCCACTGGATTAACAGTTTTCTGTTCCCTGACTGACCAGAGCAGTGGCTGCTCCAGGCTAATGAGAACACCTGACTCCAATTAACCTGAAAAGAGTCAGGTGAGGCCATTAAGCTAATGTGACCACCTGACTCAAATTAAGGCCCTGCTGATACTATAAAAAGGGCTCACTCCAGTCAGGCAGAGGAGAGCCAGGGAGCCAGAGGAGAGGCAGTGCGGCTGAAGGGCTGGTTAATGAAGGCACCCTCAAATTATTGATGAGGGAGCCCTAACATGAGGGTGAAGAAGGGAGAAGCAGGAGAGCTGTGGGGTAGTGGCCCAGGGAAATGTAGCAACTCTGGCAGTGAAATGTTGGCTGCCAACAGCTGCTACCATTAGGGTCCCTGGGCCGGAACCCGGAGTAGAGGGTGGGCCCTGGTTCCCCCCAACCCACCACTACAGGAACACCTCCTGGGAGGGGAAGTCAGGCCCCTGTCAGGTCAGGAGGCTAAACTGTTCTAAAACAAGCCCTAGGGACAACAGAGACTGTGGGAGTTCTCTCACCAACCTCCTTGCTGGCTTATGATGAAAAGGGCTCAGTAGACTGTAACCCTGGCCCTAGAGAGAGAAGGGCTATGTGGAGGGTCACAGAGAGCCACTGAGGCTAGCATATACCGCCTAGAAGCGCAGGACCCACGGGGACAAGGTCAGAGCTCTGCCACAGGTATTAGCCCACTTTTTCATTTTAAGACCCTCTGTCACAATCCCCTCTTCCTCATATATATGGCCTGGTCTACACTACGAGTTTAGGTCGACTTTAGCTGCGTTAAGTCGACTTAAGCCTGGACACGTTTACACGACGAAGCCCTTTCTTTCGACTTAAAGGGCCCTTTAAACCGGTTTCTTTACACCACCTCGACGAGGGGATTAGCGATAAAATCGGCCTTATGGGGGTCGGAATTGGGTAGTGAGGACGGAATTCGACATTAGTGGCCTCCGGGAGCTATCCCACAGTGCTTCATTGTGACCGCTCTGGACAGCACTCTCATCTCAGATGCACTGGCCAGGTAGACAGGAAAAGCCCCGCGAACGTTTGAATTTCATTTCCTGTTTGCTCAGCGTGGAGAGCACAGGTGACCATGCAGAGCTCATCAGCACAGGTAACCGTGATGGAGTCCCAGTCCCAGTCTCAGGATCACAAAAGAGCTCCAGCCTGGACCGAACGGGAGGTACGGGATCTGATCGCCATCTGGGGAGATGAAGCAGTGCTGGCCGAACTCCGAAACAGTAAAAGAAATGGCAAAACATTAGAAAAGATCTCCAAGGCCATGAAGGACAGAGGCCATAACAGGGACGCACAGCAGTGCCGCGTGAAAATTAAGGAGCTAAGGCAAGCCTACCACAAAGCCAGAGACGCAAACGGAAGGTCCGGGGCTGAGCCGCAAACATGCCGCTACTACGAGGAGCTGCATGCCATTCTAGGGGGTGCAGCCACCAGTAGCCCAAGCGTGTGCTATCAGTCCCTCTCTGGAGACAGGGAAGCGGGTTCGGCGGACGAGGAAGATGAGGATGGAGAGAACATCATAGATAGCTCACAGCAGCAAGGAAGCGGAGAAACCAGTTTCCCCAACAGCCAGGATATGTTTGTCACCCTGGACCTGGAACCAGTAACCCCCGAACTCACCCAAGACCCTGTGGGCACACAGGGGACCTCTGGTGAGTGTACCTTTGTAAATATTACACATGGTTTAAAAACAAGCGTGTTTAATGATTAATGATTAATTTGCCCTGGCAATCGCGGCCAGTACAGCTACTGGAAAAGTCTGTTAACGTGTATGGGGATGGAGCGGAAATCCTCCAGGGACATCTCCAGAAAGCTCTCCTTCATGTACTCCCAAAGCCTTTGCAAAAGGTTTCTGGGGAGGGCTGCCTTATCCCGTCCGCCATGGTAGGACACTTTACCACGCCAGGCCAGTAGCACGTAGTCTGGAATCATTGCATAACAAAGCATGGCAGCGTATGGTCCCGGTGTTTGCTGGCATGCAGACAACATCCATTCCTTATCGCTCTTTGTTATCCTCAGGAGAGTGATATCATTCACGGTCACCTGGTTGAAATGGGGCGATTTTATTAAGGGGACATTCAGAGGTGCCCCTTCCTGCTCTGCTGAACAGAAATATTCCCCGCTGTTAACCACGCGGTGGGGGGGAGGGGTGAAGTGACCAACCCAGAGAATTGGGTGTGTGGGGGAGGGGAGTTAGTTGGGTTTGTGCTGCATGTTAAACCTTAAACCTCAGCCCCTCCTTTTACATTGCAAACCCATTTTAAATGGCCAACCCAACGGGTGCTTGGTATGGTTAATGAGAGCAGTACTGTTTTAAACCATCCCCACTTGTTAACAAGGTTAAAAAAGCCCAAAGACTGTGTCTTACCATGGCTGCCTGCAAGCTGAAATCTGTGGCCTGGCACTGCGTGAGTGATCTCTCACACCAAACCGGCAGTCCCTCAATATAAGAGGAAAAATGCGACCTTGTAACGAAAGCACATGTGCTGTGTGATGTGAACAGCAAAATCTAACGTGAAAGAGTGTACCCATTGTTCTCCAAAATGTATCTTTTTTAAACAACTCTCCCTTCTCCTCCACCAGCTGCAAATGTTTCACCTTCACAGAGGCTAGTGAATATTCGAAGAAGGAAGCGAAGGACACGTGACGAAATGTTCACTGAACTACAGACTGCCTCCCACGCTGACAGAGCACAGCAGAATGCGTGGAGGCAGTCAATGACTGATTTTAAAAAAGCCCAATATGAGCGAGAGGAGAGGTGGCGGGCTGAAACGCGGGCTGAAGAGGAGAAGTGGCGTGAGCTTGTACTCAGAAAGCAAGAGTCGATGCTCCGGCTGCTGGAGCATCAAAGTGATATGCTCCTGCGTATGGTTGAGCTGCAGGAAAGGCAGCAGGAGCAGAGACCGCCGCTACAGCCCCTCTGTAACCAACAGCAGGAGCAGAGACCGCCGCTACAGCCCCTCTGTCAGCAGGAGCAGAGACCGCCGCTACAGCCCCTCTGTAACCAACAGCAGGAGCAGAGACCGTCGCTACAGCCCCTCTGTAACCACCAGCCCTCCTCCCCAAGTCCCATTGCCTCCTCACCCAGACGCCCAAGAACACGGTGGGGGGGCCTCCGGCCACCCAATCACTCCACCCTAGATGATTTCTACAGCAATAAGTTTTAAAGTTTTAAAGTGCAGTGTGTCCTTTTCCTTCCCTCCTCCCCCACCCATCCCGGGCTACCTTTGCAATTATCCCCCTAGTTGTGTGCTCAATTAATAAAGAATGCATGAATGTGAAGTAACAATGACTTTATTGCCTCTGCAAGTGGTGCTTGAAGAGGGGAGGGTAGGGGAGGTTGGGGTGCTTGGTTTACAGGGTAGTAGAGTTAACCGGGTGCGTGGGGGGGGCTGCGATTTCATCAAGGAGAAACAAACAGAAGTTTCACACCAAATCCTGCCCAGTCACAAAACTAGTTTTCAAAGCCTCTCTGATGCGCACCGCGCCCTGCTGTGCTGCTCTAACCGACCTGGTGTCTGGCTGCGCGTAATCAGCGGCCAGGCGATTTGCCTCTACCTCCCACCCCGCCATAAATGTCTCCCCCTTACTCTCACAGATATTGTGGAGCGCACAGCAAGTAGCAATAACAATGGGGATATTCTTTTCGCTGAGGTCACAGCGAGTCAGTAAGCTGCGCCAGCGCGCTTTTAAACGCCCAAATGCACATTCCACCACCATTCGGCACTTGCTCAGCCTGTAGTTGAACAGGTCCTGACTCCTGTCCAGGCTGCCTGTGTATGGCTTCATGAGCCATGGCATTAAGGGGTAGGCTGGGTCCCCAAGGATCACGATAGGCATTTCAACATCCCCAATGGTTATTTTCTGGTCCGGGAAGAAAGTCCCTTCCTCCAGCTTTCGAAACAGAAGAGAGTGCCTGAAGACGCGAGCATCATGTACCCTTCCCGGCCAGCCCACGTTGATGTCGGTGAAACGTCCCTTGTGATCCACCAGGGCTTGCAGCAGCATTGAAAAGTACCCCTTGCGGTTTATGTACTCGGTGGCTTGGTGCGCCGGTGCCAAGATAGGGATATGGGTTCCGTCTATCGCCCCACCACAGTTTGGGAATCCCATTGCAGCAAAGCCATCCACTATGTCCTGCACGTTTCCCAGAGTCACTACCCTTGATATCACCAGGCCTCTCATTGCCCTGGCAACTTGGATCACAGCAGCCCCCACAGTAGATTTGCCCACTCCAAATTGATTCCCGACTGACCGGTAGCTGTCTGGCGTTGCAAGCTTCCACAGGGCTATTGCCACTCGCTTCTCAACTGTGAGGGCTGCTCTCATCTTGGTATTCTGGCGCTTCAGGGCAGGGGAAAGCAAGTCACAAAGTTCCATGAAAGTGCCCTTACGCATGCGAAAGTTTCGCAGCCACTGGGAATCGTCCCAGACCTGCAACACGATGCGGTCCCACCAGTCTGTGCTTGTTTCCCGGGCCCAGAATCGGCGTTCCATGGCATGAACCTGCCCCAGTAACACCATGATTTCCACATTGCTGGGGCCTGTGCCTTGTGAGAGGTCCATGTCAATTTCCTCATCACTATCGTCGCCGCGCTGCAATCGCCTCCTCCTCCTCAGCTGGTCCTCCTGGTTTTGCTTTGGCATGTCCAGGCTCTGCATATACTCCAGGACAATGCGCGTGGTGTTCATAGTGCTCATAATTGCCGCGGTGATCTGAGCGGGCTCCATGATCCCAGTGCTAGCTATGGCGTCTGGTCTGAAAAAAGGCGCGAAACTAGTATCTAAAGACCAGGGGAAGAAGGGAGGGAGGGAGGGAGGGAGGGGCGGGCGACTGACGACATGGCGTACAGGTACAGGGAATTAAAATCAAGAAAGGTGGCTGTGCATCAGGGAGAAATACAAACAACTGTCACACAGAATGCCCCCCCCCCCAGAGATTGAACTCCTAAGCCTGGGTTTAGCGGGCCGTTGATTTGACGGAGGGAGGGGGGAAGGAAATGAATAAAACACAAATCTATTTTTTACATCTTAAGACGACAGTGCAGCATGACTGATAGCCCTCGGCATTTTCTGGGTGCTTGGCAGCCAATACTTGGCAGCAAATAGTATACTACGACTGGTAACCATCATTGTCCAACGAGGACGGTTAAAGGCAAGGGGTTGCTGCTGTGTAGCAATGTAGCCCCACGTGTGCCAGCCACATGTCTGCCAGCACCCAGATCGCCCTCGGCCTTTTCTGGGTGCTTAGCAGACAATACTTGGCAGCAAATAGTATACTACGACTGGTAACCATCATTGTCCAACGAGGACGGTTAAAGGCAAGGGGTTGCTGCTGTACAGTAGCCAGAAGGATCGGTAAAGGCGCTCAGGCTACAATAATCTATGAGCATTTCAGGCAACCTCTAAATTTACTTGCTTTCAGACCTGAGGAAAGCTCTTCTTTCAGATCTGCTGAGCACCCAGATCGCCCTCGGCCTCTTCTGGATGCTCAGCAGACAATACTGACAGGACGGTTACCAGTCGTAATAAACCATCTACTGCCAAAAGGCAAGGGGCTGGTGCAATGCAGCCCTACGGCTGCCAGCCCCACAGCTACCAGCATCCCGAGCGCCGATGAAGGCTACTACTCATGCTGCACCGTCTACCGCCAAAAGGCAGTAATCTGCTGCTGCTGTTTAGCAATGCAGTCCCACGTTTGCCGGCACCCGGAAGACATATGGTGACGGTGAGCTGAGCTGAGCGGGCTCCATGCTTGGCGTGGTATGTTGTCTGCACAGGTAACCCAGGTAAAAAGGCGCGAATCTATTGTCTGCCGTTGCTGTGACGGCGGGGGAGGTGCGTGACGCAATGTACCCAGAACCCCCCACGGCACTGCTTTGCATCATTCGGGCATTGCGATCTCAACCCATAATTCCAATGGGCGCCGGAGACTCCGGGAACTGTGGGATAGGTACACATAGGCACCCATAGTGCTATGCGCCGGAAGTCGACGCTAGCCTCAGTACTGTGGACGCGGTCCGCCGACTTCATGCACTTAGAGCATTTTATGTGGGGACACACACAGTCGGCTGCATAAAACCGGTTTCTATAAAACCGGCTTCTATAAATCCGACCTAATTTTGTAGTGTAGACAAGCCGGAGCTGCCGTACTTTGGATTCAAAGTACAGCAACTCTCTTTAACATTAAATGCCCTGGATTCTCACAGTAGCCACTATAATGAGCAAATGGGGGAGGGGAAAATGTTCTGTTAACTGTCAGCCTAAGACAATATGCAATAGCTACCGGCCAACAATATTCTCTTCATCAAATGCTTCCTTGGTGACTGAGGCTCTGAACCCAGCATGCCAGCTAAATGGTCTTGCAACTTATGCGGCTTCATGCTCCATCTGAGTCTCTGATCAGGGTGTCACAGGCTGTGGAGTGATGGAGCAGTGGGTCAGAAACAGAAAACAGAAAAATCCAGATAACACTGATGGATAAAGAATGACAAGGGAAATAAACTCAGCCGAGAAAAGCAGACTAATGAAAGTTCAAACTAAAAACTGAGCCAGAAAATTCCATACAAGCATACAGACCGAGAAAGACTAAAATATAGGTCAAATGATATAGATCTCAGAAATGGATACAGGGGGGAATGAAGAAAAAAGGGGGTTACAATCATGTTACAGGGTATTCAGAGTGAAACCTAGTAAAAAAAACTCTGGATATCTAAAAGTGCTTATCAGTCAAGTGTGTCTTTTCCTTTCTGTTTTTCCCTTCACATTTTTCTACCTTGTCTTAGTATTTCTCTTTCTTCAAAAAGAGAAGTTTATGATACATTAAAGGAGCAGAAAGGTTTCTTTAAAATGCCAGTTTGCTTTCATATATCTCCAGCAAAAGGTCTTTGCTGTGCTTGACATCAAATTGCATAACAAAAACATAGACCAGAAAAAATAAAGTTCTTGCTTTTAGCTGTAGAATTCACTGACATAAAAAGAAAAAGAAAAAAAGAAACAAGCAAATTGTGTTGCACTTTTGTGAAAGCAACACACCCACACCCCTCTTATGTACACTATTGCTCGCCTCAATTATCTGGGATAATCCCAAGGAAGAATTCCAGGGAATAATTGTACCATTTTGTGCGTGTATTTGTGTAAGGGTTATAGAGGCTGGCCTAAAGAGACTCCAAGGAAGAAATGGTTAATGCCACTGATGAGGAATAGGAAAACCTGAACAAAATGTTAACTAATGTGCCCATGAAGGACATTGAAAAAGTTGCAGGGGGAGGGGGCCTAGGACTCGATGTTATTTATAATATAATATGCCCCTAGAGTATATGTCTGAGAAGTGTGTGGCTACTCAAACTAGCCACCATATTTTGTATAGTGCAAGACTGGAGCCTTTCCATTGTAGCTAGGGAGCACTTTGTTCATATGGCAGGTTGGTGCTGGATTCCCATACCTAAGTATCTCACTCCCCTGTGTGTGTGCGCGCGCGCGTGTGTGTCTGTGTGTGTGTTGGGAGCGGAAGATAGGGTACACTTCAGTGGGTGCGGGGGAGAGGGGCGACCAGGGAGAACAAAAATAGAGGAATAAAGCATTTAGGGCCAATTTTACAAAAACGTCTCTGTGCACCTAATTATTTACAGGCGCGACTAGTGAGAGGTGGTACTTTGGAAAACTTCTAAGAAACACAAACTATCTTTACAAGGCCACCCTCACCTCCTGCATCAGTGAAATACTCTCTCTGTGAGAAAGGCTCGTTTACTGGCAGAGGTTTGAGAAAACCTGCTGCAACCATTGCCCATTTGTGAACACATTTTGCCACTTGGGGGCTCTGTGGTGCTAGACAAATAATACAAGTAAGTAACAGCCCGTTCTTCTGTCCCCTGCTCTCTGCCCGCCCCTGGCGCCAGTCTAGCCCCCTTTGCCTTTTAGACTCTCCTCTTTCTGACGGTACCACTGATGAGGATTTACAGAGCAGAGAGAATCACTCCTGTGAAGTTGGGTTTACGTTATTCTAACAGCTCCTGCTGAGAGATACAACATTCATTTTAAGGCACATTTTTAAGGCCAGAATTTTTGCCTTCCCTAAACTGGAGCTACTAGGCACGAAGACAAATCAATTCTGGCGGGTTTATGAAATTAGCTGTGTTTAGTCACAGAATCATTAAGCCAAAGATGTCTGCAATTTGGCTCTCCGCTGTTACAGTCTTAGCTTTTCTAGGTGAGTAACGTTCTAGTTCTCATCTTCGTTACATTCTATCGAGCCATGTCTGTATCCTGTCTTCATACTTTATTTTGTTTGAGTGCCTACGATCACAAAGTGCTCAGCTCCTATTGTATCTAATATTCTTATACCGTCTATAGAATGTCAATGCTCTCTATTATATCTGAGCATAACTATAATGTATCTATTATATCTGATTGCATATGTTGTATTTCTCTTGTCTCTGAGTGTCAATATTCTCTATTATATCCGAGTCTAAATATGATGTTGCTGTTGTATCTGATTGAATCCATTTATGTTTGCATGGTTTCTCCGTGCAGACTTCGGATTTCTGTTTTTTCTTTGTTTGTTAGAAGGCATCTATGGAGCAGATTCAGTGACCCAAACTGAAGGCAGCGTTATCATCTCCCAAGGGGACCCGGTGCATCTGAATTGCACCTATCAATTTTCTTCCAGTGTTACTGTTTATCCCTTCTGGTACGTGCATTTCCCCAACCAGCCCCCCAGGCTCCTCCTGAGGGACCTGGGACGGGAGAACTCGGATGAAGGGATCAGAAAAGGGTTCGATGCCACCCACGATAAAAAGAACAAATCCTTCTACCTGTGGAAACCATCCAGCGAACTGAGCGACTGGGGGACCTATTACTGCGCCGCGAGCAGCACAGTGACACGGACCGGCAGAGGAGCTGCGCAAAAACCGCGCAGGGTCTGTGCGGAGCAGGAGAGAGGCGGACACTGGGGTCCGAGGCCGACTCGGGAACAGAAGGGGGAATTCTGCAAACACTGGATTTAAAACAGAAATCTCTCACACACTCCTTAGGTCTCTGTGTTTTCCATTTTTGCCCTAATCCGGAGATTAACCGTCTCATAAATGATGGCGAATGTCATGAATCAGCCATTAAAATAAAAGAAGACCAGAACACATCCACCCTCTCATTAGCAACTCTGGAGAAAGCTGCCCCCCGCCCCCTTCTGAAAGGAAAGTGCAACCAGACAGTTCAATATCACTAAAACTAAATCAGTAAACAAACGAACTCTGTCATGATCACAGCGGAAAAGTTCCTGTTCTAAAGGGAAAAACTGGTACTGAGCAGTTGAGGAATCTTCACCTGCCCAGTATATATGGATGAACAGATAGAGAGTGAGTCACTGTCTTATGCTCACTCTTTCTGTAAGAAAGGCTGATTTACAGGCAAAGTTGTAAGAATATCTTCTGCAATCATTTCCGATTTGTGATCACATTTTGCCGCTTGGGGCCGGTGTGGTGCTAGATATATAATACAAGTAACAGCCTTCTCCTGTCCCCTGCTCTCTGCCCGCCCCTGACATCAACCTGCCCCCCTTTGCCTTTCAGACTTTCCCATTTCTGACTGTACCATAGAGAAGGATTTACAAAGCAGAGAGAATCACTCCTGTGAAGTTAGGTTCATGCTGTTCAGGCAGCTCCTGCTCAGAAAACCAACATTAATTGTTCAGACACATTTTATAGGATAGAATTTTGCCTTCCCTAAACGGGAGCTAGTAGACACGGACGGAGACAAATTAATTCTTGCGGGATTAGGAAATTAGAGGTGTTTAGTCAAAGCATCGTTAACCCAAGGATGGCTCCAATTTAGCTCTCCGCTGTTATAGTCACAGCTATTCTAAGTGGGTAACGTTCTAGTTCTTAGCTTTGCTACATTCTATCGAACCATGTCTTCATCCTGCCTTCATCCTCTAGTTTCTTTCACTGTCTAATATCACGAAGTGCCATATCAGATTGTAACTGTTATGTTTATACTGTTTATAGTGTCAGTACTCCCTTTATTATATCTCAGCATAAATATTATATATCTATTATATCTGCTTGCATGCGTTGTGTTTCTGTTGTCTCAGAGTGTCAATATTCTCTATTATATCCGTGTCTAAATATGATGTTGCTGTTGTATCTCTTTGTATCCATTTATGTTCGCATGGTCTCTCAGTGCAGACTTTGGATTTCTGTTATGGCTTTTAGTGAATCTACCATATTTCTACTATATCTGTGTTTATCGGTCATGTTTTCGCTGTGTTGTTGGTATCTGTTACATGGATGTTGTCTCGGAGTGTCTCAGCTCCGCTTGGGTCTGTTCCATCTGAGTGTGTCTGTTCTGCTCTGTTCCTCCCACAGAAGGCATCTATGGAGCAGACTCAGTGACCCAAACTGAAGGCAGTGTTACCATCTCCCAAGGGGAACCTGTGCGTCTGAATTGTACCTATCAATTTTCTGTCACTCCTTATCCCCTCTGGTACGTGCAGTTCCCCAGCCAGGCCCTCACACTATTCCTGAGGGATGTGGGACGGGACGACTCGGATGAAGGGAACAGAAAAGGTTTCGATGCCACCCACGATAAAAAGCACAAAACCTTCCACCTGTGGAAACCATCCAGCGAACTGAGCGACTCCGGGACCTATTACTGCGCCGCCAGCAGCACAGTGACACGGGCCGGCCGGGGAGCTGCGCAAAAACCGCGCAGGGTCTGTGCGGAGCAACGGGGAAACGAGGACCGGGGTTTGGGAGGGGAAGGGAGGAATGGTGCAAACACAGAACTTGGATCAGATCTCTCTGGTCACCGGCTAGCTCTTGGCTTCACCGGCTTGATCCAATCCAGGGCCTCACCGTTTTGTAGACATTATACGGAATAGCATGAAACAAAATTAGCGTAACACCAATAAAGTCATAGAAACTCACACACAAACTCTACCGGGATCATCAGGGGAAAGTTCATAGTCTACAGGGAAACTGGCACTTCGGGGTGGAGGAATATTTAAGTGCCGAGGAGAGAAACATCGACCCATAGACAGACAGACAGCAACATCCTCCTTTGGCACTAGTGCTGCTGGGGGGAGCTGGTTTATTGGCCGAGTTACCCCAATCTCATTCCGTTTGAATAACTCACCGCTGTTTGGCGCGAGTTGAAAGTAAATTAGTGAGATTTGCACCGTCGAGGCGGGAGTTGACCTGTCACAGCTGGTGGTTACCAGCACAGAGAGACAGGAGCCACAGGCAAGGAACCATCGCATGTCTTTGGTCTCTACCGCCCTGCCAAAGTCTCTTTGGGTTGTAGCTGGAAGGAAACGGTCAGAGCTCCCGTCTCTCTGACTGTCTCGGGGGCTGGCGAGAGAAAAAGGGCAGCTCCCGCGCTGCAGACACCGTGTAAATGTTTCACAGTGGAGTGTGGCTTTTACATTTCGACACAGACACATCGGAGACACGGGAGGGCTGCAATAGCCCCCGTGTTAGCGACTGGGCTGATTGTTATCAGTGAGTAAATCAACAGTTTTCCCCAATCTCTGTCTTGCCCAAGCCCCCTTTCTCCTCCACCCTACATCCCCCCACCTCACCAAATGCACCCCACATTGCTCCTCATACACACTCCTCTTCTTCTTTCTCTCAATCCAGCCACACCTCTCTCTCCTTCCCCTTGCATTCCCCCCCTCCCTGGCCCTTCGAAACACCCAGAGCAGTTACTGGATGGGGGCTGGTGAAAGGGGATTTAACCCTTGGGTCTCCCGGAAGTTTCACACTCATTGAATCAATTCTCTTGCTGGTTTACGCTCCTAGTGGCCGCGATCCAGCAGCCGGGCTCTGCAGAAGCTTTGGAAGGAGCCGAACTGAACCTCACCTGCTCTCACCCCGCCACCAAGGCGAGTGACAGCACAGTCTGGTACCGGCAGCTCCCGAACCCGGGACCCCAGTTTGTAGTTAGCGGATACAAGGAAACCACTAAGAGCCCCGAGCCGGCGGGGGCCCTGCACATCTCCGCCGAGAGAGAGTCCAGCCCCCTGGCCCTGCGCCATGTGAGGCTCGGAGACGCTGCGGTGTATTTCGGTGCTCGGAGGGACACAGTGGGACAGCCAGCGGCTGCCCTCTTCAATAAACCTTCTGGTGTGAGCAGACGGGTGAGGAACGCTTCAGTGGGTGCCCGGGGGAGAGGGACGACCAGGAAGAACTAAAAGAGAGGAATAAAATATGTAGGGCCAAATTTAGGGGAGGAAACATCTCTGTGCGCCTAATTATTTACACGTGCGATTGGTGAGAGATGGTACTTTGGAAAACTTCTAAGAAAGTCTCTTTCAGAGTGAATTAAGAAGAACAGTAAAGGGAAGGGTAAAACCATAGAAGTAAATAAACCCTTCCAAGACATCCGCAAGGACTTCACACAGAGCCCCCCTCAACCTTTCCATAAGATGTTGTGAAGGCCAAGACTATAACAGGGTTCAAAAAAGAACTAGATAAGTTCATGGAGGATAGGCCCTCAGTGGCTATTAGCCAGGATGGACAGGGATGGTGTCCCTAGCCTCTGTTTGCTAGAAGCTGGGAATGGGCAACAGGGGATGGATCATTTGATGATTCCCTGTTCTATTCATTCCCTCTGGGGCACCTGGCACTGGCCACTGTGGGAAGACAGGATACTGGGTTAGATGGACCTTTGGTCTGACCCAGTGTGGCCGTTCTTATCTATCCATCCCCAGATCTATCGCTCCATCCACCTATCACCGCCAGGGGTCGCTGCCGTACAAGCAAATATGGTCCCTATATGTACATAATGACACCTGGGTCTACTGCTTCGCCTGGCTTTTCATACAGTCGACCGAGGTCCCCTGCCCCCATCCCAAGGCCGAGCCCGAGCCCGCCTCCTGACAGACGCAGTTTTGGAGGCTCAGATGAAAGGCAGCTCAAAGAGAGAGGGGGAGAAACTTGTTTATGTGCCGCTCCCCGAGACCCTCACACCTCCAGCTCCGGCAGCAGCATCTTGGCCTGTTATTTAGTCATCCCCGCTCTAGGAAACGGGCAACGCTTCCCTCTCGCCCGTTTGCGCAGGGCAAGGCAGCGAGACCAGGGGCTGATCCCGGGGAGGAGCAGAGACACCGAGATTCCCCTGTGACCATGGTACCAATGCTGGGCTCGGCGTTTGTGCTGGTTTTTATTTCAGGTCAGGAACATCACACATTTTCCAATCTGTCTCTCCCCTTCCGCGTTCTCCCTTCTGCGCTCTTCTAACCACCCCTGGCAGGCACAGGGAAAGGATGCGGTATGGCGACATAAAAACCACTAAATTAATTCGCTGCTGCGTTTTCTCTCCTAGGCGCCCCGGGCAGAGCCGAGATCTGGCAGCCACGCTCCGCAGAAGCTTTGGAGGGAGCCGAACTGAACCTCACCTGCTCTCACGGTTCCGTCGTCACTGAAACTATAGTTTGGTACCGGCAGTTCCCGAGCCGAGGGCCCCAGTATATAGTCTCGGGATACCAGGGAATCTTTAACAGCATCGACCCAGAGGGAGCTTTGCACATCCGTCAAGACAGAAAATCCAGCCCATTGTCCCTGCGCAGGGCGAGGCTGGCAGACGCAGCAGTGTATTACTGTGCTCTGAGAGACTCAGTGTGACAGCCAGGGGCGGCCCCCGTACAATAAGTATCTCACTCCGGTGTGTGTCTCTGTGTGTGTGTGTGTGGGGGGGGATGTGGGGTGTGTTTCCGGGCGGGGTGTGGAGGGTGGGAAGCAAGGGTGATCAGAGAAGAAAAAATAAATTAATAAAACACTTAGGGCCAAATCTACAAAGGTCTCTGTGCGCCTAATTTTCAACCGAGGCAACTAGTGAGATTTGATACTTTGGCAAAGGTCTGAGGCCTTGGCTACACGTGCAGATGTACAGCGCTGTGAGTTAAACCTGACTTCCTGCAGCTGAGTAGGGAAAGCGCTGCAGTCTGTCCACACTGACAGCTGCCCAGTGCACTGTCTTGGCCATATTTGCGGCAATCGCAGCGCCATTGGGAGCGGAGCATTATGGGCAGCTATCCCACAGAGCACCTTTTCTGTTGCAAAACTGATACCTTCAAGTCTGTCACTGAGTGATTAGAGAGGTTGAAGTGCAACAAAAAAACTTCAAAAACAGGCTCCAAAGAGAGACTGCTGAACTCGAATTAATATGCAAATTAGACACAATTAACTTAGGCCTAAACAGAGACTGGGAATGATTGGGTCATTACACTAATTGAATTTCCCCCCCCATGTTAAGTTCCCCTCACACCTTCTATGGGTCATCTCGATTATCAATTCAAAGTTTTTTCTTCTGCTGCTACTGATAGCTCATCTCAATTGATTGGCCTCTTACAATTGGTATGTGTACTTCCACCTTTTCATGTTCTCTATATGTATAAATATCTTCTGTCTGTGTGCATCCGAAGAAGTGGGCTGTAGCCCACAAAAGCTTATGCTGAAATAAATTTGTTAGTCTCTAAGGTGCCACAAGTACTCCTGTTCTTTTCACCATTTTGAGGCTCTTGTGGGTTATGTGTGCTCGCCTGGGGACAGGCAGTTTGTGCTATTGTGTGCACTGTGCTTGTCTTTATGTTTGGCCCAATCATTGTTCTGTCTAGTGTTAACAATGCTGCCTCTGTTAAATGTTGCATTTGGGCTTTACAGATGCAATCTTGAGATCCCAGCTGTCATTGTTATCAGCAGCCAAAAGGCTGCACAGACTCAGGAAGCGGCCGTGAGGAACAAGGAGGACCTTCTGCATGAAGTCATGTAGCAGTCCCTTACTGAGAATAAAAAAGTACAGGAGTGGCGGGAGACCCAAGGGAGGGTCCGCAAGGAGAACGCAGATCACCAGCAACAAACCATGGAGCGGCTCCTAAGTATTATGGAGCACCAAGCAGATTCAGTGCAGGCGCTCATATCACTGCATACAGAGCAGATCCGCACCCACCCACCCCTGCAGCCCTTGTCCCAAAACTCTTTCCCTTGTGCCCCCATGTCACCGCCAACCCATTTTCCCCAACATCTGGTTTCTTATCACCACCAGCTGCCTCCAACACTTTTACCTTCACCGCCCAGCCCTGTAAACTATGACCCGTACGCACTGCACTCAACCCCCATCTCCATGCATTTTAGCCAGCCTGAAGTGTAGCACTCATTGCACGGCACTCCAGACAGGAAGGCTGAATATGATAGCAGGACATTCACAAATCTGTGATTCTTCCATTTGCCACCCCACCCCCTTGCCTAAACCTAACCCTAACCAGTCCCCTTCCCTGCTCCCACACACCACAGATGTGTCATGCCATGCGTGTTTCTCCAGCAGTTGTGTTTCTTTTCACTAAATGATTTTTTTTGGTTTTGGAAACAATCTTCATTGCATTAAGTAAGGCCTGGTCCACACTAACCCCCCACTTCGGACTAAGGTACGCAAATTCAGCTACGTTAATAACGTAGCTGAATTCGAAGTACCTTAGTCCGAACTTACCGCGGGTCCAGACGCGGCAGGCAGGCTCCCCCGTCGATGGCGCGTACTCCTCTCGCTGCACTGGAGTACCGGCGTTGACGGCGAGCACTTCCAGGATCGATCCGGGATCGATTTATCGCATCTAGACAAGACGCGATAAATCGATCCCAGAAGATCGATTGCCTGCCGCCGAACCAGGAAGTAAGTGTAGACGTACCCTAAAAGATAGCATAGCCCAGGAAAGCAACAGGCACTGCTAGTCAGTGCATAATATGTAGCAAACACAGATTCCTACTAATATTGGAACCACTGCACTTCACTCCCGTGCAGGGCACCAGACATTATTGGTGGCATTCAGCATTGAATTGCTCCCTCAAGGCATCCCTAATCCTTACAGCCCCACACTGGGCCCCTCTAATAGCCCTGCTCTCTGGCTGTTCAAATTCAGCCTTCAGGTGTTGAACCTCCGAGTTCCATGCCTGAGTGAATCGTTCACCCTTCCTTTCACAAATGTTATGGAGGATAGAGCACACGGCTATAACCGTAGGGATCTTGTCATTGCCAGGTCCAGCTTCCTATACAGACAGTGCCAGTGGGCCTTTAAACAGCCAAAAGCACACTCCACAGTCATTCTGCACCAGCTCAGCCTGTTGTTGAACCACTCCTTGCTGCTGTCAAGGCTCCCTGTGTAAGGTTTCATGAGCGATGGCATTAAAGGGTAAGCAGGGTCTCCAAGGATCACAATGGGCATTTCAACTTCCCCTACGGTGATTTTCTGGTCCGGGAAGAATGTCCCGGCTTGCAGTTTCCTGAACAGGCCTGTGTTCTGAAAGATGCATGCGTCATGCACCTTTCCGGGCCAGCCTGCGTTAATGTCAATGAGATGCCCATGGTGATCCACAAATGGCTGGAGAACCATCAAGAACTACCCTTTCCAATTTATGTACTTGGAGGCTAGGTGATCTGGTGCCAGAATTTGAATGTGCGTGTCATCTATTGCCCCTCCACAGTTAGGGAAACCCATTTGTGCAAAGCCAGACACAATGTCACAAACGTTGCCCAGAATCATGGTTCTTCTTACCAGGATGCAATTAATGGCTCTGCATACTTGCATCAACGCGATTCCAACAGTAGACTTGCCCACTCCATATTGGTTAGCGACTGATCGGTAGCTGTCTGGAGTAGCCAGCTTACATATTGCAATTGCCATGCACTTCTCCACTGGCAGGGCAGCTCTCAATCTTGTATCCTTGCACCGTAGGGTGGGGGTGAGCTCTGCACACAGTCCCATGAAAGTGGTTTTCTTCATCCAAAAGTTCTGCAGCCACTGCTCATCGTCCCAGACTTGCATGACGATGTGATCCCACCACTCAGTGCTTGTCTCCTGAGACCAAAAGCAGCATTCCATTGTGGTGAGCATGTCCATGAATGCCTCAAGCAATCTCGTGTTGTATGCATTATGCATGTTGATATCATTGTCAGACTCCTCACTGTCACTTTTTTAGCTTAAGGAGTAGTTAGACTGCAATTCATGATGTGCTTGGGCATCATTAGGTAAGGGACAGATAATAAGACAGAAAATATCCTATAGCCTCTATATAAATCCATGGTACAGCCACATCTAGAACACTGCATGCAGATGTGGTCACCCCATCTCAAAAAAGATAGATTGGAATTGGAAAAGCTTCACAAAGGGGCAATAAAATGATTGAGGATATGTAACAGCTTCCATATGAAGAGAGATTAACAAGACTGGGACTTTTGCTTGGAAAAGAGATGACTTAGGGGGATATGATAGAGGTCTATAAATTCATGACTGGTGTGGAGAAAGTAAATAATGAAGTGTTATTCATACCTTCTGATAACAGAAAACCTAGGGGTCACCAAATGAAATTAATAGGTAGCAGGTTTAAAACAAATAAAGGGAAATATTTCTTCACACAATGCACAGTCAACCTGTGGAACTCTTTGCCAGAAGATGTTGTGAAGGCCAAGACTATAGCAGGATTAAAAAAAGAGCTAGATAAATTCATGGAGGATAGGTCCATCAATGGCTATTAGCCAGGATGGGCAGGAATGGTGTCCCTAGCCTCTGTTTTCCATAAGCTGGGAATGGGTGACAGGGGATGGATCACTTAGACTCATAGACTCATAGAATTTAAGGTCAGAAGGGACCATTATGATCATCTAGTCTGACCTCCCGCATGATGCAGGCCACAAAAGCTGACCCACCCACTCCTGGAATAATTCTCTCCCTTGACTCAGCTGTTGAAGTCACTTGATGATTCCCTGTTCTGTTCATTCCCTCTGGGCCACCTGGCACTGACCACTGTTGGAAGACAGGACACTGGATTAGATGGACCTTTGGTCTGACCCAGTAGGGCCATTCTTATATTATTTTCTTATTTTTAGGGTTAGATAAACTATAGTGGTAAATTAGGGTTTAGCTTTAGGGGTAAAGGATAATATTAAGGAGGATGTTAGGGGAAATTAGGGTTAGTATTTAGGATAGAGTTAGGAGTTTAATGTTCATTTTAGTGATTAGGGTTAGAGTTATAGTTGGTGGTATGTTGGGTGAAGGTTAGGGTTGGGGTGACATTTAGGTTCAGAGTTAGGTTTATGAGCAGGGTCGGGGTAAGGGATTAGGTTATGATGATGTGGAAGTTAGAATTCAGGTTAAGGATAAAAGTTCAGCGTTAATATCAGGGTTAGGGGATAGGTTTAGCATTAGCATTTTGAGTTAGGGTTTAAGATTAGGGTTTAGCACTAAAGGTTGCTCACAATTTTAAAAGGAAACCAGGAAATGCAGGACCACAGTGGATCAGGCTCCATCTAGTCCAATATTGTTTCTCCAACAGTAGACAGTAGGAGATGCTTCAAAGGAAAGTACAAGAAACCCTGCTCTGGGTGGATATAGGTCAGCTATTGCAAAAGCAAAGACACACATTTTAAAGGCACTACATCCAAAGAAAAAATCTGTTTTTGCTTTTCTGTGTGTTGGGAAAAGAAACGGATACAGCTGTGGATATAGAGAGGGACAGATCTGCAGGATTATTAACCACCCTAATTATTAAAAGGATCATGCATTTGCCTCTCTCCTTCGTGGTTGTGATAAGCCTTGGTTTAAGTAAGTGTAGCTTCATTTGGCCAATTGATATATTCTATCATTTGCCATTTTATAAACTGTATTTTTGTACAGTGATGAAGACATTCTGTTCTACATAGCTTTTGGTCTCGAGATGTGGAATCGTATATTAGAAAAGGTGTAAAGTTAGGGTCAAAAATATAGATACAGAAAATTGAAAAGTATGTTTCTTCCTCATGTTTAATAGCTCTCCATTTATCCTAAGTTTGAAGGCTTTTTACTTCTGATCTAAATAGATGTCAAAAAAAACAAAAACGAGGGGACAAAGTTTTCATTATCATAAGTAAATTTGGGAATCGAACGAGCAATGTCCTCAATAAAGTTCAGTTGAGAGGTATATGTTAACTATAATATATTAGAGATATGTTACGCTGTTCCTATTCTACAAAGGAGACTAAGGGAATTTTTGCCAAGCTGGCTTCCGAGTGCCTAACTCTGTTAAGATGCTAAGAAAGTCCCATCCACAAATCAACATTTTTTTCCCATTCACAGAACAGACCTATGGAAATTCGGTGACACGAACTGAAGGCAGAATTACTATCCCTGAAGGAAAACGGGTGCTTCTGAATTGCACCTATAAAACGTCTGGGTCTCCGGTGCAATTCTGGTACGTGCGGTATCCACACGAAGCCCCTCGCTTCTTGCTGGCAGCGTATGAAGCAACAGACGAGGAGGAGAGAAAGCGCAGGAGA
This sequence comes from Emys orbicularis, assembly GCF_028017835.1. Classification (NCBI taxonomy): domain Eukaryota; kingdom Metazoa; phylum Chordata; order Testudines; family Emydidae; genus Emys; species Emys orbicularis. The sequence goes on along the minus strand of NC_088694.1, from coordinate 55,031,174 downwards.
GTTTTTTCTGCTAAACACGAGAGAAATCCAGTATCCTTCCATTTAAATAAAAACTCCAGCGAAGTGAGCGACGCTGCTGTCTATTTCTGTGCCTTTAGGATCCTTTTCAAATCCTAAACCTAACCCTCTTTTACATTTAAGCTGCAAATGGAAATTCTGTCACACAGAGCAAAGGTAGGAGGGCGGTATGGGAAGGGGAATCGATGCTTCCGAGTTGTACCTATCAGTCAACTGGCTACCCAACTCTATTCCGGTACGTGCGGTATGGGAACCGGGCACCCAGGCTATTTCTGAGAGATGGTTCCGCTGACCCGGAGGAAGGCAATAGGAAAGACTTTTTTGCAGATCACAAGGTCCGAACCTCTCATCTAAGCAAGTTTTCCGCCCAACTGAGCGATTCTGGTGTCTATTACTGCGCCATGAGCCCCACAGACAGAGGCGTAGCGAGTGCCCTCCGTACCCTCCGACCAGAGGGGCCCCTGCAAGGAAGGGGGCCCCTAAAAGTGGCAAAATAAATACCGCATTCCAGTTACTGCATTGTAAGGGGCCCCGCCCGGACATATGTTCAGAGGGGGCCACCGTGGAGGGGGCCACGTTCTTTGTTGCTACGGCCCTGCCCACAGAGAGTGAGATGCGCGCACTGGCAGCACAAAAGGCTCTTCACAAAGTTTGTCATCCCACTGCTCTTTAGAAAAACAGGCGATCCCTGGCTGGATCAGCCAGGTTCAGAACAGTCTCCTCTTACTGAATGTGGGCAAACAATGACACGGAGGAATGCACAAACACCTCTAAAGCAGGATAATCTGACTCCATGTAAAATTTCTCCCTTACTCATACTGGCTAAAAATTGATATATACCTGAAAGATTTTTAGTCAACCCAGATGTCTAGAAACCTTGTTAATGTAATTATGGAGATTCTCATTACCCTCAGACAATGGGAGGCAATACAGTAGAACCTCAGAGTAAGGAATACCAGAGCTAAGAACTGACCAGTCAACCACACACCTCATTTGGAACCGGGTGTATACAATCAGGCAACAGCAAAGACGGGGGGAAAGGCAAATACAGCACATTTTTGTATTAAACTTAAACTCCTAAAAAAATAAAATAAATGTAAAGCAGCATTTTTCTTCTGCATAACAAAGTTCCAAAGTTGTATTAAGTCAATGTTCAATTATAAACTTTCGAAAGAACAATCATAAAGTTTTGTTCAGAGTAACCAACATTTCGAGTTATGAACAACCTCCATTTCAGAGGTTGTTCATAACTCTGAGCTTCTACTCTGTAGCCTGGACAGGGCACTGATCTGGGACTCAGGAGACTGCAGGTTGAATTCCTGGCTGAACCATTTCCCTGTTGGGTAACATTGCACAAGTCACATCACTGCCTTCTGTCTCAGTTTCCCGCTCTGTAAAATAAGCATAAAAATCACAGGCTGCCTTTGTAAAGCACTTTGAAATCTAAACATGAAAACATTATATAAGAGCTAAGCATCACCATCAGCACCATCGAGATGGGAATATAAAAATTAGAACAGAACAGAGGAAATACAACTAGAACAAAGTAGAAAACAATAATCCTTTTTTAAATACTGCTAAAGACTTGACACCAATTACTTCTTGTAGCAATGAATTCCACAGGCTAACTGATGGCCATGTTCAGGCATTTCCATGAGCTAAAATAAGTACGTTTGGCAGAATTAGATTTTTATATAAAAAAATAAATTAAATTTGACAATGAAAAAATGCTTAAAATGAACAGTGATATCATGACTAAGTTTTGACTCAGTTTATTTTTGACTATTTTAACTCAGTTTATTTTTAAGCATGTATTTTCATTCTGTCAGATTTAATTTTGACAGTTGTGAAAAATTATGGATTTAAAACGTTTTTAATGATTTAAATTTTCACAGTTGCAGGAGATTCTGGCAGAGTCAGACAAATGGGTTATCAATCAATAAATAATGAGAACTGAGGAGGAGATTCAAAAAGTTAATTTTTATAACCATTAAAAACACAAAAATTGTGATCACATGCCAAAATATGCAATATAAATATCCTTAAATCAAACTCTAATAATTTCTCAAGAACATACTATCTATCTCTTTCTTAACGATTCCCAACATTCTGTTCGGTTTTTTGACTGCACATTGAGTGGATGGGTTTCAGAGAACTATCCACAATGACGCCAAGATCTCTTTCTTGAGTGAAAAGCAACAGAGGGTCCTGTGGCACCTTTAAGACTAACAGAAGTATTTGGAGCATTTGGAGTATTTGGAGAAACAGGAATGGCAATATACAAAAACCTGTAGGAGAACACTTCAACCTCCCTGGACACACAATAGCAGATGTAAAGGTAGCCATCTTACAGCAAAAAAAACTTCAGGACCAGACTCCAAAGAGAAACTGCTGAGCTCCAGTTCATTTGCAAATTTGACACCATCAGATCAGGATTAAACAAAGACTGTGAATGGCTATCCAACTACAGAAGCAGTTTCTCCTCCCTTGGTGTTCACACCTCAACTGCTAGCAGAGCACCTCACCCTCCCTGACTGAACTAACCTCGTTATCTCCATACTGATTTATACCTGCCTCTGGAGATTTCCATTACTTGCATCTGAAGAAGTGAGGTTCTTACCCACGAAAGCTTATGCTCCCAATACTTCTGTTAGTCTTAAAGGTGCCACAGGACCCTCTGTTGCTTTTTACAGATTCAGACTAACACGGCTACCCCTCTGATACTTTCTTGAGTGGTAACAGCTAATATATGTATAAAATACATGTATGTATGGGTTCAGATTAATATTAAAATCAGATTTTTATTATCTTTGCGCTGTCCTAAGCTATACAGAACACTTCTCCTTTCCTCTGGGATGTCTGTGCTGGGTCCGTACCCATGTAATCCCAGCACCGCACAAACATTACTGCATTTGTCCCACAGACTCCACTGTCTGTGGTGCTGGGAACTGTCTTACTACCCCCATTTTATTATAAATGGGGAAAGGGGAAACGGAGGTACTGAGTGAGGTTTCTAGAAGGTATGTCTGGCGAGTTCACAAAGGAACTTGGGTGTGGTAAAGAAGAACATGCTTTTAGGTGCCTACAAAATCATTAGTATTTACAGCACCGGACTTGGGTGCCCAGGCTCCCTATACAATGAGCTGGGAGAGACAGACACCTCCGAATGGGATCTGCTAAAGCCAGCAGGCTAGGCGGCTCCTCCAGCCAAGGGCAGATGCCAAGGTGAGTGGCCTGTGATAGGCACCTAGATCTGGGCTGTGGGGAAATGCCTGTCTCTGAGATTGTCACTGGCAAACCCTCTCTTGCCATTAAGCTGGGGGGTGGGGGATGGGAGGAAGGTGGAGATCCTTTGTAACTTTTAACCCCATACCTAGGGTACTCACTGGGCTATGGGATATTCTGATGGGGCGGGGGGCGGCGCAGGGGACCTCAGTGTTTTCTATTGAAGCTGTTCCACTGTGGATAAATAATTTGAAAAAGTCTATTGGAGCAGTTTTCTTTCAGTGTTTATTCACAGGGGAACAGCTCTTTCAGGCCAAGTTGAGGGACCCCCCCACTCTCACAATATCCCATAGCCCAGCAGTTGGGATACTCATCTACAAGGTGGCAGATCCCTGTCTACCACTCCGCCCACTCCCCATCGAGTGGACGGGGTGGTAGACTTGAACCACTGGTCTCCTGCATCCTTGGCGAGTACCCTAAAGACTGGGCTAAATGTAAAGAGGGAGGGGCTCCTCCTCTCTCCCAGCTTGTGTGTAAACTGCCTATGGGGGGCGATCCGATAGGCGAGGTCTGGGCACACTTACTGGGATGCTCTTAGCAGTTGAGTTAGGTGCAGGGTCACCCCATCTTCCTCCAGCTTGGGAATCACTCGGGTTTAGGCCTCCATTTTTCTGTCATGGCAGTATGCATCCTCAGAGGCAAACACAAAAAACACAAAAACAAAACTTTTACTGGAAAAAAATTAGGCACTAAGTGATTTTAGGCCACTACAGGGCTAGGGGGCAGCTGACGGGGGTTTGTGAATCCCAGAAAGGCCTGATTCTGGGATTTAGGCACCTAGCTGCCACTCCAGGTGCCTGAATCCCTTTGTGAATCTATCCCTTTGCTGTCTTAAGATGGAGATAGGCGCCTAGAGGGGTTCAATAAGAGTTAAGCATCTAGGAGAATTTAAAATAGCAGTAAGCCTCTATATTGCCTCATTAGGCACCTTAATACCTATAATAATCAGAGTCTAAATCACTTGCCCAAAAAGTCACCCAGGAAATTTTTCAGAGTAGCAGCCGTGTTAGTCTGTATCAGCAAAAAGAAGGAGCAGTACGTGTGGCACCTTAGAGACTACATTTGTTAGTCTCTAAGGTGCCACAAGTACTCCTCATTCTTTTTTCCAGGAAATGTGTGGCAGACCATGGAATTAAAGCCGGGTTACTTAGTATCTTTTAAGGGTAATTTTCAAAAACTCTTAAACCTTCCGTAATTCAGACATAAAACAATAGCCTCACTTTCAAAAATCCTCTGGAGAGAGACCCCCAGATAAAATATCCTATGAGAGACAGCAGATTTTCGCAAATGCCCAAATAAATCTGTTAGTCTTTTAAGTGCCACCGGACTCCTTGATGTTCTTGTTTTATTTGAGGGGTAGCCGTGTTAGTCTGGATCTGTGAAAAGCGACAAGGAGTCCTGTGGCACCTTATAGACTAACAGACGTTTTGGAGCATAAGCTTTCGTGGGTGAATACCCACTTCATCGGATGTACTGACGAAGAGACCCACGAAAGCTTATGCTCCAAAACGTCTGTTAGTCTATAAGGTGCCACAGGACTCTTTCTCGCTTGTTTTATTTGACATTCACTAGAGGGCGCTCCACACCTTCATATCCATATTTTAATTTACATTACGGTGTGTGTGTGTGTGAGAGAGAGAGAGAGAGAGAGAGAAAGTAACTTGGAATCAGAAGCTGAATGAGTTTTCCTCATTGTGTAGCGTCACAAGGTGAGAGGGAGGAGACAAAGGTCACGGAGGAAGCAGGTTTCACCTTTAGAACATGAATGATCATTTTTAAAAACATAGGGGAGGAGGAGGAGGAGATATTCTATAACTAGCTGAAGATCGTAGTAACAACACAAGGATAACCTGAAGCTGCAAAATGCTCTTGTACGTCGCTGTACAGCTCTGGCTTCTGGTTCCGCAGTCAGGTGAGACTAAAACCTTTCATTTGAAATAAAAGCATTTACAAAGACAAAAATAAAGGTCTCTGAACAAAGAAATCGTAGGAGGAATTTTGTTTTCCTTTGCACAAAGACAGCCAGGTTAGCATCACAAGCTAAGTCATCAGTGTGCTGGGAATAGAAAGATGTTTTTAAGGTGTGACTCAGACCTACACATATACAAGCTGAACTTTTCACAGGAGCACAAGGGAGTGAAGGATCCAAGTACCACGGAGTTTAAAAGTTCCAGCCACACACAGATCGATGTTTAAAGCTTTTCTTCCCCCCCACAGGTCTTGCAGAAAGTGACTCCGTGGACCAGTCTCCTCCAGAAGTGAGAGTCTCAGAGGGACAAAGTGTAACTTTACACTGTAACTTCACCACCGCTCACCCAAACCCGTATCTGTTTTGGTACCGGCAGTATCCGAACCAGCCTCCCCAGCATATACTGACTAAAACGAAGTTGGATGCTCCGGATCAGACGCTTGTCCAGGGAAAATTCTCAGCATCTTTGTACATGGGTAATTACACGGTTCCCTTCAAGACTGAGGCTGTTTCTCACCAGGAGAGCGCTGTGTATTACTGTGCTCTGAGACCCACAGTGGGGGAGAAGTGCATCTCCGCTCGTACAAAAAGTTGCTTAGGGAAACATGATAGAATCATAAACACGGGGCTGGAAGGGACATCGAAAGGCATCTACTCCAGCCCCCTGTGATGAGGCAGGACCAAATGTACATGGATTATCCTGGACAGATGTTTGTCTAATCTGTTCTTTAAAAGAAACTGTTTCCCCCCTGATATTCTATTAATCTTCTCTAAAAGAAAATTTAGTTCCTGCACTTGGCCCTACTGTATATTCCTCTGTTTTTTATTATTAATGAAGATTCTTTGGATTAAAATACATTTCTTATTGAAAAGACTGTAAGTCATAAATGGAAAATGTTAGAACAAGGGTTACTAATTTAGTTTAACTTTTCATAATATTTTGTCACTACTATAATTTCAGATGAATGAAAGCTATATTCAGGAGCCATCCCCCAGAGTTATGACATATATCAGGCAACACGTTTATCAAAACAAGTCTGGCACTTCTAGGGAAGAAGAGAACTCTATCTATAAACGTGTAACCGATAGGCTAAAACAGGGGTCGGCAACCTTTGACACGCAGCTCGTCTGCAGGTTCGGCGGATCGCAGCTCCCACTGGCCGCGGTTCGTTGCTCCAGGCCAATGGGAGCTGCGGGAAGCGGCGGCCAGCACATCCCTCGGCCTGCACCGCTTCCCGCAGCCCCCATTGGCTTGGAGCAGCGAACCGCGGCCAGTGGGAGCGGCGATCGACCGAACCTGCCCACGCGAAAGGTAAACAAACCGGGCCACCAGGGTGATTACCGTGACAAGCCCGGTGCCAAAGGTTGCCGATCCCTGTGCTAAAACGTGTTTACATCACCAACAAGATGCGTGGCCGTGCATTCACTCCCCCTCCCCCCATGAAATCCAATACAGCTGAGCCCAGTTTAATCCAAGCCAACTCTACTCAAATCAAGCCAACCTGGCTAAACCCTATATCCCGCTGAACCATCCCAACACAATCCAAGCAAGCCAAACCCAAAGCAGTGCAACCGAACTCAATTCAATGAAATTCAATCCCAAATCCAGCTCGGGTGATTACAGCCCAAACCAACCGAATCCAAACCCATGGAAACTCAGTTCAACTCAATCCATTCCAACGCCCCCCCTCCCCGAAAAAACAAACAAACTCAAAGAAACCCAACCCAGTCGAATTCAACGCAACGCAATCCAAACAAAAGCACAGACAAAAGCCCCAAACAAATGAAAATGGAACATTTTCTCAGCAAGACTGAAGCCTCTGTTTGCTAGAAGCTGGGAATGGGCAACAGGGGATGGATCATTTGATGATTCCCTGTTCTATTCATTCCCTCTGGGGCACCTGGCACTGGCCACTGTGGGAAGACAGGATACTGGGTTAGATGGACCTTTGGTCTGACCCAGTGTGGCCGTTCTTATCTATCCATCCCCAGATCTATCGCTCCATCCACCTATCACCGCCAGGGGTCGCTGCCGTACAAGCAAATATGGTCCCTATATGTACATAATGACACCTGGGTCTACTGCTTCGCCTGGCTTTTCATACAGTCGACCGAGGTCCCCTGCCCCCATCCCAAGGCCGAGCCCGAGCCCGCCTCCTGACAGACGCAGTTTTGGAGGCTCAGATGAAAGGCAGCTCAAAGAGAGAGGGGGAGAAACTTGTTTATGTGCCGCTCCCCGAGACCCTCACACCTCCAGCTCCGGCAGCAGCATCTTGGCCTGTTATTTAGTCATCCCCGCTCTAGGAAACGGGCAACGCTTCCCTCTCGCCCGTTTGCGCAGGGCAAGGCAGCGAGACCAGGGGCTGATCCCGGGGAGGAGCAGAGACACCGAGATTCCCCTGTGACCATGGTACCAATGCTGGGCTCGGCGTTTGTGCTGGTTTTTATTTCAGGTCAGGAACATCACACATTTTCCAATCTGTCTCTCCCCTTCCGCGTTCTCCCTTCTGCGCTCTTCTAACCACCCCTGGCAGGCACAGGGAAAGGATGCGGTATGGCGACATAAAAACCACTAAATTAATTCGCTGCTGCGTTTTCTCTCCTAGGCGCCCCGGGCAGAGCCGAGATCTGGCAGCCACGCTCCGCAGAAGCTTTGGAGGGAGCCGAACTGAACCTCACCTGCTCTCACGGTTCCGTCGTCACTGAAACTATAGTTTGGTACCGGCAGTTCCCGAGCCGAGGGCCCCAGTATATAGTCTCGGGATACCAGGGAATCTTTAACAGCATCGACCCAGAGGGAGCTTTGCACATCCGTCAAGACAGAAAATCCAGCCCATTGTCCCTGCGCAGGGCGAGGCTGGCAGACGCAGCAGTGTATTACTGTGCTCTGAGAGACTCAGTGTGACAGCCAGGGGCGGCCCCCGTACAATAAGTATCTCACTCCGGTGTGTGTCTCTGTGTGTGTGTGTGTGGGGGGGGATGTGGGGTGTGTTTCCGGGCGGGGTGTGGAGGGTGGGAAGCAAGGGTGATCAGAGAAGAAAAAATAAATTAATAAAACACTTAGGGCCAAATCTACAAAGGTCTCTGTGCGCCTAATTTTCAACCGAGGCAACTAGTGAGATTTGATACTTTGGCAAAGGTCTGAGGCCTTGGCTACACGTGCAGATGTACAGCGCTGTGAGTTAAACCTGACTTCCTGCAGCTGAGTAGGGAAAGCGCTGCAGTCTGTCCACACTGACAGCTGCCCAGTGCACTGTCTTGGCCATATTTGCGGCAATCGCAGCGCCATTGGGAGCGGAGCATTATGGGCAGCTATCCCACAGAGCACCTTTTCTGTTGCAAAACTGATACCTTCAAGTCTGTCACTGAGTGATTAGAGAGGTTGAAGTGCAACAAAAAAACTTCAAAAACAGGCTCCAAAGAGAGACTGCTGAACTCGAATTAATATGCAAATTAGACACAATTAACTTAGGCCTAAACAGAGACTGGGAATGATTGGGTCATTACACTAATTGAATTTCCCCCCCCATGTTAAGTTCCCCTCACACCTTCTATGGGTCATCTCGATTATCAATTCAAAGTTTTTTCTTCTGCTGCTACTGATAGCTCATCTCAATTGATTGGCCTCTTACAATTGGTATGTGTACTTCCACCTTTTCATGTTCTCTATATGTATAAATATCTTCTGTCTGTGTGCATCCGAAGAAGTGGGCTGTAGCCCACAAAAGCTTATGCTGAAATAAATTTGTTAGTCTCTAAGGTGCCACAAGTACTCCTGTTCTTTTCACCATTTTGAGGCTCTTGTGGGTTATGTGTGCTCGCCTGGGGACAGGCAGTTTGTGCTATTGTGTGCACTGTGCTTGTCTTTATGTTTGGCCCAATCATTGTTCTGTCTAGTGTTAACAATGCTGCCTCTGTTAAATGTTGCATTTGGGCTTTACAGATGCAATCTTGAGATCCCAGCTGTCATTGTTATCAGCAGCCAAAAGGCTGCACAGACTCAGGAAGCGGCCGTGAGGAACAAGGAGGACCTTCTGCATGAAGTCATGTAGCAGTCCCTTACTGAGAATAAAAAAGTACAGGAGTGGCGGGAGACCCAAGGGAGGGTCCGCAAGGAGAACGCAGATCACCAGCAACAAACCATGGAGCGGCTCCTAAGTATTATGGAGCACCAAGCAGATTCAGTGCAGGCGCTCATATCACTGCATACAGAGCAGATCCGCACCCACCCACCCCTGCAGCCCTTGTCCCAAAACTCTTTCCCTTGTGCCCCCATGTCACCGCCAACCCATTTTCCCCAACATCTGGTTTCTTATCACCACCAGCTGCCTCCAACACTTTTACCTTCACCGCCCAGCCCTGTAAACTATGACCCGTACGCACTGCACTCAACCCCCATCTCCATGCATTTTAGCCAGCCTGAAGTGTAGCACTCATTGCACGGCACTCCAGACAGGAAGGCTGAATATGATAGCAGGACATTCACAAATCTGTGATTCTTCCATTTGCCACCCCACCCCCTTGCCTAAACCTAACCCTAACCAGTCCCCTTCCCTGCTCCCACACACCACAGATGTGTCATGCCATGCGTGTTTCTCCAGCAGTTGTGTTTCTTTTCACTAAATGATTTTTTTTGGTTTTGGAAACAATCTTCATTGCATTAAGTAAGGCCTGGTCCACACTAACCCCCCACTTCGGACTAAGGTACGCAAATTCAGCTACGTTAATAACGTAGCTGAATTCGAAGTACCTTAGTCCGAACTTACCGCGGGTCCAGACGCGGCAGGCAGGCTCCCCCGTCGATGGCGCGTACTCCTCTCGCTGCACTGGAGTACCGGCGTTGACGGCGAGCACTTCCAGGATCGATCCGGGATCGATTTATCGCATCTAGACAAGACGCGATAAATCGATCCCAGAAGATCGATTGCCTGCCGCCGAACCAGGAAGTAAGTGTAGACGTACCCTAAAAGATAGCATAGCCCAGGAAAGCAACAGGCACTGCTAGTCAGTGCATAATATGTAGCAAACACAGATTCCTACTAATATTGGAACCACTGCACTTCACTCCCGTGCAGGGCACCAGACATTATTGGTGGCATTCAGCATTGAATTGCTCCCTCAAGGCATCCCTAATCCTTACAGCCCCACACTGGGCCCCTCTAATAGCCCTGCTCTCTGGCTGTTCAAATTCAGCCTTCAGGTGTTGAACCTCCGAGTTCCATGCCTGAGTGAATCGTTCACCCTTCCTTTCACAAATGTTATGGAGGATAGAGCACACGGCTATAACCGTAGGGATCTTGTCATTGCCAGGTCCAGCTTCCTATACAGACAGTGCCAGTGGGCCTTTAAACAGCCAAAAGCACACTCCACAGTCATTCTGCACCAGCTCAGCCTGTTGTTGAACCACTCCTTGCTGCTGTCAAGGCTCCCTGTGTAAGGTTTCATGAGCGATGGCATTAAAGGGTAAGCAGGGTCTCCAAGGATCACAATGGGCATTTCAACTTCCCCTACGGTGATTTTCTGGTCCGGGAAGAATGTCCCGGCTTGCAGTTTCCTGAACAGGCCTGTGTTCTGAAAGATGCATGCGTCATGCACCTTTCCGGGCCAGCCTGCGTTAATGTCAATGAGATGCCCATGGTGATCCACAAATGGCTGGAGAACCATCAAGAACTACCCTTTCCAATTTATGTACTTGGAGGCTAGGTGATCTGGTGCCAGAATTTGAATGTGCGTGTCATCTATTGCCCCTCCACAGTTAGGGAAACCCATTTGTGCAAAGCCAGACACAATGTCACAAACGTTGCCCAGAATCATGGTTCTTCTTACCAGGATGCAATTAATGGCTCTGCATACTTGCATCAACGCGATTCCAACAGTAGACTTGCCCACTCCATATTGGTTAGCGACTGATCGGTAGCTGTCTGGAGTAGCCAGCTTACATATTGCAATTGCCATGCACTTCTCCACTGGCAGGGCAGCTCTCAATCTTGTATCCTTGCACCGTAGGGTGGGGGTGAGCTCTGCACACAGTCCCATGAAAGTGGTTTTCTTCATCCAAAAGTTCTGCAGCCACTGCTCATCGTCCCAGACTTGCATGACGATGTGATCCCACCACTCAGTGCTTGTCTCCTGAGACCAAAAGCAGCATTCCATTGTGGTGAGCATGTCCATGAATGCCTCAAGCAATCTCGTGTTGTATGCATTATGCATGTTGATATCATTGTCAGACTCCTCACTGTCACTTTTTTAGCTTAAGGAGTAGTTAGACTGCAATTCATGATGTGCTTGGGCATCATTAGGTAAGGGACAGATAATAAGACAGAAAATATCCTATAGCCTCTATATAAATCCATGGTACAGCCACATCTAGAACACTGCATGCAGATGTGGTCACCCCATCTCAAAAAAGATAGATTGGAATTGGAAAAGCTTCACAAAGGGGCAATAAAATGATTGAGGATATGTAACAGCTTCCATATGAAGAGAGATTAACAAGACTGGGACTTTTGCTTGGAAAAGAGATGACTTAGGGGGATATGATAGAGGTCTATAAATTCATGACTGGTGTGGAGAAAGTAAATAATGAAGTGTTATTCATACCTTCTGATAACAGAAAACCTAGGGGTCACCAAATGAAATTAATAGGTAGCAGGTTTAAAACAAATAAAGGGAAATATTTCTTCACACAATGCACAGTCAACCTGTGGAACTCTTTGCCAGAAGATGTTGTGAAGGCCAAGACTATAGCAGGATTAAAAAAAGAGCTAGATAAATTCATGGAGGATAGGTCCATCAATGGCTATTAGCCAGGATGGGCAGGAATGGTGTCCCTAGCCTCTGTTTTCCATAAGCTGGGAATGGGTGACAGGGGATGGATCACTTAGACTCATAGACTCATAGAATTTAAGGTCAGAAGGGACCATTATGATCATCTAGTCTGACCTCCCGCATGATGCAGGCCACAAAAGCTGACCCACCCACTCCTGGAATAATTCTCTCCCTTGACTCAGCTGTTGAAGTCACTTGATGATTCCCTGTTCTGTTCATTCCCTCTGGGCCACCTGGCACTGACCACTGTTGGAAGACAGGACACTGGATTAGATGGACCTTTGGTCTGACCCAGTAGGGCCATTCTTATATTATTTTCTTATTTTTAGGGTTAGATAAACTATAGTGGTAAATTAGGGTTTAGCTTTAGGGGTAAAGGATAATATTAAGGAGGATGTTAGGGGAAATTAGGGTTAGTATTTAGGATAGAGTTAGGAGTTTAATGTTCATTTTAGTGATTAGGGTTAGAGTTATAGTTGGTGGTATGTTGGGTGAAGGTTAGGGTTGGGGTGACATTTAGGTTCAGAGTTAGGTTTATGAGCAGGGTCGGGGTAAGGGATTAGGTTATGATGATGTGGAAGTTAGAATTCAGGTTAAGGATAAAAGTTCAGCGTTAATATCAGGGTTAGGGGATAGGTTTAGCATTAGCATTTTGAGTTAGGGTTTAAGATTAGGGTTTAGCACTAAAGGTTGCTCACAATTTTAAAAGGAAACCAGGAAATGCAGGACCACAGTGGATCAGGCTCCATCTAGTCCAATATTGTTTCTCCAACAGTAGACAGTAGGAGATGCTTCAAAGGAAAGTACAAGAAACCCTGCTCTGGGTGGATATAGGTCAGCTATTGCAAAAGCAAAGACACACATTTTAAAGGCACTACATCCAAAGAAAAAATCTGTTTTTGCTTTTCTGTGTGTTGGGAAAAGAAACGGATACAGCTGTGGATATAGAGAGGGACAGATCTGCAGGATTATTAACCACCCTAATTATTAAAAGGATCATGCATTTGCCTCTCTCCTTCGTGGTTGTGATAAGCCTTGGTTTAAGTAAGTGTAGCTTCATTTGGCCAATTGATATATTCTATCATTTGCCATTTTATAAACTGTATTTTTGTACAGTGATGAAGACATTCTGTTCTACATAGCTTTTGGTCTCGAGATGTGGAATCGTATATTAGAAAAGGTGTAAAGTTAGGGTCAAAAATATAGATACAGAAAATTGAAAAGTATGTTTCTTCCTCATGTTTAATAGCTCTCCATTTATCCTAAGTTTGAAGGCTTTTTACTTCTGATCTAAATAGATGTCAAAAAAAACAAAAACGAGGGGACAAAGTTTTCATTATCATAAGTAAATTTGGGAATCGAACGAGCAATGTCCTCAATAAAGTTCAGTTGAGAGGTATATGTTAACTATAATATATTAGAGATATGTTACGCTGTTCCTATTCTACAAAGGAGACTAAGGGAATTTTTGCCAAGCTGGCTTCCGAGTGCCTAACTCTGTTAAGATGCTAAGAAAGTCCCATCCACAAATCAACATTTTTTTCCCATTCACAGAACAGACCTATGGAAATTCGGTGACACGAACTGAAGGCAGAATTACTATCCCTGAAGGAAAACGGGTGCTTCTGAATTGCACCTATAAAACGTCTGGGTCTCCGGTGCAATTCTGGTACGTGCGGTATCCACACGAAGCCCCTCGCTTCTTGCTGGCAGCGTATGAAGCAACAGACGAGGAGGAGAGAAAGCGCAGGAGAGTTTTTTCTGCTAAACACGAGAGAAATCCAGTATCCTTCCATTTAAATAAAAACTCCAGCGAAGTGAGCGACGCTGCTGTCTATTTCTGTGCCTTTAGGATCCTTTTCAAATCCTAAACCTAACCCTCTTTTACATTTAAGCTGCAAATGGAAATTCTGTCACACAGAGCAAAGGTAGGAGGGCGGTATGGGAAGGGGAATCGATGCTTCCGAGTTGTACCTATCAGTCAACTGGCTACCCAACTCTATTCCGGTACGTGCGGTATGGGAACCGGGCACCCAGGCTATTTCTGAGAGATGGTTCCGCTGACCCGGAGGAAGGCAATAGGAAAGACTTTTTTGCAGATCACAAGGTCCGAACCTCTCATCTAAGCAAGTTTTCCGCCCAACTGAGCGATTCTGGTGTCTATTACTGCGCCATGAGCCCCACAGACAGAGGCGTAGCGAGTGCCCTCCGTACCCTCCGACCAGAGGGGCCCCTGCAAGGAAGGGGGCCCCTAAAAGTGGCAAAATAAATACCGCATTCCAGTTACTGCATTGTAAGGGGCCCCGCCCGGACATATGTTCAGAGGGGGCCACCGTGGAGGGGGCCACGTTCTTTGTTGCTACGGCCCTGCCCACAGAGAGTGAGATGCGCGCACTGGCAGCACAAAAGGCTCTTCACAAAGTTTGTCATCCCACTGCTCTTTAGAAAAACAGGCGATCCCTGGCTGGATCAGCCAGGTTCAGAACAGTCTCCTCTTACTGAATGTGGGCAAACAATGACACGGAGGAATGCACAAACACCTCTAAAGCAGGATAATCTGACTCCATGTAAAATTTCTCCCTTACTCATACTGGCTAAAAATTGATATATACCTGAAAGATTTTTAGTCAACCCAGATGTCTAGAAACCTTGTTAATGTAATTATGGAGATTCTCATTACCCTCAGACAATGGGAGGCAATACAGTAGAACCTCAGAGTAAGGAATACCAGAGCTAAGAACTGACCAGTCAACCACACACCTCATTTGGAACCGGGTGTATACAATCAGGCAACAGCAAAGACGGGGGGAAAGGCAAATACAGCACATTTTTGTATTAAACTTAAACTCCTAAAAAAATAAAATAAATGTAAAGCAGCATTTTTCTTCTGCATAACAAAGTTCCAAAGTTGTATTAAGTCAATGTTCAATTATAAACTTTCGAAAGAACAATCATAAAGTTTTGTTCAGAGTAACCAACATTTCGAGTTATGAACAACCTCCATTTCAGAGGTTGTTCATAACTCTGAGCTTCTACTCTGTAGCCTGGACAGGGCACTGATCTGGGACTCAGGAGACTGCAGGTTGAATTCCTGGCTGAACCATTTCCCTGTTGGGTAACATTGCACAAGTCACATCACTGCCTTCTGTCTCAGTTTCCCGCTCTGTAAAATAAGCATAAAAATCACAGGCTGCCTTTGTAAAGCACTTTGAAATCTAAACATGAAAACATTATATAAGAGCTAAGCATCACCATCAGCACCATCGAGATGGGAATATAAAAATTAGAACAGAACAGAGGAAATACAACTAGAACAAAGTAGAAAACAATAATCCTTTTTTAAATACTGCTAAAGACTTGACACCAATTACTTCTTGTAGCAATGAATTCCACAGGCTAACTGATGGCCATGTTCAGGCATTTCCATGAGCTAAAATAAGTACGTTTGGCAGAATTAGATTTTTATATAAAAAAATAAATTAAATTTGACAATGAAAAAATGCTTAAAATGAACAGTGATATCATGACTAAGTTTTGACTCAGTTTATTTTTGACTATTTTAACTCAGTTTATTTTTAAGCATGTATTTTCATTCTGTCAGATTTAATTTTGACAGTTGTGAAAAATTATGGATTTAAAACGTTTTTAATGATTTAAATTTTCACAGTTGCAGGAGATTCTGGCAGAGTCAGACAAATGGGTTATCAATCAATAAATAATGAGAACTGAGGAGGAGATTCAAAAAGTTAATTTTTATAACCATTAAAAACACAAAAATTGTGATCACATGCCAAAATATGCAATATAAATATCCTTAAATCAAACTCTAATAATTTCTCAAGAACATACTATCTATCTCTTTCTTAACGATTCCCAACATTCTGTTCGGTTTTTTGACTGCACATTGAGTGGATGGGTTTCAGAGAACTATCCACAATGACGCCAAGATCTCTTTCTTGAGTGAAAAGCAACAGAGGGTCCTGTGGCACCTTTAAGACTAACAGAAGTATTTGGAGCATTTGGAGTATTTGGAGAAACAGGAATGGCAATATACAAAAACCTGTAGGAGAACACTTCAACCTCCCTGGACACACAATAGCAGATGTAAAGGTAGCCATCTTACAGCAAAAAAAACTTCAGGACCAGACTCCAAAGAGAAACTGCTGAGCTCCAGTTCATTTGCAAATTTGACACCATCAGATCAGGATTAAACAAAGACTGTGAATGGCTATCCAACTACAGAAGCAGTTTCTCCTCCCTTGGTGTTCACACCTCAACTGCTAGCAGAGCACCTCACCCTCCCTGACTGAACTAACCTCGTTATCTCCATACTGATTTATACCTGCCTCTGGAGATTTCCATTACTTGCATCTGAAGAAGTGAGGTTCTTACCCACGAAAGCTTATGCTCCCAATACTTCTGTTAGTCTTAAAGGTGCCACAGGACCCTCTGTTGCTTTTTACAGATTCAGACTAACACGGCTACCCCTCTGATACTTTCTTGAGTGGTAACAGCTAATATATGTATAAAATACATGTATGTATGGGTTCAGATTAATATTAAAATCAGATTTTTATTATCTTTGCGCTGTCCTAAGCTATACAGAACACTTCTCCTTTCCTCTGGGATGTCTGTGCTGGGTCCGTACCCATGTAATCCCAGCACCGCACAAACATTACTGCATTTGTCCCACAGACTCCACTGTCTGTGGTGCTGGGAACTGTCTTACTACCCCCATTTTATTATAAATGGGGAAAGGGGAAACGGAGGTACTGAGTGAGGTTTCTAGAAGGTATGTCTGGCGAGTTCACAAAGGAACTTGGGTGTGGTAAAGAAGAACATGCTTTTAGGTGCCTACAAAATCATTAGTATTTACAGCACCGGACTTGGGTGCCCAGGCTCCCTATACAATGAGCTGGGAGAGACAGACACCTCCGAATGGGATCTGCTAAAGCCAGCAGGCTAGGCGGCTCCTCCAGCCAAGGGCAGATGCCAAGGTGAGTGGCCTGTGATAGGCACCTAGATCTGGGCTGTGGGGAAATGCCTGTCTCTGAGATTGTCACTGGCAAACCCTCTCTTGCCATTAAGCTGGGGGGTGGGGGATGGGAGGAAGGTGGAGATCCTTTGTAACTTTTAACCCCATACCTAGGGTACTCACTGGGCTATGGGATATTCTGATGGGGCGGGGGGCGGCGCAGGGGACCTCAGTGTTTTCTATTGAAGCTGTTCCACTGTGGATAAATAATTTGAAAAAGTCTATTGGAGCAGTTTTCTTTCAGTGTTTATTCACAGGGGAACAGCTCTTTCAGGCCAAGTTGAGGGACCCCCCCACTCTCACAATATCCCATAGCCCAGCAGTTGGGATACTCATCTACAAGGTGGCAGATCCCTGTCTACCACTCCGCCCACTCCCCATCGAGTGGACGGGGTGGTAGACTTGAACCACTGGTCTCCTGCATCCTTGGCGAGTACCCTAAAGACTGGGCTAAATGTAAAGAGGGAGGGGCTCCTCCTCTCTCCCAGCTTGTGTGTAAACTGCCTATGGGGGGCGATCCGATAGGCGAGGTCTGGGCACACTTACTGGGATGCTCTTAGCAGTTGAGTTAGGTGCAGGGTCACCCCATCTTCCTCCAGCTTGGGAATCACTCGGGTTTAGGCCTCCATTTTTCTGTCATGGCAGTATGCATCCTCAGAGGCAAACACAAAAAACACAAAAACAAAACTTTTACTGGAAAAAAATTAGGCACTAAGTGATTTTAGGCCACTACAGGGCTAGGGGGCAGCTGACGGGGGTTTGTGAATCCCAGAAAGGCCTGATTCTGGGATTTAGGCACCTAGCTGCCACTCCAGGTGCCTGAATCCCTTTGTGAATCTATCCCTTTGCTGTCTTAAGATGGAGATAGGCGCCTAGAGGGGTTCAATAAGAGTTAAGCATCTAGGAGAATTTAAAATAGCAGTAAGCCTCTATATTGCCTCATTAGGCACCTTAATACCTATAATAATCAGAGTCTAAATCACTTGCCCAAAAAGTCACCCAGGAAATTTTTCAGAGTAGCAGCCGTGTTAGTCTGTATCAGCAAAAAGAAGGAGCAGTACGTGTGGCACCTTAGAGACTACATTTGTTAGTCTCTAAGGTGCCACAAGTACTCCTCATTCTTTTTCCAGGAAATGTGTGGCAGACCATGGAATTAAAGCCGGGTTACTTAGTATCTTTTAAGGGTAATTTTCAAAAACTCTTAAACCTTCCGTAATTCAGACATAAAACAATAGCCTCACTTTCAAAAATCCTCTGGAGAGAGACCCCCAGATAAAATATCCTATGAGAGACAGCAGATTTTCGCAAATGCCCAAATAAATCTGTTAGTCTTTTAAGTGCCACCGGACTCCTTGATGTTCTTGTTTTATTTGAGGGGTAGCCGTGTTAGTCTGGATCTGTGAAAAGCGACAAGGAGTCCTGTGGCACCTTATAGACTAACAGACGTTTTGGAGCATAAGCTTTCGTGGGTGAATACCCACTTCATCGGATGTACTGACGAAGAGACCCACGAAAGCTTATGCTCCAAAACGTCTGTTAGTCTATAAGGTGCCACAGGACTCTTTCTCGCTTGTTTTATTTGACATTCACTAGAGGCGCTCCACACCTTCATATCCATATTTTAATTTACATTACGGTGTGTGTGTGTGTGAGAGAGAGAGAGAGAGAGAGAGAAAGTAACTTGGAATCAGAAGCTGAATGAGTTTTCCTCATTGTGTAGCGTCACAAGGTGAGAGGGAGGAGACAAAGGTCACGGAGGAAGCAGGTTTCACCTTTAGAACATGAATGATCATTTTTAAAAACATAGGGGGAGGAGGAGGAGGAGATATTCTATAACTAGCTGAAGATCGTAGTAACAACACAAGGATAACCTGAAGCTGCAAAATGCTCTTGTACGTCGCTGTACAGCTCTGGCTTCTGGTTCCGCAGTCAGGTGAGACTAAAACCTTTCATTTGAAATAAAAGCATTTACAAAGACAAAAATAAAGGTCTCTGAACAAAGAAATCGTAGGAGGAATTTTGTTTTCCTTTGCACAAAGACAGCCAGGTTAGCATCACAAGCTAAGTCATCAGTGTGCTGGGAATAGAAAGATGTTTTTAAGGTGTGACTCAGACCTACACATATACAAGCTGAACTTTTCACAGGAGCACAAGGAGTGAAGGATCCAAGTACCACGGAGTTTAAAAGTTCCAGCCACACACAGATCGATGTTTAAAGCTTTTCTTCCCCCCACAGGTCTTGCAGAAAGTGACTCCGTGGACCAGTCTCCTCCAGAAGTGAGAGTCTCAGAGGGACAAAGTGTAACTTTACACTGTAACTTCACCACCGCTCACCCAAACCCGTATCTGTTTTGGTACCGGCAGTATCCGAACCAGCCTCCCCAGCATATACTGACTAAAACGAAGTTGGATGCTCCGGATCAGACGCTTGTCCAGGGAAAATTCTCAGCATCTTTGTACATGGGTAATTACACGGTTCCCTTCAAGACTGAGGCTGTTTCTCACCAGGAGAGCGCTGTGTATTACTGTGCTCTGAGACCCACAGTGGGGGAGAAGTGCATCTCCGCTCGTACAAAAAGTTGCTTAGGGAAACATGATAGAATCATAAACACGGGGCTGGAAGGGACATCGAAAGGCATCTACTCCAGCCCCCTGTGATGAGGCAGGACCAAATGTACATGGATTATCCTGGACAGATGTTTGTCTAATCTGTTCTTTAAAAGAAACTGTTTCCCCCCTGATATTCTATTAATCTTCTCTAAAAGAAAATTTAGTTCCTGCACTTGGCCCTACTGTATATTCCTCTGTTTTTTATTATTAATGAAGATTCTTTGGATTAAAATACATTTCTTATTGAAAAGACTGTAAGTCATAAATGGAAAATGTTAGAACAAGGGTTACTAATTTAGTTTAACTTTTCATAATATTTTGTCACTACTATAATTTCAGATGAATGAAAGCTATATTCAGGAGCCATCCCCCAGAGTTATGACATATATCAGGCAACACGTTTATCAAAACAAGTCTGGCACTTCTAGGGAAGAAGAGAACTCTATCTATAAACGTGTAACCGATAGGCTAAAACAGGGGTCGGCAACCTTTGACACGCAGCTCGTCTGCAGGTTCGGCGGATCGCAGCTCCCACTGGCCGCGGTTCGTTGCTCCAGGCCAATGGGAGCTGCGGGAAGCGGCGGCCAGCACATCCCTCGGCCTGCACCGCTTCCCGCAGCCCCCATTGGCTTGGAGCAGCGAACCGCGGCCAGTGGGAGCGGCGATCGACCGAACCTGCCCACGCGAAAGGTAAACAAACCGGGCCACCAGGGTGATTACCGTGACAAGCCCGGTGCCAAAGGTTGCCGATCCCTGTGCTAAAACGTGTTTACATCACCAACAAGATGCGTGGCCGTGCATTCACTCCCCCTCCCCCCATGAAATCCAATACAGCTGAGCCCAGTTTAATCCAAGCCAACTCTACTCAAATCAAGCCAACCTGGCTAAACCCTATATCCCGCTGAACCATCCCAACACAATCCAAGCAAGCCAAACCCAAAGCAGTGCAACCGAACTCAATTCAATGAAATTCAATCCCAAATCCAGCTCGGGTGATTACAGCCCAAACCAACCGAATCCAAACCCATGGAAACTCAGTTCAACTCAATCCATTCCAACGCCCCCCCTCCCCGAAAAAACAAACAAACTCAAAGAAACCCAACCCAGTCGAATTCAACGCAACGCAATCCAAACAAAAGCACAGACAAAAGCCCCAAACAAATGAAAATGGAACATTTTCTCAGCAAGACTGAAGCCCTTTGAAATATTTTAATGAACAGCAAAATGTTGCACTATTATTTCCCTCTGCCACCCACCTCTCTGCCTAATCTCAGTTGAAAACAGACCCCACTGTTTTAACAGCCCTAAAAGTTTACAGCTCACAGGTAGGTGTCCGGTTCTCAGTAAAGAACTCTCAGAACGGGAATTCCTTTCCCAGTCTGATCCCGCAAAGCTCAATACTCGGATATTCAGGGAATCCTTCGAAGTCTGTGTGCATTACCCCCGACTTTCCCTGAATGAGCTCCATGCGCGACTCGGGTATAACTTATCCTCCAGGGGGTCTTTTGCGAAGTATTCAACTTGAATATTTAAATGTGATATTTGCAGATATTAAATATACATAATGATATATTTCTAAAATAATTTCGCTTCAGTGAAATTTTGAAATATCCGATATTTCAGAAACACTGAAGCCAAATTCTTTTAGAAAAAAAAAAAAAAAAACACCGTGGGACTCCACACTCATTGTGCACCGGCGAACAAGAATCCTTGAGAAACTGGTTGTAGGGAGGTGGGGTCCTAGATTTCTCCGTCATATAATTTACTCTATGTACCACAAATCACTGTGTTTCCTACTTAATGTAAACACCTGCAAAGAGAGTCGCACTTATCAGCAAATCAAGACACGTTAAAGAAGGTCTGAGAAAGCCGTTCACAAACGGAACCAACCTCTCCTCGTTTCCTGTGGGTTAGGGAGGGATCTCACTTCCACATACGCCCTTAGTAGGCCAGTGGCTGAAGAAATGCGGCGAGATTAACACATTCAGGCAGGACGCTGTCTCTTCAAGGCTGAAGGGTTCAGGGTAGAATTGAAACCTGAGCCGCTCTGCTTAACACAATGAGCAAACGTTTAATGTTCGGCCTTTTTATTTTCACTCTATATCCAGGTAGCTGGTCGTCGAGTTACGCTGATTACTCCCGAATCTCTCTCTCTTTCTCTTTTTAACACACACACACCTCCGCCTTTGCAGTGTGTGTGTGTCTCTCTCTCTCTCTGTCCCCATACTCCTCTCTCTCATTCTAGCTAAGGTATAGAAGTGAGCACTCAGACTGCACACAACTGCTGCATTTTCTCTCTCCATTTCTTGTTGCAGGTGCTGTGCTGGGTGAGTCGGTCCAGCCCAGGGAACCCCAGATGTCTGGAGCTGAAGGCGGCTCCGTGACCCTCAGCTGTTCTTATGAGTCTAGTTACACTGCTGGTGTCTATCTCTACTGGTACCGTCAGTCCCCGAACCGAGCCCCGCAGTACATCCTGCGGAGAGGAACGAAGGGAGCCAGATCTGGCAGTGATACCGCAGACTTCGCCCAGGAGAGGTTTTCTTCCCAGGCTGGTGACAGCTCCACAGCTCTGAGCATCGCCGCCCTGGAGCTGGCAGACACAGCGGTGTATTACTGCGCCCTGCAGCGGGCACAGTGACAGAGCCTCACAGCAGAGCTGCACAAAAACCCTCCCCTTCCCTTCACCTTCAGGGGCTCGGCGTGGACGAGGGACCAGACAGAGCGTCCCCATGACCCAGCATTCGCCCCCAGGGAGGGATGCAGCTCTGATCCACAGCTCAGACAGACAGGTGCTGTCCTCCCTGTCAACATCTCGCTGATACATTATATATATATCCATAAATACATGTCGATGCATCGATGCCTTTCTGCCTTCCTCACGGCTCTTAAATCCCAGCCCAAATGTTTAAACGCAGAGGGGTCTGTCTCTGTCAGTATCTGTGCAGCACTCAGAAGAATGGGATGTCAGCTGAGGCTAGACTTACCCACAGGGACTTGCGTCCTCCTCCTCATGCCCCTCACTAATCGCAGAACTTGGGCGTTTTACACAATTACTTAATGACAAAAGACTCGGAGATCCAAAAAGTCAAAACTATGTGACCATTAAGACATGATGTGGACATTTCATATGTCAAAGTAAACAAACTTAAATCAAACTCCAATAAGTTTCCAGTATTGTTCTTAACTGAGTTTTACAGCTAGGCAAAGGATTATCAGTGGAAATATTTGTGTGTGTGTGTGTGTGTGTGTGTGTTGAAATCCCCATTTATTGACTTTTACTGCTAGAAATCTAATCCTCCCAAGCCTATATATAGGGCATAAAGAGGATGCTCATCTCGTGGATTCATTTGGCAAAGTTTTATGACCGGCTGCTAGCCGGATGTCAACTCTCCTGCTTTTTCAGTCAAGCTTGGGACTGGCAGAGTTACAACCACTAAAACAAGCCACTAAGCAGGTATTAAATGGAGAAGTCTAGGAAGATTTTTTTTTCTTAAGAAGCAACAAAACATTTTCCCAAAACTCTTGTAACTAAGGAATGGCTTGTAGGAATAGTCTTTGAAATAATCTCTTCTGGAGATAAGTAACACAGAGATACACAGATTTTTAAGTTTGATCCCTTGTATAACAAGGGCTAGAGAATGTCTCCCAAGGACTCCCGCACCAGACCCATAACTTATGATGGACCTAGAGAATCGTGAGAAATTCCGTGCGAAAATAATCCTTTCCCCCCACTCCAGAGAAAAAGCTGAATGGTTTCTGGAGGATAGGTCCATCCATGGGTACTAGACAAGATGTTCAAGGATGCAACCCCATGCTCTTGGTGCCCCTAAATCTCTGACTGTCAGATTCTAGGTTTGAACGACAGGGGACGGATCACTTGATAATTGCCCTGTTCTGGTCATTCCCTGTGAAGAACCTGGCATTGGCTACAGGATACTGGGCTTCATGGGCCATTGGCCATACCAGATAATTCTTATGTTTTCTTGTTCGTTTTTCAAATTTGCTTGCATAATTTATTATGTCCACTAGGGGGCGTTCCTGACTTTCTGGTAATTATATTTTACAGTGTATTTTATTTATTTAAGGTGTAATTGAATCAGGCAACTCCCTGGACAACATTTCTTTCAAAAAGCAACAGAGGGTCCTGTGGCACCTTTAAGACGAACAGAAGTATTGGAGCATAAGCTTTCGTGGGTGAATGCTTATGATACTTAACATTTCTTTCGCAACTCTAAAGTCATAAAGAGGGGGAAGTCACAGAGAGGGCACTTTTACAGCAGACACATTCTTTTAATGCACAAATCAGGAGAGAAAAAAACTAATAACTCCATAAAGAGCCTAGTAAAAAGGAGGAGAATTTGAAGCTGCAAAATGGCCTTCTTCCTTGCTCTAAGGACCTGCCTTCTGCTTGTGTTCATTTTTATTGAATTTATTGTGTTTCTTAAGAGCTACAGCAGTCCTGCTATAACAGGCTGGGTTTTCCAAAGAAGCCTAGGGAATTAGGCACCCAGTTTCCTAACCACCTTTTGAAAATCCCATGTAATTATTTAAAAAGAAACTAGATTATCTGAACCACAAAACCGTATGGTTTTATGGAAACAACTTTCCTTTCCTTTCCTTTCCTTTCCTTTCCTTTCCTTTCCTTTCCTTTCCTTTCCTGATACTTTACTTTAAAATGGAAACCAGTTTCTACATAGGATCATTATAAGCTACAAACAAACCTTTTTTGAAAGGTTCAGAGGGCGGAAGAGCCACCAAACAGAGACGGTTTCCCATAGAAATCATTAGCAAACACCACTCCCCTCCCCTAGTTTCCACTCGGTTTTTCAGGGAGGCACGTGGGTCGGTTTATAACATTCAGCCAACAATCCCCTTGCTTCGCTATTGTGTTTTCACCGCCTCTTTGTGACTCTAAGAGCAAAGTCCGCTAAACAAAGGCCATGCGTTTTGTTCTAACCCTTTTTATACTCACTCTATGTCCAGGTAATGGAGCTGTCAGCTTTGTTCATGGAGCCTGGCTCACTGCTAATTAAACCCTTTCTTTCTCCTCTCAAAACCAGAACCAACCCACCAGCTGTCTTCGTTTCTTCGCAGCGCCCCTTCCCTTTCAGTCTTCCTATCTACATACCTAGTTTTATTCCTCCCCTTCCACGGTCTCTTTCTCTCTCTCGGTTGGGCACTCAGCTTGTATGGAACTGATCTTATATTGTGTTTATTTATGTCTTGTCGCAGGTGCTGCGCTCTGTGATTCGGTCCAGTCCAAGGAACCCCACGTGTCTGGAGTGGAAGGAGGCTCGGTGACATTCAGCTGTTCCTACAATACCACCGATTCTAGCGGCGTCTATCTCTATTGGTACCGTCAGTCTCCTAACCGAGCTCCGCAGTACATTCTGCGGAGGGGGACAAAGCTGTACGCGTCTGACAGCGAAAATGCGTATTTCGCCCAGGAGAGGTTTTCTTCCCAGGCTGAGGGCAGCGCTACAATCCTGAACATCACAGCCCTGGAGCTGGCAGACACCGCGGTGTATCTCTGCGCCTTGCAACGGGCACAGTGACAGAGCCACGGAGCAGAGCTGTACAAAAACCCTCCCTTCCTTCCCATTCACCCGCCCTGCCTTGGAGAGAGACCAGAGACGGGCGTCCCCGAAGCCCCGCAGTCTCCCCCCAGTCACAGGTACAGATACAGCTCTGCTCTGGGTGACAGGAAATTACAGACATGGGCTGTCCCAGCCCCATATCCTGCTCGCTCACAAGCAAACTTCGGGATGAGGAATATGGTTAAATTCTGTTTCACCCACAGACTTGGGCAAATGATTAGGGGCGAGATTTTAAAGGCTTTAGCTGCTTAAAGATGCAGAGAGGCACCTAGGGCTGGAATTTAAGACGGTATTTAAGTGCATCCTGGGATTTTCAAAAGTACCTAAGGTGCCTAACACCCATTGAAATCAATGAGAGTTAGACACCTGGGTGCTTTGGAAAAATCTCACTAGGTGCCTAAATACCTTTCAGATCTGCCCCCAGTGCAGTGGCTCGCCACCTTTCCAAACTATTGTGCCCTTTTCAGGAGCCTGAATTGTCTTGTGTTCCCCAGATTTTACCTCACTTAAAAAGTACTGGTGAACAACAACAACAAACAAAAAATCAGACATAAAATACAAGCGTGCCACAGCTAGACTATTACTGCAAAACTGCTTTCTTCCTCATTTTGTCTGTAAGCAGCTTTAGTTTGTACTGACTTAGCTGGTGCTTTTGATGTAGCCTGTTCTTAAACTAGGCAAATGTCTAGATGAGTTGATGTAGCCCCTGGAAGACCTCTACGTACCCCTAGTTGAGAACCACTAGTGTAATTTTTAAAGGCACCTATGGTCAGATTTTTAAAGGTGCTTAAGCACTTTAAGGAGCAGACGGTTGCCATATACGTGTTTAGTCATCTAAATATCACTAAAATTCTGCTCGTTGGTGGGACTTTCCAGAGTGATTGGCTGGTTAGGTGCCTAATTCTCCTTGGCTTCCCATTGGAGTGCCTAAGTGCTATAGTGAGATATAACAAGAAACCCATCACAAACACTTAAAAGTCCCTTCTGGCCCTGTAACCAGGAACTCATCTAAGTCGCTGGTTAAGTCTCAGAGTGACTAATAATGCTTTCCTAAACAAGGGTCACTGGTAATTAACTGCACAGCAGGCACTTACGTAATGATGATTACAATTACCTACCCAAAACCAATAATTCATCCAGACAGTTTAGAGGTCTTTAGGGCAGTGATCCTTTTTAAATTCTGTGTTTGTACAGCGCCTGGCGTAATGAAGTCTTGCCCTAAGACCAGGACTCTTAGAATGAGTTTAATGGATAGTGCCTAGTATAATGGGGTCCTAGTCCGGGACAGGGGCTGTTGTGTCAATAATCAATCATGATCATGAGCTCAGAGCATGCAAGTTCTATGTGGAGAAGAAGGTTGATAGCTTCTTTACAAACAAACTTTTTCCCGGAAGCCCGTCAATCAGCACTGGCTGGTAGGAATCATCTCAGTTTAAAGCGGAAAGGTGTCTCTCTCTGCCTGAGCTAAGCGCCATATTGACAAACATACAGATTTTAAGGGCAGAAGGGAGCACTGTGATCATGTAGTCTGATCTCCTTCATAACACCGGGAAGAGAATATCACCCAACGATTCCTACTTGCAGCCCATACTTTGTGGTTGAACTGGAGCAGCATGAGAAATTCCATTTAACAATAGGACTTTTTTGGCCTCAGAAAGGTCTCTGAACTGTCTTTCTTGCTGGCTTTTGATATTTTCTTGCATGGTTTCTTACAGCCACTAGTGGGCGCCCTTGACTTACACATAGTGACGTTTCACATTACATTAGATATTTCGTTCTATAACAATATCTGAGTCAAACTGACTGACAGAAGTTCCCTTGTGATTGTGACTTCAGCACCATAGGACAGGCGTGGAAGAGAGGAGGTGGCCTCAGAAAGAGCAGATCTAACATTTTAAGCCGGAATTAACATTTAAACAAATTAAAGGAAGAATTATTTTATAATTAACTAAAGACTCCTAAAAAAAAAAGATAAATGTATGCTGCAAAATGCTTTACTACTTGGCTTTACCGCTCTACCTTCTGCTGGTTTACTCAGATGAGAAATGTTTACTTTGACTGAATTTAGTACTTATGTTACTTTAAAACTACAGAATTCCTATTATTACAGGGTAGGATTTCAAAAGACTCTAAGAGAGTTGTGTATCCAGCTTCCTCATGGGCACACAATACTTAATAACAATATAGACTATTTTTACGAGAACAAATTTCACCCAATATTTCTGGGGAAAAGCTTTGTCCTCCTCCAAAACAAAGCTTGGTTCAACAATGGTAACTGTGGTGACGACACAGGAAAGGAAATAGAACACCAGGTTTGTGGTAGCCAGAGAGCTTTAAAAGCCTCAAGCAAAAAGCCTCCCAGGAAAACTTTTCCTGGGGTTTTTATTTCCTGTGCTTACTCTGTTTACAACACTTCTCAGTGGTCAAATTCTTGCACATAGAAAAGGCATGCAGTGTACATCAACATGAGATAACAAACCCATCTCTTGTGCACGTGAACACCAGCTGCGAGGGTGATGATCAAATCAGCCAAGAAGTTTTCCCAAACACAGACGCGGGGGTGTAAACAGCTCCAGCCTCGTAGTTCCAGGGCAGTGTGCCGCACCTGTGAGCTGGCGATTTGGGAGCCATACATTCCTACAGGTAACCAGTCTGTAAACAAACTATTCTTGAAATTACAGACATATACTAGAAAGGAAAAGGAAAAAGAAAGTTCTTTTATTCCCTTTACAGGCTTTGTTCAAGGTGATTCTGTGTTTCAGTCTCCTCTGGAGGCAGGGCCGGCTCCAGGCACCAGGCAACCAAGCTGGTGCTTGGGGCGGCACCTGGAGGGGGGCGGCGCGGCGCTCGGGCCGCCGGGGAGAGCGGGGCCACAGCCGGGCTCGCCGCCCTCCCCCCGGCGCTCTGGCCGCCCTCCCCCCGGCTGCCGGGGGGAGACCGGCGAGCCCCTGCGCTCTGGCCGCCGGGGGGAGAGCCGAGCCCCAGCCGGGGCTCGCCACCCTCTCGCCGCCCTGCCCCCGGCGCTCTGGCCGCTGGGGAGAGAGCCGAGCCCCAGCCGGGGCTCGCCGCCCTCTCGCCGCCCTGCCCCCGGCGCTCTGGCCGCTGGGGAGAGAGCCGAGCCCCAGCCAGGGCTCGCCGCCCTCTCGCCGCCCTGCCCCCGGCGCTCTGGCCGCCCGGGGGAGAGCCGAGCCCGGGCCGGGGCTCGCCGCCCTGCCCCCGGCGCTCTGGCCGCCGGGGGGAGAGCGGAGCCCCCGCCGGGGCTTGCCGCCCTCCCCCCTGGTGCCCTCCCCCCGGCCGCCGAGGGGAGAGCGGAGCCCCTGTCTGGAGGTGACAGTTTCAGAGGGAAACGATGTTTTATTACAGTGTAATTTCACCACCATGTCTAGCAGCATGAATCTCTTCTGGTACCTCCAGTATCTGAACCAACCACCCCAGCATATACTGACAGCCAGGGCCAACACACAACATTTTGGCACCTGAGTCGGGGAGCTCAAATGACACCCCCATTCTCCCTTGCTTGGGCCAAAACTTTGAAAGGTCTCAATTCTGCCTTCTTCCTGTTCTACTCCTCTCAGGATACTGCTCCGCTACCTACCCCATTAAAGGAGAATTAACGGCTTAAAATGCCTGGTTCAAAAATTTTAAGTAACACTTAACTTTCAAGCTCCTGAACAGCGAATGTAACTTTACACTGGCATTTTTATCTGTTTGAATAAGCAAAGTGGTGCTTTCTGTGCCTTCTTGGTTGCAAAAATTTGAACTGCTTCCTGAAGGTCCGCATGTGATGGTGCACCCCATAAGGCTTTATGGAAATATGCTTATGAATGTATCTATGGCATAACTGGAATATGTTTTATGCTACATATGCCATGTAACACATCTATGTAAAGGTTATGATCTACTGAATCTATTCATCCTATTTGTATGCATGTGTCCTTGTTGTATTCGAAGTTATGAATATTGGCTGTGTACGTGTTTGATTTTAAATAGCCTTAGTAAGGCATTTGGGCAACTTCTTTCTACTTAGTGGCACACGGCTGAGACGGGAGAGAAGGGACTGGTCGCTGATTGGCTGGGCACACGTGGGAGGAGAAGAACGTGTCCGATCCCACCAGCAGAGGAGACCCCAACACACGGGCCAGACCCAGGGGAGAACCCAGCAGCGTCCAGCTCCCTGGGCTGTCAGGGAGCGCAGGGATGGGGAGGCCGCGGGGGCTGTCCTGGGTGATCCAGCTAATGCACGTGTGGGGTAAGGGCTGGGGAGACAGACCCGCTGGTTACTGGCAGGGAGCTGGGGCTGGATTTCATTGACTGTGTGGTGGGGAAGAAGGGAGTGAAATGGGGAGATCGGTCGGTCTCTCCCACCACAGCCTGTCTCTCTTCCCACCCTGTCCCGCGGTTCCCGGGGGCAGGTGGCTCGGGGCAGTGTCTGACTCGGTTCCCCCTTGTCTCCGTTATTCCCAGTGGCCAGCGGGCAGCTCTCTGTGGAGCAGAGCCCGGAATGGCGGGATGTCTCCGAGGGGCAGAATGGCACCGTGACCTGCACTTACTCCAGCGCTATCCGAAGTTTACACTGGTACCGGCAGGCTCCCGGGGAGCGGCCCCTTTTCCTGCTGATGCTGCACGGCAAGGGGAGCGAGACACAAGAACCGAATTTCACTGCGGATCACGATCCGGAGCAGAAGAGGAGCTCCCTGCACATCCGCGGCTGCCGGCTGGGGGCCACCGCCCGCTACCTCTGCGCCGTGGAGACACCGTGACACAGGGCGCTGCGAAGCCTGCCCAATAACTTTGGGGGTGACCCGAGAGGGGCTGCGCGGCGCTGGGGGCGCGCGGGGCGGGACAGAGCCCCATGGGGAGACGGGGACAGGCGTTTATAGCCCTGCGGGGGGGGGGGGGCGTCCCACAGGGGGGCTCCCCTCACACCTCTCTCCAGGACCGTCTCTCCTTTAACGAGCGCCCCGCCCTATTTAAATAGTGCTCTGCCTGCTTCACCACCACAACTGGGGGTCGGGGGGCAGCCCTTCTAATTAACCCCCATTACACCCAGCAGGGATCACTAATGAGCCCTTATGTTGTCTGCTCATCAGTAGCTGGTAGCCGAAACTAGCTTGCTGCAAAGGGCCGGCCAGCCTATGACGCTGCCCAATCCCTGCTGAAACTTTGTTATTATTGCTAAATTGGGACTGATGGTGCTAGGCGCTGTACAAAGAAGCGAGTCGTGCAAGGCCACTTAGGAGGCCAGAGCCAAGATTGTCAGAGCATTTTATAGGAATTAGGTGCTTAACTCCCATAGGCACCTTTGAAAAAATCCAACCCTAATCTCCCTGGGTTTCAGTTCCCCATCTGTATAATGGAGGTGGCTAATAATACTTTTTCTGTCTGTCTTTTCTAGTTAGATTGTAAATTTCTTAGAGCAGAGACTGTCTCTATATATCCGTGCATTGCCCAGCAAAATAAGGCTCTGATCTCAATTGGATTTCCAGGTGCTACTATAATATCAAAACATAATAAATGGTACCAACAGGAGCTCTGAATGTGTAATTCGTTTGCATATATGCTATGTGACCAAAGGCCAGCAAGTAGAAATAAGGCAAACGTTTTTTAACAGTGTGGGTAGTTAACCATAGGAACAACCTGCCTGGGGGTGTGAGGGATTCTCCATCCCTTGAAGTCTTTACATCGGATTTGGATGGGACACCTGATAATTCATGGGATTGTGTGGAAGACTCAGCACTGACCTCAGTGCCCCAGCAGGCTGCTAGGGGGCGCTGTGCTGCAGGCAGCAGGGTGGGGGCTCTTTATGGGGCTCTCTTCCCTGAGAGCTAGTGCTGAGCCCAATGTAACACTAGGGGGCGCTGTTCTGCAGGGAGCAGGTTGAGGAGCTCAGGCGGGAGGGCCCCCGTTTTAGCCAGTTCTGATTGCAATCTGTCAGTGGGGTGGTGGTGTCACTCAATCAGTGGTTAACTCCGCCAGGAAGTTTAGCTCTGCTGCCAATCTACAATCAATCAGGAAACACTATTTGCTTTTTTGCAGCAGAGCTGTCACAGACACGTCGGTTGTCATGTCGAGGGCCATGCAGCAGCCTGAGAGCTAACAAGACTTGTGGTGCAGAAGAAGAGAGAAAGTGTGATACTGGGGCAGGAGGAAAATCTTTTCATTCTAAAGGAAGAAAACCTACTGTGGGCTGTGACCGCTTTGGTATTACTTGGTAAATAGAGACTCTACAATTGGAATCTTCTTAACTCAGAGCCAGAATAGAAGTGAGGGTTGGGGAGTCTTGGTGAACTGGGCAGGGGTTTTCAAAGTGAGGGTTTGGATACCTAGTTCTCTTAGGCGCCTTTGAAAAATTTCAGCCTGAAGCTTTGATAAACTTTCGATGAAGGGGATGGATCACTTGATAATTACCTGTTCTGTTCATTCCCTCTGGAGCACCTGACATCGGCCACTGTTGGAAGGCAGGATACTGGGCTAAATGGACCTTTGGTCTGACCCAGTATGTCTGTTCTTATGTAACGGGAAAATATCGCAATGCTGCCCAGTCCTTGGGCCATTTTTCCTATGGGTAAAAAGTTTCAATGGAAATCACTGGGCATCTGAGTAAACCTGATGGTGGGGTTGGAATAGTAATAAATAATAATAGTATATAATAGCATAATAATAACGATAATAAATCATTAATCATTAATAATTAGCAATTAGCAATTAATATATATTTACCAATTAATAATCAGAAAGAGCCCATGATTCCCACCTAGGGGTGGGTGCTGTGCAAATCAAAAATAAGTGTCAGTGCCTGATCCAAGATGACGATGAAGAAGATTATTGTCATCATCAGGATAATCAATGAGGGACGCTCTCCATAAATAATTCAGGGGCAACATTCTACGACTAACCTCTCCGTGTAACAGGCTCCAGCATGGAAGATGCTGTAACGCAGACCCAGCCGGCAGTGTCAGGCGTGGAGGGTGGGTCTGTGACCTTGGACTGCGCTTATGAAACTGACGCTAGTTATTATTGGAAACTGTGTGTTTTACAACAGATTGATGTATGAATAGATGATACACATGGAAGGACAGAAAGGTAAATAGATACACAGATAGACATGGAGAGAGACATAACAACATAAGAACAGCCATACTGGACCAGACCAAAGGTCAGTGTCCTGTCTTCCAACAGTGGCCAGTGCCAGGTGCCCTAGAGGGAAAGAACAGATCAGGGAATCATCCAGTGATCCATCCCCTGTCGCCCATTCCCAGCTTCTGCGGAAAGACAGACATTTGTTAGGTGCTGTAACACTCTGTAATTTCATTTCCCTGCAGTCTCCTGCTGTGAGGCCCAATTGGTTCAGAGACCCGAGTCACTGGTTGTTCAGGAAGGAGACATCTCCACCGTGACCTGGACTTACACCAGCGCTTACCAAACCTACCAGTGGTACCAGCAGCTCCAGCAGAGCGGGCTGCCCCCCCAGTGACTGTCAGTGCTAGGGAGAAAGTCACTGATGGGCAGTTCATGGGCGAGCACCTGGAGGATTTGAAAAGCAGCTCTCGGCCCAGCTCGGAGTCCCAGCTGGGGGACTCAGACCCCTACTTCTGTGGGGCGGAGGCACAGCGAACCAAGCTGGGCTCCGTGTAAAAAACCCCCATCCTCTGCAAAGCAGCTTGGTGGGGGAGATACAGGCAAAGAAGTCCCCAGTTGGTGTGAATGCATCATAGCTCAGCTGGAGTCAATGGGCCAAATCCCCAGCTGGTGTAAATTAGCATCATTCCACTGGAGTCAATGGGCCAGATCCCAAGAGCTCACAAGACATATGGGAAAGAGAGAGACAGGCAGAAAGTGAAAAAGGGAGTCACAGGGAGGGGATTTCCCAAGGTCACACAGCCGGGGATAGAACCTAACAGTCCTGAACCCCACTCCAGCCGGCTATCCACTAGACCACACTGCTTATCAAATGCAGTGACTTTATTGGCATCACTGTGGGTTTACATTCACTTACGTAACCAGCTGTAGGGCCGAGAGTCCTTAGTATTGTTCTTTCCTGCTTAACACTCCTTAAAACCTATGGCCACAAAAATTAAAAATAACAGGTTAATCCTGGAGGAATTTTACAGGGAAAAGTCCCTTCTCTGGACCACATGGCATCATCCAGCGTTTGCAGCAATGGAAAAATCCACCGACAGCAAAGGGAAAAACGTTCCCAGCTTTTGGAACGAGCAGGTCACTTGGGAAAGAGATGATGGGTACGTTTTCTGCTGGCCCTGGGTCTATCTGCGGTTCAGGCTGTTGGCCTCCAGAGGGCGCTGCAGCACAGGCAGCATTGCTCTCTATAGACAGGGCGCACCGGTTTATTCCAGTCACCGGTTTCCCATGGTCCAGTTCTCCTGCCAGCCCCCTCATACGTGGTGAGGCCTGTGGGGGGCTCAGCCAGGGGCGCTGGAACAATGTGCACAGTGGGGTGCTGGGAACCATTGAACCAAACTGTAAACCTGGATATAATGGAAACCACGTCAAGCCAGGGGGCAGGGCCGGCTCTGGCTTTTTTGCCGCCCCAGGCAAAAAAGCCTCCGGCCGCCCCCCCCCCCGCGGGGGGGGGGGGGGGAGGGAGGGCGGCCGGAGCCCCGGGGGGAGGGCGGTGAGCCCCGGCGGGGGCTCCGCTCTCCCCCCGGCGGCCGGGGGGAGGGCACGGGGGGAGGGCGGCTGGAGCCCCGGGGGGAGGGTGGCAAGCCCCGGCGGAGGCTCCACTCTCCCCCCGGCGGCCGGGGGGGAGGGTGGCGAGCCCTGGCGGGGGCTCCGCTCTCCCCCCGGCGGCCAGAGCGCCGGGGGCAGGGCGGCGAGCCCCGGCCCAGGCTCGGCTCTCCCCCTGGGCGGCCAGAGCGCCGGGGGCAGGGCGGCGAGAGGGCGGCGAGCCCCGGCTGGGGCTCGGCTCTCTCCCCAGCGGCCAGAGCGCCGGGGGCAGGGCGGCGAGAGGGCGGCGAGCCCCGGCTGGGGCTCGGCTCTCCCCGCGGCGGCCAGAGCGCAGGGCCTCGCCGGTCTCCCCAAGGCAGCCGGGGGGAGGGCGGCCAGAGCGCCGGGGGGAGGGCGGCGAGCCCGGCTGTGGCCCCGCTCTCCCCGGCGGCCCGAGCGCCGCGCCGCCCCCCTCCAGGTGCCGCCCCAAGCACCAGCTTGGTTGCCTGGTGCCTGGAGCCGGCCCTGCCAGGGGGTGCGGCAGCACCCTTAGTTCCAGCACCTATGGGCTCAGCCGCAGGGCAGGTATTGAGGGCAGGGGACGGGAGGTTCATACTTGGCCCCAGGAGTCACTCACACCTCCAGCTGTGACATCACTGCCTGATTTCTAATCTTCGCCATTCAGACAGCGGCTCTCTCTCCTCCCTCGGCCCAGGGCTGCAGGGGGACGACAAGAGCTGCCGCCTGCGTGACTCTCTCCCAGGTTGGCTGGAGAGAAAAACGGCAGCGCCCTGCAGAAAAGCCGAGACGCTGAGGCGATGGCCACGGTCGGGGACTCAGCCATTGTGTTGATTTTGCTTTTCAGTGAGTAAGATTCCAAATCCCATTTCTGAAAGATTCTCCACCTGCCTCCCCCGCCCCACCCGCGTCATTACTGGCGCTGAGAGATTAAACAGACCTTCCACCTCCTCCTCTGCAAGAAGGGATGCTGTCAGGCATAGATTTAGGTGCTCAAATCCCACTGGAATTGAATTTCAATGGAATCTGTGAGTCTAAATAAAGAGGAGGGTGATCTGTCGTTCTTCATGTCCACAGACGGCAGGACAAGAAGTAAGTGGCTTAGTTTTCAGGAAGGGAGAGTGAGATAAGATGTTAGGGAAAACTTTCTAACCATAAGGAGAGTTAAGCTCTGGACACGTTAAGTAGGGAGGCTGTGGAACCCCCATTGTCGGACAGTTTGAAGATCAGGTTAGACAAACACCCGTCAGGGATGGTCTCATGGCCTCGGAAGGGGATGGGGGGCTCTACATTTCCATGATTCCATTAAATCCCTTCAGCTCCTTTAAAAATCCCAGAACCAAGAACTCCCCTCAGTGACAGGATCCTCCCACTAACCTCTTTCCCCCCCTCTCCTTGTGCCAGGCTCCAGCATGGAAGATGCTGTAACTCGGACCCAGCCGGCAGTGTCAGGGGTGGAGCGAGAGTCCGTTTCCCTGGACTGCACTTATGAAACTGCTGCTAGCAGCTATTATTTGTATTGGTACAAACAGCCCCCCGGGGAAAGCCTTATTTTCCTTTCTTGGCAACATTCTGGAGGAGCAAAGAAGAATGAGGCCGGGGAGAGATTCTCTATTAATTTGGAGAAGTTCAAAAGCTCCGTCAGTCTGAGGATCACAGCTCTGGAGTTGGGGGACGCGGCCATATACTTCTGCGCTTTCAGTAGAGACACGGTGTTGAAATTCCTAAGGAGCCCTGAACAAAAACCTGACACCTCTCAGCTACTGTAAGAAACTGTCTCCTGCAGGTGAAGTTAGGAGGCGAGCACGGGCAGGCAAGGGATGGGGGTGGGGGTAGAGGGCTATGAAGTGGGGTGAGACCTGTCACAGCTGGCTTCCTGGAGATGAAAACCTCTTCCTGATTTCTGGGAAAAGGCAGCACCACAATGGTACTCAGAAATTCGCGGCAAAGAGGAGATGGAATGAGACAAAGGCAGAATAAGATCCCATGGCTGGAAGTCGGAGTGAGATAAATTTAGACTAGAAAGAAAGTGCACATTTTTAACAGTGAGGGTAATTAAACACTGACACAACTGACCCAGGGACACGATGGATTCTCCATCATTTGACGTCTTTAAATCAAGACTGGGTGTCGCTCCTCTAGGTCAGCCACAAGCTATGGTCTGGGTGCAGGTATCTCTGAGTATCCATCTCTGGCCTGTGTTAAAGCAGGAGGTCAGACTAGATGATCACAAAGGTCTCTTCTCACTTTAGGATCTATCCATCAATCAATCTATTAATATCTCACTGGGGGCTGGCGAAGTCTGGGATGGGGTCCTTGTGGAGTTAGGGACCCCGAGTTTATTCAAAACCAATGGTTGCTGGGCATCTAACTCCCCTAGGATCCTTTGAAAACCCCCAGTTGAAATTCCATCCTGGGTTGACACTTAACCCAAGGGACACCTAACCCTCACTTCTGGATTTAACTGGAACTTAGGGCTCTGCACAGGGGCAAACATCAGGGCATGGTCAGAAGAGCTCAGTTGGTCCTGGAAAGAGAGCTCCCAGATTTATACTGAGGCTGGCATTCTCAAAGGGCCTAGAGGATTTAGATGATCAAGTTCCATTGAAATTCAATAGGATTTGGGCATCTAATTCCCTTAGGCTGCTTTGGAAATGTGGATGCTCAATCTGCATTAATCTAATGGGGATCGGGCATCTTTTTCTCTTAGGCTAGTTTCAGACTCTCAGCCTGCATGTTCAAGTCACAGGAACTACAAACCGCATTGAAAGTAGATGGTTCCCCATCACCTAAAACCGAGAGCGAAGTAACAGAACTGCCTCAGGCCCTGCTGGGTTAATTTGAAAAGAAAATGTAATAAAAATGTGGCATACCCTGTTCTGAAAGCAAACTAACAAGTTTGTGGTTACGCGCTGCCATCTGGTGGCCACTGCGTTTCACTTTGACAGGTGCAGGAATTAATGAGAAATGGTGCAGGAGTTTTCCACCACTGTTTTACTACCAAATATAAAGGCACATCCTTATTTCAGCCTGGACATTGAAATGTCATTTAGACACATAACTACTTCTGTGTTTCACGGACACAGACACAAACACAAAATTTCTGTCACACACATTCACAAAGTTACTCTCTTTCTTCTCTCTCTCTCATAAACACACACACACACACACACATTTCTACATAAGGGAACTCACAATTCACAGGCACAAACAAGTCACGCACACCCAGAATAACATATATCCCAAATATCAGAGGGGTAGCCGTGTTAGTCTGGATCTGTAAAAAGCAACAGAGAGTCCTGTGGCACCTTTAAGACTAACAGATATATTGGAGCATAAGCTTTCATGGGTGAATGCCCACTTCGTCACATGGATCCACAGGACTCTCTGTTGATATATACCAAAGTTGCTCTTACATACATCAAACACCCACACAATCACTCACACACAACCTTCAAATTCTCTCACTCACACACCATAAAGTGACACACACACTCACACACATCCCAAACTCAGTCACATGCAGATCAAACACAAATGCACTCTCTCAAAGTCTTGCACCCAACAAACTCCCTCTCTCTCTCTCTCACACACACACACGTGCACGCACACACACACACACACACACACACACACACACACACACACACACACACACATTCTCTTATCTGCTGCAACCTGGTTATTTCTGGCCTTATTGATATCATACATATTTGAAAATCTGCCCCCTTGTTTCCTCTGACTCAGACTAACCATTGCTAGACTCCTTAACTTCACAAAAACTCAAGAAATGTGCCATTGCGAGGCTAGGTGGCCAAATATCACTGAAATTCAACAGGACACGGGTTCCTAACGCCCTTTGGTTCCTTCGAAAATCCCAGGCTAAATCCAGTCATGTCTGTGTGGTGCTGAGATACTGCAGGGGTTGGGTCGGGGGGCGGGATGGGACCAGGGCCGGCTCCAGGCACCAGCTTACCAAGCAGATGCTTGGGGCGGCCCCTCCAGAGAGGGGCGGCACGTGCGGCAATTCGGCGGACGGTCCCTCACTCCTGCTCGGAGCGAAGGACCTTCCGCCGAATTGCCGCCGCAGATCGCGATCGCGGCTTTTTTGTTTGTTTGTTTGGCTGCTTGGGGCGGCCAGAACCCTGGAGCCGGCCCTGGATGGGACAAAGGCGCTTTTTAAAATATTTTCAAAGGAGCCCAAGGGAATTAGGTGCTCAGCTCCCAGTGGAATTCAAGGGAAATTGGGCTACAAATTCCCTCAGAAATCTTTGACCATTCCAGCCTAAAACTGCCGGCATTGGGTATTTCTCTGGCCATATTACCACAGTGTCTACCCACCTCACAACCATCACTTTATTGGTCCACACAATACCCGGGCAGGACTAACAGTGTCACCCAAAGACAAGGACAGCTGACCGGGGTGCAAAGTGAATCTGTCACACTGGACTGTAGTTTCTCGACTGAAGATGTAGGTTATGACATATATTGGTACAAACAGGACAGCAGCGGGCAAGTGAAATACCTCTTCCGAAGGTCTGCCGGAAGTAGGGTGACCAGATGAGATCAAGAAAATATCGGGGGTGGGGGGGCAAAAAAAAAAAAAAAAGCCGAGTGCTGCCGGCCGGCCGAGAGAAAAAAAATCGGGACAAAAACAGAGATCGGTCGGGACGCGGACAAATAGCTCAAAATCGGGACGT
Organism: Emys orbicularis; assembly: GCF_028017835.1. Taxonomy (NCBI): domain Eukaryota; kingdom Metazoa; phylum Chordata; order Testudines; family Emydidae; genus Emys; species Emys orbicularis. The sequence goes on along the minus strand of NC_088694.1, from coordinate 54,992,450 downwards.
CTGGTTACCCTAGCCGGAAGCGAGCACAACGGGGCTGGGAGCTGGTTCTCACGGGACTTCAGGGAACCCGAAAAATACGTGGGTCCGAGAATTGCCGAGTTAGAACCGAGCGATTCGGTGATGTATTTCTGTGCTATACCTGAGAGGGCCTTAGCCTAGGTTACCACTGCGGGTGGGTTAATATAGGGGCCGTTACTAAATCCAGTGATCAGTTTTCTCTTGACTCGGAGCAAAACTGGCGCAGATAGAAATCAGTGTAAAGAGTCACAACAAGTCACAAGCAGGGCTTTGAATCAAACGGTGCAGGTGTGACGGAAACCGCACGGGCACTAACTGTGTGGAAATGTTCCCCTTTTCCAGGAACCGTCCCCCACCTCCCCCAAATACCCAGAACCTCATGAGCCAGATGTCAGTACCTGTCATACCACAATTCCCATGAATAGCTCTGTCTGCTTTTGGGGCCAGACCCCAGCAGGTAGGAATCAGACCTCGCTCCAGTAACGTAAACGGAGCAAAGTCTCAGCTGGTGTAAATCAGGGTTGCTCCATTGAATTCAATGGGCCAGACCCCAGGTGGTGTAAATCACCCTAGGGTCATTGGAGTCAATGGCCCAGATCCCCAGGTCGTGAGTCAACGGGCTTAATTTTGCTTAACTCTGGAGAAAGGACCCCGCGCACCAATGTTTCTCCGGGCTGTGAGCAGGGAGGGTCCTGACCAGATCTGTGGAAATCGGATCCATGCACAGCTCCTTTTTTGGCGGAGGGTGTTAGATTTTATAAAAAGTAAAACCCCGCTCGACCTTGTGATTCTTGCTGAGATCTTGTCTCCGAAGATGAGACAGAACTAAGTTGCTCCTACTGAGCTGCTAAAGAGATTTGGAGGCCAGAAAGGTGACACGTGACAGGAACAAGCCAAAGCCACCGTGGGTAGGGTAAACTCTACGGGAGGGTATTAGGTGTGTTACCTGGTGAGAGAAACAGCCTTCAACTGGGGTCTGTAGGAGAGGACTAAATGGAGATCTTGCCACAGCTTTATTTTCTCTGGCTTGATTCTGTGAGAGAAACTTCACCATAAGATTAATTCTATCCAGGTTCCTGTATTGCACACATCATTGTGGTGGCTTTCGCCACTGAGGATCTGGAAACAATATATTTAACCATGAATGCTCCAGAAATCCTGCTTTGGACAACAACAGTGGTTGAGAGCAGTTAGACTGACAATCAGGACTGCGGGGTCCTATACCGAGCTCTGAGTGGGGATCAAGGTATAGTGGGTAGAGCTTGGACGATTAGGACTCAGGACTCCTGGGTTCTATTCCCAACTTCACTGCTGCCTTACTAGAAGCGGGACAAACCCATCCTGTTCTCTGGGCCTGAGTTGGTTTCTTTGTACAAGATGCGCATAAAGAACCTTTTCATTTCTGGTAGGCCCTGAGTCCTAAAAGGCCTCTGTTCTCCTCACACGAGATTGGCTGTCGATGTGCAATAGTTTTACATTCTTAATTAGGGTGAACTTTTTCTCTTCCCTTCCCTGCAGGTTTCAGCCAGGGACAAGGCAGTGTCACCCAAACACAAGGGCAGCTGGGAAAGTTGGAGGGCCAGACTGTCACCCTGGAGTGTACTTTCTCCACTGGATACCAGTATTATTACTTATTTTGGTACAGACAGCAACAAGCAGGGGCAATGGATTTCCTCTTCCGAATAGATTACAGTAACACTGAAAATAATGGAGCCGGGAGACGGTTTTCTGCACAATTCAGGAAATCGTCAAAATTCTTCAGTTTAACCATTAAAGAGCTAGAGCCGACGGACTCGGCGATGTATTTCTGTGCTCTGTGGGAAGACACTGTGAGGCGTTTAATAGGGAGCCCTGTACAAAACCCCACCCCCTGGGCTTTCTCATCACGAGAAACACAACTGCAGAGTAGAATCCCCAGGGCCAGACAGATGGTTATACCAGATGATGGGGCTGGTATAAACCACACGACCTGACACCTTTGAAGCCTAATTCACCATTGCGTTACTCCAGATTAATGTCAGTTTACCCACAGTGGGTCTGCTCCTCAGCTGCGGTGAGTCACTGTGGGGCAGATGGAGTCAACTGGGCCAGGTCCACCACAGGTATCAATCAGCTGTACTCCCATTGGGGCTGGATTCCCCTAGCTGGAGTAAACCAGCTTGGGGCCAATGGGGTAGATACACAAAGGCACAACACACAGAAGCATGCAGACATACACACACGTGCAAACACAGAGACAGACACACCCAAAAAATCCACATCCACAAAACCAGCACACACAACACAGAACTTAAGTCTTCCCACAATGTCTTTAATTCACTTCTCACCAAGTAGCAACAAGAAGGACAATAAAAAGGAAAATGAATAATAAAAAAACGACAGAAAGTCAGAAACCGATCTTCCAGGAAGTGCAGAGGAAGGAATTTGTCCCACGAGTTCCCGCCTGAGCTTCAGCTGCCGACTAATCTGAACCCAGCCTGTTTCCTGTGTGTGTTACGCATTTCCCGAACCCCTCCCTCTTCTGCTAGGCTGCTCTCGCATTAACCTCTCCCAGTCCTTCCGAGAAGTTGCCTTTAAATTCTTCTCGCAGCGACCTCTCAGCTTGTCCGGCTGCCGCTGTCTGAGGCACCATGGAGACGCGTTTCATTCTCAGCCTTTGGGTCTTTAGCCAACTAGGTAACCGGGCTCTGGGTTTTTGGAAGAAGCGTCATGGAATTCGGCTCCCGACTCCCATCCTACCCAGAACCCGAACCCTGATCTTAACCCTGTCCCGGATCCAAACGCCCCTGCTATCCTTAACCTTAATTTTTGCGCTAACCTTAATTTGTTTGAAATTAGACGGATAAACCCCTTTGGCTCTTTAAAAATTCCCAGTTTAGACCTGCCAATGCACCTGGCTGACCTTGAACGTGAGTGTCTTGTTGCAGGTGCGGTGCTGAGTGACTCGGTCCGCTCCAATGAACCCGAGGTGTCCATGTCAGAAGGAGACACCGTGACGCTCAGCTGTTCTTATGAAACCAGCTACACTGCTGGTGTCTATCTCTACTGGAACCGTCACTATCCGAACCGAGCCCCGCAGTACATCCTCCTGAGAGGAGCAAAGGGGATTAGGACCAGAGATACCGCAGGTTTCGCCCAGGAGAGGTTTTCTTCCCTGGCTGATGACAGCTCCACAGTTCTGAACATCACAGCCCTGGAGCTGGCGGACACCGCGGTGTATCTCTGCGCCCTGCAGCCGGCACGTCAGAGCCACATAGCAGAGCTGTACAAAAACCCTCCCAGCCCTGCTGCAGGGGATGTTACACACATTAAAACGGGCAGCAGCGACTTGAAACAGATTAATACTGACTCTGCTTAAAGATACATCTCCCCATAACAGTTACATGTTTATTAAAAGAGCTAATTTAAACATCGCCCTTGGATAAGATAATGACCCTGATCTTTAATTAGGAAACTATTAATACCGTTTTACTTAGCTTAGGAGATGACCTATATCGGTGTAGTCTGTGTGGGGGGATCATTTGTAGTAAAAAAAGGGTTAAAGGTGAGTAGACGTGTGACCTATTGTTGAAAATACAAATTGAGATTAAATGCGAATGAAAACATCCCTTTACAAATGGACAATATACCCTTAAATTGCTCATTTATGGTGAAATGGGGATAAAATACGCGAGTTAAAATACGGGGGAAATAGAAATACCCGGTTTTGAGTGGTGGGGTAAAGCTGAAGTTACCAACTCCCCCAGAGTCACATCAATGCTCCTGTTGTAGAGACATTTGCATCTGGGGGAGATTTGACCGGAACCCACCGCGTTTCCTGGAACTCCTCCCCAGGGCCGGCTCTGGCTTTTTTGCCGCCCCAGGCAAAATTGCCTCCGGCCGCCCCCGCCCCCCCCCGCGGGGGGGGGGAGGGAGGGCGGCCGGAGCCCCGGGGGGAGGGCGGTGAGCCCCGGCGGGGGCTCCGCTCTCCCCTCGGCGGCCGGGGGGAGGGCACCAGGGGGGAGGGCGGCTGGAGCCCCGGGGGGAGGGCGGCAAGCCCCGGCGGGGGCTCCACTCTCCCCCCGCCGGCCGGGGGGGAGGGTGGCGAGCCCCGGCGGGGGCTCCGCTCTCCCCCCTGCGGCCAGAGCGCCGGGGGCAGGGCGGCGAGCCCGGCTGTGGCCCCGCTCTCCCCGGCGGCCCGAGCGCCGCGCCGCCCCCCTCCAGGTGCCGCCCCAAGCACCAGCTTGGTTGCCTGGTGCCTGGAGCCGGCCCTGCTCCTCCCGCTTCCTCTCTGCTGGTTTCTAATGAATTTTCCACAGTTGTAGCTGCCCTTAGAGACGTGAGATTTATACACCTCTAAGGCAGTAGCAGTATCTGAGCGTTTGAAATTCGGTCACTAGAGAAGATACTATGGGGACGTGTTGTATTCTCAGCATTTGGATATTCAATCTCCTAGGTAACTGGGCTGGGATTTCAAATAAACCTAAGGGAACTATACACTCAATTCCCATTGTACCATAAACCTAACCCTATAATTCAACCTTACTCTTGTCTGTAACCAAAACACGAATGCTACAACCTGACCCTCACCATAACCCTAATCCCTTATTCACACCCCCGCCTTAATCCTAACGTTAAACCCCAACCCTTCTCCTGCTCATGACATTAATGCATATGGACTTTGGCGCCTAAATCCCTTAGACTTCTTTGAAATTCCCTGAAACTGCAATGCAGGTGGAATCATTTCCATATCTCAACTACAGGTGAAATGTTGCCCTTGAATGTGTTGGTCTTGTTGCAGGTGCTGCGCTGGGAGACTCGGTTCAGTCCAAGGAATCCGAAGTGCCTGGATCAGTTGGCGAATCTGTGACATTCAGCTGTTCTTACACTTCCAGCGATAGCTATGTCTATCTCCACTGGTACCGACAGTATCCGAACCAAGCCCCGCAGTACATTCTCTTTAGAGGCGCAAAGTCCTACAGCGGTCGCAGCCATACCGCAAATTTTGCCAAGACAAGGTTTTCTTCCCAGGCTGCTGACAGCTCCACAGTTCTGAAGATCACAGCCCTGGAGCCGGCGGACAGAGCCCTGTATTACTGCGCCCTGCAGAGAGCACAGTGACAGAGCCACATCGGGGAGCCGTACAAAACCCCCTCCCAGCCCTGCTGCAGCTGATGTTAGGGACATCGTAGGCATTTCTTTTCAGGAATGCACAGGATTAAAACCATGCCTTCCAGGGATATGGTGAAAAGGACTGTGAACGCAGCTGCATGTGCTGTAGAGTATGAAAACTTATTGTCATTGGAATCCTTGTACGTTCTCTTCCTTTTAATGTCTAGCTAGGGGGACAACAATGCCTGTAGAAGAACAGGCCAAACAAAGGAAAAGAATTTCAAGAATGTTGTCCGAAGCATTCAGAGGAGACTAGCTCCCCTTGCTCCTTGGAAAAATCTCAGATTTCACTAAACTGAAAAAAAAATCGATGTCGTTATATGACCCCTTCCCAGTAACTACTGAGCACCGCAAGATTATATCCTCATAATCCCCCTGGGAAGTGGAAAAATATTACAATCTCCATTTTACATGTAATGAAACTGAGGCACAGAGACATTAACTAGCTTTTCCCAGGGCAAACAGGGAGTCGGTGGCAGAGGTGGGAACTGAAGCCAGGTGTCCTCAGACTAACTGACTCACAAACCCTTATTTTTCCCTGAACCGCCCTGCGACTTCAGTTGCAGACTAACCTGAACACAAAAAGAACAGGAGTACTTGTGGCACCTTAGAGACTAACAAATTTATTAGAGCATAAGCTGAAGTGGGTTGTAGCCCACGAAAGATTATGCTCTAATAAATTTGTTAGTCTCTAAGGTGCCACAAGTACTCCTGTTCTTTTTGCGGATATAGACTAACACGGCTGCTACTCTGTAACCTGAACACAGCTTCTTTCATGTGTCTGTTGTATGTCTACACTACGGGATTAATCCGAATTTATATAATTCGAATTTAGGAAACCGATTTTATAAATTCGAATGTATTCGGCCACACTAGGCACCATTAATTCGGTGGTGTGCGTCCAAGCTACCGTAGTAGCATCGATTTCCAGAGCATTGCATTGTAGGTAGCTTTCCCATAGCTATCCCATAGTTCCCGCAGTCTCCACCCCCCTTGGAATTCTGGGTTGAGACCCCAGTGCATGATGGGGCAAAAAACATTGTCGCAGGTGGTTCTGGGTACAGCCTCCCCCTCCCTCCCTGAAAGCAATGGCAGACAACCATTTCGCGCCTTTTTTCCTGAGTGAACTCTGCAGACTCCATTCCGCAGCAAGCATGGATCCCGCTGTGCTCCAGAACGCAGTCATGAACATTGTAAACACCTCACGCGTTCTCGTGGAGTTTATGCTTACCCAGGACCAGAAAAAAGAGGCGAGGAGGAGGAGGCGGCGACTGCAGCGCAGCGACAAGCGCGAGGAGGACATGGACATGGACCGTGAATTCTCTCAGACCGCGGGCCCCGGTGCTTTGGAGATTATGATGTTAATGGGCCAGGTTATAGGCTTGGAACGCCGATTCTGGGCCCGGGAAACAAGCACAGACTGGTGGGACCGCATAGTGCTGCAGGTGTGGGACGATTCCCAGTGGCTGAGAAACTTTCGCATGCGTAAGGGCACTTTCATGGAACTTTGTGACTTGCTTTCCCCTGCCCTGAAGCGCCAGAATACCAAGATGAGAGCAGCCCTCACAGTTGAGAAGCGAGTGGCGATAGCCCTGTGGAAGCTTGCAACGCCAGACAGCTACCGGTCAGTCGGGAATCAATTTGGAGTGGGCAAATCTACTGTGGGGGCTGCTGTGATGCAAGTAGCCAAAGCAATCACGGAGGTGCTGCTACGAAAGGTAGTGACTCTGGGAAATGTGCAGGTCATAGTGGATGGCTTTGCTGCAATGGGATTCCCTAACTGTGGTGGGGCGATAGATGGAACCCATATTCCTATCTTGGCACCGGAGCACCAGGGTACCCAGTACATAAACCGCAAGGGGTACTTTTCAATGGTGCTGCAAGTACTTGTGGATCACAAGGGACGTTTCACCAACATCCATGTGGGCTGGCCGGGAAGGGTTCATGACGCTCGCGTCTTCAGGAACACCAATCTGTTTAAACGGCTGCAGCAAGGGACTTACTTTCCGGACCAGAAAATAACCGTTGGGGATGTTGAAATGCCAATTGTTATTCTTGGGGACCCAGCCTACCCCTTAATGCCATGGCTCATGAAGCCATACACAGGCAGCCTGGACAGGAGTCAGGAGTTGTTCAACTACAGGCTGAGCAAGTGCAGAATGGTGGTAGAATGTGCATTTGGCCGTTTAAAAGGTCGCTGGCGATCCTTACTGACTCGCTCAGACCTCAGCCAAACCAATATCCCCATTGTTATTACTGCTTGCTGTGTGCTTCACAATCTCTGTCAGAGCAAGGGGGAGACCTTTATGGCAGGGTGGGAGGCTGAGGCAAATCGCCTGGCTGCTGATTACTCGCAGCCAGACACCAGGGCGATTAGAAGAGCACACCAGGAAGCGCTACGCATTAGGGAAGCTTTGAAAACCAGTTTCATGACTGGCCAGGCTACAGTGTGAAATTTCTGTTTGTTTATCCTTCCTGAAAACCCGCCCCCTTTATTGACTCATTCTCTGTAAGGAACCCACCCTCCCCCTTCCCCCAGCTTGCTTTCAAAGGAAATAAAGTCACCATTGTTTAAAAATCATTTATTCTTTATTAATTGATTATAAAAAGAGGGAGAGAACCTGAGTGGGGTTTGGGAGGAGGATCAGTGGGAAGGAAAAGCCCACTAAAAAAAGGTTAAAAAAATGGCAGCCTTTTGCTTGGGCTGCCCACTGGGGTGGAATGGGAGGGTGTACGGAGCCTCCCCCCCCCCCCGTGTTCTTACACGTCTGGGTGAGGAGGCTATGGAACATGGTGAGGAGGTAGGGGGGTTATACAGGGGCTGTAGTGGCACTCTGTTCTCCAGCAGCCGTTCCTGAAGCTCCACCAGACGCCGGAGCATGTCTGTTTGCTCACGCAGCAGCCCCAGCGTTGCATCCCGACTCCTCTGATCTTCCTGCCGCCACCTCTCATCTCGAGCGTCTCTCCTCTCCTCACGTTGGTCCCTTCTGTCCTCATGTTGGTCCCTCATGTCCTCACGTTGGTCCCTCCTGTCCTCACGGTCACTGGCTTCTTTCCTATACTTGCAAACCGTCTAGTTCCACTCATTCAGATGAGCTCTTTCACTCCTGGTGGATTGCATGATTTCGGCAAACATCTCTTCTCTCGTCTTTTTTTTACGACGCCTTATCTGGGATAGCCTTCGGGAAGGAGGAGGGAGGCTTGAAACATTTGCAGCTGCTGGAGGGAGTGAAAAAAGGAGAGAATTTTTTTAAAAGATACATTTTTCAGAACAATGCTTATACTCTTTCACGGTGAATACTATTCACATTACATAGCACATGTGATTTCTGTGCAAGGTCGCATTTTGCTCTTAATATTGAGTGCCTGTGGGTTTGCTGCTAGAGATCACAGACGCAGGTCCGGGCAACAGAATTCAGCTTGCATGCTGCCATGGTAAGCCACTGTCTTTAGGCTTCTGCGCCCTGCTTTCCCACATACCAAGCAAAGCCCGTTGTGCTGCAGTTTTCCTGTTAACCTTCAGCAGCAGAAAACAAGCTAACACCCCCCCCACCATCCAATTCTCTGGGATGAGTGCTTTCTCCCTCCCCCCACCACGTGGCTGGTATCAGGGAAGATCCCTGCAGGAACCAAACTAACACCCCCCCCCCCGCCATGAATTCTCTGGGATGAGTGCTTTCTCCCTCCCCCCACCAAGTGGCTGGTATCATGGAAGATCCCTGCTAGCAAAACGCGAAAAGCTCTGGGCCAATCCTCCCCCCCCCTTTGCACTTGGCTAAATGCAGGGAAGGATTTCTTTTCAGCCACAGGCAAACAGCCCAGTAGGAACGGCCACCTCTGTCCCCTTAATTAAATTCCCTTATTTCAACCAGGTTACCCTAAGCGATATCACTCTCCTGAGGATTACACAGCAAGATAAAGAACGGATGTTGCTTGAATGCCAGCAAACACCGGGACCATACGCTGCCAGGCTCTGTCAGGCAATGATACCAGATTACTTGCTACTAGCATGGCGTGGTCAAGTGTCCTACCATGGAGGACGGAATAAGGCTGCACTTCCCAGAAACCTTGTGGCAAGGCTTTTGGAGTACCTCCAGGAGAGCTTCATGGAGATGTCCCTGGAGGATTTCCGCTCCATCCCCAGACATGTTAACAGACTTTTCCAGTAGCTGTACTGGCTGCGAATGCATCCCAAGTGCTCAGGGCAAATTAATCATTAAAAATGCTTGCTTTTAAAACATGTTTTATATTTTAAAAGGTAAACTCACCTGAGGTCCCTTCCATGGGGTCATGGTCTTGGGTACTGGCTTCGGAGGCTTGGGAGGGTACTTCAGTCAGGGTGAGAAACAGATCCTGGCTGTTGGGGAGAACGGAGAGCTGGGTGCTCTCTGCCAGCTCGTCCTCCTCCTCCTCCTCTTCCCCTTCCACGGAATCATCAGGTGTACCTGATGAGATTATCCCCATCTCGGAATCCACAGTCAGAGGTGGGGTAGTGGTGGCGGCCCCCCCTAGAAATGCATTTAGCTCGGCGTAGAAGCGGCATGTCCGCGGCTCTGACCCGGAGCGACCGTTTGCCTCCTTTGCTTTTTGATAGGCTTGTCTGAGCTCCTTAACTTTCATGCGGCACTGTAGTGAGTCCCTATTGTGGCCTCTCTCCATCATGCCCTTGGAGATTTTTTCAAATGTTTTGGCATTTCGTCTTTTGGAACGTAGTTCTGCTAGCACAGAATCATCTCCCCATACAGAGATCAGATCCAGTACCTCCCGTACGGTCCATGCTGGTGCTCTTTTTCGATTATCAGCCTGCATGGTTACCTGTGCTGATGAGCTCTCTGTGGTCACCTGTGCTCTCCACGCTGTGCAAACAGGAAATGAAATTCAAATGTTCCCGGGGCTTTTCCTGTCCACCTGGCCAGTGCATGCGAGTTCAGATTGCTGTCCAGAGCGGTCACAATGGTGCACTGTGGGATAGCTCCTGGAGGCCAATAACATCGAATTGCGGCCACACTAACCTTAATTCGGATCAACAATACCGATTTTGACGCTACTCTTCCCTCTTCCACTCGGCTGGTTGCTGATTAACCTTCCCCAGTCGGAGCTGCCTTCAGGGGACCTGAAGGGTAAGATTCATTTCGTCGCAGCAGCAACATGTGGGAGGTAGAAATTTGGTGGCTGTATAGAAGGAGACACCATGGAGACGCGGGTTGTTCACGGTTTTTGGATAGTGAATGACCTAGGTAACTGGTCTCGAATTTTCAAAGCATTCCACGGGAATTAGACACTCATTGCGCATTAAGCCCAAATCATAATCTTAAACTGTGCAGCACTGATTTCCCTAACTGTAGCTTGTAGGAATGTATGGCTCCCAAATCGCCAGCTCACAGGTGCAGCACACTGCCCTGGAACTACGAGGCTGGAGCTGTTTACACCCCCGCGTTTGTGTTTGGGAAAACTTCTTGGCTGATTTGATCATCACCCTCGCAGCTGGTGTTCACGTGCACAAGAGATGGGTTTGCTATCTTATGTAATTGTACACTGCATGTTTTCTTCATGCACAAGAATGTAACCACTAAGAAGTGTTGTAAACAAAGTAAGGAAAGAATAAAAACCCCAGGAAAAGTTTTCCTGGAGGCTTTTGGCTTGAGGCTTTTAAAGCTCTCTGGCTACCACAAACCTGGTGTTCTATTTCCTTTCCTGTGTCGTCGCCACAGCTGGTGACCCCGACGTGATAACCCCCTGCTCACCGGCTGGACATGCCGAGTGCGCCCCCGCGGCCGTTTGCCGCCCCTGATTCGTGAGTATGGGGGGGGGACGACTTTCCAGTGCCCAGAAGGAGCACGCAAGAGAGTTACAAAAGATTATACGGCAACGATCATGTGTCGTTGTCCCGGTCGCTCATATTGAGGACCTTCTAAAGGAAATAGATCGCCAGTGCCCCTGGTATCCTGACTGCGGGTCGTTACAGCTTTTTGATGGGCTACGGATTGGGATCATCTTGTATAGTGAACCCCGTGCCCCAGTTCAACACCTGCTGCTCTGGCAGCATTGTAAGGAGGCGCTGGAGGGGTTCGGCCCCGACAGCCCCAAGCCGGTTTCCCTTTTGTCCCCAGGTGATCGGCCACCCCCCTCCTACCCGCAGCTGACCCTCCCTGCGCCGCCGCCCACGGCGGATCCCCCCTGCCCACCGGTCGGGCGGGGGGGTGCTGTCGCCGTGGCGGTGCAGGCAGCGCGCGAGGCTGGTCTCTTGACCGACGAGGAATCCAGCTGTGGGTTCGAGGCGTTTCCCGTCTCTGGGCGGGATAATGGAAATGGTGGGCAGATAGTGGACTGGGAGGCTCTCCCCTACTCGGTTCTGCGCGAACTCCGGGGGATCTTGTAAGGTGTGTCAAATGGTTATCACTTGCTGCCCCAAGATTGGAAAGACATGTGTCGCATGGTGCTGTCTCCCGCGCAATACGTTGTGTGGGATAGTGAGTACCAGCGAGAGGCGCTTGCGGCGGCAGCACAAGGTGGGGGGGCCTATCTTGCTGAGCAGTTATATGGCGCGGGGCAGTTTTGGGGCATCCCCCAGCAGGCGGAGGGCACGCCCCGGGCAGCTTATCCCTGGTGGTCTAGTGGTTAGGATTCGGCGCTCTCACCGCCGCGGCCCGGGCATTTTTGGCGGGAGTGCCGGGCCCCTGGGGGGTGGGGCCGTGATTTATTAACACAGTTTACTGCCACCATCCATATTGATGATTAGGCGTACGGCCCTCCCGCTCCGTTGGCTCACTGACGAGCCCGTATGGGTTGCGCAGTGGCCGCTTCCTCTGGACAAGCTGGAGGCCCTCCAGCACTTGGTCAGTGACCAGCTACGGGCAGGGCATTTGGAGGAGTCCACTAGCCCCTTTAATACCCCCGTGTTTGTAAGCACAAAAGAAATAGTTACACCTTGTATAGAAATTGATGTGGCTAGTGTTGTGGAAATTGAATTGTGGATAGGGTGTGCATTTTCCCCAGAATATGTGCAGTGTATATTGTAGCAGAGGTAAAGGAAATGCAAACCTACCAATATAGGTTGTGTTATCTTTTTCAGATCACTGTGTGTTTGAAAGCAATGACTGACTACCCAGAAGGGGTAGACCTCTGTTCTTTTGTTTTTCAGGTCATCAGAGAAAACGGATGCCAGCTGAACAGCATTCAATGTACCATGCATTCACTGGCACAATAGGAATTATTTTTGTGTTTTATGGCCAAAATTGTTGTTAAAAATTGCATACCAACAGTCTTTGGAAGCAAGGATATGGAAGGTTAACCCACTCCCCATATTGCCCATGGGATCCTTCTGGCTACCTCAGATTTCTAGCCAGACGGCTGGGGAGGGAGGAAAGCAATTAGACACCTGAGGTTGTACCGAGTGCACTCCTCAAAAGTGGGTGTGCTTGTCCTGGTTTGTTGCTCCAAAGCTCTGTAATAAAGTTATTTTACTGGAAGGGTGTACATGGCATACATTGAATAATAAGACTAATGTACTGTATAAAGGCAATGTGTATGTGTTCATTGTTGGGAAAAGGTGTATGAGTGAAGAGTGGAAGTTTCCTTTGTAGGTTAAAAGAAGCTGAGAAAGGGAGAAGAGGAAAAAGCACAGAATGAGTTAACTGAGAGGAAAATACAGCTAGCAGGCTCATCCAAGGTCACAGCCAAAACTTGGCTGACCCCCAAGAAAAGGGGGGGGCTTGAATGTGCCCAAGCAGCTGTATTTTCTGAAAAACACTGCCAGGCATTAATGAAATGTGTTAGGTTTTTTTCAAAGGTAGAGAAGTGCTACCCAAAGACCCTAGCACCCCTGCCATTCATTGAAACCAGGAGACTGAGTCTATGTAAAGTCCATCAACGAAAGACTGCTTTGGCTCCATGCTGGAAAGGCCCTTTCCAAGTCCTGTTAGCCACCAACACTGCTGTGAAGTGCCAAGGACTGACTGCCTGGACCCATGCTTTTCACTGTAAAAAGACCCCTCCACCTCGGGAGGACTTTCTGACTGATGATTAGCCTATTTCTTCTTTTAGCTCTGCTGTGCCTTCTGGACAGCAGGAAAAAGGGAAAAAGGACAAGGTGAAGTGCTAGTAACCTCTCCCTTGTCCACTAACAGACCTACTGTTGCTTTGAATTTTTCTAGAAGAAGCAAAACCATTACAGGGTGATGTGCTAGTAACCTCTCCCCTGTATGATGCTGAACCATGACTGTTTCAGGAAAAGAGAAGAAGGAACACTTGCTTCATTGAAACCACAAAGTCCAGGAATTCCTGACTACAAGAGACATTAAGAACTGACCCTGGTGAAGAAACAAAGAATTATACACTGGCAGGAAGAAACTTGTGGAACCCATTCTTGGGAACGTGGTATTGATTGGATTTTGGGGTTTATTCTACAGGCTGCGCCCTGTGTTTTGGATAAGTCCCTCAGCATGTATTGCCCTCCCTAATTGGATTTTAAATGATAAGTACCAAAGGCACCTTTTTGCCATTGCCCCTGCCATTTTTTCTATTACACTATTACCCCTGTAACACATCCAAATACAGACAATGACCCAGAAGTTGCTGACAGAGATGGTATTGAATATCACTGAGGCTGGGAAGGTATTGCAGTGGGATCTAGCATGTTCAGAAATTCAGGATTTCCTGAATGACTAGCTAATGGCCATTCAAAATGATCTAGAGCATCAGGCTTGGCCCACTGCCCTTACAGACACACCAGGAGTACCATCTGATCTGTGGCCATGGAGACATACTTGGAGACTTTCTGGGTGGAAGTGCAGACGTTCTCAGTGCTCCTTCCAAGCATATGGACCGGTTGAGAGGGTGTGGGCTCCCACATACCGAATCCTGCCGGGCCCATGGGGAGGATGCATGTGGAATTGGGTAATTCACCAAGACATCTGAGAAATTAGAGTACCTGGTATGCCCAATCGATTTTTAGTCAGTGCTGCTGGGATTACACCTGACATTTAAATAGGGTTAAGTATTCTATGGATATTTTGGCCATTAGAACCCCCACAGCTTCAGTGTATTTGTAAACTGAAGCCAGGAGAAGTTGTTACTTTTCATGACTACGTTTGCTGGGAGGGTAGGGGACAAGGAACTATCCTGACAGGACACTTACTTTTTTAAGCTAATGACAGCTGTGTGTATGTTAATGACACCACATTACAAGACATCTGGGTTTGCCTGGCACAAGTATTAAACCAATTTGATTTCTGCCTGGCCGTTGCCCCGGAAATGCAAGGTCTGTTAAGTACCTGCCTTGTTCCTGTCTGCAAACCACCCAGCAACATCTGGGGTGTGAGACAGTAAAAGAAATGTGTTGTTTTAAGCTTACTGATAATGGTAATTGCATGCAATAGCAAATTGATATGCTGAAATGTTATGTTCAAGCTATCCGCCAGGACGTTTTTCCTCCTTGGTGGGATTATATTTAGTCATAGCTACCCTTAGAGTGGATAAAAACCCTTTTATAGTAAGGGGTTTTAGTTTTGGTTTTTGGTGTTTCATTTTGCTGCTTTGTTTAGTGTATACCCAATTTAGTGGCATTGTGTATGCTACCCTGCGAAGGTGCTCCGTCTAAACACCGCATATAGAATAAAACAGGGGGGGATGTAGGAATGTATGGCTCCCAAATCGCCAGCTCACAGGTGCAGCACACTGCCCTGGAACTACGAGGCTGGAGCTGTTTACACCCCCGCGTTTGTGTTTGGGAAAACTTCTTGGCTGATTTGATCATCACCCTCGCAGCTGGTGTTCACGTGCCAAGAGATGGGTTTGCTATCTTATGTAATTGTACACTGCATGTTTTCTTCATGCACAAGAATGTAACCACTAAGAAGTGTTGTAAACAAAGTAAGGAAAGAATAAAAACCCCAGGAAAAGTTTTCCTGGAGGCTTTTGGCTTGAGGCTTTTGGCTTGAGGCTTTTAAAGCTCTCTGGCTACCACAAACCTGGTGTTCTATTTCCTTTCCTGTGTCGTCGCCACAGTAGCTTTTACCCTAAATCCTAAGGCTTTTCTCCATTGTCTCCCCTAACCCTACCCTTAATTCCTTTCGAGTTAGGTGCATAATTCCCTTAAATTTCTTTGAAATTCAATCCTTTCACTGCAATGGGTTTTCACAGGTCAAGTGCAATTCAAGGGTGTCACTGAGCTTGATTGTCTTGTTGCAGGTGCTGCACTGGGCGACTCAGTCGGTCTGGTCCAAGGTACTCGAAGTGTCTGGGTCAGTAGGAGAGACTGTGACACTCAGCTGTTCCTACAATGCCAGTGACACTGCTGGCGTCTCTCTCTTTTGGTACCGCCGGTTTCCTAACCAAGCCCCTCAGTACACTCTCCGGAGAGGAACAAAAGCATACAGCGATACTGCAGATTTCGCCCAGGAGAGGTTTTCCTCTCAGGCAGACGAGAGCTCGTCAGAATTGAACATCACAGCCCCGGAGCTGGCGGACACAGGGGTGTATTACTGCGCCCTGCAGCGCCCACAGCGAGAGAATCTCTTAGCAGAGCTCTGCAAGCCCCCGCCCCCCCACCTTGCTGCAGTCAGGGCCGGCTCTAGCTTTTTTGTTGCCCCAAGCAGCAAAAAAAAGCGCCGCCCCGAGCCCCCCCCCGAGCGCCGCCCCCCCCCCGAGCGCCGGAGCCCGCCCCCCGAGCGCCGCCAGAACCCCCCCCAGCGCCAAGCCCCGCGCCGCTCCCCCCCGCGCCCAGCGCCGCGCGCCGGAGCCCGCCCCCCGTGCCGAGCGCCGCCGGAACCCCCCCCCCCAGCGCCGAGCGCCGCGCCGCCGGAGCGCCCTCCCCCCCCCCGGAATGCCGCGCCACGCTCCCCCCCGCCGCCCCTTACCAGGTGCCGCCCCAAGCATGTGCTTGGGTGCCTGGTGCCTGGAGCCGGCCCTGCCTTCAGTGGTTGTTGCAGACGTTAAAACGGACAGCAGAGGCGTGAAACAGACTGAGTACTGACGCTGCTTAACGATACAACTCCCCTTAACAGTTACATGTTTATTTAAAGAGCTAATTTAAATATCACCCTTGTATAATATAATGGGCATGATGTTTAATTAGGAAATTATTAACACGTCTTTGCCTAGTTTAGGAGATGATTTATATGGTTCTCTGCTTGTTGAGGGAGGGATAGTTCAGTGGTTTGTGCGTTGGCCCCCCCTAAACCCAGGGTTGTGAGCTCAATCCTTTGAGGGGGCCATTTTGGGGAGTGGTCCTGCTTTGAGCAGGGGTTTGGGCTAGATGACCTCCTGAGGCCCCTTCCAACTCTGATATTCTATAGCAGTGTGTATGTGTGTGGGGGAAATTATTTGTAGTAAAATAAGGGATAACATTTTCCATAAAATAGAGACAAAATGAACTACTGTTGGAAATACAAATAAAGAGATAAAATGAGATAAAATGTGAATTAAAAATTTCCTTGAAAAGGGACAATAGACTGTTAAAAAATTCGTTATGTTAACGTATACCGTCCGTTTGCTGAAATGGGGGTAACATATGCAAGTTGAAATATGGGGAAATAGAAATCCCCATTTTTAGGGTAGCAGGGTCCAGCTGCAGTTACCATCTCCCCATGGGTCACACCAATACTCCGATTGTATAGACATTTACATTTTGGTCGGATTTGTATTGAAACTATTTAATTGCAATACTATTTCCCCAAGGATATATGTGGAGAGCCCTGAACTCTAAGCTTGTTGTAGGTGATAAAATCATGACAAAGCATCACTATCTGCTGGTGGAAAATACAACCACAGGTTATCATAAGAAACCTTTCCATGCTAGACTATAGATCTTCACTTTAACTCAGGCTGTGGGCAAAGGCAGCAGAAGAAAGACGAAAATAATTTAAATAATTCTTTCAGGAGTTCTGGCTGGGCATTTCAAAGGAGGTTAACAGAGTGGGGCGCCTCATCCCATTACATTTTTCTTGTGATAGCCCCGGACATTATTGCTGGTAAACATGTTCATCCCCCATCCCAATGATACCTGAGTGTGTCATGAAATATCAACACTCCCTATATGAGTTAGAAGAAACCCCTCTCTTTTATACAACTAGGGAAACTGAGGCATGGAGGACTTTCCATCGTCACACACAGGGTCTGCGGCAGAGCAGGTCTCTGAGTCCCAGAGCAGACCCTTGTCCACAAGCCCATCCCCCTCCCCTTAACAGCACTAATATTTCAGCTGCAGGCTGACCTCAACCCCCTGCATCTGCGGTGAGTTCCCCGAACTCCCTCTTCCTCTCAGCTGGTTTCTAGTGAATTTCCGCAGTTGTAGCTGCCCTCACAGACGTGAAGTTTATGTTCCTCTGAGACAGCGGCAGGAGCTGGGAGTTTGAAACTTGATCGTTATAGATAGAAGATACTATGTAGACGTGTTTTATTCTCAGCATTTGGATATTCAATCTCCTAGGTAACTGGTCTGAGATTTCAAAGAAGCCTAAGGGAGCCGGACACTCAATTCCCATTGAACCATAAACCTATCCCTGTACTTAAGCGTTACCCTAGACTGTAACCAAAACGCGAATGCTACACCCCGACCCTCACCATAACCCTAAACCCTTATTCTTACCCTCTCCTTAATCCTAACAGTAAACGCTAATCCTGCCTCCGCTTATAACAGTAATTCCTATGGAGTCAGGCGCCTAAAACCTCTTTGAAATTCTCTTAAACTGCAATGTAGGTGGAATCATTTCCATGTCTCAACTACAGGTGAAACGTCCATGAATCTGTTTGTCTTTTTTTGAGGTGCTGCGTTCGGTAACTCGGTTCAGTCCAACGAACCCGAAGTGTCTAGATCAGTTGGAGGTTCTGTGACACTCAGCTGTTCTTACACCACGAGCGCTGACTATGTCTATCTCTATTGGTACCGTCAGTATCCGAACCAAGCTCCGCAGTACATTCTCTATAGAGGAGCGAAGTCCGCTAGCGGCCAAAGCCACACCGCAGATTTCGCCCAGCAGAGGTTTTCGTCCCAGGCTGATGACAGCTCCACAGTTCTGAGCATCGCAGCCCTGGAGCTGGCGCACAGCGCGGTGTATCTCTGCGCCCTGTGGAGAGCACAGTGACAGAGCCACATAGGAGATCCGTACAAAAACCCTCCCTTCCCAGCTGCCGAGAATGTTGTGCACATTGAGGTTGGAAGCGGAGGCCCTCGGAAGTTTTGCTGCACTGTTAAAAACACATATTCTGGCTCGGATGTGGTGCTGTCAGATTACTCCTTCCTAATCTCTCCAAAGCGCCAATTTTTTATTCAAACAGCTGCATTAAAACAGTGGCTTCCATATGAGGAAAGAGAAATAAAACTGGGACTTTTCAGCTTGGAAAAGAGACGACTAAGGGGGATATGATAGAGATCTCTAAAATCACGACTGTGTGAATAAAGTAAATAGAGAAGTGTTATTTATTCTTCTCTTAACACAAGACTCAGGGGTCACGGAATGAAATTAATAGGCAGGAGGTTTAAAACAAATAAAAAGAAGTATTTCTTCACGCAATGCACAGTCAACCTGTGGAACTCCTTGCCAGAGGATGTTGTGAAGGCCAAGACTATAACAGGGTTCAAAAAAGAACTAGATAAGTTAACGGAGGATAGGTCTATCAGTGGCTATTAGCCAGGATGGGCAGGGATAGTGTCCCTAGCCTCTGTTTGCCAGAAGCTGGGAATGGGCGACAGGGGATGGATCACTTGATGATTATTTGATCTGTTCATGCCCTCTGGGGCACCTGGCATTGGCCACTGTCGGTAGACAGGACACTGGGCTAGATGGATCTTTGGTCTGACGACAGTATGGCCATTCCTATGTTCTTATGACTCTCAACCTTTCCAGACTATTCTTACCCCTTTCAGGAGTCTGATTTGTCTTGCGTACCCCAAGTTACACCTCACTTAAAAACTACTTTATTAGAAAATCAGACATAAAAATACAAGTTTCACAGCCCACTATTACTAAAAAATTTCTTTTTATTTTTACAATTATAAAAATCAATCAATTGGAATATAAATATCGCACTTACATGTCAGCGTCTAGAATATAGATCAGTATAAACAAGTCATTGTCTGTATGAAATTTTAGTTTGTACTGACTTCGCTAGTAGCCTATTGTAAAACTAGATCAATATCTAGATGAGTTGATGTACCGCCAGGAAGATCTCTGCATACTCACAGGTGTACCCCTACCCCTGGCTGAGAAAGACTGCATTAAAATGCCACCACTGGAGAATATAAATGGCAGGGGTCTCGTTAAGAAACTTATTTAAAGTATTTTCTCACCATTTATTGGGGTTCTTTGTAATATAATAAATAATGTAAATATGCTAATTCGTTGCAAAATGGAGGTTAAAACTGGTCGGTAAAATAATTGTAATAAAATAGCTCTTTGTAAATGCGTGTAAGGGAAATACATTATTGGCTCCTAATGTTCTAGAACTAAAGCACCGTTCAAGCATCAGACAAGGTTCTGTTTCGATGTCATTTGTTAGAAAATCCTTATTCCCTCGCATTTCTTTTCAATAATGCCTATGATTAAAATAATGCCTTCCAGGTATATTGTGTAAGCAGCTGCATGCTCTGTTGAAAACTGTGACTACTTATTGTCTTTTGAAATCCCTCTGTGTTCCCTCGTTTTAAGTTCTAGCGAGGGGGGAAATAAAATATAATTATTTGAATTTTTTGGTCTGAAAACTGAAAGGAGACAAAGAGAGTTAGATGTCTAGCTTTCCTTCCTCCCTGGACCAGGTCAAAAATCATTGAATTGCAAAAAAATCGACGTATATGACCCAGTAATTACTGAAAATCGCTTAATATCGATCTTCATAGTCTCCCTGGGAGGTGGGGGAATATTACAATCTCTATTTTACATATAGGGAAACTGAGGCATAGAACGATTAACTGCCTCGTCCAAGCGCAAACAGGGAGCCAGGTCGGAACTGGGAACCGAACCTATGTGTCTTCAATCCCAGGCCAAAAACCGACTCACAAACCCTCCGTCTTCCCTGAACCGCCCCGCGATTTCCGCTGCAGATTAACCTGGACACAGCTTGTTGCCTGTGTCTGTTACCAGCCGCCTAAACTCCTCCCTCTTCCACTCGGCTGGTTGCTGATTAACCTTCCCCAGTCGGAGCTGCCTTCAGGGGACGTGAAATTTAGATTTATTTTGTCGCAGCAGCAATACGAGAGTAGAAGTTTGGTGGCTGTAGGAGACACCATGGAGACGCGGGTTATTTTCTGGTTTTGGATAGTGAATCTCCTAGGTAACCGTTTTCAAATTTTCAGAGGATTCTACGGGAATTAGACACTCATCGCTGATTAAACCAGAAGCATAATCTTAAACCGCGCAGCATAGATTAGATTACCCTAACATTAGCCTTTACCTTAAACCTTTTCTCCATTGTCACCCCCTAACCCTACCCTTAATTCCTCTGTAGTTAGGTGCATAATTCCCTTAAATTTCTTTGAAACTCACTCCTCAAACTGCCGTGCACTTGGAACCGTTTCCATGGGTCAAGTGCAATTGAAAGTGTGTCCCCCTGAACTTGATGGTCTTGTTGCAGGTGCTGAACTGGGCGACTCGGTCGGTCCGGTCCAAGGTACTCGAAGTTTCTGGGTCAGTAGGAGAGACTGTGACACTCAGCTGTTCCTACAATGCCAGTGACACTGCTGGCGTCTCTCTCTTTTGCTACAGCCGGTTTCCTAAGAGAGCCCCTCAGTACATTCTCTGCAGAGAGACAAAGCCACACAGCGCTTGCAGCGATACTGCAGATTTCGCCCAGGAGAGGTTTTCCTCCTAAGGCCGACGAGAGCTCCACACATTACAGCCCTGGAGCTGGCGGACACAGCGGTGCATTACTGCGCTCTGCAGAGCGCACAGGGAGAGAATCTCTTAGCAGAGCTCTGCAAACCCCCGCCCCCCAGCCTTGCTGCAGTGGTTGTTGCAGACACTGAAACGGGCAGCAGAGGCGTGAAGCAGACTGAGTACTGACGCTGCTTAACGATACAACTCCCCTTAACAGTTACATGTTTATTTAAAGAGCTAATTTAAACATCACCCTTGGATAATATAATGGGCATGATGTTTAATTAGGAAACTATTGACAGGTCTTTGCCTAGCTTAGGAGATGACCTGTATCGGTGTAGTGGGGTGGGGGAAATCATCTGCAGTAAAATAAGGGTTAAAATGTTGGATAAAAATAGAGACAAACCGAACTACTGTTTGAAATACAAATTGAGATAAAATGTGAATTGAAAATTGCATTGACAAACGGACAATAGACGGTTAAAATTCTCTTTACTTTAACAGTCTACTGTCCGTTTGGTGAAATGGGGGTAAAATATTCAAGTTAAAATATGGGGAAATAGTTAGAAATACCCATTTGTGAGTGGTGGGGTCCAGCTGCAGTGAGTAACCAACTGTCCAGGGGTCACATCAATACTCCCGTTATAGAGACGTTTGCATTGTGGGTCGATTTGTTTGGAAACTATTCTTTACCCAAGAATATATGTGAGAACCGTGAATTCAAAAATCATGTGGTACGTGGTAAAATCATGGCAAAGCACCGCCATCTGCTGGTTGAAAATATAAACACAGGTTCTCATTGGAAACCCTTCCACGCTCTGTTTCAGAGTACAAGCCGTGTTAGTCAGTATCCGCAAAAAGAACAGGAGTACTTGTTGAGATGAACTATCATCAGCAGGAGAGAAAAAAAACTTTTGAAGTGATAATCTATGGGCCATCTTGATTATCACTTCAAAAGTTTTTTTTCCCCTCCTGCTGCTGCTGCTGCTGATGCTCATCTCACTTGATTGGTTATTTCCCCATGTTAAAGTATCCTCACACCCAGGGCCGGCTCTAGAATTTTTGCCGCCCAAAGCAAAAACAATTTTGCCCCCCCCCCGTTTTTTAATTACCCCACCCCCAGTCCCGCCTCAACTCCGCCCCTTCCCCAAATCCCCAGCCCTGCCTCCTCCCCCCAGGCTCTCAAGCCTAGGAGGGAGGGAGGGAGGGAGGGAGGGGGAGAAGCGGCGCCCGCGCCGCGGCCACTCGGGATCTCCCCCTCCCTCCCAGGTTTGAGAGCCTGGGAGGGAGGGCGAGTAGCGGCGCGCGAGCGGCAGCGGAGGTGAGCTAGGGCGGCCGGGGCACATTTTTAGGGGTGGCATTCTGGCGCCGGCCATGCCGCCCCTAAAAATGTGCGCCCCCAAGCACCAGCTTGTTTTGCTGGTGCCTAGAGCCGGCCCTGCTCACACCTTCGTGTCAACTGTCCAAAATGGACCATCTTGATTATCACTTCAAAAGTTTTTCTCCCCTGCTGTTAATAGCGTCTCTTAATTAATTAGCCTCTTACAGTTGGCATGGCTACTTCCACCTTTTCATGTTCTCTGTATGTATAAATATCTTCTTGCTGTACGTTCTATTCTATGCATCCGAAGAAGTGGGCTGTAGCCCACGAAAGCTTATCTCAAATAAATTTGTTAGTCTCTAAAGTGCCACAAGTACTCCTGTTCTTCTTCCATGCTCTGTATCTTCGGTTTCACTCAGGCTGCCGGCAAAGGCAGCAGAGGAAAGACGAAAAAGATTTAAAATAATTCTTTCAGGAGTTCTGGCTGGGCATTTCAAATGAGGTTAATGGAGTTGGGTGCCTCATTCCATTACATTTGCTGTGATAATCCCAGATATTATTGCTGGTAAACATATTCATGCCCCATCCCACTGACACCTGGGTGCGACCAGAAATCTGAACAGTCCCTATATGAATTAGAAAAAAAACCCTCCCTATTTTACAGCTAGGGAAACTGAGGCATAGAGGATTACACATCGTCACATACACACACAGGCTGTGGCAGAGCTGGTCTCTGAATCCCAGAACAGACCCTTGTCCACAAGCCCATCCCTCTCCCCTTAAGAACACCAATATCTCAGCTGGAGTCTGACCTGAACCCACTGTGTTTCCTGGATCTGCGCTGAGTTCCCCCAAACTCCCCCATCTTCTTCTTCCTCGGTTTCTAGTGAATTTCCGCAGTTGTAGCTGCCCTCACAGACGTGAAGTTTATGTTCCTCTGAGGCAGCGGCAATAGCTGGGAGTTTGAAACTTGGTCGGTATAGATAGAAGATACTATGGAGACGTGTTTTATTCTCAGCATTTGGATATTTCTCCTAGCGAACTGGGTTGGGATTTCAAAGAGGCCTAAGGAAACTAGACACTCAATTCCCATTGAACCGTAAACCTAACCACATACTTAACCCTTACCCAAGACTGTAACCAAAATGCGAATGCTACAATCTGACAGTTCACCCTCATCATAACCCTAAACCCTACCCCTGCCCTAGGGGGTGTAGAAGTACAGCCCGCCAGCCCAGTCTCTTCCCTAAAGAACCTACAGTCTAAGGGTGACTACCCGTCTCTGCCACTGAGCTGCTATATGAACTTGGGCAAGTCCTTTCTACTCTCTGTGCATGTTTCCCTCCCATCCCCTTGTCTGCCTTTCCCTGCTGCGCAGGTAATCCCTTAGGGGCAGGGAGCCTTTGTGGCTGTTTGTTTTTAAAGCGCCTATCACGCTGCCTAGGGAGGCCCGTAGGCGGTTGCTGGAATAATGACAGTGCGGTACCAGCCTGTTCTGGAGATGGGACACCAGGGCCAACGGATCGGCCAAGCCATTCTCGGGCGGGATACACCTGAGGGTAAAACCAGGCCGCGTCCCCATATCCCTTACCCTCTGCTGCCCCTAGCGGCTCTTCCACTCCAACCCCCTTCAGCTGCATCAATCCGCGTTTCACTGAAATCCTGTTTTCATTCGCTTCCCCTCATCTTTTTTTTTCTAATTCCTGATACAATTTTCTGTGCCTGATAGCGAGACAGGCTGGCTCTTCGCCTTGTTATCCTCTTCGGCCAGTGGCTTATAACCATCTCTTTGGTTCCTTGATGTCGGTGTGCGCCCGCTACATAAATATTGCTTAACCCCGGAGAGCACAACAGAGAGGGAAATCCATGAATTATGGGGACAGAGCCTTAACTGGTAGAAACCGAACCAGCTGCCCGGATTTAAATGCGGCTCCACTGATTTGCATCAGCTATGGCTCTGACCGTGGTCTCCAGTGGAACTATGGCCAGTTTGCTCCGGGTGGGGAACCGGCCCAATGACTCTGATGAAACCCAATTAATCTGCACCAGTGGAGGATCTGGCCCGGTGCACTCAGAAGGAAAACCCTTTCCCTCCCCCACCCACTTGCACAGGGTAAATGTACCGAGTTCCTTCCAGCCTGAAGGCCGCCCCTGGAGACTGAGCGGTGTCACAGCGTCACCTCATCCAGGTTCATCTGCCGCCACTTCATTCTGCAGCTGAGTCCCTGACAATGAGCCTGGCCGCTTTGCTGCTTGTGCTGGCTCCAGGTATTCGAGGCTCCGCTCTGAGCAGGGCGCCCCGGGTTGGGATTTCCAAACTCTCGGGGAATGGCTTTTCTGAAAGAAAGGCGCTCCGATAGCACGGGGATGGGCGCCTGTGGGTAGGCAGACGGACAGTGCAGAGGGGAGGATGGGCAGATGGTGCAGAGAGAGAGACAGATGGAGAGACAGCGCAGAGGGATGGGTAGTTGGATGGACAGGCAGACAGCGCAGAGGGAAGGTGGATGGTAGGACAGACGGACAGCGCAGAGGGAAGAATGGACAGATGGACAGACAGCGAAGAGGGAAGGATGGGGAGATGGACAGACAGCGCAGAGGGAAGAGTGGACGGACAGACAGACAGCAAGAGGAAAGGGAGGATTTTCGTTTGCTTGTTTTCTCCTTTTTCTGCACAGAGGTGCATGTATTTTCCTGTCATTGCTGAGCAAGAAAAATGGACTAAAACCAACCTCCTCCCCCCAGGTGCGTTGGGCCAATACACGGTGACCCAGGAGCGGTCCCAGGCCGCTGCCCATGAAGGAGAACCCATCCAGCTCAACTGCTCCTACACGGGCACCGAGTACAGCGTGCATTGGTACCGCCAGCCCCAGGGGGGCCAGCCGCGGTTCGTGGCGCTCCTGTCCTCTAGCGGCAGAGACACCCGAGAGAATTTCACCATGAGCCTGGACACCAAAACCAAAAGCAGCTTCTTGTATCTGAACAGCAGCCGCCTGGAAGACTCGGCTGTGTATCTGTGCGCGCTGGAGCACAGTGCTAGGTGAGCACAGGCAGCCCGTCACAAAACCCGGGGAGGGGACGGGGCAGGGCACAAGGACCCGAGAGAGGAGACAAGCAGAAGTTAGAATAGAACAGAGGATATGAGCACAGAAGAGAAGAAAGGAAAGTAGAACAGAGAGGGCGAGAGGCAATAAGAATAGAATGGAACAGAAGAGAACACATTGGAATGGACCGGAATGGAAGCGATGTGAACAGAATAAAGGGGAGAGAAGAGAAGAGGGATCAGTAATTTAAGGAAGAACCTTGAAGAAACACCTGGAAAATTATAAATCTTTTCACCTTTTCGCCTTCCCCAATTACCTGGATTGGGTGGTTTTGTATCAAAAATAGACTCATAGACTCATAGACTTTAAGGTCAGAAGGGACCAATATGGTCATCTAGTCTGACCTCCCGCATGATGCAGGCCACAAAAGCTGACCCACCCACAACAGAATCTTCCAGCCTGCGACCCCTGCCCTATGCTGCGGAGGAAGGCGAAAAACCTCCAGGGCCTTTGCCAATCTACCCTGGAGGAAAATTCCTTCCCGACCCCAAATATGGCGATCAGCAGAACCCCGAGCATACATGCAAGATTCTACAGCCGGACCCTCATTTTACCCGCGATGGCACGTTAATGCCTAATTGACTAAAATCACGTTATCCCATCAAACCATTCCCTCCATAAATTTATCAAGCCTAATCTTGAAGCCAGAGAGGTCTTTCGCCCCCACCGTTTCCCTCGGAAGGCTGTTCCAAAATTTCACCCCTCTGACGGTTAGAAACCTTCGCCTAATTTCAAGCCTAAACTTCCCCACGGCCAGTTTATATCCATTCGTTCTCGTGTCCACATTACTACTGAGCTGAAATAATTCCTCTCCCTCCTTGGTATTAATCCCTTTGATATATTTAAAGAGAGCAATCATATCCCCCCTCAGCCTTCTTTTGGTTAGGCTAAACAAACCGAGCTCCTCGAGTCTCCTTTCATAGGAAAGGTTTTCCATTCCTCGGATCATCCTAGTGGCCCTTCTCTGTACCCGTTCCAGTTTGAGTTCATCCTTTTTAAACATAGGAGACCAGAACTGCACACAGTACTCCAAATGAGGTCTCACCAGCGCCTTGTATAACGGAAGCAGCACCTCCCTGTCCCTACTAGAAATACCTCGCCTAACGCATCCTAAGATCGCATTAGCTTTTTTCACAGCCACGTCACATTGCCGACTCATAGTCATCCTGCGATCAACCAGGACTCCGAGGTCCTTCTCCTCCTCCGTCACTTCCAACCTATGCGTCCCTAACTTATAACTAAAATTCTTATTAGTCATCCCTAAATGCATCACCTTACACTTCTCACTATTAAATCTCATCCTATTATTGTTACTCCAATTTACAAGGTCATCCAAGTCTCCCTGCAGGATATCCCGATCCTTCTCCGAATTGGCAATACCTCCCAACTTTGTGTCATCCGCAAACTTTATCAGCCCACTCCTACATTCGGTTCCGAGGTCAGTAACGAATAGATTAAATAAAATCGGACCCAAAACCGAACCTTGAGGAACCCCACTGGTGACCTCCCTCCAACCCGACAGTTCACCTTTCAGTACTACCCGCTGCAGTCTCCCCTTTAACCAGTTCTTTATCCACCTCTGGATTTTCATATCGATCCCCATCTTTTCTAATTTAACCAATAATTCCACGTGCGGCACAGTATCAAACGCTTTACTAAAATCTAGGTAAATTAGATCCACTGCATTTCCTTTATCTAGAAGGTCTGTTACTTTCTCAAAGAAGGAGATCAAGTTGGTTTGGCACGATCTTCCTTTCGTAAACCCATGTTATAATTTGTCCCAATTGCCATTCACCTCAAGGTCCTTAACTACTTTTTCCTTCAAAAATTTTTCCAAGACCTTGCATACTACAGAAGTTAAACTAACAGGCCTGTAGTTACCCGGGTCACTTTTTTTCCCCTTCTTGAAAATAGGAACCACATTAGCTATTTTCCAGTCCATTGGTACCACCCCCGAGTTTACAGATTTACAAATAGCTTCCTTGTCCCACAACACTAGCAGATGGGGAAGCATTCTCTGGGGAGACAATCCGGTAACTCAGTCATTCCCATGTGATTTTCCCTGTTGTTCAGGTCAGACACTTTCAGACTGGTAATATGCACACAGACATTCTCACATACAGACACACACAGGACACACTCGCACACGTAATCTCTCTCTCTCTCTCTCTCTCTCTCTCACACACACACACACGAATTCTCACATACAACCACTCTCTCTCTCACCCTCACCTAGACTCACACACACAAATAGACAGATTCTAACACACAGCCAGAAACCTACACACTGAAATCACACACACACACACACACAGAGGCACACTCTCTGACATATATCCCCCTTTCATACACACTCAGAAATATAGATAGCTATGCATACACACCATCACACACACACACACACACACACACACACACACACACACACACACACTCATTTCATCTCAGAGGCAAAGAGATCTATACGTACTCTAGATGATAATATTCTCGATTGGACCAGCTTCTGTTGGGGAGACAAGTTTTCCAGCTACACAGAGCTCTTCCTCCGCTGGGAAGCGTGTCTCTCTCACCAACAGAAGTTGGTCCATTAAAAGATATGACCTCACCCACCTTGTCCCTCCAATAGCGTGGCACCAACACAGCTAAAACAACACAACACACTCCTAGATAAACAGCCTGGCCCGCAGAATGCATCCCACACCCAGAGAATTCCCTGTGTCAGACTTAGATCTCTACGCAAAGGGACCCAGTCCTGCCTTTCATTGCAGAATCTGACAGACCCCACAGCACCAATGAACTTCCTTCTGCTCATTGCACTGCTGCGAGGTATCACACCCTTTAGTTCTCTGCGCTTTGTTGTTCTCTTTCACAAACACTGACACACCTTCCCTCTCACGCTCATGCAGGATTTAAGAGCTTGGCGTCCCTTGGTATTTAAAAGCAAAGAACTGCGTTTACGCCAGTCCCATCTCTTCGTGGTCAGCTCTACTGAGCACAACAGAGACGCCTGCGGTTTGTAAAACTCCATCTGCTTCCTGCTGGCTCATCTTTAGCTCTCGACTGTAAGGGGACTTCCAGCCAAACGCCCGCCCCTCCCTGGGTGCGACCTCCTTTGGCCTCCCTCGCCCTGTTTTCCCCACAGGGGCCCGCGGCCCATACGCCGTCACTCAAGACAAATCTGCTGTCTCCAGCGAGGGACAGTTACCCGTGGGGGAGAGCGGAGCATCCCTTGCTACCATGAGGTCCCAGGCGCTTCCCCACAGCTCATGATATTAAGGATCACAGGTGGCTGGGAACAGGGAGATTCCTTCACCAGGTCCTTGGAAACCACCCACCGGTGCAGCTCGCTCAGCTTCCCCAGCAGCCAGCCTGGGCCCTCAGCTGTGTACTTGTACTAGTGTGCTTTGAGGACAAAACCCACTGCAGCCTGTCAGGGAGGCAGGGCCGGCTCCAGGCACCAGGCAACCAAGCTGGTGCTTGGGGCGGCACCTGGAGGGGGGCGGCGCGGCGCTCGGGCCGCCGGGGAGAGCGGGGCCACAGCCGGGCTCGCCGCCCTCCCCCCGGCGCTCTGGCCGCCCTCCCCCCCCGCCCTCCCCCCGGCTGCCGGGGGGAGACCGGCGAGCCCCTACCGGGGCTCGCCGCCCTACGCTCTGGCCGCCGGGGGGAGAGCCGAGCCCCAGCCGGGGCTCGCCGCCCTCTCGCCGCCCTGCCCCCGGCGCTCTGGCCACTGGGGAGAGAGCCGAGCCCCAGCCGGGGCTCGCCGCCCTCTCGCCGCCCTGCCCCCGGCGCTCTGGCCGCCCGGGGGAGAGCCGAGCCCGGGCCGGGGCTCGCCGCCCTGCCCCCGGCGCTCTGGCCGCCGGGGGGAGAGCGGAGCCCCCGCCGGGGCTCGCCACCCTCCCCCCCGGCCGCCGGGGGGAGAGTGGAGCCCCCGCCGGGGCTCGCCACCCTCCCCCCGGGGCTCCAGCCGCCCTCCCCCCCGGTGCCCTCCCCCCGGCCGCCGGGGGGAGAGCGGAGCCCCCGCCGGGGCTCACCGCCCTCCCCCCGGGGCTCCGGCCGCCCTCCCTCCCCCCCCCGCGGGGGAGGACGGCCGGAGGCTTTTTTGCCTGGGGCGGCAAAAAAGCCAGAGCCGGCCCTGCAGGGAGGTGGGTATGTGCGTGCGTGCAAAGACTTGTAGAGCCCTCACGCCTGTGTGGGAAATGATTTTCTCTCTCAGCGCTCACATACCACGGAGATGAGTGTCAGCATAGACAGATATTGCAGCAAGAGGGAGGGATGGACAAAGCAGCGGGCAGGGTGGCTAAAGGGATGCATAGACAGACGTACAGCAGGAAATCTAGCTACATGTCTACATGAGTCTGAGGAAGTGGGTATTCACCCACGAAAGCTTATGCTCCAATACGCCTGTTAGTCTATGAGGTGCCACAGGACTCTTTGTCTCTTTTTACAGATCCAGACTAACACGGCTACCCCTCTGATACTTGACATTCTAATAACCAAACACTCAAATATAAGATCGTTTTGAGGAAATCACTGTCATTCCCGACACAGCAGGAAACATCACTTCCTTGGGTATAAGTAGCCTGCGACACTTATACTTGCGGATTATTCATCTAGACACGTGAAATCTACTGAAGAACATAAGAATGGCCAGACTGGGTCAGACCAAAGGTCCATCTAGCCCAGTGTCCTGTCTCCGGACAGTGGCCAATGCAAGATGCCCCAGAGGCAATGAACAGAACTTGTAATCACCGAGTGATCCATCCCCTGTCGCCCATTTCATTACCATACTTTCACTGGGGTTACATTTCAGGGGAGGGAAAAGGCTCATCCTCTTCAGCAGTTCGTGGCACCAATATAATATAGGCAATGTGGCTGCCTCTGTTCGTAGTCCTGGGGGCCATTCAGGCCCAGCAGGGAGGCACATTTCAAAGAGGCATAAAAGAGCTGAGCACCCAACTCCCTTAGTCCCCTTTGGAATCTCTGCCGAAGAGAGCCGGGGGGACCTGCTGTTGAGAATGGACAAGTCCGATGGGCACAACGAGTGAGATGTGAACAGGCTGGTTCCTGTTCCCACGTCCCTCTGAATTTAGAGCAAAGAGTGTTTCTATTATCAAGGGGCAAATTTGAGGAGGGGGAGGGGCAGGTAACCTTCAGATTGTGAATCAGATTTCAGCCCAATTTAAGCCAGGCCGACAGCCCGAGCCCATCCAAGGCCCGTGCCCTCTCCAAATTCCACCCATCACTCAAGCTGCCCCCACAGTCCCCGCTCCTCCCCACAACCCACCTGTGTCTAGAAGCCAGGCTCCGCCCACTCACAGCACCCACTTGCTCAGAGCAGTTTTACAAAGTGACTCCTCGGGACTCATTTCCTGGCTGTGTTAGGCCACCCGGAGCTGCAGCTGCGGGTACCAAAGAGGGTCCTAGTTCAGGAGGCGGAGCTGGTAAATTTGCCCCAGAGGGAGAAGTAAATCTACCGTGAGGAGGCTGAACCTTTTGTACTGAACGGGGAACACCCGGCTAGACAGCGTCTTTGCTGAGGGACAATGGGGAGATCCTGGCAGCTGTTCCCACGCCTGCTGCTACTGCTGGTGAACATTCCCTGTAAGTCTGGGGGCAGGAAACGCGACAGAAGATGCTGAACGTGATGGTGGATATAAGAGAGCAAGGACTGATTCTCTGGCTCTCCCCTGTGGTTTGCTAGCCAGGCACCGTTCTCTCTACTGGGGTGGATGGGGGTACAGGACGCTTCGGTTCAATTCCCAGCGCTGGCCTGCTGGATTTCCTTCCCTTTTATGTGCCTCAGTTTCCCCTCCCACCCTTTACTTGGCTATTTAATCTGTAAACTCTTTGGGGTAGGGGCTGTCTCTTATTATTGTGCCTTTGGGAATCTCGCAGCCAGCAATAATCTAGGGCTAACCCCCTAACCCCAACCCCTAACCCCAGATTATAGCAATCTAGGAATATAATAATATAGGAAAATAGCAGTGGTGGGCCGGATGCAAAGCCCCTGAAAATGAAGAGAAACTCCCCTGGGCTTCGCATCCGGCCAGTGTGTGAACGGGGCAGCGGTGCCCTGATATCTATGGGGTGTGTCTTTTGCCTTCTGCCCACAGGGGGGAGCTGCCAGGCCGAGGTGCACCAGAACCTGTCTGCGGTCACTTGGGAAGGGCAGAACGGCAGCATCTCTTGCCACTACACGACGAGCACGTTCTGGAGTTTGCAGTGGTTCAGGCAGCTTCCCGGAGGCCAGCCTGTCTCGCTGCTGATTCTGGTGTCCGATGGGACACAAACCAAGGAGCCCAACCTCACCGCGGAGCTGGACAAGGGGAAGCGGCTGAGCTCGCTGCACATCAGAGAATCACAGCTGGGAGACGCAGCCACCTACTTCTGCGCCGTGGCGACACGGTGACACAGCAGCACTGTCAGCCTGTGCAAAAACTCCCCAGCTGGAGGGTAACTGTCAGGCTGGCTGGCGGGACAACACCACCTACTTCTTCCACAGTGCATCTCTGAGCGTGCTTCGCCTTCCTTGACACGGTCAGCCCCCAGAACCCTGGTGAGGCAGGGCAGTGCGAGGATCCGCATCGCACAGGTCCGGAGCTGAGACAGAGAGGCTGAGGAGGGAATGCACTTGGGGAATACCTCCTCGGGAAAGACGCCTGAGGCAGTGGCTCTCAACCTTTCCAGACTAGTGTTCCCCTTTCAGGAGTTGGATTTGTCTGGCGTACCCCCAAGTTTCATCTCACTTAAAAACTACTTGCTTACAAAAATCAGACCTAAAAATACAGAAGTGTCCCAGTCACACTAGTACTGAACAATTGCCGACTTTCTCATTTGTACCATATAATTATAAAATAAATCAGTTAAAATATAACTACTGTACTTACATTTCAGTGCGTAGTATATAGAGCAGTATAAACAAGTCATTGTATGAAATGTTAGTTTGTACTGACTTCGCTAGTGCTTTTTAAGTAGCCAGTTGTAATTCTAGACAAGTGTCTACACGAGCTGATGTATCCCCTGGAAGACCTCTGAGTACCCCCAGGGGTACATGTGCCCCTGGTTGAGAACCACTGGTCTAAAGAACCTGAAGGTTTGGCGGGAGGAAGGAAATGAAAAGATAAAATATAAAAACAAATGAACAGGGAGAAAAGAAAGAAAAAAGAGATGGGTGGATTTATAGATACATAGACAGGGAGAGAGACAGACAGCCAGGCATAAGAAACAGAAACGGAGATACATAAGATACTCTAGTGGCACAAAATAGCCCCCTTTCTTGAGGGAGCATTAGACATTGAGGATTAAACTGAGACTGATCTCCGATTGACACAGACTGCGCCTCTACAACACAAGGCTGAGACAGCGGCAGAGTGTTTGTGCATAGCTGGCACTGCCCATTCCCATGAAGCCCAGCTCTGGGGATCACCCCTTTGTCCAGGGGGAGGCAAGTCAGAGTGTTAAACCCAGCGAAAAGGGAACTATTGAGCACAGACACAAAATGTACCAACAGTGACAACCACAGGGGGATTCACTTCAATGTGTACGTCTCTGGCCAGGAGGGGGCAGCATTTCTAACGAAGAGGAAGGTAGATTGAGGTTAATACAGTTGCACCTGTCTATTGTCTCTGTGCCCGGCAGAGGGCAGCTTTTCTCCTAAGACAGCAGAGGCAAAGGGTTACTCCAGGGCATGGTTCTTTTTTAGGGAGACTGGGGGCTTGTCCCTGATTGGCTGGGCTCACAGTGTGAGAATAACGTGTCTGATCCCTCCAGCAAAGAGGACTGCAGACAGATTCTGCATCGCTGTCCTGGAGGCAGGGAAAAAGCACCAAACCTTGGCCTCAGTGCGCTGAGGGGTAACCCGGAGCAGGAATGGAGAGGCTGCTGACAGCCTGGTCAGTGACACTGTCCATTCAGTTCTACTGTAAGTCTAGGGGGAGTTTGTTTGTCTAGACTGTGAGCTCATCAGGGCGGGGGCTTTTCCCCACTGTGTCTGTGCAGTGCCCGGCGTAACAGGGATCTCAGTTCCTGGGGGTCTCTGCAGAGTCCGGCACAACGCCCCTCCCCCAGCTCAGTTCAGTTCTGTTGTATGGTTGTGGAGGTTTTGTCTGTTGAGCTCTGGGGGACAGGAATTGTCTTTTACTCTGTGTCTCTACAGCGCCTGGCACGAGGGGCTCTGATCTCGGCCGTGTCTCCAGGTGCTATAATAATAATTCATGGAGTTTAAAGCCGGTAAGGATCTAATCTGACTACCTGTGCACTGAACAGGCCACGGAGTTGCACAGAGTTACTCCAGTATTGAGATAATAATAATGGGGGATGAGGAAGGTCTGGTGCTTTAGCCACTAGACGTGAGCTCATTTCCTGGCTCCGCCAGAGACCTGACCTTGGGCAAGTGATATAGGCTTGGATTTTGGAAGGAGACCAACAGAGGCAGGTCCCCGAATCCCATTAAAACTTCAATATGCGTTGAGTGCCTGGCTCCTATGGAAATCCCCTCCCTGACCGCTCGGTGCCTCAGTTCCCCAGAGCAGTTCTAGTCCCTGACGACCCAAGAGGCCTCTCCGTTCCCCAGGAGATACTATGCTGAATATCACAAGAACGGAGCCGGCACTCAGCTGTTGCTTATCAGGGTAGGTGCATTGACTTTGATGGAGCCACACAGGTTTACACCAAGACCCAGAATATTAAGAGATTCTGATTTATTTTGGTTGAAGAAGAAACAGTGATAAGGAGCAACCACTGGGGAAGATGAGGGGCTGATGAGAACCGAACAAGCTCATCTGTTGCTTCTCCATTTGCCTTTGTCTACAGGGGTGAGCTGCCAAATTAAAGTGGATCAGAGTCCTCCATCTCTGACCAGATCCGAAGGGGAGATCTCCATTCTGACCTGCAGCTACTCAGGAACAGTGTCCTACGTACATTGGTACAGGCAGTTTCCTGGGGAAAGTCCTGCCTTGCTGTTGAGCCTGTATCAGGATGGGAATGTTACCCAGGGGCCAAATTTCATAGCCGAGCTCTTGAAAAGGGAGAGACGGAGCCATCTACACATCGACGGTTCTCAGCTCGCCGACTCAGCCGGCTATTTCTGCGCTGTGGAGACACAGTGAAACAAAGTGGCCACCCTCCTGTACAAAAACTGTAACTGCTGGGGGGCAGTGTTGCGCCTTGAAAGACGTGTATTGGGGAGGAAGGTAATTGCATAGGTCTCTGCAGTGAGTCTGTCTTTTGTCTGGGAGGGAAGGGCCTTGCTGCTGATAGGGCGAGAACGGAGGTGTCTTGCCTCTCAAGCAGGAGAAATGCAAGTAGATTAAGAAAGCTCCCGGAGAGGACGGAGAAGCCTGCAGGTGATAAATACACAAGGAGCCAGGAACCCTTCTAGGTCACGGGTCACAGAAATGAGGGGCAGCGCAAGGAAGAGGTGTCCTGGGGCCCTACTAGTGATCCTGGTCATTCGTCTTTACTGTAAGTCCCTCGGCTGTTTAAACCCCTTGATAATAACGGGAGACAAGATTCTCAGAAGTGACGAGTGAGTCTGGGTGCCTCGGTTTCATAGATTTTAAGGCAGAAGGGAACATTGTGATCATTTAGTCTGACGCCCTGCGCCCCAGGCAACTTCCCCAGTGATTCCTGGATTGGGCCCATGCTCTGTGTCGAGATGGAGAAAGACATCCAGTCTTGATCTAAAGACTCCAATCTGGAGAATCCACCCACTTCCTTACGTAAGTTGCTCCAATGGATAATCACCATTACAGAGGTGGCACCTTATCTCTTGACTGAATTTCTCTAGCTTCAGCCCCCTTGTCAAGGCTGCTTCCCCAGTCTGAACTTTAGGGTACAAATGTGGGGGTCTGCATGAAAACTTCTAAGCTTAACTACCAGCTTAGATCTGGTCCGCTGCCACCACTCTCGATGCTAATTCCCTTCCCTGGGTAGCCTTGAGAGACTCTTCACCAATTCCCTGGTGAATACAGATCCAAACCCCTTGGATCTGAAAACAAGGAGAAATTAACCATCCCCCCTCCTACCTCCCACCAACTCCTGGTGGATCAAGATCCAACCCCCTTGGATCTAAAAACAAGGAAAAATCAATCAGGTTCTTAAAAGGGAGGCTTTTAATTAAAGAAAAAGGTAAAAATCATCTCTGGAAAATCAGGAGGGAAAATAACTTACAGGGTAATCAAACTTAAAGAGCCCAGAGGAATCCCCTCTAGCCTTAGGTTCAAAGTTACAGCAAACAGAGATAAACACTCTAGCAAAAAGGTACATTTACCAGTTGAGAAAACAAAGATAAAAACTAACACGCCTTGCCTGGCTGTTTACTTACAGGTTGGAAATATGAGAGACTTGTTCAGAAAGATTTGGAGAGCCTGGATTGATGTCTGGTCCCTCTCAGTCCCAAGAGCGAACAACCCCCAAAACAAAGAGCACAAACAAAAGCCTCCCCCCCACCAAGATTTGAAAGTATCTTGTCCCCTTATTGGTCCTTTGGGTCAGGTGTCAGCCAGGTTACCTGAGCTTCTTAACCCTTTACAGGTAAAAGGATTTTGGAGTCTCTGGCCAGGAGGGATTTTATAGTACTGTACACTGGAGGGCTGTTACCCTTTCCTTTATAGTTATGACACCCCTCCATCGGCTCTTGTCATGCCTTTGTCTGCTATATTAAAGAGCCAGTTACTCAGAAATCTCCTTCCCACCTAGATGCAGAGAGACTGGGATAAAGTTACCTTTTAAGAATTATTACAGGAATTGCTTAAATCATTCTTGTAGTCACACGCTAGAGCATTGCACAGTAACTGATGTTCCCGAGCTGAAATCAGAAGTCACTAGTATTTGTATTACCCCAGTGCCCAGGAGCCCGAGCCATGAACCAGGACCCCACTGAGCCAGGCACTGCCCAAACACGGGACAGGAGATTCCCTTTCCCAGAGACCTTACAGGCTAATTAGCCTAGACTACAGATCACACTGAAATCCCATGCGCACGTCATTCTTGGCATCACAGTCTTAAAGTCACCTCAAATCATTCCTGTCGCTCTTTTCTGGCTGGCTGGGGACACAGCCTCTGATCATCAGACTCTTTGCAGTGTCTCGCGTTGGGCACCCAAGAATCATGAGTCACTTTTGTAAATCTTAACCCAGGGGAGGCGATGAATGCTGGAATAATGTGAAAATGATGCGTTCTTCTGTTCTCCTGGGATTCAGGGATGATGGAGGGACCTGATTCATTGATCATTCTGTTTATAAATATAAATTTCCTTTCCCACTAGGTGTAAGTTGCCAGGATAATGTGGCTCTGAAGGACAGGACTCCAGCCTGACCTGCAGTTACTCCGGCACGGTGAGAAATGTGCAGTGATACCGCCAGGCCCCAGGGGAAAGCCCCGCCCTCCTGGGGGTTTTGTACAAGGACAAGCGTGCCACGTGGGGATTGAATCTCAGAGCTGAGCTCCGTACCACAGAGAAGCACAGCTACCTGAACATCACCGAGGCGCAGCTGCAAGACGCAGCTACCTACCTCTTTGCAGTGGAGGCACAGTGACACAAAGGGCACCCCAGCCTGTGCAAAAACTGTAGGCTGGTATTGTCAAAGGTGCCTAAGGGGTTTAGGCACCCAAACCCCATTGAAATTCAGTGAGAGTTGTGCACCTAACTCCTTGGGGTCCTTTGAAATTCCCAGCAGAAGGACCACAGAGTACATTTTCCAAAAGTGCCTAAGTGGGTTAGGAGCCCCCTTTTCAGAAAGGGATTAGGGCAAAAGTGCTTAGGTGACTAACTCCCATTAATAAGGTTGCTACATGCTTTTGAATATACCACTCAATGCTGATCTGCTTCTTAGGTGCCTAAATACCTTTAAAAACCTGTCTGTTACCTAAGTCTCTGATAGCCTGTGGGATTTAGGATTCTAAATTACCTAGGTGCTTTTGAAAATGTTACCCTATGTGCAGAAGCAGTGGATAGATTGCACACTGGGCTTTCCTCTGATCTCAGGAAGATCAGGAAGTAAAATCTTTGCAGGTCATGGTTTGAAGCCTTGAACTTTCTGTGGGGGGACCATTGATTCTCGGAACCTCGCTGTCCAGTTCCTCTGCTGAGCCACAGTGCATAGCTGTTCTTACTGCTGGTAGTGACGTATACCGTGTTTTCCCCTTAAAGAAAGAAAGAAAGACAAATGAACACGACCTCCTCCAAGCAGAGCTGTGTGTGACCCGAAACAAACCAAGATTGGCTGCCTTTCTTCCATAGGGTTACTGGCCTAGTGGATAGGGAGAAGTTGTAGACATGATATACCTTGATTTTAGTAAGGTGTTTGAGACAATCCCACATCATTCTTATAAGCAAACTAGGGACCATTGTCTAAATGAAACTATTATAAGGTGAGTGTAAAACTGATTGAAAGACCGTACTCAAAAGAGTAGTTCTTTGTTAGACTGGGAGAGCATATCTAGTGGGGTTCCACAAGGGTCAGTCCTAGGTCCAGTAATATTCAATATTTCATGAATGACTTGGATAATGGGATGGAGAGTATGCTTATAAAAATTGCAGATGACATCAAGGGTTTGCAAACACTTTGGAGGACAGGATAAGAATTCAAAATGACCTTGACAAAATAGAGACTGGTCTGAAATCAACAAGATGAAAGTCAATAAAGACAAGTGCAAAGTACTTCACTTAGGAAGTTGAAAAAAAATCAAATGAACAACTACAAAATGGGGAATATCTAGCTGGTTGTAATGCTGAAAAAGAGCTTGGGGTTTATGGGGATCACAAATTGAATATGAGTCAATAGTGGGATGCAGTTGTGAAAAAGGCTAATATGATTCTTCACAACAGGTGTCTGGGTAGTTGAAGTCCCCCAGCACCACCAAGTCCTGTCCTTTGGATGATTTTGTTAATTGTTTAAAAAAAGCCTCATCCACCTCTTCTTCCTGGTTTGGTGGTCTGTAGTAGACCCCTACCATGACATCACCCTTGTTTTTTACCGCTTTTATCCTTACCCAGAGACTTTCAACAAGTCTCTCCTATTTCCATTTCAACCTCAGTCCAAGTGTATACATTTTTGATACATAAGGCAACACCTCCGCCCTCTGTTCCCTGCCTGTCCTTCCTGAACAAACTGTACCCTTCTATACCAATATTCAGTCATGTGTATTATCCCACCAAGTCTCTGTGATGCCAGCTATGTCATAGTATCAGAGGGGTAGCCGTCTTAGTCTGGATCTGTAAAAAGTGACAAAGAGTCCTGTGGTACCTTATAGACTAACAGAAGTATTGGAGCATAAGCTTTCGTGGGTGAATACCCACTTCGTCAGACGCATGTCCAAAGCTTATGCTCCAATACTTCTGTTAGTCTATAAGGTGCCACAGGACTCTTTGTCGCTTTTAACTATGTCATAGTTCTGTTTATTAATAGCATTTCACATTCTTCCTGCTTATTCCCCATACTTCTCGCATGAGTGTACAAACTTCTAAGATACTGATTTGAATTTCCCCCTATGTTTGATAATACTTAGTCCTGCCATGAGTGAAGAAGACTGAACTACATGACCTCTCGAGGTCCCTTCCAGTCCTGTGATGTATTAACAGCAGTGTCATATGTAAGACACAGGAGGTTATTGTCCTATTTTAGTTGGCACTGGTGAGGCCTCAGCTGAGTCCAGTGTCCAGTTCTGGTGCTGCATTTTTAGAAAGATGTAGACAAATTGGAGCGAGTCCAGAGGACAGCAGCAAAAATGATAAAGGGTTTAGAAAACCTGATCTATGAGGAATGTTTTTTTTTTAAATGGGTCTGGTTAGTCTTAAGAAAAGAAGACTGAGGGGGATGAGGATGGAATTAACAGTCTTCAAATATGTTAGGGGCTGTTATAAAGAAGACGGTGATCATTGTTGTCTATGTCCATGGAGGCTGGGAGAAAAAGTGATGGGCTAAATCTGCAATCAGGGAGATTTAGGTTGCATATTAGTGTCACGGAGTCCCCGGGCGATGCTCTGGAACTGCTTCCTACGAAGCCTGTCAGGACTCTGGTGAAGTCTCCTCTCTGTGAGCAGACTGTCGCCAGGGCAAGCAGCTCACACGGCTTCATCTTCCTGGGTTTGACCTTGGAGCATTCAGCATCCCCTGCCCCTCTGTGCGCTTCCCACAGCGAGTCCGCCCTGGTAGGGTCCTGGGGAAGCCACAGGGTCCTGCACCCCCACTTCGCAGTCAGACGTGACTCTCAGCCAGCCAGTAAAACAGAGGTTTATTAGATGACAGGAACATGGTCTAAAACAGAGCTTGTAGGTACAGAGAACAGGACCCCTCAGCCGGGTCCATCCTGGGGGGCAGCGAGCCAGACACCCTCGTCTGCACTTACTCCACGTCCCCAGCCAGTCCCAAACTGAAACTGCCTCTAGCCCCTCCTCCTCTGGGCTTTGTCTCTTTCCCTCGCCCCAGGAGGTCACCTAATTTCTTTGTTCTCCAACACCTTTAGCTATCACCGTGCAGGGGGGAAGGGCCCCGGCCATTAGTTGCCAGGAGACAGAGTGTCGGCCACCTATGCACACCGTCCCTTTGCTTTGCAACAATTACACCCCCTTATCCCACCACCTAGAGACTTAAGAAATGCATAGGGGAAACTGAGGCACCCCTAGAGTATTCAGAGGAAACATTAAGAACAGTTTCACTTTGTCACAATTAGGAAATCCTTTCCAACTATAAAGGGTAGTTAAACTCTGGAATAGGTTTTCCAGGGAGATTGTGGAATCCCCATCTTTGGAGGTTTATAAGGACAAGTTAAATGAACACCTGTCAGGGATGGTTGAGGTTTACTCCATCCTGCCTCAGCACAGAGGGAAGAACTAGGTGAATTCTTGAGGTCCATTCTAGTCCCCATTTCTATGATTCTGTAATCCATTGAAGATACTTAAGGCAAACAGAAATTTTGGGCTCAATACATGGGTAACTGGATGAAATTTAATAGCCTGTGATATAGCTATATAGGAGGCCAGACTAAAGGACTCTTGTAGACTTAATCTCTATGAATAAGAATCAATTGGGCAGTATTATTAATGGGACTTGTGCACCTGAATCCCATAGGTACTTGGGATAAATCTCTCCCTACATCTTTAGTTTGATAGTTGAGAGGAGTCATTTCTTCATGGAGGCTGCCCAGGGATTTGGACACCCAGTTCTGGTAGAGGTCAATGGGAGTTGGGCACCTGATTCCCCTTTGAAAAGAACTAAATAATTCTGCACTCGCTTATACACTTGGCCACACGGGGGCAGCTTTCACAGGGTAAAGGGCACTACGGGAAGGAGTTCTAGGCAGTAGCACACGGTTAAGACGGGAGAGAAGGGGCTGGTCCCTCATTGGCTGGGCACACGAGGGGGGAGAAGAACGTGACCGATCCCTCCAGCAGAGGAGACCCCAACACACGGGCCAGACCCAGGGGAGAACCCAGCAGCGTCCCCGCGCCCTGGGCTGTCAGGGAGCGCAGGGATGGGGAGGCCGCGGAGGCTGTGCTGGGTGATCCAGCTAATGCACGTGTGGGGTAAGGGCTGGGGAGACAGACCCGCTGGTGACTAGCAGGGAGCTGGGGCTGGATTTCATTGACTGTGTGGTGGGGAAGAAGGGAGTGAAATGGGGAGATCGGCCGGTCTCTCCCCCCACAGCCTGTCTCTCTTCCCACCCTGTCCCGCGGTTCCCGGGGGCAGGTGGCTCGGGGCAGTGTCTGACTCGGTTCCCCCTTGTCTCTGTTATTCCCAGTGGCCAGCGGGCAGCTCTCTGTGGAGCAGAGCCCGCAATGGCGGGGTGTCTCCGAGGGGCAGAATGGCACCGTGACCTGCACTTACTCCAGCGCTATCACCAGTTTACACTGGTACCGGCAGGCTCCCGGGGAGCGGCCCCTTTTCCTGCTGATGCTGCACGGCAAGGGGAGCGAGACACAAGAACCGAATTTCACTGCGGATCACGATCCGGAGCAGAAGCGGAGCTCCCTGCACATCCGCGGCTGCCAGCTGGGGGACACCGCCCGCTACCTCTGCGCCGTGGAGACACCGTGACACAGGGCGCAGCGCAGCCTGTCCACTAACTCTGGGGGTGCCCCGGGAGGGGCTGCGGGGCGCTGGGGGCGCGCAGGGCGGGGTGGGACAGAGCCCAATGGGGAGACGGGGAAGAGGAGTTTATAGCCCTGCTTGGGGGGGGGGGGGGCGATGGGAGGGGACCGAGGAAAGGTGGTTTCGGTTCCCAGCTCTGCTAGAGGCGGTTTGACCTTGGGCATGAAGGCAGCATTTCCCCAGGAGCCCCAAGGAGCGGTAGATGCTTCTATGCCTGCGGCCTCACCGCTAGTGTCTGGGGTCTGGCGTGGCAGGGGACTTCTCCTGGGTACTTCCTTGGCTGCCGTGTCCACTCCCAACTGGGTTTTCTCTGGCCTCCAGGAGCCAGCCAAGTTATTCAACAGCTCACCCCCCTTTCCGGGCTAACAAACGGGGCAACTTAAAATCCAAAGCAAGTGTCCAAATAGCTTTTCTACCCCTGCCTGGGTCCACTGAAGTCCTCTGCCTCTTGGCCCCTGCTTCCTCTTGTCTCTCTTCTTGCCCAGCATAATGTCCAGCTGCTTCCCTTCGCCAGGGACTACAGCAGTTAAGCTCCGAGGAACTCCTCGCTTCTTTCAGGATCTATCTCAGAGACCCTTCTCAGGAGCAGCGTGGGTCTCTATCTCCTGTTGTAGGCCCTATCTCAGGGACCTCCCCCTTCCCCACAGGAACTTACCCTACTGTCTGTGGGTGACTCAATGTGACAGCCACATGCTCTTCCCACAGAGAGCCTCCCCTCACATCTCTCTCCAGGACCGTCTTTCCTTTAACGAGCGCCGTGCCCTATTTAAATAGTGCTCTGCCTGCTTCACCACCACAACTGGGCGTCGGGGGGCAGCCCTTCTAATTAACCCCCATTACACCCAGCAGGGATCACTAATGAGCCCTTATGTTGCCTGCTCATGAGTGAGCTGGTAGCCGAAGCTAGCTTGCTGCAAAGGGCCGGCCAGCCTATGACGCCGCCCAATCCCCGTTGAAACTTTCTTATTATTGCTCAGTTGGGTCTGATGGTGCTAGGCGCTGTACAAAGAAGCGACTCGTGCAAGGACACTTAGGAGGCCAGAGCCAAGACTGTCAGAGCATTTTATAGGAGTTAGGTGCTTAACTCCCATAGGCACCTTGGAAAAAATCCAACCCTAATCTCCCTGGGTTTCAGTTCCCCATCTGTATAATGGAGGTGGCTAATACTATTTTCTCTGTCTTTTCTAGTTAGACTGTACGTTTCATAGAGCAGAGACTGTCTCTATATATCCGTGCATTGCCCAGCAAAATAAGGCTCTGATCTCAATTGGATTTCCAGGTGCTACTATAATATCAAAACATAATAAATGGTACCAACAGGAGCTCTGAATGTGTAATTCGTTTGCATATATGCTATGTGACCAAAGGCCAGCAAGTAGAAATAAGGCAAACGTTTTTAACAGTGTGGGTAGTTAACCATAGGAACAACCTGCCTGGGGGTGTGAGGGATTCTCCATCCCTTGAAGTCTTTGAATCGGATTTGGATGGGACACCTGATAATTCATGGGATGGTGAGGGTGACTCCGGGCTGGCCTCAGTGCCCCAGCAGGGTGCTAGGGGGCGCTGTGCTGCAGGCAGCAGGGTGGGGGCTCTTTATGGGGCTCTCTTCCCTGAGAGCTAGTGCTGAGCCCAATGTGACACTAGGGGGCGCTGTTCTGCAGGGAGCAGGTTGAGGAGCTCAGGCGGGAGGGCCCCGTTTTAGCCAGTTCTGATTGCAATCTGCCAGTGGGGTGGTGCTGTCACTCAATCAGTGGTTAACTCCGCCAGGAAGTTTGGCTCTGCTGCCAGTCTCCAATCAATCAGGAAACACTAATTGCTTGTTTGCAGCAGAGCTGTCACAGACACGTCGGTTGTCATGTCGAGGGCCACGCAGCAGCCTGAGAGCTAACAAGACTTGTGGTGCAGAAGAAGAGAGAAAGTGTGATACTGGGGCAGGAGGAAAATCTTTTCATTATGAAGGAAAAAAACCTACTGTGGGCTGTGACCACTTTGGTATTACTTGGTAAATAGAGACTGTACAATTGGAATCTTCTTAACTCAGAGCCAGACTAGAAGTGAGGGTTGGGGAGTCTTGGTGAACTGGGCAGGGGTTTTCAGAGTGAGGGTTTGGGTACCTAGTTCTCTTAGGCTCCTTTGAAAAATTTCAGCCTGAAGCTTTGATAAACTTTGGCTGAAGGGGATGGATCATTTGATAATTACCTGGTCTGTTCATTCCCTCTGGAGCACCTGACATCGGCCACTGTCGGAAGGCAGGATACTGGGCTAAATGGACCTTTGGTCTGACCCAGTATGGCCGTTCTTATGTAATGGGAAAATATCGCAATGCTGCCCAGTCCTTGGGCCATTCTTCCTATGGGTAAAAAATTTCAATGGAAATGACTGGGCATCTGAGTAAACCTGATGGTGGGATTGGAATAGTAATAAATAATAATACTATATAATAGTATGATAATAATAATTAATAATAATTAACAATTAATATATATGTACCAATTATTATTAATAAGCAAGAGCCAATGATTTCCACCTAGGGGTGGGTGCTGTGCAAAGAAAAATAAGTAACAGTGCCTGATCCAAGATGACGCTGAAGAATACTATTGTCATCATCAGGATAATCAATGAGGGACGTTCTCCATAAAAAATTCAGTGGCAACATTCTACGACTAACCTCTCCTTCACCCCCTCTTTGTAACAGGCTCCAGCATGGAAGATGCTGTAACGCAGACCCAGCTGGGAGCATCAGGTGTGGAGGGTGGGTCTGTGACCTTGGACTGCGCTTATGAAACTGACGCTAGCTATTACTGGAAACTGTGTGTTTTACAACAGATTGATGTATGAATAGATGATACACATGGAAGGACAGATTGATATGGATAGATAGGAGCATTAAGAAATTAGTGAGAGGCAACAGCAGAAAGAAAGGTAAATAGATACACAGATAGACATGGAGAGAGACATAACAACATAAGAACAGGCATACTGGGCCAGACCAAAGGTCAGTGTCCTGTCTTCCAACAGTGGCCAGTGCCAGGTGCCCCAGAGGGCATGAACAGATCAGGGAATCATCCAGTGATCCATCCCCTGTCGCCCATTCCCAGCTTCTGTGGATAGACAGACCTTTGTTATGTACAGTAACACTCTGATATACGTCGTTCTAATGCTGTAATTTTATTTCCCTGCAGTCTCCTGCTGTGAGGCCCAATTGGTTCAGAGACCCGAGTCACTGGTTGTTCAGGAAGGAGACATCTCCACCGTGACCTGGACTTACACCAGCGCTTACCAAACCTTCCAGTGGTACCAGCAGCTCCCGCGGAGAGGGCTGGGCCCTCAGTGACTGTCAATGCTAGGGAGAAAGTCACTGATAGGCAATTCATGGGCGAGCACCTGGAGGATTTGAAAAGCAGCTCTCGGCCCAGCTCGGAGTCCCAGCTGGGGGACTCAGACCCCTACTTCTGTGGGGTGGAGGTACAGCGACCCAAGCTGGGCTCAGTGTAAAAACCCCCATCC
This sequence comes from Emys orbicularis, assembly GCF_028017835.1. Lineage (NCBI taxonomy): Eukaryota > Metazoa > Chordata > Testudines > Emydidae > Emys > Emys orbicularis. Next base: position 54,947,452 of record NC_088694.1, on the reverse strand, counting down.
TCTGCAAAGCAGCTTGGTGGGGGAGATACAGGCACAGAGGTCCCCAGCTGGTGTGAATGCATCATAGCTCAGCTGGAGTCAATGGGCCAGATCCCCAGCTGGTGTAAATTAGCATCATTCCACTGGAGTCAATGGGCCAGATCCCAAGAGCTCACAAGACATATGGGCAGGAGAGAGACAGGCAGAAAGTAAAAAGAGAGTCACAGGGAGGGGGAGGGGGTTTACCAAGGTCACACAGCCGGGGATAGAACCTAGCAGCCCTGAACCCTATTCGAGCCGGCGATCCACCAGACCTCACTGCTTATCAAATGCAGTGACTTTATTGGCATCACTGTGGGTTTACATTCACTTACGTAACCAGCTGTAGGGCCGAGAGTCCCTAGTATTGTTCTTTCCCACTTAACACTCCTTAAAACATATGGCCACAAAAATTAAAAACAACAGGTTAATCCTGGAGGGACTTTTTCTTTAGGAAATGGAATTTTACAGGGAAAAGTCCCTTCTCTGGACCACATGGCATCATCCAGCGTTTGCAGCAATGGAAAAATCCACTGGCAGCAAAGGGAAAAACGTTCCCAGCTTTTGGAACGAGCAGGTCACTTGGGAAAGAGATGATGGGTACGTTTTCTGCTGGCCCTGGGTCTCTCTGCGGTTCAGGCTGTTGTCCTACAGAGGGCGCGGTAGCACAGGCAGCATTGCTCTCTATAGACAGGGCGCACCGGTTAATTCCCATGGTCTAGTTCTCCTGCCAGCCCCCTCATACGTGGTGAGGCCTGTGGGGGGCTCAGCCAGGGGCGCTGGAACAATGTGCACAGTGGGGTGCTGGGAACCATTGAACCAAACTGTAAACCTGGATAAGATGGAAACCACGTCAAGCCAGGGGGTGCGGCAGCCCCCCCTCTCCCCAGCACCCTGAGTTCCAGCACCTTTGGGCTCAGCCGCAGGGCAGGTATTGAGGGGAGGGGAGGGGAGGTTCATACTTGGCGGCAGGAGTCATTCACACCTCCAGCTGTGACATCACTGCCTGATTTCTAATCTTCACCATTCAGACAGCGGCTCTCCTCCCTCGGCCCAGGGCTGCAGGGGGACGACAAGAGCTGCCGCCTGCGTGACTCTCTCCCAGGCTGGCTGGAGAGAAAAGCGGCAGTGCCCTGCAGAAGAGCCGAGACACTGAGGTGATGGCCATGGTCTGGGACTCAGCCATTGTGCTGATTTTGCTTTTCAGTGAGTAAGATTCCAAATCCCATTTCTGAAAGATTCTCCACGTGCCTCCCCCTTCATTACTGGCGCTGAGAGACCTTCCTCCTCCTTCTTCCTCCTCCTCCTCTGCAAGAAGGGATGCTCTCAGGCAGGGATTTAGGTGCCCAAATCCCACTGGAATTGAATTTCCATTGACTCTGGGAGTCTAAATAAAGAGGAGGGTGATCTGTTCTCTATGGCCACAGAGGGTGGGGCAAGAAGTAAGTGGTTTAGTTTGCAGGAAGGGAGAGTGAGATTAGATGTTAGGAAAAATTTTCTAACCTTAAGGAGAGTTAAACTCTGGACCCGTTAAATAGGGAGGCTGTGGAATCCCCATCGTTGGAGGGTTTGAAGATCAGGTTAGACAAACACCCGTCAGGGATGGTCTCATGGCCTCAGAAGGGGTGGGGTGGGGGGGCACTACACGACCTCTTGAGGTCAGCCCGACATTTCCATGATTCCATGAAATCCCTTCAGCTCCTTTAAAAATCCCAGCACCAAGAACTCCCCTCAGTGACAGCATCCTCTGACTAACCTCTCTTTCCCCCTCTCCTTGTGCCAGGCTCCAGCATGGAAGATGCTGTAACTCGGACCCAGCCGGCAGTGTCAGGGGTGGAGCGAGAGTCCGTTTCCCTGGACTGCACTTATGAAACTGCTGCTAGCAGCTATTATTTGTATTGGTACAAACAGCCCCCTGGGGAAAGCCTTATTTTCCTTTCTTGGCAATATTCTGGAGGAGCAAAGAGGAATGAGGCCGGGGAGAGATTCTCTGTCAGTTTGGAGAAGTTCAAAAGCTCCGTCAGTTTGAGGATCACAGCTCTGGAGTTGGGGGACGCGGCCCTGTACTTCTGCGCTGTCAGTAGAGATACACACAGTGTTGAAATTCATAGGGAGCCCTGAACAAAAACCCGACACCTCCCCGCTACTGTAAGAAACTGACTCCTGCAGGTGAAGTTAGGAGGCGAGCACATGCAGGCAAGGGATGGGGGTGGGGGTAGAGGGCTATGAAGTGGGGTGAGACCTGCCACAGCTGGCTTCCTGGAGATGAAAACCTCTTCCTGATTTCTGGGGAAAGGCGGCACCACAATGGTACTCAGAAATTCGCCGCAAAGAGGAGATGGAATGAGACAGAGGCAGAGTAAGATCCCATGGCTGGAAGTCGGAGTGAGACAAATTTAGACTAGAAAGAAAGTGCACATTTTTAACAGTGAGGGTAATTAAACACTGACACAACTGACCCAGGGACACGATGGATTCTCCATCATTTGAAATCTTTATATCAAGACTGGGTGTCGCTCCTCTAGGTCAGCCACAAGCTATGGTCTGGGTGCAGGTATCTCTGAGTATCCTTCTCTGGCCTGTGTTAAAGCAGGAGGTCAGACTAGATGATCACAAAGGTCTCTTCTCACTTTAGGATCTATCCATCAGTCAATCTATTAATATCTCACTGGGGGCTGGCGAAGTCTGGGATGGGGTCCTTGTGGAGTTAGGGACCCCGAGTTTATTCAAAACCAATGGTTGCTGGGCATCTAACTCCCCTAGGATCCTTTGAAAAACCCCAGTTGAAATTCCATCCTGGTTTGACACTTAACCCAAGGGACACCTAACCCTCACTTCTGCACTTAACTGGCACTTAGGGCTCTGCACAGGGGCAAACATCAGGGCATGGTCAGAAGAGCTCAGTTGGTCCTGGAAAGAGAGCTTCCAGATTTATACTGAGGCTGGCATTCTCAAAGGGCCTAGAGGATTTAGATGATCAAGTTCCATTGAAATTCAATAGGATTTAGGCATCTAATTCCCTTAGGCTGCTTTGGAAAAGTGGATGCTCAATCTGCATTAATTTAATGGGGATCGGGCATCTTTTTCTCTTAGGCTAGTTTCAGACTCTCAGCCTGCATGTTCAAGTCACAGGAACTACAAACCGCATTGAAAGTAGATGGTTCCCCATCACCTAAAACCGAGAGCGAAGTAACAGAACTGCCTCAGGCCCTGCTGGGTTAATTTGAAAAGAAAATGTAATAAAAATGTGGCAAACCCAGTTCTGAAAGCAAACAAACAAGTTTGTGGTTACGCGCTGCCATCTGGTGGCCACTGCGTTTCACTTTGACAGGTGCAGGAATTAATGGGAAGTGGTTCAGGACTTTTCCACCACTGTTTTACTACCAAATATAAAGGCACATCCTTATTTCAGCCTGGACATTGAAATGTCATTTAGACACATAACTACTTCTGTGTTTCACGGACACAGACACAAACACAAAATTTCTGTCACACACACTCACAAAGTTACTCTCTTTCTTCTCTCTCTCTCATAAACACACACACACACACACACATTTCTACATAAGGGAACTCACAATTCACAGGCACAAACAAGTCACGCACACCCAGAATAACATATATCCCAAATATCAGAGGGGTAGCCATGTTAGTCTGGATCTGTGAAAAGCAACAGAGAGTCCTGTGGCACCTTTAAGACTAACGGATGTATTGGAGCATAAGCTTTCGTGGGTGAATGCCCACTTCGTCACATGCATCCACAGGACTCTTTGTTGATATATACCAAAGTTGCTCTTACATACATCAAACACCCACACAATCACTCACACACAACCTTCAAATTCTCTCACTCACACACCATAAAGTGACACAGACACTCACACACTAGCACACATCCCAAACTCACTCACATGCAGATCAAACACAAATGCACTCTCTCAAAGGCTTGCACCCAACAAACCCTCTCTCTCTCTCTCTCTCTCACACACACACACACAGGTGCGCGCGCACACACACACACACACACAAATTCTCTTATCTGCTGAAACCTGGTCATTTCTGGCCTTCTTGATATCATACATATTTGGAAATCTGACCCCTTGTTTCCTCTGACTCAGACTAACCATTGCTAGACTCCTTAACTTCACAAAAACTCAAGAAATGTGCCATTGCGAGGCTAGGTGGCCAAATATCACTGAAATTCAACAGGACACGGGTTCCTAACTCCCTTTCGTTCCTTTGAAAATCCCAGGCTAAATCCAATCATGTCTGTGTGGTGCTGAGATACTGCAGGGGTTGGGTCGGGGGTCGGGGTGGGACAAAGGCGCTTTTAAAAATATTTTCAAGTGAGCCCAAGGGAATTAGGTGCTCAGCTCCCAGTGGAATTCAAGGGAAATTGGGCTACAAACTCCCTCAGAAATCTTTGACCATTCCAGCCTAAAACTGCCTGCATTGGGTATTTCTCTGGCCATATTACCACAGTGTCTACCCACCTCACAACCATCACTTTATTGGTCCACACAATACCCGTGCGAGGTGGGAAAGTGCTGTTACCCCCATTTTATGGCTGGGGATCTGAGAAACAGAGGGGCAGATTTTTAAAGGGCTTTAGGTACCTGGTGGGATTTTTCACAAGTGCCTCGGTGCCAAACACCCCTTTAAAATCAATGGGAGTTAGGGGCCCTGGGTGTGTTTGAAAACCCCACTGGGCCACCCTTTAAAAACATGGCCCTGAGTGACTTACCGAAAGCCACCCAGAACGTCTGACGGCTTTGTCTTCACTACCCGCTGATCCGGCGGGTAGCAATCGGTTTTTCGGGGATCGACTTACCGCGTCTAGTCAAGACGCGGTAAAATCGATCCCTGATCGCTCTGCCGTCGACTCCGGAAATCCACCTCGGCAGGAGGCGGCAGCGGAGTCGGCGGCAGCGCGGCAGCGGTCGACTTTCCCGCGTCCTCACCGATAGGTAAGCCGACCTAAAATACGCAACTTCAGCTACGGTATTCACGTAGCTGAAGTTGCGTATCTTCCAGGTCTACACTAACCCCCCCACTTCGGACTAAGGTACGCAAATTCAGCTATGTTAATAACGTAGCTGAATTCGAAGTACCTTAGTCCGAAGTTACCGCGGTCCAGACGCGGCAGGAAGGCTCCCCCGTCGATGCTGCGTACTCCGCTCGCCGAGCTGGAGTACCAGCGTCGAAGGCGAGCACTTCCGGGATCGATCCGGGGCACTTCCGGGATCGATCCGGGATCGATTTATCGCGTCTTAACCAGACGCGATAAATCGAACTCAGAAAACCGATTGCTTACATCCGGACCCGGATGTAAGTGAAGACGTACCCTATGGTACCCTTAGGTCGGAACCCCGCTGCAGTGTAGACCTAGCATGACAGGCTAGGTGGAGGAAGGACTCGAATTCAGGCCTTGGTTAGTGCTATAGCTACTGGGCTCTCCTGTCGCATCTTGGTTGCTGCTGTTCGGACACCGCTAAGGAATCCCCTCGTGCCAGGTGCCTTTGTCTACGCTGGGGGTGTACAGCTCCGAGACGGCAGTTGAGCTTGTGCAGGAGCAAGCGGCGGCAGTTACGGGATCCTAGGCTGGTGTGTGTGTCACATGATGTGTCTGAGAAGAAAAATAAAATCAGGCAGAGATGAGCCAGGCACCCACTGCATCTCAGTGTCTGGTTGCTACAGGTGTCAGAAATTCACCTCGCCACCCCCGAGAATCATGAGGCTGCAAGTCCCCTGGGTCTTTCTTCCTTTGTACTGTAAGTTTCTGCTCAGAACACGCTGGGCTCTTCCAAGCCAGCTGCGTCGCTTGTAGAACATTGAACTAGGAACGACTGGAGACTGTTTGATTCAGTTCACAGCTCTGTTTGATTCAGAGTTACAGCACCTATATATGGGAAAGAGGGGGCTGCCAATGGGACACACTCTGTCTCTGATCTATTTAAATAGTCACATTGCCCTGGGGTTATTCGTTAGCATTTCTTACCTCTTTTCAAGACTGGGGAAGATTATAGGTAGAGAGAGATACGGTGCATGGGAGAATGGATGGACGGAAGGGTGCTTCAGAGGGAAGGATGGGGAGACAGCACATAGGGAAGAATGGTCAGATAGGTAGAATGGCAAAGTAACACACTCTCGGCTACATTTCAACTGTTCTTTTGTTTCCCTCCAGTCTCCTGCTGCGAAGCCCAGGTGGATCAGAACCCCCAGTCGCTGGTTACTGGGGAAGGGAAGGTCTCCACCATGTCCTGTGCTTTTACCAGCAAGTACCAAACCTTCCACTGGTACCAGCAGCTCCCTGGGCGAGGCCTGACCTACCTGCTGTCCGTGAGCCCTCAGGAAAACGCTACTGAGAAGCGGTTCGTGGGGCAGCCCCTGGAAGATGGGAAACGCAGCTCTCTGCACATCACCGACTCCCAGCTGGGGGACTCAGGCAGCTACCTCTGTGCGCTGGATGTACAGTGACACAGGCAGAGCTGGGCTCAGAGCAAAAACCCTCATATTCTGAGAGACAGCTTTGGGCAGGAGATGCAGGGACGGATCCCCAGATGGTGGAAAGCAACATTACTCCATGGAAGTCAATCACAGAATCATAGAAATGTAGAACTGGAAGGGTCACAGATAGGTTATATAGTTCAGGCTTCTGCACTGAAGCAGGAGTAAGTATTATCAGACTATCCCCGACACTGTCTAATCTGGTCTTAAAAACCGCCAATGATGGAGATTCCACAACTTCCATAGGCAATTTATTCCAGTGCTTAACCACCCTGACAGGGGGCTTTTCCTAACGTCTAAACTAAATCTCCCTTGCTGCAATTAAAGCTCATTACTTCTTGTCCTGTCCTCAGTGGTTAAGGAGAACAATTTATCATCTTCTTCTTTAAAACAACCTTTTACCTACTTGAAGACTGTTATCATGTCTCCCCTCCTTCTCTTCTCCAGATGAAACATGCATTTTTTCTCTTTTCCCTCGTAGATCATGTGTTCTAGACCTTTAATGATCTTTGTTTCTGCCCCCTGGGCTTTTTCCACAATTTTCCTGAAGTCTGGTGCCCTAAACTGGTCGCAATACTCGAGTCACAAAATGATGTTCACTTTCTTTGCAACAAGATTACATTGCTGACTAACATATAGTTTGTGATCTACTACAATCCCTAGATCCATTTCTGCAGTACTCCTTCCAGGGCCTGGGGCTATTAGATTTTGTGGGGCCGTTAGGCTCCAGGGCAGGACCAAAATGAGGGGTTCAGTGTGTGGGAGGACACTGAGCCAGGAGGGTGGGTACGGGAGGGGGTGAGGGCTCCAACTGGGGGTGCGGGCTCTAGGGTGGGGCTTGGGATGAGGCCTTTGGGATGCAGGAGGTGGCTCCAGGCTGGGGACAAAGGGTTTGGAGTGTGGGAGGGGGCTCAGGGCAGGAGGTTGGGGTGGGAGTGCGGGGTCTGGGGGGGATTTGGGGTGCGAGAGGGGGCTTGGGGTTGGAGTCTGGGTGAGGGAGTGGGCTCAGGGTTTGGCTGTGTGGGTCTACCCTCTAGAAGGGATTTAGGGTGCTGGAGCGGGCTCAGGGTTGGGGTGCTGGGTCTGGGAGGGAATGAGGGTGTGGGAGAGGGCTCAGGGTTGGGGTAGGGGGTTGGGGTGCAGGGCGCCTACCTGGGGCAGCTCCCGTTTGGTGTGTGTGTATGTGGGGGGGAACAGGTGGCTCTGCGCGGCCCATGCTGCTGCCCTGGCATGCGGACGCCACCCACACAGCTCCCATTGGCCGCGATTCCTGGCCATACTTCCTAACTTTCCTATACATTGGGATAGTTTGCTCTTGTGCCCATAATAATATTGCTCTAGAAAAGCTGCCAACTCTCCTGCTCTATTTTTCCCTATAGATTTGCTTACCAGGGGAGTTTACCAAGTCTCTGAGTTTTCAAGGGGACAGATCCTCAGCTCTTGTAAATTGGCAGCGGTCCATTAGTGTCAATGGAGCCATATCCCCAGCAGGTGTAAATCGGTGTAGGTCCATCGGAGTCAATGGGGAATGAAACTGTGTATGCGTCTGTCATTCTCGTGATCTGTCAGCTGGGATTCCCCTGAAGCAAAGAACTTCTTCCCCACCCCTTGTGTCCCAGGGCAGCAGATGGCGCTAGAGTGCGCGCAACCTCCCCTGCAAACCCTGGTTAATTCCCACAGCCTGAGATCTGGGCGGGACCCAGCCCAGCACAGTTCACAGAGCTGCTGTTCCTCCCCGGGGCAGACAATGAAACAGCAGCCTCTGTAGGCAGAGAATCCTTCCCCTTGAGAAGGGGGTAACCTGAGGGGAGGGAGAATTCTCGTTTCCACTGGTCTCCTGCAAACCTTCCTCGGATTGACTCTGCTTCGGTATATTCCTCTGCGAGGGAGAGAAGAAACGGAGCTCACCATGGCCTCAGAGAGTGGAGCTGTTCTGTGGAACCTTCTCCTCACCTTTGCTTTTCTCTGTGAGTGAAACAAATATTTTCTCGTTCTAAAGGGTAAAAAGATACAGACTCTTAAAAGTCAGTGAGGGGCAAGATATTTTATATAGATAGGTAAATAGTTAGATAGATAGATCTCCATTACGCTATCTATTTATGAACTACTTCACCCATCAGGATAGAGGGGTCTGCCAATGGGAAATATCTCAACCTCTGATCTGTTTGAACAGTAATATTGCTTTGAAGTTGTTTGTTAGCCTTTCTTGTCCTGCTTTTTTAAGATTCAGGGAGAGTACAGAGAAGAATAAATAGATGCTGATGGCAAGATCTATATCTATCTGTATAGATAAGTAGATATAGATACTGGGGATAGAACAGCAGAGCGATGGATGGAGGCTGCAGAGGGAAGGCTGGATAGATAGATCCATAGAGAAAGAGTCAATGTAACACTCTCATAATATTTATTTTACCTCCTATTATTTCTTTTCCCTCCAGTCTCCTGCTGCGAAGCCCAAGTGGATCAGAGCCCCGAGTCGCTGGTTACAGGGGAAGGGAAGGTCTCCACCATGTCCTGCTTTTTCACCAGCGCTTTCAAAGTCTTCCAGTGGTACCAGCAGCTCCCTGGGCAAGGGCCGATACACCTGCTGACCGCGAGCTCTAATGAGAATGTCACTGTGGGGCGGTTCATAGGCGAGCGCCTGGAAAGTGGGAAACGCAGCTCCCTGCACATCACCGACTCCCAGCTGGGGGACTCAGGCAGCTACCTCTGTGCAGTGGATGCACAGTGACACAGGCAGAGCTGGGCTCAGGGCAAAAACCCTCATCCTCTGACAGGCAACTGGGCCGTGGAGATGCAGGGGCAGATCTCCAGTTGGTTTAAAGCAGCGTAATTCCATGGCAGCCAAGGGGACAGATCCTGAGACGTTATAAAGGAAAACAGCTCTAGTGGAGTCAATGGGGCCATATCGTGAGGACCAGAGGGCTGGAACCCAGGTCTGCAGATCCCGGGACAACTGTGTGAAGATCAGTGTAAATCCGGAGTCACTCCACATGTGTTCATTGTGGTAACTAGATTACAAGAAATCCGAGACACGAATTCACTTTCTTTTCTTTCCCTTTCTTCCTACGGGATACTTTCTCAAGGAAAGTTCATTACTAAACATAACCAGTGGGAAACCATCTTCCCTTAAGGGAGCCGAATGCAAAATATCTCTGGCTTCAAAGCTATAAGGTCATCCACGGTTCATTAGCAACAAGAAACAAACAAAACTAACTCCCCTCCCTCTATGAAAGCCAGAACAAAGTTTTCTGCTCCCCCGTGTCCCCGTCCAGTTCAGACAAGAGCCCGGGATGGGGCGCCCCAGAACTGAAACCACTTTCTGGTTGGTCTATACATCTAGTTTTTTCTCTCCACCTACTCCGTTACGCCGCACCCCAACCCTCTCCAGTCCCGGGCCCCGAGAGACTTTTTAGCAGCGCAGCGGAAAGGCAGCTACCAACCAAGCACAGAGAGATTTGGTGCTTGACACCAAAAGTCACAATTTAATTTGGAGCAGAAGCAGCGTTCCCGGATTCCTTCAGCCCGTCGCTCAGAAGACAGGGGTCGGCTTCCCTCTGCGAGAAGAGCTTAATTAATTTCTTTTAACATTGCTGGGGGCGGGGGTGCCTGAGTGGAGAGAAAACGGAGCCGCTCCGTGCAGAAGCGCAGAGACACCGAATGTTCATTGAGAGGATGCTTAAAACCCTGGTCTCCACGCTTGTGCTGATCCTTGTTTCGAGTGAGTCAGATTCCCACGTGGCATTTCTGGGCATTATCCCCCCTCCCCCCCCTTAATTTATTAATTTTCACCTGTGTCCGGGTGTCTTTCTCGATGACACTTCACGCTGCTGCTGCTCTTGATAGTTTCCCTGTCTGTGTCTGGGGGATTTTCATGCTCTGTTGTTATTATTTTTCCTCCCAGGCGGAGAGGTGGACGCGAAGGTTTCTCAGCCTGCTGCGCTGTCTTTCCTGGCGGGGGGCAGGGCTGACCTCCCCTGTAACCACAGTGTCGCTGCCTATGACAGAGTTTTTTGGTACTATCAGAGGCCCGGAGCTGCCCCTCGAGCTGTGATCTCTGGCTACAACTCCGCGGAGACGTCGGAGCGGTTTGAACTGTCCATTGACCCCTCCAGCCGGTCCGCTCCGCTGCGCATCACCAAGGTGGCGGTGGAGGACTCGGGGGTGTATTACTGCGCCGTGAGAGGCACAGCGAGAGGAAATGCAGGGCGAGCTGAACAAAAACCTCCCCCACTCTGAGGCTTCTCTACACTGCCAAGTTTCGTCACCAAACACTGCCTTTTGGCAACAAAACAGCGAGAGCATAAACACTGCAGCAGGACCTTGTCGAAAAAACTGCCCAATTTTGGTGACAATGAACTTCCAACCCTGCGAGGGCTTCTCTTCACTACCAAGTTTTGTTGATGAAACTAATGTTGACACGAAAAAACCGACAAAAGCAAAGTCGCCAAAGCATGTCAGGGTTGGAAGGGACCTCAGGAGGTCATCTAGTCCAACCCCCTGCTCAAAGCAGGACCAATCCCTAACTAAATCATGCCAGCCAGGGCTTTGTCAAGCCTGACCTTAAAAACCTCTGTAGAAGTCCAGTCTGTCATTTCGACCATCAGGAGGAGTCCACGCAGATTTTTTCTTCTTGTAGTGTTGGTAGGAGGGTTCCTGTGGGCCAGTGCGCTGTTCAGTTGTGTGTTGAAAATATTCCTTGAGTCAGAGACAACAAAAGTAGGCTTCTAGATCACGGCAGAACTGTATCATGTTCATGGGGGTGGTGGGGCAGAAAGGGAGTCCTCGAGATAGGACAGGCTCTTCTGTTGGGCTAAGTGTGTGGTTGGATAGATTAATAATATTGTTGGGTGAGTTAAGGGTACCACTGTTGTAGCCCCCTGTAGCATGTATGAGTTTATATAGTTTACTGTCCTTTTCCCTGTGTAGAGAAGTAAAGTGTACATTGTAAATGGCTTGTCTTGTGTCAGGATTCCATCCCCACTCTGAACTCTGGGGTACAAATATGGGGACCCACATGAAAAAAAAACCCCAAATCCCCTAAGGTTATTTCTAGTAGCTTAGGTTAAAACGTCTCCAAGGCATAAATCCTTTCCTTGTTCTTGAACGGTACTGCTGCCACCAACAAGTGATTTAGACAAAGATTCAGGAAAAGGACCTCTTGGAGTTCCCATTTCCTCGAAATATCCCCCCAAATCCCTTCACCCCCTTTCCTGGGGAGGCTTGAGAATAATATACCAACCAATTGCCTTTAATAAAAGTACAGACCAGACCAGGGATGGGCAAACTACATTTATAGTAGATGGGGCTACTATAAGGTGGGTGCATAACTGGCTGGATAATCGCACTCAGAGAGTAGTTATTAATGGTTCCCAATCCTGCTGTAAAGGCATAACAAGTAGGGTTCCGCAGAGGTCTGTTTTGGGACCGGCTCTGTTCAATATCTTCATCAACGACTTAGATATTGGCATAGAAAGTACGCTTATTAAGTTTGCAGATGATACCAAACTGGGAGGGATTGCAACTGCTTTGGAGGAAAGGGTAATAATTCAAAATGATTTGGACAAATTGGAGAAATGGTCTGAGGTAAACAGGATGAAGTTTAACAAAGACAAATGCAAAGTGCTCCACTTAGGAAGGAAAAATCAGTTTCACACATACAGAATGGTAAGAGACTGTCTAGAAAGGAGTACGGCAGAAAGGGATCTAGGGGTTATAGTGGACCACAAGCTAAATATGAGTTAACAGTGTGATGCTGTTGCAAAAAAAGCAAACATGATTCTGGGATGCATTAACAGGTGTGTTGTGAGGAAGACACGAGAAGTCATTCTTCCGCTCTACTCTGTGCTGGTTAGGCCTCAACTGGAGTATTGTGTGCAGTTCAGGGCACCGCATTTCAAGAAAGATGTGGAGAAATTGGAGAGGGTCCAGAGAAGAGGAACAAGAATGATTAAAGGTCTTGAGAACATAACCTATGAAGGAAGGCTGAAAGCATTGGGTTTGTTTAGTTTGGAAAAGAGAAGACTGAGAGGGGACATGATAGCAGTTTTCAGGTATCTAAAAGGGTGTCATAAGGAGGAGGGAGAAAACTTGTTCACCTTAGCCTCTAAGGATAGAACAAGAAGCAATGGGCTTAAACTGCAGCAAGGGAGGTTTAGGTTGGACATTAGGAAAAAGTTCCTAACTGTCAGGGTGGTTAAACACTGGAATAAATTGCCTAGGGAGGTTGTGGAATCTCCATCTCTGGAGATATTTAAGAGTAGGTTAGATAAATGTCTATCAGGGATGGTCTAGACAGTATTTGGTCTGGCCATGCGGGCAGGGGACTGGAGTCGATGACCTCTCGAGGTCCCTTCCAGTCCTTGAATCTATGAATCCCTGGACATACACAAATCTGTAGCCATTCTGGGACCCCTCCTCCTTTTGAGACCTTCGATTCCCTCATACTCCCTCCCCCTCCCAGCTAATGAAGTTTTTCATTTGACTCTCTCCTCTGGTTGTTGTCTTTCAATAAAAAAATAGTGTTTTTTTAAATCAATCTTTATTCTGTTAAGTGAAAGCAAAAAGAGCCCTGCAAAGCAACATACAGTTATATTAAGGCCCCTTCTTGCATCATGTGCACCAATCACCTCCTAGCATTACAAGCACTGCGCTCCCAAGCATAGCAACAAATATTAGTGGCTGTCAGCTTCAAATTGCTGCCTCAAAGCAACCCTGATCCTTATGGCCCTGTGCTGCACCCCTCTAATAGCCCTGGTCTCTGGCTGTTCAAACTCAGCCTCCAGGTGCTGAGCCTCTGCGGTCCAGCCCTGAGTGAAGCTTTCACCCTTCCCTTCACAAATACTATGGAGTGTACAGCACTCGGCTATAAGCATAGGGATATTGTCATCGTCAAGGTCCAGCTTCCCATTCAGGCATTGTCAGTGGGCTTTTAAAAGGCCAAAAGCACACTCCACAGTCATTCTGGACTGCCTCAGTCTGTTGTTGAACCGCTCCTTGCTGCTGTCAAGGCTCCCTGTGTAGGGTTTCATGAACCACGGCATTAAGGGGTAGGCGGGGTCTCCCAGGATCACAATGGGCATTTCCACTTCCCCCACGGTGATCTTCTACTTCATGAAGAAAGTCCTTGCTTGCAGCTTCTTGAACAGGCCATTGTTCTGAAAGATGTGCGCGTCATGAACCTTTCTGGACCAGCCTGTGTTAATGTCTGTGAAACAGGGCCGGCTCCAGGCACCAGGCACCCAAGCACATGCTTGGGGCGGCACCTGGTAAGGGGCGGCGGGGGGAGCGTGGCGCGGCATTCCGGGGGGGGAGGGCGCTCCGGTGGCGCGGCGCTCGGCGGGGGGGGTACTGGCGGCACTCTGGGGGGAGTTCCAGCGGGGGCGGGCTCCGGCGGCGCGGTGCTCGGCGCTGGGGGGGTGTGTGTTTCCGGCGGCGCTCGGCACGGGGGGCGGGCTCCGGCGCGCGGCGCTGGGCGCGGGGGGCAGCGGCGCGGGGCTCGGCGCTGGGGGGGGTTCTGGCGGCGCTCGGGGGGCGGGCTCCGGCGCTCGGCGGGGGGGGGGGGGCGGCGCTCGGGGGGGGGCTCGGGGCGGCGCTTTTTTTTGCTGCTTGGGGCAACAAAAAAGCTAGAGCCGGCCCTGCTGTGAAAAGCCCACGGTGATCCACAAGCACCTGGAGAACTATTGAGAAATACCCCTTGCGATTAATGTACTCGGTGTCTAGGTGGGCTGTTGCCAGAATTGGAATGTGCGTGCCATCTATCGCCCCTCCGCAGTTAGGGAAGCCCATTTGTGCAAAGCCATCCACAATGTCACGCACGTTGCCCAGAGTCGCGGTCTTTCAGAGCAGGATGTGATTAATGGCTCTGCACACTTCCATCAGCATGAGTCCAACAGTCAACTTTCTCACTCCGAACTGGTTAGCGACCAATTGGTAGCAGTCTGAATTGCCAGCTTCCACAGTGCAATTGCCACGCATTTCTCCAGCGACAGGGCATCTCTCATCCTCGTGTCCTTGTGCCGCAGGGCTGGTGCGAGCTTCTCACACAGTCCCATGTATGTGGTTTTCCTCATGCGAATGTTCTGCAGCCACTGCTCGTCATCCCAGACGTGCATCATGATGTGATCCCACCACTCAGTGCTTGTTTTCAAAGCCAAAAGTGGTGTTCCACAGTGGTCAGCACCTCCGTGAATGCCACAAGCATTCTCGTGTCATAGCTACTATGTGTGGTGAGATCAATGTCACACTCCTGTTGCCTTTATAGTTTAAGGAATAACTCCACTGCTGCTCGTGGTGTGATGGTCAGTACGAACAGCATTCCTGTCAACAGCTCAGGATCCATTCCTGCACCAGAAAGAGGCAGGGCAGGGTGCGCAGTACACAAACTTTTGAAAGATGGTGCAAATGCGGAAGGAAGCACAGGGATTGCTGGGATGCGAAGCAATGCATCACGGGGCATTGGGGCAGGACCCAAGATGCCCTACGACCCCTTCCGCCTTCCCACAACTCTTAGTGGCAAAAGAGAAAGAGGTGCTCTGTGGGATAGCTGCCCAGAGTGCACCGCTCCGAAAGTGCCACGAACACACAACAGCGGTTTTCCTTCGGCACTCTCTGAGCCGTGCTGTAACTGCTGGTGCTGTAACTCTGCCAGTATAGATGTGCCCTAAGTGACTTGTCCAAGGTCACACAGAGAGACTGCGGTAAAACTAGGAACTGACCTCTTAGGTCTCATGAGTTTCAGTCCAGGACCATAAGCACAAGATCACCCTTCTCCTTGTTTTTAATTTTAATATGCGAGAGGAAAATATTGAGGATGTCCTAGGATTCTTCTCTCTGTCCCCTTTGGCACGGTATAATGCACACAAATGTACCAGAATAACTCAAATGGAGCTTTGCCAATATACAGCAACTGAGGGTGTGGCCCAAATAACTCTCAGGGCATGGGTACACTTGCAAGTTAGAGCTCATGAAAGCAGCTCCATGCGCTCTAACTCATGACACGTCCACACTGGCAAGGCACGTAGAGTGCTCTGACTCCTGGTACTCCACTTCCATGAGACACATAACACTTGCTGTGCCCTGGCTGGAGCGCCGCGGAACCAGTGTGCACGCCCTGGTCTATTAATGCTCTCTGATCGGCCTCCAGAAGTGTCCCACAATGCCTGTTCTAACCACTCTGGTCATCCCTTCGAACTCTACTGCCCTGCCCTCAAGTGACCAACCACCAGGCACACCCTTTAAATTCTCTGGGAATTTTGAAAATCCCCTTCCTGTTTGCTCAGCAAGGCATGGAGTGCTCTCAGCACATATTTCCAGGTGACCATGCCTCCATGTGCCAGGCAATCCCCAGTGTGGAGCAATGGGGAGGTGCTGGATCTCATCAGTGTTTGGGGGGAGGAAGCTGTCCAGCCCCAGATGCGCGTCAGCCGTAGGAATTATGATACCTTCAGGCAGATATCAAGGGCCATGCAGGACCGGCTCTAGGCACCAGCAAAACAAGCATGTGCTTGGGGCGGCACATTCCCAGGGGCGGCACAGCAGCTGGTAGCAGTGGTGGAGGCACAGCTGGGCCCGCATGGCCTCAGCCATTCAGTGCAGGGCGCAGGGCATCTGCACCACGCGGGCGCCGCTCACCACCTTGGCCAGGTTGTCTTGGCGCATGTCGCCCATGCTGGCCGTGTCGATGAGCAGGTGCAGTGCCCTGTAGCTCACCCCCTTCACCCGCAGGATGTCCAGGGACTTGGCCGCCAGCACCGACTTGTGGGCTCGGATCCGCCGGCCGGACACTTCGACCACCAGGTCCGGCTCCTCCGAGACCAGCTGCTGTGGGCTCCAGGGCTGCGCTCCAGCCTGTGGAAAGTAAGTGCCAGGCGGCGGCCAGGCGATGTCGCCTCCTCCCGCCTCGGACTCGGACGCGCGTTGTTAATCTCCCGCTGGCTCTTCCCCACCCGGCTGCAGGAGGAGGCTGCTCCGGGATCCTGCTGCGGGGCTTTGTCCCCCGCCCCGGGCGAACTGGAGCACAAGGAGGAGCTGAAACCGCTGTGACCTTGCAAAGGGAGCGCGGCGCTTTCCCCACCCCCGCTCTCCTCTTCCCCAGCTGATGCGCTCCCTTCCATGGAGCCGGGCTGCTGCTGGCTGCCCTTGCTTCTCTCCGCTTCCCCCACAGCTTTCCCCGGTGGCCCTAGCTGCTGCTCCGCTCCTCCGCAGAGCATTTCTGGACAGGTCTTTGCCTCCCTGATATTCCCATCACCCGGACAAAGGACACAGGACAGGACTGGGCTCTCCATGGCTCTGGCAGAGGCTGGACCTGGCTAATGTCCCCCCCACACACACACACACACTCCCAGCGCAGCAGCACAGTCAGCCACCCCTTCGCCTTCCTCTCTCCCCCCCCCCCTTTTCCTTTTTCCTTTTTTTCCTTTGCGGTTTAAGGTTGAACGTGACTGTGGGTTTTCCTTGCTGAACTCTACTTCTTGGCACATGGTCAATGTCAGCCTTGTTTCCCAGCCTGGCCTCCTCTCCAATGCTGACAGCAGAAAGAGGTGTGGGGCAGCTGTCCCTGCAGCCACTCGCTGCTGA
Organism: Emys orbicularis; assembly: GCF_028017835.1. Classification (NCBI taxonomy): domain Eukaryota; kingdom Metazoa; phylum Chordata; order Testudines; family Emydidae; genus Emys; species Emys orbicularis. The sequence goes on along the minus strand of NC_088694.1, from coordinate 54,930,349 downwards.
ACTTTTCAACTCCACTAATTTCAACATTGGTTAGATCTCTGTAACCATCATATGTTTGCTGCAGCTTGACTGCTCAGACTTTCCGTGAGTGGCATTGACAGATCAATGTATAGTAATAAAGTATCTCACTTCCTGTTCCTTGGGGGAGTTGGATTTTTTTTTTCCTGGAGCAATTTAATTTTCTATGAGCCTTTTTCCTATTTTTTTTCTTCAGAGTAAGCGACACATGTTCTTTAACAAGTGAAAGATCACTGAGTTTTAACAGTTTTGATTTACCAGATGTTCGTATCAGCCTGCATGCATCTCCCAAGATGAGTTTGACTAATTGCACTGTTTTATTTCAGCTCAAAGAGGAGCTAAAGATTTTCCTTGGACTTTCTGCTCTGAAATTTGCAGCAACAGAGTCAACTAAACATGCTGATGTGTGATTATATTCTGCGATTATTTCCCCAATATGTAAACATGTGTAAAAGACAAAAAAAGGTGAAGGGGGCCGCCAAAACTTTTTGTGCTTGGGGCGGCAAAAACCCTAGATCCGGCCCTGGCAGCACTGGAGTGGCGGTTTGCCTCGTGGGCTTTGCGGTAGGCATTCCGCAGCTCCTTCACTTTAACCCTGCACTGCTGTGCGTCCCGGTCATGGCCCGTTTCTATCATGGCCCCAGGGCCGGCTCTAGGTTTTTTGCCACCCCAAGCAAAAAAATTTTTGGCTGCCCCCCATCCCAGCCCTGGGATCCTTGCCACACCCCCCATGCTGCCCCAGCCCTGGGCTCTCCCCCACCGCCACACCTCCTGCAACCTCAGCTCTGGGCTCCCTCATTCCCCCCCACCTCCTGCCACCCCAGCCCTGGGCTCTCCCCCCCCCCCCGCCGCCACCTGCACCCTCCTTCCGCCACAGCCCTGGGTCACTGGTAACTCGCTCCCACGGCAGGTCATTCAGCAGGAATTTTAGATGTGCACAGAACACAGACAAGATTGGTTCCCATATGGTTACAGAACTGCAGTAAAGTGGAACAATTTTCAGCTTGTGTGATTGGAGGATATCTGGATGCATGTTATAAGACTGTCCTACATAAATGAGGAAAAGTTGAGGTGCCTTTATTATTCTTTTGTTCCACTCTTTCTTTCTATGGGGAATTTGCCAATGCAATATCACTGTCTTCCTTTTAAACAACAAACAAACAAACAAACAAACAAAAAAGGCAATGGCTGTTGAAAATAATAATTCCAGTCCTAATAACCACTGGGAAGCATTTCTTGCTCAATTTTATCCTTCTTTTTCTACAGCAAGTAACAGTGGATCAGTATATTTGATTTGGGAGAAATGAAGTAAGAGCTGCCCAAACTGAGCTTGAGCACTCCTGAATTTTGAGGTGTTCAAATCTGGAAGGCAGGGGGTGGGGGGGGTGGCCCTGTGGTGCCGTGGGGGAGCATGGCAGCATGTATGCAACAGTGTGTGTGGCGCTGGGCAGAGACAGACACGCTGGTCTGAGTGGCACAGTAAGGGGGCTGGGGGGTTGGATGGGGCGGAGGTTTGGGGGGCAGTCAGGGGCAGGGAGAAGGGGGGTTAGATGGGTCAGGGGGTTGGGGGGGCAGTCAGGGGACAGGCAGTGGTTGGATAGGCATGGGAGTCCCGGGGGTTTGTCAGGGGACAGGTAGGGGGTGGGGTCCTAGGGCGGAAGTTGGGGGGGGTCTCGGGGGGGCAGTTGGGGACAAGGAGAAGGGTGGCTTAGATAGGGGGTGGGGTCCCAAGGGGCCGTTAGGGGCAGGGGTCCCAGGAGGGGGCAATCAGGGGACAAGGAGCAGCGGCGCTTAGATAGGGGGTGGGGTCCTGTGGGGCAGTTAGGGGCAAGGGTGATCAGGGGACAGGGAGCGGGGGGGGGTTGGATAGGTTGGGGTTTCTGTGCGGAGCAGTCGGAGGGAGTGGATGGTGGGAGGGTGGGGCTACCCTCCCTTCCTGTGGAGTGTCCTATTTTTTGAATGTCAAAATATGGTATCCCTGCCCTTCCCAGTGCAGCTCTCCATTCACTGCAGGCTGCAGCATGAGGTCTCGGCTTCCTCCCTCCCTCCCGCTCTTTCCTGTTGGTAGTGGCCAAGGGAATGCTGGGAAATGTAGTTCTTTCCCTGCTCCAGGGCTGGCTCTATAGGCAGGGAGTTAACCAAGGAACTACAGCTCCCAGGGCCCCCTGTTGGTTCTCAGCTCCCATGCTGGATCCCTGCAGCCCCTGCAAATGGGCTGCCCCAAGCACGTGCTTGCTTTGCTGGTGCCTAGAGCTGCCCCTGTTAACAACAGAGGCCACTAGCCAAAGAACTGGTCACATAAATCCCTTTCCATAACATGAGTCAGGTTTTGCAGCTGTTAAACATGAGAATAGGTAGAAGAGTGTGACAGAGGTTCAGACTCACAGTGGCGGTGCCTCCTGATGGCCGTCCTAGGGAATTAGTTCTCAAAGTCCAGGAGCACCCTCTTCTGGGAGTGTCTCACCTGCTGTTACCTGCCCATTCCAAGCCCTGGTCTACACTAGAGGGTTAGGTCGAATTTAGCCGTGTTAGGTCGATTTTATAATGACTGCTTCTACACAAGCAATCCCGTTCCGTCGACCTAAACGGCTCTTAAAATTGACTTCTGTACTCCTCCCTGGTGAGGGGAGTAGCGCTAAAATCGACCTTGCTGGGTCGAATTTGCGGTTGTTCGGACGCAAAGCAACATTATTGGCCTCCGGGAGCTATCCCAGGGTATGTCTACACTACGAAATTAGGTCGAACTTATAGAAGCCGGTTTTATAGAAATCGGTTGTATACAGCCGATTGTGTGTGTCCCCACATAAAATGCGCTAAGTGCATGAAGTCGGCAGACCGCGTCCACAGTACCGAGGCTAGTGTCGACTTCCGGAGCGTTGCACTGTGGGTAGCTATCCCAGAGTTCCCGCAGTCTCAGCCGCCCATCGGAATTCTGGGTTGAGATCCCAATGCCTGAATGATGCAAAACAGTGTCACGGGGGGTTCTGGGTACATGTCGTCAGGCACCTCCCCCTCCGTCAGAGCAACGGCAGACAGTCGATTCACGCCTTTTTACCTGGGTTACCTGTGCAGACAACATACCACGCCAAGCATGGAGCCCGCTCAGCTCAGCTCAGCTCAGCTCACCGTCACCATATGTCCTCTGGGTGCCAGCAGACGTGGTACTGCATTGCTACACGGCAGCAGCTAATTGCCTTTTGGCAGTAGACGGTGCAGTATGACTGGTAGCCTTCATCGGCGATCTGGGTGCCGGCAGACATGGGGCTGGCAGACGTGGGGCTGCGTTGCACACAGCAGCAGCCCCTTGCCTTTTGGTAGAAGATGGTATATTATGACTGATATCCGTCGTTGTCGTACTGCAGTGGCTGTCAATCATGGGCACCTGGGCAGTCTCGACGATGATGGCTATCAGTCGTAGTATGCTATTTTCTGCCAAGCACCCAGAAGATGCCGAGGGCTATCAGTCATGCTGCACCGTCGTCTGCCAGCTTAAGATGTAAAAAATAGATTTGTTCTGTATTCATTTGCTTCCCCCTCCCTCCGTGAAATCAACGGCCTGCTAAACCCAGGGTTTTGAGTTCAATCTTTGGGGGGGGGGGGGCATTCTGTGTGACAGTTGTTTGTGTTTCTCCCTGATGCACAGCCACCTTTGTTGATTTTAATTCCCTGTACCTGTACGCCATGTTGTCACTCGCCCCTCCCTCCCTTCCTCCCTCCCTCCATCCGTCAGATACTAGTTTCGCGCCTCTTTTCAGACCAGACGCCATAGCACTGGGATCATGGAGCCCGCTCAGATCACCGGGGCAATTATGAGCACTATGAACACCACGCGCATTGTCCTGGAGTATATGCAGAGCCAGGACATGCCAAAGCAAAACCAAGACCAGCCGAGGAGGCGATTGCAGCGCGGCGACGAGAGTGATGAGGACATTGATATGGACATAGACCTCTCACAAAGTACAGGCCCCAGCAATGTGGAAATCATGGTGTTACTGGGGCAGGTTCATGCCGTGGGAAACCAATTCTGGGCCCGGGAAACAAGCACAGACTGGTAGGACCGCATCATGCTGCAGGTGTGGGACGATTCCCAGTGGGTGCGAAACTTTTGCATGCGTAAGGGCACTTTCATGGAACTTTGTGATTTGCTTTCCCCTGCCCTGAAGCGCCAGAATACCAGGATGAGAGCAGCCCTCACAGTTGAGAAGCGAGTGGCGATAGCCCTGTGGAAGCTTGCAACGCCAGACAGCTACCGGTCAGTCGGGAATCAATTTGGAGTGGGCAAATCTACTGTGGGGGCTGCTGTGATCCAAGTTGCCAGGGCAATGAAAGACCTGGTGATATCAAGGGTAGTGACTCTGGGAAACGTGCAGGCCATAGTGGATGGCTTTGCTGCAATGGGACTCCCAAACTGTGGTGGGGTGATAGACGGAACCCATATCCCTATCTTGGCACCGGAGCACCAAGCCACCGAGTACATAAACCGCAAGGGGTAATTTTCAATGCTGCTGCAAGCCCTGGTGGATCACAAGGGACGTTTCACCAACATCAACGTGGGATGGCCGGGAAAGGTACATGATGCTCGCATCTTCAGGCACTCTGATCTGTTTCGAAAGCTGGAGGAAGGGACTTTCTTCCCGGACCAGAAAATAACCGTTGGGGATGTTGAAATGCCTATAGTTATCCTTGGGGACCCAGCCTACCCCTTAATGCCATGGCTCATGAAGCCGTACACAGGCAGCCTGGACAGGAGTCAGGACCTGTTCAACTACAGGCTGAGCAAGTGCCGAATGGTGGTGGAATGTGCATTTGGACATTTAAAAGCGCGCTGGCTCAGCTTACTGACTCGCTCAGACCTCAGCGAAAAGAATATCCCCATTGTTATTGCTGCTTGCTGTGCGCTCCACAATATCTGTGAGAGTAAGGGGGAGACATTTATGGCGGGGTGGGAGGTTGAGGCACATCGCCTGGCCGCTGATTACGCACAGCCAGACACCAGGGCGGTTAGAAGAGCACAGCAGGGTGCGGTGCGCCTCAGAGAAGCTTTGAAAACGAGTTTTGTGACTTGCCAGGCTACGGTGTGAAACTTCTGTTTGTTTCTCCTTGATGAACCCTCCGCCCCACCCCCCCACCCGGTTCACTCGACTTCCCTGTAAACCAGCCACCCCACCCTCCCCTCCCCCTTCGAGCACCGCTTGCAGAGGCAATAAAGTCATTGTTACTTCACATTCATGCATTCTTTATTAATTCATCACACAACTAGGGGGATAATTGCCAAGGTAGCCCAGGATGGGTGGGGGAGGAGGAAAGGAGAAGGACACACTGCAGTTTAAAACTTTAACTCTTATTGAAGGCCAGCCTTCTGATGCTCGGGCAATCATCTGGGGTGGAGTGACTGGGTGGCCGGAGGCCCCCCCACCGTGTTCTTGGGCAAATGGGTGAGGAGGCTATGGAACTTGGGGAGGAGGGCTGTTGGTTACACAGGGGCTGTAGCGGCAGTCTCTGCTCCTGCTGCCTTTCCTGCAGCTCAACCATACGCTGGAGCATATCAGTTTGATGCTCCAGCAGCCGGAGCATCGACTCTTGCCTTTTGTCTGCAAGCTGACGCCACCTATCATCTTCAGCCCGCCACTTACTCTGTTCATCCCGCGATTCAGCCCGCCACCTCTCCTCTCGTTCATACTGTGCTTTTCTGTAGTCTGACATTGACTGCCTCCACATATTCTCCTGTGCTCTTTCAGCGTGGGAGGACATCTGGAGCTCCGTGAACATGTCATCCCGAGTCCGCCGTTTTCTCCTTCTAATCTTCACTAGCCTCTGTGAAGGAGAAACATTTGCAGCTGGTGGAGGAGAAGGGAGAGGTGGTTAAAAAAGACACATTTTAGAGAACAATGGGTACACTCTTTCATGTTAAATTTGGCTGTTCACATTACACAGCACATGTGCTTTCATTACAAGGTCACATTTTTCCTCTTATATTGAGGGCCTGCCGGTTTGGTGTGAGAGATCACTCACGCAGTGCCAGGCAACAGATTTCGGCTTGCAGGTAGCCATGGTAAGCCACAGACTTTTGGCTTTTTAAGCTTCTTAACATGTGGGAATGGTTAAGTATTCAGTAACAGTAGCGCCCTCATTTCCCATACCAAGCACCCATTGGCTTGGCATTTAAAATGGGTTTGCAATGTAAAAGGAGGGGCTGCGGTTCCCGGGTTAACATGCAGCACAAACCCAACTAACCCCTCTCCCCCCCACACACCCAATTCTCTGGGATGATCACTTCACCCCTCGCCCCCACTGCGTGGCTAACAGCGGGGAACATTTCTGTTCAGCCAAGCAGGAACAGGCACCTCTGAATGTCCCCTTAATAAAATCACCCCATTTCAACCAGGTGACCGTGAATGATATCACTCTCCTGAGGATAACAAAGAGCGGTAAGGAATGGATTTTGTCTGCATGCCAGCAAACACCGGGACCATATGCTGCCATGCTTTGTTATGCAATGATTCCAGACTACGTGCTACTGGCCTGGCGTGGTAAAGTGTCCTACCATGGCAGACGGGATAAGGCAGCCCTCCCCAGAAACCTTTTGCAAAGGCTTTGGGAGTACATGAAGGAGAGCTTTCTGGAGATGTCCCTGGAGGATTTCCGCTCCATCCCCAGACTTTTCCAGTAGCTGTACTGGCCGCGATTGCCAGGGCAAATTAATCATTAATCATTAATCATTAAACACGCTTGCTTTTAAACCATGTGTAATATTTACAAAGGTACACTCACCAGAGGTCCCCTGTGTGCCCTCAGGGTCTGGGAGCACGCCTTGGGTGAGTTCGGGGGTTACTGGCTCCAGGTCCAGGGTGATAAACATATCCTGGCTGTTGGGGAAACTGGTTTCTCCGCTTCCTTGCTGCTGTGAGCTATCTACATTATCTTCATCCTTCTCTTCCTCGTACCCCGAACCCTTTCCCTGTGTATTTCTCCAGTGACGGAGTCATAGCACACGGTTGGGGTAGTGGTGGCTGCACCCCCTAGCATGGCATGCAGCTCCGCGTAGAAGCGGCATGTTTGCGGCTCTGCCCTGGACCTTCCGTTTGCCTCTCTGGCTTTGTGGTAGGCTTGCCTTAGCTCCTTAATTTTCACGCGGCACTGCTGTGCGTCCCTGTTATGGCCTCTGTCCTTCATGGCCTTGGAGACCTTTTCTAATATTTTGCCATTTTGTTTACTGCTACGGAGTTCAGCTAGCACTAATTCATCTCCCCATATGGCGAGCAGATCCCGTACCTCCCGTTCTGTCCATGCTGGAGCTCTTTTGCGATCCTGGGACTCCATCGTGGTTACCTGTGCTGATGAGCTATGCGTGCTCACCTGTGCTCTCCACGCTGGGCAAACAGGAAATGAAATTCAAACGTTCGTTGGGCTTTTCCTGTCTACCTGGTCAGTGCATCTGAGTTGAGAGTGCTGTCCAGAGCGGTCACAATGAAGCACTGTGGGATAGCTCCCGGAGGCCAATAACGTCGAATTCCGTCCACACTACCCCAATTCTGACGCGCTAAGGCTGATTTTATCGCTAATCCCCTCGTCGGAGGTGGAGTAAAGAAACCGGTTTAAAGGGCCCCTTAAGTCGAAAGAAAGGGCTTCGTCATGTGAACGTGTCCAGGCTTTATTCGATTTAACGCTGCTAAAGTCGACCTAAACTCATAGTGTAGACCAGGCCCCAGAGTGCTCCAATGTGACCGCTCTGGACAGCACTTTCAACTCCGATGCACTTGCCAGGTACACAGGAAAAGCCCTGGGAACTTTTGAATTTCATTTCCTGTTTGGTCAGAGTGGCGAGCTGAGCAGCACAGGTGACCATGCAGTCCCCCCAGAATCGCAAACGAGCTCCAGCATGGAGTGAACTGGAGACACTGGATCTGATTGCTGTATGGGGAGAAGGATCTGTGCAGGCAGAACTCCAAACCAGCAGAAGAAATGCCGATATCTATGCAAAAATCTCACGGAGCATGGTGGACAGAGGCTACAACCGGACACACAGCAGTGCCTTGTTAAAGTCAAGGAGCTCAGGCAAGCCTACCAAAAGACAAAGGAGGCAAACAGTCGCTCTGGGTCAGAGCCCCATACATGCCGCTGCTATGATCCGCTGCATGGCATTCTAGGGAGGGTCCCTACCACTACCCCACCACTGTCCGTGGACAGCTGCAAGGGGGGAGTCTCACGCAACAGGGAGGAGGATTTTGTGGATGAGGAGGAGGAGGAGAATGCGCAGCATGCATCTGTTCTTCCCAGCAGCCAGGACCTTTTCATCACCCTGGAACCAATACCCTCCCCAGGTGGGATCCCTGACCCTGAAGGCGGAGAAGGCCCCTCTGGTGAGTGCACATTTGTGACTACAGTACAGGGTGTAAAAGCAATAGTGTTTAATGTTTGATTTGCCCTGAAGAACTGGGATGCATTCGTGGCTAGTACAGCTATTGGAAAGGTCTGTTCACATGTCTGGGGATGGAGCGGGACTCCTCCAGGGACATCTCCATGAAGATCTCCTGGAGATATTCTGAAAGCCTTTGCAGAAGGTTTCTGGGCAGGGCTGCCTTATTTCGTTCTCCACACTAGGACACTTTACCACACCAAGCCAGTAGCAAATATTCTGGAATCATTGCAGCACAAAGCATGGAAGCGAAGGGTTCTGGGTTTTGGTCACATTCAAGCAACATTTGGTCTATATTTTTCTCTGTTAGCCTCAGTAGAGTGACATAATTCATGATCACCTGGTTGAAATACGGGAATTTTTGTAAGGGAACAGGAAAAGGACCCCATTCATGTTGCGCTGTTTGCACTTGGCTAAAAGGGATCATCCCAGAGAATAGCCACGCGGCAGGGGGAGGGGTGAAGGGATCATCCCAAATAGCCACGCAGAGGGGTGGGAGAAGGTGTGTGCTGCACATCCACCTAAAAACCACAGCCCCTACTTTTAAATGGCAAACCCAACCGGCATTTCTTGCTATGGGAAAGGAGGGCGCTGCAGTTTGAAACCATTCCCCCATGTTATGAACGCGGAAGAAGCCAACCCCGCATACTCTTTGGCTTACCATGGCTGCCTGGAAACCGAATTCTGTTGCCCAGCCGTGTGTGATGTGTCACCATACCGGCAGGCACTCAATATAAAAGGCAAAATGCGACCTTGTACCTAAAGCACATGTGCAGTCTGCTGTGAATTGCTTGATTCACTGTGAAAGAGTCTCCCTTCTGTTCTCAGAAATCTGTCATCTTAAATTTTATTCTCCCTTTTTATCCCCCCGCAGGTGCAAATGTTTCTACGCTCCTCCTATCATCTCCGTCCCTGAGGTTATCGCAGACTAGAAGGTGAAAAAAACGCACTCGTGATGACATGTTTTCTGAGCTCATGCAATCCTCCCGCACTGATAGGGCACAGCTGAATGCAAGGAGGCACTCAGTGGCAGAGTCCAGGAAAACATTAAGTGACCACGGTGAGAAGAGGCAGGATGCAATGCTGAGGCTAATGAGGGAACAAGCAGATATGCTCAGGTGTCTGTTGGAGCCATAGGAAAGCCAACAAGAGCACAGACCACTGCTGCATCCATTGTACAACCTCCTGCCCTCCTCCCCAAGTTCCATATCCACCTCACCCAGATGCCCAAGAACACAGGAGGGGAGAGGCTCCTGGCACCCAGCCACTGCACTACAGAGGATGGCCCAAGCAACAGCAGGCTGCCATTCAAACAGTTTTGATTTGTAGTGTGGCTACAATAAGCAATGTGGCCTTGTCCTTCCCTCCTCCACCGCCCCACCCTGCCCCACCCGGGATACTTTATCAATTATCTCCCTTTTTTTAATTAATAAAATTAATGAATAAAGAATGCATGGTTTCAAAACAATAGTGACTTTATTTCCTTTGCCAGATGTGATAGAAGGTGGGAGGGTGGTTGGCTTACAGGGAATTAAAATCAACAAAGAGGGTGGGTTTGCATAAAGGAGAAACACACACAACTGTCACACCGTAGCCTGGCCAGTCATGAAACTGGTTTTCAAAGCCTCTCTGATGCACAGTGCGCCTACCTGTGCTCTTCTAATCGCCCTGGTGTCTGGCTGCTCAAAATCGGACACCAGGTGATTTGCCTCAACCTCCCACCCCGCCATAAATGTCTCCCCCTTACTCTCACAGATATTATGGAGCACACAGCAAGCAGCAATAACAATGGGCATATTGGTTGTGCTGAGGTCTGACCTAGTCAGCGAACAGCGCCAGTGAGCTTTTAAACATCCAAAGGCACATTCTACCACCATTCTGCACTTGCTCAGCCTATAGTTGAACTGCTCCTTACTACTGTCCAGGCTGCCTGTGTATGGCTTCATGAGCCAAGGGAGCAAGGGGTAGGCTGGGTCCCGAAAGATAACTATTGGCATTTCAACATCCCCAACATTAATTTTCTGGTCTGGGAAGTAAGTCCCTTCTTGCAGCTCATCAAACAGCCCAGAGTTCTTAAAGATGCGAGTGTCATGCACCTTTCCTGGCCATCCCACGTTGATGTGGATCCACCAGTGCTTGCAGCACCATTGAGAAGTACCCCTTGCGGTTTATGTACTGGTTGGTAAGGTGGTCCAGTGCCAAGATAGGGATATGGGTTCCGTCTATCACCCCACCACAGTTAGGGAACCCCATTGCAGCAAAGCCATCCACTATGACCTGCACATTTCCCAGAGTCACTACCCTTGATAACAGAACGTCAGTGATTGCATTGGCTACTTGGATTACAGCAGCCCCCACAGTAGATTTACCCACTCCAAATTGATTCCCAACTGACCAGTAGCAGTCAGGCATTGCAAGCTTCCACAGGGCTATCACCACTCGCTTCTCAACTGTGAGGGCAGCTCTCATCTTGATATTCCTGTGCTTCAGGGCAGGGGAAAGCAAGTCACAAAGTTCCATGAAAGTGCCCTTACACATGCGAAAGTTTTGCAGCCACTGGGAATCATCCCATACCTGCAATACTATGCAGTCCCACCAGTCTGTGCTTGTTTGCCGGGCCCAGAACCGGCATTCCACGGTATCAACCAGCCCCACGGCCGCCATGATGTCCCAATTGCCACATCCCATGCTTTCAGGAACGTCTGTGTCTATGTCCTCATCACAATAGTCCTTGTGCTGCCATCTCTTAGCCAGGTTTTGCACATAATGCAGTATAATGCGTGAGGTGTTTACAATGCTCACAACAGCAGCGGTGAGCTGAGTGGGCTCCATGCTTGCCATGCTATGGCGTCTGCACTGGTAACCTAGGCAAAAAGGCACAAAATGATTGTCTGCAGTTGCTTTCATGGAGGGAGGGAAGACTGATGACATGTACCCAAAACCACCCGCAACAATGTTTTTGCCCCATCAGGCATTGGGAGCTTAACCCATAATTCCAGTGGGCTGTGGAGACAGTCAGGAGCTTGAGGGTGGAGATTAGATTTAGACCTTTTAAGGGTTAGTATTTAAGATTAGGGTTTAGCATTAGGGATTAGTGTTAGCATTAAATTAGGGTTTTGAATATTGTTAGAGTTGTGGTTGGTGTAGAAAAATCAGTGTTAGAGTTGGGATAGAAGTTAATATTTTGGTTAGGACCAGGGTTATGTTTAAGATTAGGGTAAGGGTTAAATTTATAATTAGTGTTAGAAGAAAGTTAGGGTGAAGGAGTTAGTTTTAGGATTACTGTTTTAGGTTAGGTTAGATTGAAGGCTGGGGCGGAGGTTATGTTTAGGGTGAGCTTTATGATTAAGCTTTAGGTTATGGTTAGGGAGAAGTTAGGGTTTGGAGTTAGGATTCGAGTGTTGGTTATGGTTAGGGTGAGGAATTATGGATAGCATTAGGATTCTGAGTTAGGGTTTATGATTGAGATTATGGGTTCAGATTAATATTAGGATCAGGTTTTTATTACCTTTGCACTGTCCTAACCTGTACTGATCACCTCTCCCTGCTTCTGGATCTCTGTGCCTGTTCCGTATCCAAATGAAATCTCAGCACTGCACAGACATTACTGCATTTATCCCACAAACACCACTGTGATGCTGGGAAGTTTTGCTACACCCATTTTATTATATAGGCGGAAACGTAGGTACTGAGTGAGGTTTCTAGAAGGTATGTCTGGAGAGTTCACAAAGGTGAAGCTGAACATGCTTTTAGATGCCTACAAAAATCTCTGGGATTCACAAATCTCAAATTGGGTGCTCAGGCTCCCTATCCCAGGGATCAGCAACCTTTGGCACGGGCCCGAATCTGCGGACGCGGCAGGTAAACAAACCAGCCTGGCCCACCAGGGTGTTTACCCTGGCGGGCCGCGTGCCAAAGGTTGCCAATCCCTGCCCTATACAATGAGTTGGGAGAGACAAACACCTCCGAATGGGATCCACAAAATCCAGCAGGCTAGGCGGTTCCTCCCCTAAACTAGCCAACAGGGAGATACCAAGCTGAGTGGTGTGTGCTAAGCCCCGCCTCTCTCGGGGAGATAGGTGCCTAGATCTGGGCTGTAGGGAAATGCCTCTCTCTGAGATGGTCACTTGCAAACCTTCTCTTGCCATTTAGCTGCGGGAGAGGGACAGGAGGCGGTCCTTTGTAACGTTTAACCCAATAGTTAAGGTACTCACTGGGCTATGGGACATTCTAGTGGGGGAGGGGGGAACCTCACTTGAAAAGTCTATTGGAGCAGAGGCACTGGGTCCCCCACCTCCCCAGTAAGTGCTCTCATCACCAGGCTACAGACTTATTCCCCCACCCCGGCTATGAATCTTTCAGTGTTCACAGGGGAACAGCTCTTTCAGGCCAGTTGAGGGAGCCTCCCTCGTCCCCCCAATATATCATAGCCCAGCAGTTGGGATACTCACCGACAAGGTTACAGAGATCACTGTTCAAATCTCTTCTCCCTCTCAGGCGGAAGGGGGGACTTGAACAGGGGTCTCCTACATCCCAGGTGAGTACGCTAAAGACTGGGATAAAAGTAAAGAGGGAGGGGCTCCTCCTCTCTCCCAGCTTGTGTGTAAACTGCCTATAGGGGCCGATCCGATAGGCGAGGTCTGGGCACACTTACTGGGCTGGGCCCAGCGGGTGAGTTAGGTGCAGGATCACCCCATCTTCCTCCAGTTTGGGAATAACTCTGGGGTTTAGGCCTCCACGTCCTGTCTGGGCAGTGCGCATCCTCAGATGCAAAAACACAAAACAACCTCCCCGCCAAAAAAAAAAAAAAAAAAAAAAACTTGTACTGAAAAAATTTAGGCACTGAGAGATTTTAGGCCACTACAGGGCTTGGGGGAAGCTGAACCTGGGTTTGTGAATCCAAGAAAGGCCTGATTCTGGGATTTAGGCACCTACTTGCCACTTTAGGTGCCTACGTCCCTTTTTGAAACTAGCCCTTAAGCCCTAGAGGGATTCAATGAGAGTTAAGCATCTAGGAGCTTCTAAAATACCATTAAGCCTCTATATTGCCTCATTAGGCACCTTAGTACCTATAATAATCAGAACCTAAACGACTTGCCCAAAAAGTCACCCAGGAAATTTGTAGCACAGCATGGACTGAAAGGCAGATTAATTTGTATCTTTTGGGGGTAATTTTCAAAAACCGATAACTCTCCCCTAATTCAGACACGAAAGAATGGCCTCATTTTCAAAACTCCTCTGAAGAGAGACCCCAGATGAAATATCCTAGATGAGCGCACGGTTTTCTTGCTTGTTTCATTGTTGTTTTACATCCACTAGAGGGCGATCTACACCTTCACATCATCCATGTTTTACATTATGTTTTGCGTGTGTGTATTAAAGTAGTTTGGAATCGGAAGCTGAATGAGTTTGCCTGGTTGTGTAGCGTCACAAGCTGAGAGGGAAGCGACAAAGGTCACGAAGGAAGCAGGTTTCATCTTTAGGACATTAATGATCGTTTTCAAAATCACAGGGGGAGAGGCGGAGATATTCTATAACTAGCTGCAGATCTAGTAACAACACAAGGATAACCTGAAGCTGCAAAATGCTCTTGTACGTCGCTGTACAGCTCTGGCTTCTGCTTCCGCAGTCAGGTGAGACTAAAAACTTTCATTTGAAATAAAGGCATTTACAAAGACAAAAATAAAGGTCTCTGAACAAAGAAATCGTAGGAGGAATTTTGTTTTCCTTTGCAAGGAGACAGCCAGGTTAGCATCACAAACTAAGTCATCAGTGTGCTGGGAATAGAGAGAGGTTTTTAAGGTGTAACTCAGACCTACACATACACAGGCTGAACTTTTCACAGGAGCACAAGGGAGTGAGGGATCCAAGTACCACGGAGTTTAAAAGTTCCAGCCACACACAGATCGGTGTTTAAAGCTTTTCTTCCCCCCACAGGTCTTGCACAAAGTGACTCCGTGGACCAGACTCCTCCAGAAATGAGAGTCTCAAAGGGACAAAGTGTAACTTTACACTGTAAATTCACCACCGCTGACCCAAGCCCGTATCTGTTTTGGTACCGGCAGTATCCGAACCAGCCTCCCCAGCATATACTGACTAAAACGAAGTTGGATGCTCCGGATCAGACGCTTGTCCAGGGAAAATTCTCAGCATCTTTGTACATGGCTAATAAGACGGTTCCCTTCCAGATTGCGGCTGTTTCTCACCAGGAGAGCGCTGTGTATTACTGTGCTCTGAGACCCACAGTGGGGGAGAACTGCATCTCCGCTCCTACAAAAAGTCAGCGGCGGATTGCTTACGGAAATATGACGGAATCGTATAAACACAAGGCTGGAGGGGACCTCGAGAGATGGATCTAGTCCAGCCCCCTGTGATGAGGCAGGACCAAACGTACATGGATTATCCTGGACAGGTGTTTTTCAAATCTGTTCTTTAAAATAAAATGTTTTTTCCTATCTGATATTCTGTTAATCGTCTCTAAGAAACTTTAGTTCCCGCACTTTGCCCTACTGTATATCCCTCTGATTTTTTATTAGTAATGAAGATTCTTTGGATTAAAATACGTTTCTTATTGAGAAGACTGCAAGGCATAAATGGCAAGTGCTAGCACAGAGGTACCAATTTAGTTTAACTTTCAATAATATATTATCACTACTGTAATTTCATATATTCAGGAGCTCCCCCGCCGTGTGATGACATATATCAGGGAACAAGTTTATGAAAAGAAGCCTGGCACTTCTAGAGAAGAGAACTCTGCCAATAGACGTGTAACCGATAGGCTGCAAGAGGCGTGGCCGGGCATTCACACATCCCGCCCCCATGAAATCCAATACACCTGAGCCCACTTTAGTCCAAACCAACCCTAAATCAATTCATCCTGCCTGAACCCTGTATCCCGCTGAAGCGATCCCAACACAATCCAATCAAACTCAACCCAGAACAGCGTAACCTAACTCAATGAAATTCAACCCCAAACCCAGATTACAGCCCAAACCAACGGAATACAAAACATCGAAACCCGCCTCAACTCAACCCATTCCAACACACACCGAACCCAGTCGAATCCAGCACAACCCAATTCAGAGAAACAAAAGCTCAAAACAAATGAAAATAGATTTGCATTTTCTCAGCAAGACTGAAGTCGTTTCCATTTTAATGAACGGCAAAAGGTTGTACTATTATTTCCCACTACCACCCATCTCTCTGTCCCCTTCTCTGCCCAGTCACAGTTGAACACAGATCCCCACTGTTTGTAACAACCCTAAAAGTTTACATCTGGAGGGTTGGTGGCAGGTTCTCAGCAAACTAGAGGACTCTCAGAAGGGGAATTCCTACAAAAGCTCAAATACTCCGATATTCAGGTTTCAGAGGAGGTAGCTGTATTAGTCTGTTTCAGCAAAAACAACAAGGAGTCCTGTGGCACCTTGAAGATTAACAAATTATTTGGGCATAAGCTTATTTGTTAGTCTTTAAGGTGCCACGGGACTCCTCGTTGTTTTTTCGGATACTCAGTGAATCCTTTGAAGCCTTTGTGCATTAAGCCAGACTTTCCCTGAATGAGCTCCGTGTGCGCCCTCGGATGTCATTTATCCTCGGCGGGGGAGGGGGTCTTTGGCGAGTGATTCAATTTGAATATTTAAATGTGATGTTTGTGGACGCGGGGATTTTCCGAGGCACGAAAGCTAGAAGCCAAGTATCAGGGAGTAGCCGTGTTAGTCTGTATCTACAAAAACAACAAGGAGTCTGGTGGCACCTTAAAGACTAACAGATTTATTTGGGCATAAGCTTTCGTAGGTAAAAACCTCACTGTTAGTCTTTAAGGTGCCACCAGACTCCTTGTTGTTTTTGAAAGCTAGAAGCGCAATTTCTACTGGGGAAAAAAATCTGTGGGACTCTCTTCTCACCGTGCACCAGTAAACAAGAATTCTTGAGAAATTGGTCGTAGGGAGGTGGGGTCCTAGATTTCTCCGACATGTAATTTACTCTATGTACAACCAGTTACTGTGCTTCCTACTTAATGTAACCGCCTGCAAAGAGACTCGCACTTACCAGCAAATCAAGACACGTTGAAGGAGGTTTGGGGAAGGCGAGGACGCCGTTCAGAAGCGAAACCAACCATGCTTCGTTTCCTGTGGGCTCGGAAGAGCTCTGGGTTCCACATACGCCCCTCATTAGGCCAGTGGCTGAAGAAATGGGGCGAGTCTATCACATGCAGGCAGAACGCTGTCTCTTCAGGGCTGAAGGGTTCAGGGCGGAATTGAAATCGGAGCCACTTTGCTTAACACGATGAGCAAAGGTTTGATGTTCGGCCTTTTTGTTTTCACTCTTTATCCAGGTAGTTGGTCGTTGAGTTTGCCTCATTGCTCCGGAATCTCTCTCTGTATATACACACACCCCGTCTCCCTGTTCCCATTTCTCTCTCTCTCCTCTTTGCAGTCTCTCTCTCTGTCCCGCTACCGCTTCGCTCTCAATCTACCTGTCTTCTACATACTGCATACAACTAGTATATTTTATTTCTTGTTGCAGGTGCTGTGCTGGGTGACTCGGTCCAGCCCAGGGAACCCCAGATGTCTGGAGCTGAAGGCGGCTCCGTGACCCTCAGCTGTTCTTATGAAACCAGCTACACTGCTGGTGTCTATCTCTACTGGTACCGTCAGTCCCCGAACCGAGCCCCGCAGTACATCCTGCGGAGAGGAACGAAGGAACTCAGATCCGTCAGTGATACCGCAGACTTCGCCCAGGAGAGGTTTTCGTCCCAGGCTGATGACAACTCCACAGCTCTGAGCATCGCCGCCCTGGAGCTGGCAGACACAGCGGTGTATCTCTGCGCCCTGCAGCGGGCACAGTGAAAGAGCCTCACAGCACAGCTGTACAAAAACCCTCCCCTTCCCTTCACCTTCAGGGGCTCGGCGTGGAAGAGGTACCAGAGAGAGCGTCCCCATGACCCAGCATTCGCCCCCAGGGGGGGATGCAGCTCTGGGCCACAGCTCAGACAGACAGGTGCTGTCCTCCCTGTCAACATCTCGCTGATACATTACATAATGTACACACACACACACACACACACACACACACACAGAGTGCAGAATGCCTGCAGGGTCTCTTGAAGATGCC
This sequence comes from Emys orbicularis, assembly GCF_028017835.1. Classification (NCBI taxonomy): domain Eukaryota; kingdom Metazoa; phylum Chordata; order Testudines; family Emydidae; genus Emys; species Emys orbicularis. Next base: position 54,912,801 of record NC_088694.1, on the reverse strand, counting down.
ACCCATCAAAACAAATGGCTACATGCATCCATAAATACCTGTGATTGAATGGAGGCCTTCCTTCCTCGGGCTGTTAAATCCCAGCCCAAATGTTTAATCGCAGCGGGGTCTGTCTCTGTCAGTGTCTGGGCAGCACTCAGCACAATGCGGCCCCGATGTCAGCTGAGGCTAGACGTACCCACAGTGCTCCTCCTCCTCCTCCTCCTCAAGCCCCTCACTCATCGCAGAACTTGGGCGATTTACACAATTATTTAATGACAGAAGACTCGGAGATCCAAAAAAGTTACATCGATTTGACCATTGAAACATGATGTCGACATTTCATATGTCAAAGTAAACAGACTTAAACCAAACCCCAATAAGTTTCCAAGCAGTATTTTTTTAACTGAATTTTACAGCTAGGCAAAGGGTTATCAAGGGAAGTACTTGTACCTGGGTTTGTGTGGCATATGGTGAAATCCACATTTTTTACTTCTGCTGCTAAAATCGAATCCTTCCAAGCCTACATATAAGGCTTATAGAGGACTCATTTCATGGATTTATTTAGCAAAGTTTTATGGTTGGCTGCCAGTCTGATGCCAACACTCCTGCTTTTCCAACCGGGTTTGGGACTGTCTATGGCAGAGTTACAACCACTAATACTCACAATAATTTACACTAAGCAGGTTTTAAATGGCGAAGTCTAGTGAGAAGATTTTTTTCCCCCTTGGGAAGCAAAGAAACACTTTCCGCAGACTCCTGTAGCTAAGGAATGGCTCGTAGGAATAACCGAGTCCTTAAAATAATCTCTTCTGGAGACAAGTAACACAGAGTTACACCGATTTTCAAGGTCAAAATGAAGAATTATGCACATGTAGTTTGACCTCCTGCATAACACAGGCCAGGGAATTTCTCTCAATGACTCCTGCACTAAACCAATAACTGATGATTCCTTTAGAGAAACGTGAGAAATGCCATGTGAAAATAACCCTCCCCCCGTCTAGATAAATATCTTAATGGCTCATGGAGGACAGGTCCATCAATAGCTAGTAGCCAAGATGGGCAGGGATGCAGCCCCATGCTCTTTCTGTCCCTAAGCCTCTGACTTCCAGAAGCTGGGTCTGGACGACAGGGGACGGTTCACCTGATAATTGTCCTGTTCTGATTATTCGCTCTGAAAACCTGGCGCTGGCCACTGTTGGAAGAGAGGACGCTGGGCTAGATGGACCATTGGCCTTACTGAGGCAGACCTTTCTTATGTTTTCTTGCTGCTTTGTCAAAATTACTTTCATGATTTATTATGTCTACAAGGGTGCGCGCCTGACGTTCTGGGAATTACATTTTACATTTTGTTTTATTTTGAATCCAACACTCACCTGGATAGCATCTCTTTCGGGACTCTGGCGTCATAAAGAGGAGAAGGAAGGGGGGAACTCACAAAGAGGGCTCTTTTACAGCATACACTTACTTTTAATAAGGGAAACAGGAGGAAGAACTATTTTTATAATTGGATAAAGGGCCTAGCAAAAAGGAGGATAATTTCAAGTTGCAAAATCGTATCTGCCTTGTTCTACAGATCGGTCTTCTACTTGTGAAGTCAGGTGAGAGAAATGATCGTTTTTATTTCATATATTGTATTTAAGAGCTACAAAAGTCCTGTTATAACAGGCTAGGATTTTCAAAGAAGCCTAGGGGAATTAGGCACCCACGTTCCTAAAGATCTTTTGAAAATCCCACATATAATGTTTTTAAAAAGAAAACTAGATTCTCCGAACCAGATAACTGTATGATTTAATAGAAAGAAGTTTGCTTTCCTTTCGAGACACTTTGCTTTAAAATGGAAACCAGTTTCTACATCAGATCATCAGAGATTTTTGTGTAAAACTATGACCGAATAAATATATTTTAGTTACTGTTTTTTCTTTCGACAGGTCTTGTTCAAAGTAATTCTGTGTTTCAGTGTCCTGCAGAAATGCAAATCTCAGAGGAGCAACCAGGGCCGGCTCTGGCTTTTTTGCCGCCCCAGGCAAAAAAGCCTCCGGCCGCCCCCCCTCCCCCCGCAGGGGGGGGAGGGAGGGCGGCCGGAGCCCCGGGGGGAGGGCGGTGAGCCCCGGCGGGGGCTCCGCTCTCCCCCCGGCGGCTGGGGGGAGGGCACCGGGGGGGAGGGCGGCTGGAGCCCCGGGGGCAGGGCGGCAAGCCCCGGCAGGGGCTCCACTCTCCCCCCGGCGGCCGGGGGGGAGGGTGGCGAGCCCCGGCGGGGGCTCCGCTCTCCCCCCGGCGGCCAGAGCGCCGGGGGCAGGGCGGCGAGCCCCGGCCCGGGCTCGGCTCTCCCCCGGGCGGCCAGAGCGCCGGGGGCAGGGCGGCGAGAGGGCGGCGAGCCCCGGCTGGGGCTCGGCTCTCTCCCCAGCGGCCAGAGCGCCGGGGGCAGGGCGGCGAGAGGGCGGCGAGCCCCGGCTGGGGCTCGGCTCTCCCCCCGGCGGCCAGAGCGCAGGGCGGCAAGCCCCGGCAGGGGCTCCACTCTCCCCCCGGCGGCCGGGGGGGAGGGTGGCGAGCCCCGGCGGGGGCTCCGCTCTCCCCCCGGCGGCCAGAGCGCCGGGGGCAGGGCGGCGAGCCCCGGCCCGGGCTCGGCTCTCCCCCGGGCGGCCAGAGCGCCGGGGGCAGGGCGGCGAGAGGGCGGCGAGCCCCGGCTGGGGCTCGGCTCTCTCCCCAGCGGCCAGAGCGCCGGGGGCAGGGCGGCGAGAGGGCGGCGAGCCCCGGTAGGGGCTCGCCGGTCTCCCCCCGGCAGCCGGGGGGAGGGCGGCCAGAGCGCCGGGGGGAGGGCGGCGAGCCCGGCTGTGGCCCCGCTCTCCCCGGCGGCCCGAGCGCCGCGCCGCCCCCCTCCAGGTGCCGCCCCAAGCACCAGCTTGGTTGCCTGGTGCCTGGAGCCGGCCCTGGGAGCAACCCGCCACTTTGCAGTGTAATTTCACCGCCGCTTTCACCAGCCCAAATCCCTTCTGGTTCCGTCTGAATCCGAACCAACCACCCCAGCGTTTATTGACAGCGTATCAATCTCCTGCTGAGAAGAACACGGTCACCTCTGGAATATTCTAAGCAGTTATTTCGACCACAATAAGGCGGTTCCCTTTAAGACTGAGGCTGTGTCCCTACAAGGAACAGCCGTGTATCACTGTGCTGTGAGGTACGCAGTAGGGCAGAGTTGCATCTCCGGCGACACAAGAAGTGATCGAGGTGCTCACACACACCGAGGGTCTCAGAGACTGTTTTTCTACCCGACCCTTTTTATGACCCGTCTCTGCCGAGTTCAGTTCCTTCTGCTCGTCCCATGTCTGGGAGGATCTTTCCCTTTCTACCCCAGTGTAGTGTTATACCCACCATGCTGTGCAAGCCAAGCCCGATGCATTATTACAGGGATTGGCAACCTTTGGCATGCGGCTGGCCAGGGTAAGTACCGTGGAGGGCCAGGCCTGGCGCGTCTGCAGGTTCGGCCGATCCCTCAGCCCGCGCCGCTTCCCGCAGCCCCCATTGGCCTGGAGCAGGGAACTGCGGCCAGTGGGAGCCCTGATCGGCCGAACCTGCAGACGGGGCAGGTAAACAAACAGGCCCGGCCCACCAGGGTGCTTACTCTGGCAAGCCGGGGGCCAAAGATTGCCGATCCCTGCGTTATTATCTCAGTTATATATATTTATGTGAATTAATATATGCATGAATTTACAACCTTCATATGAAAATACGTGTTGTCAATAAAACAAATTACCCCACGAAAGTTGGAAAATTGTACCAGGATTTCCTGCAGCTGGAAAAATGCTGTAGAAGACACCGGGCGAGGTTCTGATCTCTGTCCCATCACCGCAACTCTGGTCTAACTCTGTCGGGCTGGTTCTTAGCTGCTGTGAAGCGTTTCAGCTCCTCTGAAATCAGCACCCATCCCTCCAGTTCCCTCTTTCTGTCCCTCAGTCTTTCTGTTTGCCCAGCTTCTTATGCAAGAAGTCTCTCTGGTTCCCCGGTGAGGCAAAGTCCATTTCATGTCGAAACATTTTATCTACTGCATATAGACAGTCACAACTACAAACAAACCTTTTTGAAAGGTGCAGCAGGTGGAAGAGCCACCAAACAGACACGGTTTCCCATAGAAATCAGAAGCAAACACCACTCCCCTCCCCTCATTTCCTCTGGGTTTGGGCATTGGGGTCAGATCCGCCCCTCTGGACTTTTCAGGGAGGCACGTGGGTCGGTCTATAACATTCAGCCAACAATCCCCTTGCTTCCCGGTTGTGTTTTCACCGCCTCTTTGTGACTCAGAGCAGAGTAAAGTCCCCTGAACAATAGACATGTGTTTTGTCGAGCCCCGCAGTACATTCTGCGGAGAGGAACGAAGCTGTACGCTGCTTATAGCGAAACTGCGAATTTCGCCCACGAGAGGTTTTGTTCCCAGGCTGGTGACAGCGCCACAGTTCTGAGCATCACCTCCCTGGAGCTGGCAGACACCGTGGTGTATCTCTGCACCCTGCAGCGGGCACAATGACAGAGCCAGGGAGCAGAGCTGTGCAAAACCCGCCCTTCCTTCCCATTCACCGGCCCTGCACTGGAGAGAGACAGGAGACGGGCGTCCCCAGTCTCGTCACAAGTAGAGATACAGCTCTGCTCTAGGCAATTACAGACAGGGATCAGAGCCATAGCCGTGTTAGTCTGGATCTGTAAAAAGCGACAAAGAGTCCTGTGGCACCTTATAGACTAACAGACGTATTGGAGCGTAAGCTTTCATGGGTGAATACCCACTTCGTCAGTCGCATGTAGTGGAAATTTCCAGATGCAGGTATAAATATGCAGGCCAGAATCAGTCTAGGGATAAGGAGGTTAGTCCAATCAGGGAGGATGAGGCCCTCGTCTACCACTTGGTTTGTTGGTGCCTAGAGCCGGCCCTGGCTGTCCCAGCCCCACATCTTGCTCGCTCACAGGAAAGCTTCGGGATGACGTTGGTGTAGGAATGTGTTGCTCCCTAATCACAAGCCCAGGAGAACGGCAAACTGTTCCCTTGGCAATGAGGCAGGAGTGACCTTGTTCTAGTGTCTGTATCTGGGAAATTTATTGGCAACCTGACATCACCCTTGCAGCTGGTGTTCACGCGCTTAAGAGATGGGTTCGTTATCTTGTGTGCATGTATCCTGCCTGCCTTCTGAATGGGCAAGAATGTAACCACTCAGATAAGTTGTAAACAGAAATGTAAAAGTGTAAAGGCCCAGGAAAAATTCCCTGGGGGGGGGGCGGGGCTTTTTCAAGGCTTGTGAAGTAAAGAGGCTTTTTGCAGGAGGCTTGTAAAGCTCTCTGGCTACCAACAAACCTGGTGTTCTATTTCCTTTCCTGTGTCGTCGCCACAGCTGGTGACCCCGACGTGATAACCCCCTGCTCACCGGCTGGATACGCCGAGTGCACCCCCGTGGCCATTTGCCACCCCTGATTCGTGAGTATGGGGGGGGGGGGACTTTCCAGTGCCCAGAAGGAGCACGCAAGAGAGTTACAAAAGATTATACGGCAGCAATCATGTGTCGTTGTCTCGGTCGCTCATATTGAGGACCTTCTAAGGGAGATAGATCGCCAGTGCCCCTGGTATCCGGACTGCGGGTCGTTACGGCTTCTTGATTGGATACGGATTGGGATCACCTTGTATAGTGAACCCCGTGCCCCAGTTGAGCACCTGCTGCTCTGGCAGCATTGTAAGGAGGCACTGGAGGGGTTCGGCCCCGACGGCCTTAAGCCGGTTTCCCCTTTGCCCCCAGGTGATGGGCCACCCCCCTCCTGCCCGCAGCTGACCCCCCCCTGCGCCGCCGCCCGTGGCGGCGCCCCCCTGCCTACCGGTTGGGCGGGGGGCGCTGTCGCCGTGGCGGTGCAGCCAGCGCGCGAGGCCGGTCTCTTGACCGGCGAGGAATCCAGCCGTGGGCTCGAGGCGTTCCCCGTCCCTAGGCGGGATAATGGAAGTGGGGGGCAGATAGTGGACTGGGAGGCTCTCCCCTACTCGGTTCGGCACGAGCTCTGGGGGATCTTGAAAGGTGTGTCAAATGGTTATCACTTACTCCCCCAAGATTGGAAAGACATGTGTCGCATGGTGCTGTCTCCCGCGCAATACGTTGTGTGGGACAGCGAGTACCAGCGAGAGGCGCTTGTGGCAGCAGCACAAGGTGGGGGGGCCTATCTTGCTGAGCAGTTATATGGCACAGGGCAGTTTTCGGGCATCCCCGAGCAGGCGGTGGGTACTCCCCAGGTAGCTTTTCCCATTATTGGCCAGTGTGTTCGTCGAGCGTTTCGCAGGGTCCCCGCTGCGAGTGAGTCCTCTAAGACCTTCGACCCTGGCGGAGTTGCTGCAGGCGTGTGCTGATGTAGGCACTCAAACCCATCCGATGGCCCTGCTGGCAGCTGCCCTGCACAAGGGGCAGAAGCCTCAGGGGAACTGCTTTAATTGCCACCATCTATATTGATGATTAGGCGTACGGCCCTCCCCCTCCGTTGGCTCACTGACGAGCCCGTGTGAGTTGCGCAGTGGCCGCTTCCTCCCAGAATATGTGCAGTGTATATTGTACCAGAGGTAAAGGAAATGCAAACCTACCAATATAGGTTGTGTTGTCTTGTTCAGATCACTGTGTGTTTGAAAGCAGGAGTTAGAAGTAAAAGGCAATCAAAAGACTGGGAAAGTTAATTGTGATCCTTTTTAAGTAAGAATTTTTAAGCTGTGGATAGCTTTGGATCTGGAAGCAAGCCAAAAAGCATTTGTGTTAATGCAAGTTTCTAATTAATAAGGTAGAAGCCACTGAAATCTGGGCTGCCTATGAAATAAATACAAGGAAACATTTTAAGCAATGACTGACTGCCCAGAAGGGGTAGACCTCTGTTCTTTTGTTTTTCAGATCATCAGAGAAAATGGATGCCAGCTGAACAGCATTCAATGCACCATGCATTTACTGGCACAATAGGAATTATTTTTGTGTTTTATGGCAAAAATTGTTGTTAAGAATTGCATACCAACAGTCTTTGGAAACAAGGACATGGAAAGTTAACCCACTCCCCATATTGCCCATGGGATCCTTCTGGCTACCTCAGATTTTTAGCCAGAGGGCTGGGGAGGGAGGAAAGCAATTAGATACCTGAGGTTGTACCGAGTGCACTCCTCAAAAGTGGGTGTGCTTGTCCTGGTTTGTTGCTCCAAAGCTCTGTAATAAGTTATTTTACTGGAAGAGTGTATATGGCATACATTGAATAATAAGACTAATGTACTGTATAATGCCAATGTGTATGTGTTCATTGTTGGGAAAAGGTGTATGAGTGAAGAGTGGAAGTTTCCTTTGTACTTAAAAGAAGCTGAGAAAGGGAGAAGAGGAAAAAGAACAGAATGAGTTAACTGAGAGAAAAATACAGCTAGCAGGCTCATCCAAGGTCACAGCCAAAACTTGGCTGACCCCCAAGACAAGGGGGGGGGCTTGAATGTGCCCGAGCAACAATGAAATTTGCAAAACACTGCCATGCATTAATGAAATGTGTTAAGTCTCTCTTTCACAGGAAGAGAAGTGCTACTCAAAGACCCTAGCACCCCTGCCATTAATTGAAACCAGGAAACTGAGTCTATGTAAAGTCCATAAACGAAAGACTGCTTTTGGCTCCACACTGGAAAGGCCCTTTCCAAGTCCTGTTAACCACCAACACCGCTGTGAAGTGCCAAGGACTGACTGCCTGGACCCATGCTTCTCACTGCAAAAAGACCCCTCCACCTCGGGAGGACTTTCTGACTGATGATAAGCCTATTTCTCCTTCTAGTTCTGCTGTGTTTCCTGGACAGCAGGAAAAAGAAAGAAAAAGGAAAAAAAGACAAGGTGAAGTGCTAGTAACCTCTCCCTTGTCCACTGACAGACCTACTGTGCCTTTAGATTTTTCTAGAAGACACAAAACCATTACAGGGTGATGTGCTAGTAACCTCTCCCCTGTATAATGCTGAACCATGACTGTTTCAGGAAAAGAGAAGAAGAAACACTTGCTTCATTAGAACCACAAAGTCCAGGGATTCCTGACTACAAGAGACATTAAGAACTGACCCTGGTGAAGAAATAAAGAATTATACACTAGCAGGAAGAAACTTGTGAAACCCATTCTTGGGAACGTGGTATTGATTGGATTTTGGGGGTTATTCTACAGGCTGCGCCCTGTGTTTTGGATAAGTCCCTCAGCATGTATTGCCCTCCCTAATTGGATTTTAAATGATAAGTACCAAAGGCACCTTTTTGCCATTGCCCCTGCCATTTCCTCTATTACACTATTACCCCTGTAACACATCTAAATACAGACAATGACCCAGAAGTTGCTGAGAGATGGTATTGAATATCACTGAGGCTGGGAAGGCATTGCAGTGGGATCTAGCATGTTCAGGCTTGGCCCACTGCCCTTACAGACACATCAGGAGTACCATCTGATCTGTGGCATGGAGACATACTTAGAGACTTTTTGGGTGGAAGTGCGAACGTTCTTAGTGCTCCTTCCAAGCATATGGACCGGTTGAGAGGGTGTGGGCTCCCACATACCGAATCCTGCCAGGCCCATGGGGAGGATGCATGTGGGATTGGGTAATTCACCAAGACATCTGGGAAATTAGACCTCCTGGTATGCCCAATCGATTTTTAGTCAGTGCTCCTGAGATTACACCTGACACTTGGATGGGGGTAGGGAGTCAATGGACATTTTGGCCATTAGAACCCCCACAGCTTCAGTGTATCCGTAAACTGAAGCCAGGAGAAGTTGTTACTGTTTATGACTACGTTTGCTGAGAGGGTAGGGGACAAGGAACTACCCTGGCAGGACACTTACTTTTTCAAGCTAATGACAGCTGTGTGTATGTTAATGACACCACATTACAAGACATTTGGGTCCACCTGGCAGAAGTATTAAATCAATCTGATTTCTGCCTGGCCGTTGCCCCGAAAATGCAAGGTCTGTTAAGTACCTGTCTTGTTCCTGTCTGCAAACCACCCAGCAACATCTGGGGTGTGAGACAGTAAGAGAAATGTGTTCTTTTAAGTTTACTGATAATAGTAACCACATGTAATAGCAGATTAATATGCTGAAATGTTATGCTTAAGCCATCCGCCAGGACGTTTTTCCTCCTTGGTGGGATTATATTTAGTCATAGCCACCCTTAGAGTGGATAAAGACCCTTTTATAGTATGGGGTCCTAGTTTTGATTTTTGGCGTTTTACTTTGCTGCTTTGTTTAATGTTTACCCAATCTAGTGGTATTGTGTATACTACCCTGCAAAGGTGCTTTGTCTAAACACCGCATATAAAATAAAATAGGGGGGGATGTAGGAATGTGTTGCTCCCTAATCACAAGCCCAGGAGAACGGCAAACTGTTCCCTTGGCAATGAGGCAGGAGTGACCTTGTTCTAGTGTCTGTATCTGGGAAATTTATTGGCAACCTGACATCACCCTTGCAGCTGGTGTTCACGCGCTTAAGAGATGGGTTCGTTATCTTGTGTGCATGTATCCTGCCTGCCTTCTGAATGGGCAAGAATGTAACCACTCAGATAAGTTGTAAACAGAAATGTAAAAGTATAAAGGCCCAGGGAAAATTCCCGGGGGGGGGGGGGGGCTTTTTCAAGGTTTGTGAAGTAAAGAGGCTTTTTGCAGGAGGCTTGTAAAGCTCTCTGGCTACCAACAAACCTGGTGTTCTATTTCCTTTCCTGTGTCGTCGCCACACGTTGGAATATGGTCAAATTCTGTTTCACCCATAGAGACCTGGGCAAATTACTAGGGCAAGATTTTAAAGGTTTTAGCTGCTTAAAGATGCAGAGAGGCACCTAGGAACCGGTTTAAAAGAAGTATTTAAGTGCCTCCTAGGATTTTCAAAAGTATCTAGGCACCTAACACCCATTGAAATCAATGAGATTGAGACAACTACGTGCTTTTGAAAATCCCACTAGATGCCTAAATGTCTTTAAGATGTGCACCCTAGTGCAGTGTCTCTCAACCTTTCCGGACTACTGTACCCCTTTCAGGAGTCTGATTCCTCTTGTGGACCTCCAAGTTTCACTTCACTTAAAAACTACTTACTTACAAAATCAGACATGCAAATACAAAGGTGTCACAGCCACACTATTACTGATTTTTTTTCCCACTTTCTCGTTTTGTCTGTGTGAAGTTTTAGTTTCTACTGACTTGGCTAGTGCTTTTGATGTAGCCTGTTGTAAAACTAGGCAAATATCTAGATGAGTAGATGTACTCCCTGGAAGGTCTCTGTGCACGCCTGGTTGAGACCCACTGTCCCAAGGGGATTTTTGAAAGCACCTAGAGCAGATTTATAAAAGGTTTTTAAGCACGTTAAGAGGCAGAGAGTTGCTATCTACATCGCTAGACATCCAAATACCACCAAAATCTGCTCTTTGGTGGGATTTTCAAAATTTCTTTACCAGGTTAGGTGCCTAATTCCCCTCGACTTTTCATTGGCGTGTCTAAGAGTTATAACAATAACTAATTTATCAGCACCCACCACAAACACTGCCTTCTGCCCCAATAGTAAGGAAATCCCCTAAGATGGCGGTGAAGTTGCAGGGAGTGAATTATAATGCTCTCTGCATGAAGGTCACTGACAATTAACTGCACAAGGTGTACTTATGTCAGGATGATTACAATTACCTGCCAACGAACACAGCAACAACAATTCATCCAGACAGGTGAGAAGTCTTTAGGACAGGGATGATCCTTTTATAAGTCTGTTTTTGCACAGTGCCTATCACAACGGAGTACCGCTGTAAGACTTGGTCTCCTAGGGGCACCTGGTATCCATGTAATGTACAGCGCCTGTCACAATGAGGCCCTGCTCTAAGCCCAGCCCTCCTAGAATACACTTAAATAACGCAGAATGCTTAGCATAAAGGGGTCCGGTCCAGGACAAGGGCTGTGTTGTCAATAATCAATCATAACCCTGATCTCACAGCAGGCACGTTCTGTGTGGAGAGGAATAGTGAGATGATTGTTTGTGAAGAAGCGATAAACCAACACTTTGTCCAAAGCACATAATCAGGACTGGCTGGTAGGAATCATCTGTTTAAAGCAGATGCCTAAAGCAGTTAAATACCACATCAATAAACACACAGATTTTAAATGCAAGAGGGACCATTGTGACCTTGAAGTCTGCTCTCCTGTGTAATACGCGTGAGAGAATGTTACCCAACGACTCCTACTTGAAGCCCATCCTTTGTGGTTGAACTAGAGCAACATGATAAATTCCATTTAAAAATAAGACTTTGTGGTCTCAGAAAGGTTTCTGAAATGGCTTTCTTGCTGGGTTTTGGTATTTTATTGCAGGGTTTCTTACATCCACTAGTGGGCGCCCCTGACTCACACATGGTGACATTTCACATTACATTAGCTATTTCTTTCTATAACAATATCTGAGTTAGAAACTGAGAAGTTCCCTTGTGACTTCAGCATCATAAGACGGGCGGGGATGAGAGGAGGAGGTCACAGAAAGAGCAAATCTAAGTTTGAAATCCGGAACTAACAGTTTATAAAACAAGGAGGAAGAACTTTAAATTAACTAAAAACTCCCAGAAAAAGAGCGAAGATAACCTTATGCTGCAAAATGCTTTACTGCTTGGCTCTACAGTTCTATTTTCTGCTTGATTACTTAGGTGAGAAATGTTTAGTTTGACTGAGTTTATATATATTTAAGGTTTTATAAAACGTAAGACCTACAGAATTCCTATTATGACAAAAGCGACAAGGAGTCCTGTGTCACCTTATAGACTGACAGACGTATTGGAGCATAAGCTTTCGTGAGTAAATACCCACTTCGTCAGACGCATATTATGACAGTGTAGGATTTCAAAAGACTTAAGAGAGTGAGGCATCCAGTTCCTCATGGGCACACAAAATATTTAAGAAAAACAGAATATTTGAACTAGCACAACAAAATTCATCCAAATTTTCTGTAGGAAATCTTTGCCCTCTTGCAACACAATACTTGGTTTAACAATGGAAAGCAGTTTTTATATCAAATGTTATTGAAATTAGAGACATAGTAGAAAGAAAAAGGAAAGTTCTTTAATTACCTTTTGTTCCCTTTACAGATTTTGTTCAAGGTGATTCTGTGTTTCAGTCTCCTCTGGAGGTGACAGTCTCAGAGGGACACGATGTATTATTACAGTGTAATTTCACCACCACTTCTAGCGGCCCGTATCTCTTCTGGTACCGCCAGTATCCGAACCAACCACCCCAGCACATACTGACAGCCTATAAATCTCCTGCTGAGAAGAACACGTTCACCGCTGGAAAATTCTCAACAGTTTTGGTCGATCATAATAAGACGGTTCCCTTGAAGATCGAGGCTGTGTCGCTCCAAGACAAAGCCGTCTATCACTGTGCTCTGAGACCCACACTGGGGCAAAGCTGCGTCTCCGGCAATACAAGAAGTGATCGAGGAGCTCACACACACCGAGGATCTCAGAGACTGTTTTTCTACTTGACCCTTTTTATGAAACTTCTCTGCCAAGTTCAGTTCCTTCTGCTCTTCCCATGTCTGGGAGGATCTTTCCCTTTCTATCCTTGTGTAGTGTTATACCCACCATGCTGTGCAAACCAAGCCCGATGCGTTATTATCTCAGTTATATTCATGTGAATTTACAACCTTTCTATGAAAATATTTGTTGTCGATAAAACAAATCACCCCACAAATCTTGGAAAATTGTACCAGGATTTCCTGCAGCTGGAAACATGCTGTAAAAGACACTGGGCCAAGTTCTGATCTCTGCCCCATCACCGCAACTCTGGTCTTACTCTATCGTGCCGGGTTCTCAGCTGCTGTGAAGGGTTTCAGCTCCACTGAAATCAACAACCATCCATCCAACTCTCTCTGTCTGTCGCTCAGCCTGTCTGTTCGCCCAGCTTCTTATACAAGTAAGTCCCTCTGATTCCCTGGGGAGGCAAAGAAGTCCATTTCATGTCTAAACATTTTATCTGTTGCATAGAGATAGTCACAGCTACAAACAAAACTTTTTGAAAACTGGAGTGGGAGAAGAGCCAGGAAACAGACTGTTTCACAGAGAAATCGGAAGCAAACACTTCTCCCCTCCCCTAATTTCCTCTGGGTTTGGGCATTGGGTTCAGATCCTCCCCACTCGACTTTTCAGGGAGGGATCTGGGACAGTTTAACACCTTCAGCCAATAATCCTGTTGCTTCGCTCATTGCTAAATAAAATTCCTGGTTTCTCCCTAAACTAGGAACTATCGCTTTTAACTTTCCTTCCATTCTCTCTCTCTCTCTCTCTCTCCCCCCCCCCCCCCCGTTGAGATCGGGCACGAACTCCAGATCCTCAGCTGACAGTAGACACAACTGTGCTAATTTTTATAGTGAATTTGCATCTACTGTTTTTGCAGGACTAAGTACCGAGAAGAACAGTGTCACCCAGAGACAAGGACAGCTGACCGGGGTACAAAGTGACTCTGTCACACTGGGCTGTACTTTCTCGACTGAAGATGCAGGTTAGGACAGATACTGGTCAGGGCCGGCACTAGGGTTTTTGCCGCCCCAAGCAAAAAAAAATGTTGGCAGCCCTCTCCCCCCCTTTTTTTTGGGGGGGGGGGGCGCTTTTACACGTTTGCATATTGGGGCAATAATCGCAGAATATAATCACACATCAGCATGTTTAGTTGACTCTATTGCTGCAAATTTCAGAGCAGAAAGTCCAAGGAAAACCTTTAGCTCCTCTTTGAGCTGAAATAAAACAGTGCAATTAGTCAAACTGATCTTGGGAGTTGCATGTAGGCTGATAGGAACATCTGGTAAATCAAAACTGTTAAAACTCAGTGATCTTTCACTTGTTAAAGAACATGTGTCGCTTACTCTGAAGAAAAAAAATAGGAAAAAGGCTCATAGAAAATTAAATTGCTCCAGGAAAAAAAAAATCCAACTCCCCCAAGGAACAGGAAGTGAGATACTTTATTACTATACATTGATCTGTCAATGCCACTCACGGAAAGTCTGAGCAATCAAGCTGCAGCAAACATATGATGGTTACAGAGATCTAACCAATGTTGAAATTAGTGGAGTTGAAAAGTTCAGCAGCGAGTGGCTTCAGGGACGGCTGCCCCACACCTCTTTCTGCTGTCAGCATTGGAGAGGAGGCCAGGCTGGGAAACAAGGCTGACATTGACCATGTCCCAAGAAGTAGAGTTCAGCAAGGAAAACCCACAGTCACGTTCAACCTTAAACCGCAAAGGATAAAAAGGAAAAAGGCAAAGGGGGGGGGGGAGAGAGGAAGGCGAAGGGGTGACTGACTGTGCTGCTGAGCTGGGAGTGTGTGTGTGTGTGTGAGGGGGGGACATTAGCCAGGTCCAGCCTCTGCCAGAGCCATGGAGAGCCCAGTCCTGTCCTGTGTCCTTTGTCCGGGTGATGGGAATATCAGGGAGGCAAAGGCCTGTCCAGAAAGGCTCTGCGGAGGAGCGGAGCAGCAGTTAGGGCCACCGGGGAAAGCTCTGGGGGAAGCGGAGAGAAGCAAGGGCAGCCAGCAGCAGCCCGGCTCCATGGAAGGGAGCGCATCAGCTGGGGAAGAGGAGAGCGGGGGTGGGGAAAGCGCCGCGCTCCCTTTGCAAGCTCCCAGCGGTTCCAGCTCCTCCTTGAGCTTCAGTTCGCCCGGGGCGGGGGACAAAGCCCCGCAGCAGGATCCCGGAGCAGCCTCCTCCTGCAGCCGGGTGGGGAAGAGCCAGCGGGAGGCGCGTCCGAGTCCGAGGCGGGAGGAGGCGACATCGCCCGGCCGCCGCCTGGCACTTACTGTCCACAGACTGGAGCGCAGCCCTGGAGCCCGCAGCAGCTGGTCTCGGAGGAGCCGGACCTGGTGGTCGAAGTGTCCGGCCGGCGGATCCGAGCCCACAAGTCGGTGCTGGCGGCCAAGTCCCCGGACATCCTGCGGGTGAAGGGGGTGAGCTACGGGGCGCTGCACCTGCTCATCGACATGGCCGGCATGGGCGAGGTGCGCCACGACAACCTGGCCGAGGTGGTGAGCAGCGCCCGCGTGCTGCAGATGTCCTGCGCCCTGCACTGTGCGGCTGAGGCCATGCGGGCCCAGCTGCGCCTCCACAACTGCTACCAGCCGCTGTGCCGCCCCTGGGAATGTGCCGCCCCAAGCAGGTGCCTGTTTTGCTGGTGCCTAGAGCCGGTCCTGGTCCTCTGACAGGCAGGTGGGCTGAGGAGCTGCAGGACGGATCCCCAGCTGGTGTAAAGTGACTGTTGCTCCACTGGAGTCACTGAATCAACCCCCAGCTGGTGCAAATCAGCAATATCTTCATTTACATCGCTGGGACAGATCCTGATCTGGTGCGAATCAGACGCTCTCTACTGTAGTTAATGGGACAGATCCTCAGGGGATGTAAATCAGCTGTAACTCCATTACAGTAAATGGGTGAAGCGATGCCTGGTTCTGTATCATTCCTACCAACTTCTACCTGGGATTCCCCTGAAGCCAAGAATTTCTTACCTTCCCCCTTCTGTGCCAGGGCAGCAGATGGCGCTAGAGTGCTCACAACCTCCCCTGCAAACCCTGGTTAATTCCCACAGCCTGAGATCTGGTCTGGACCCAACCCAGCCCAGTTCACAGAGCTGCTGTTCCTCCCCGGGGCACACAATGAAACAGCAGCCTCTGTAGGCAGAGAATCCTTCCCCTTGAGAAGGGGGTAACCTGAGGGGAGGGAGAATTCTCGTTTCCACTGGTCTCCTGCAGACCTTCCTCGGATTGACTCTGCTTCGGTATATTCCTCTGTAGGGAGAGAAGAAACGGAGCTCACCATGGCCTCAGAGAGTGGAGTTGTTCTGTGGAACCTTCTCCTCACCTTTGCTTTTCTCTGTGAGTGAAACAATATTTTCTCCTTCTACAGGGCAAAAAGATGCAGATTCTTAGACGTCAGTGACGGACAAGATCTCTTATCTCTCTATCTATCTACGAGCTACTGCACCTGTAAGGAGAGAAGAGTCTTCCAATGGAACATCTCCCAGCCTCTGATCTATTTGAACAGTAATATTGCGTTAGAGTTATTTGTTAGTATTTCTTGTCCTGCTTTATACAGATTAGGGGAGAGAACAGAAAGAAAGAAATAGATGTTGATGGAAAGATCTATTTCTATCTGTATCAATATATAGACACGTAGATATAGATACTGGGGATGGAACAATAAAGTGAGGGATGGACGGAGGCTGCAGAGAGAAGGCTGGATAGATAGAGGCATAGATAAAAAGGCAATGCAATACAATTCTTATATTCCTCATGATAACTGCTATTATATTTTTTCCCTCCAGTCTCCTGCTGTGAAGCCCAAGTGGATCAGAGCCCCGAGTGGCTGGTTACTGGGGAAGGGAAGGTGTCCACCCTGTCCTGCTCTTTCACCAGCGCTTTCCAAGCCTTCCAGTGGTACCAGCAGCTCCCTGGGCAAGGGCCGACCCACCTGCTGACCGCGAGCTCTAATGAGAATGTCACTGTGGGGCGGTTCATAGGCGAGCGCCTGGAAAGTGGGAAACGCAGCTCCCTGCACATCACCGACTCCCAGCTGGGGAACTCAGGCAGCTACCTCTGTGCGGTGAGAGCACAGTGACACAGGCAGACCTGGGCTCAGGGCAAAACCCCTCATCCTCTGATAGGCAGCTTGGCGGCGGAGATGCAGGGGCAGATCTCCAGATGGTGTAAAGCAGCACAACTCCATTGCAGTCAATCGTAGAAAAACAGAAATGTAGAACTGGAAGGGACACTGATTGGTTGTATAATCCAGTCTCCTGCACTGAAGTAGGATTGAGCATTATCTAGACCATCTCTGACAGGTGTTTGTCTAACCTGTTCTTAAAAACCTCCAATGATGGAGATTCCACAACCTACCTAGGTAGGCAATTTGTTCCAATGCTTAACCACCCTGACACACAGCTTTTCCTAATGTCTAAACTAAATCTTTCTTCCTGGAATTTAAGTTCATTACTTCTTGTCCTGTCCTCACTGCTTATCACCTTCCTCTTTATAACACCCCTTGACACACTTGAAGACTGTTATCATGTCTCCCCTCCTTCTCTTCTCCAGATAAATCATACACAGTCTTTTTCTATCTTTCCTCGTAGATCATGTTTTCTAGAACTTTAATACTTTTTGTTGCTACCCCCCTGCACTTTGTTCACATTTTTCCTGAAGTGTGGTGCTCAGAATTGTTCACAATACTCCAGTGGAGGCCTTATCAGTGCTGAGTGGAGTGGAAAAATGACTTCTCTTGTCTAAAACACTCCAGCTAACACATCTCAGAATGATGTTCACTTTTTCTGCAACCATATTATGTTGCTGACTAATATTTCGTTTGTTAGCCACTATAACTCCCAGTTCTTTTTCTGCAGTACTCCTTTCTAGGCAATCATTTCCCATTTTGTGTTTGTGCAATTGATTCGTAAGTGGAGTACTTTGTATTTGTTCTTATTGAATTTCATTCGACTAACGCTGACCATTTCTCCAGTTTGTCAAAATCATTCTGAATTCTAATTCTGTCCTCCAAAGTGCTTGCAACCGCTCCCAGTTTGGTATCCTTTGCAGACTTTACAAGTGTAATCTCTGTGCCATTATCCAAATCATCTATGAAGATACTGAATAGAACGAGACACGGGACAGATCCCTGCGGTACCCCATTCGATATGCCCTTGTAACTCAACTGTGAGCCATTAATAACTATTGTATGAGTACAGTTTTCCAGCCAGTTGTGCACCTACCTTATATTAAGTTTGTCTAGGTGATATGTCTCTGGTTTGTTTATGAGAAAGTTATGCGAGACTGTATCAGAAGTCTTACTAAAGTTGAAACATATCACGTCTACTGCTTCTCCCCCAGCCACAAGGCTTGTTATCCTGTCCAAGAAGGATACTACTTTGGTTTGACATGATTTGTTATTGATAAATCCATGTTGACTGTTACTTATTTTCTCCAGGTGCTTACAAATTGCTTGTTTGATTATTTGGTCCATTATTTTTGCAGATACTGAAGTTAAGATGACTGGTTTATAATTCCCCAGGTTGTCCATATTCCCCTTTTTATAGATGGGCACTATAATTGCCCATCTCCAGTCCTCTGGTATCTCTCCCATCCTCCACAAGTTCTCAAAGATAATCGCTGATGGCTCGGAGATCTTTTCAGCCAGTTCCTTAAGTATTCTAGAATGTATTTCAGCTCGTCCTTGACAACTTGAAGACATTTAACTTGTCTAAGTAATTCTTAATTTGTTGTTTTCCTGTGTTAGCCTCAGATTCTGCTCCATTTACACTGATGCTCATTATGTTAACTGCCTGATCACTTAATTTTTTTGGGGGTGAAAACTGAAAAGCGTTTAACACTTCAACTATTGCGTCATTCTCTGTTATTGTTGTCTATTTCTCCTTATTGAGTAATGGGACTACCCTGTGTCCGTCATCTTCCTCTTGCTTCTTATGTATTTGTAAAATACTGTGGAAGTTGAAAAAAGTGCAGACATCTTAGTCTTCCAGGAAGAGCAAGAGTCAGGATAATTTTTATATTTAATAACACGAAATTTCAAGGCAGGGCCTGGGCAAGTGGAAAGCATGTGGAAAAAAAACTGTAATAAATACTGTTTTTCAACCTTGTGTAAAATAAGAATGAAATAGAAACTGTAGCAGAAACAGCTAAAAAAAGTAATATATAAAAAAAACCTATGTATTAACAAAATGCAGTTGTTGATCATTATTGTCTGTACCAAAAGATATAAATGCTTGCCCTAATTGTTTATCTAACGGAGACCTGCCTGTGTGTAATCTCCCATGCGTATTTCAATTGCTCGAATTAAACCTGCCTCTGGCTTGTGGCTCCAAACTCAGAGTGAGGACTCGATTTTTCTCCCACAATACTTTGTTACTCTTTATGACCCTATGAAGTTTATTCTCATTTTGTGCCTTGGCCTTTCTAATTTAGTCCCTACATGCTTGTGTTGTTGTTTTTTAATATTCATCCTTTGCAATTTAATCTAGTTCCTACCTTTTACCTGTCTCTTTTTTTGAGTTTCAGGTAATTGAAAATCTCCTGGTTAAGCAAGGGTGGCCTGTTACCATATTTCCTAACTTTCCTATACATTGGGATAGTTTGCTCTTGTGCCCTTAATAATTTCTCTCTAAAAAATTGCCAACTCTCCTGAATTCTCCCCCCCCCGCCATAGATTTGCTTCCCAGGGTATTTTACCTACCAATTCTCTGAGTTTTCAAGGGACAGATCCTCAGCTCTTGTAAATTGGCAGTGATCCATTGGAGTAAATGGGCAGTGAAGCTGTGTATGGATGGCTCTGCATCATTCCCATGACCTTCTACCTAGTATTTCCCTGAAGCAAAGAATTTCTTCCCACCCCCCTTCTGTGCCAGGGCAGCAGATGGCGCTAGAGTGCTCACACTCCTCCTCTGCAAACCCTGGTTAATTCCCACAGCCTGAGATCTGGGCTGTCTTCGATGAGCCCAGCCCAGCACAGTTCACAGAGCTGCTGTTCTTCTCCGAAGCAGACAATGAAACAGCAGCCTCTATAGGCAGAGAATCCTTCCCCTTGAGAAGGCGGTAACCTGAGGGGAGGGAGAATTCTCGTTTCCACTTTGCTCCTGCAGACCTTTCTCGGATTGGCTCTGCTTCGGTATATTCCTCTGCAAGGGAGAGAAGAAACGGAGCTCACCATGGCCTCAGAGAGTAGAGCTGCTCTTTGGAGCCTTCTCCTCACCTTTGCTTTTCTCTGTGAGTGAAACAAATATTTTCTCGTTCTAAAGGGTAAAAAGATGCAAACTCTTAGACATCAGTGAGGGGCAAGATATCTTAGCTTTTCTTCATTCCTCTGCCAGTAGGGATCTATCTATCTATCTATCTATCTATCTATCTATCTATCTATCTATCTATCTATCTATCTATCTATCTATCTATCTATCTATCTATCTATCTATCTAAGAGCTATTGCACCTGTAAGGAGAGAGGGGTCTGCCAATGGGAAATATCTCAGCCTCTGATCTATTTGAACAGTAATATTGCTTTGGAGTTCTTTGTTAGCATTTCTTGTCCTGCTTTTTTAAGATTCGGGGAGAGAACAGAGAAATAAATAGATGTTGATGGAAAGATCTGTATCTTTAATCTGTACAAATGTACAAACAGGCAGATAAGGGGAGGGAAAACAGAATGATGGATAGATGCTGTAGAAAGAACGAGGGATATAGCCATAGATCAGGGGTTCACAAACTGGGGTTCGGGACCTCTCAGGGGGTAGAGAGGTTATTACATGGGGGGTTATGAGCTGTCAGCCTCCACCCCAAAGTCCGCTCTGCCTCCAGCATTTATAATGGTGTTAAATATACAAAAAAAGTGTTTTTAATTTATAGGGGGGTCGCACTCAGAGGCTTGCTATGTGAAAGGGGTCACCAGTACAAAAGTTTGAGAACCACTGCAATAGGTAAACAGGCAATATAACACTGTCATAACCTTCGTGTTAACTGCTATTATTTTGTTTCCCTCCAGTCTCCTGCTGCGAAGCCCAAGTGGATCAGAGCCCCGAGTCACTGGTTACAGGGGAAGGGAAGGTCTCCACCATGTCCTGCTCTTTCACCAGCGCTTATCAAACCTTCCAGTGGTACCAGCAGCTGCCTGGGCAAGGGCCGACCCACCTGCTGACCGCGAGCTCTAATGAGAATGTCACTGTGGAGCGGTTCATAGGCGAGCGCCTGGAAGATGGGAAACGCAGCTCCCTGCACATCACCGACTCCCAGCTGGGGGACTCAGGCAGCTACCTCTGTGCGGTGAGAGCACAGTGACACAGGCAGAGCTGGGCTCAGGGCAAAAACCCTCATCCTCTGACAGGCAGCTTGGCCGAGGAACTGCAGGGGCAGATCCCCAGCGGGTGAAAAGCAGTGTAAATCCATGGTAGCCAAGGGGACTCATCCTCAGCTGTTATAAATGGGCAGAGCTCCAGTGGAGTCGATGGGGCCATATCATAAGGCGTTGGGGACTGGAACCTAGGTCTGCAGATCCTGGGACAGCTGTGTGAATAGCAGCGTAAATCCAGAATCACTCCATATGTGTTCTTTGCGGTGACTAGATCACAACAAATCCGAGACACACGTTCATTTTCTTTCCCTTTCTTCCTATGGGATACTTTCTAAAGGAAAGTTCATTAGTAACATTTCCAGTAGGAAAACATGGTCCCTTCAGCGAGCCGAATGCAAAATATCTCTGGCTTCAACGCTGTAAGATCATCTCTTTAACATTAAATGCCCTGGATTCTCACAGTAGCCACTATAATGAGCAAATTGGGGAGGGGGAAATGTTCTGTTAACTGTCAGCCTAAGACAATATGCAATAGCTACGAGTCAACAATATTCTCTTCATCAAATGCTTCCTGGGTGACTGAGGCTCTGAATCCAGCATGCCAGCTAAATGATCTTGCAAAGAATTATTTGAAGGGGTCAACAAACATGTGGACAAGGGGGATCCAGTGGACATAGTGTACTTAGATTTCCAGAAAGCCTTTGACAAGGTCCCTCACCAAAGGCTCTTATGTAAATTAAGCTGCCATGGGATAAAAGGGAAGGTCCTTTCATGGATTGAGAACTGGTTAAAAGAGAGGGAACAAAGGGTAGGAATAAATGGTAAATTCTCAGAATGGAGAGGGGTAACTAGTGGTGTTCCCCAAGGGTCAGTCCTCGGACCGATCCTATTCAACTTATTCATAAATGATCTGGAGAAAGGGGTAAACAGTGAGGTGGCAAAGTTTGCAGATGATACTAAACTGCTAAAGATAGTTAAGTCCAAAGCAGACTGTGAAGAACTTCAAAAAGATCTCACAAAACTAAGTGATTGGGCAACAAAATGGCAAATGAAATTTAATGTGGATAAATGTAAAGTAATGCACATTGGAAAAAATAACCCCAACTATACATACAATATGATGGGGGCTAATTTAGCTACAACAAGTCAGGAAAAAGATCTTGGAGTCATCGTGGATAGTTCTCTGAAAATGTCCACGCAGTGTGCAGAGGCGGTCAAAAAAGCAAACAGTATGTTCGGAATCATTAAAAAGGGGATAGAGAATCAGACTGAGAATATATTATTGCCCTTATATAAATCGATGGTATGCCCTCATCTCGAATACTGCGTACAGATGTGGTCTCCTCATCTCAAAAAAGATATACTGGCACTAGAAAAGGTTCAGAAAAGGGCAACTAAAATGATTAAGGGTTTGGAACGGGTCCCATATGAGGAGAGATTAAAGAGGCTAGGACTCTTCAGCTTGGAAAAGAGGAGACTAAGGGGGGGATATGATAGAGGTATATAAAATCATGAGTGATGTGGAGAAAGTGGATAAGGAAAAGTTATTTACTTATTCCCATAATACAAGAACTAGGGGTCATCAAATGAAATTAATAGGCAGCAGGTTTAAAACAAATAAAAGGAAGTTCTTCTTCACGCAGCGCACAGTCAACTTGTGGAACTCCTTACCTGAGAAGGTTGTGAAGGCTAGGACTATAACAGAGTTTAAAAGAGAACTGGATAAATTCATGATGGTTAAGTCCATTAATGGCTATTAGCCAGGACGGGTAAGGAATGGTGTCCCTAGCCTCTGTCTGTCAGAGGATGGAGATGGATGGCAGGAGAGAGATCACTTGATCATTGCCTGTTAGGTTCACTCCCTCTGGGGCACCTGGCATTGGCCACTGTCGGTAGACAGGATACTGGGCTAGATGGACCTTTGGTCTGACCCGGGACGGCCTTTCTTATGTTCTTATGTTCTTATGTTCTTAACTTATGCGGCTTCATGCTCCATCTGAGTCTCTGAGCAGAGTGTCGCAGGCTGTGGAGTGATGGAGCAGTGGGTCAGAAACAGAAAACAGAAAAATCCAGATAACACTGATGGATAAAGAATGACAAGGGAAATAAACTCAGACGAGAAAAGCAGACTAATGAAAGTTCAAACTAAAAACTGAGCATGAAAATTCCATAGACAAAGAGAGACTAAAACATAGATCAAATGATATAGATCTCAGAAGTGGATACAGGGGGAATGAAGAAAAAAGGGGGTTACAATAACGTCACAGGGTATTCAGAGTGAAACGTAGTAAAAAAAAAAAATCCTGGATATCTAAAAGTGCTTATCAGTCAAGTGTGTCTTTTCCTTTCTGTTTTTCCCTTCACATTTTTCTACCTTGTCTTAGTATTTCTCTTTCTTCAAAAAGAGAAGTTTATGATACATTAAAGGAGGGGAAAGGTTTCTTTAAAATGCCAGTTTGCTTTCATATATCTCCAGCAAAAGGTCTTTGCTGTGCTTGACATCAAATTGCATAACAAAAACATAGACCAGCAAAAATAAAGTTCTTCCTTTTTGCTGTAGAATTCACTGACATAAAAAGAAAAAGAAAAAAAGAAACAAGCAAATTGTGTTGCACTTTTGTGAAAGCAACAGGCCCACACCCCTCTTATGTACACTGTTGCTCACCTCAATTATCTGGGATAATCCCAAGGAAGAAGAATCCCAGGGAATAATTGTTCCCTTTTGTGTGTGTATTTGTGGAAAGGTTATAGAGACCGGCCTAAAGAGACTCCAAGGAAGAAATTGTTAATGACTGAACAAAATGTTAACCCATGTGCCCATGAAGGACATTGAAAAAGTTGCGGGGGGGGGGGCGGGTTAGGACTCGATGTTATTTATAATATAATATACCCCTAAAGCAGGGGTTGGCAACCTTTCAGAAGTGGTGTGCACAGTCTTCATTTATTCACTCTAATTTAAGGTTTCGCGTGCCAATAATATATTTTAACACTTTTAGAAGGTCTCTTTCTATAAGTCTATAATATATAATTAAACTATTGTTGTATGTAAAGCAAATAAGGTTTTTAAAATGTTTAAGAAACTTCATTTAAAATTAAATTAAAATGCAGAGCCGCCCGGACCGGTGGCCAGGACCCGGGCAGTGTGAGTGTCACTGAAAATCAGCTCACGTGCCACCTTCGGCACGCGTGCCATAGGTTGCCTATCCCTGCCCTAGAGTATATGTTTGAGAAGTGTGTGGCTACTCAAACTAGCCACCATAGTTTGTATAGTGCAAAACTGGAGCCTTTCCATTGTAGCTAGGGAGCACTTTGTTCATATGGCAGGTTGGTGCTGGATTCTCTTACCTAAGTATCTCACTCCCCGGTGTGTGTGTGTGTGTGTGTGTGTGTGTGTGTTGGGAGCGGAAGATGGGGTACACTTCAGTGGGTACGGGGGAGAGGGGCGACCAGGGAGACCAAAAATAGAGGAATAAAGCATTTAGGGCCAAATTTACAAAAACGTTTCTGTGCACCTAATTATTTACAGGCGCGACTAGTGAGAGGCGCTACTTTGGAAAACTTCTAAGAAACACAAACTATCTTTACACGGCCACCCTCACCTCCTGCATCAGTGAAATACTCTCTCTGTGAGAAAGGCTCGTTTACTGGCAAAGGTTTGAGAAAACCTGCTGCAAACATTGCCCATTTGTGAACACATTTTGCCACTTGGGGGCGCTGTGGTGCTAGACAAATAATACAAGTAACAGCCCGTTCTTCTGTCCCCTGCTCTCTGCCCGCCCCTGGCGCCAGTCTAGCCCCCTTTGCCTTTTAGACTCTCCTCTTTCTGACGGTACCACTGATGAGGATATACAGAGCAGAGAATCAATCCTGTGAAGTTGGGTTTATGTTATTCTAAGAGCTCCTGCCGAGAGATACAACATTCATTTTAAGGCACATTTTTAAGGCCAGAATTTTTGCCTTCCCTAAACTGGAGCTGCTAGGCACGAAGACAAATCAATTCTTGCGGGATTATGAAATTAGCTGTGTTTAGTCACAGAATCATTAAGCCAAAGATGTCTGCAATTTGGCTTTCCGCTGTTACAATTTTAGCTTTTCTAGGTGAGTAACGTTCTAGTTCTCATCTTCCTTACATTCTATCGAGCCATGTCTGTATCCTGTCTTCATACTTTATTTTGTTTGAGTGCCTAAGATCACAAAGTGCTCAGCTCCTATTGTATCTAATATTCTTATACCGTCTATAGAATGTCAATGATCTCTATTATATCTGAGCATAACTATAATGTATCTATTATATCTGATTGCATATGTTGTATTTCTCTTGTCTCTGAGTGTCAATATTCTCTATTATATCCGAGTCTAAATATGATGTTGCTGTTGTATCTGATTGTATCCATTTATGTTCGCATGGTCTCTCAGTGCAGACTTTGGATTTCTGTTATGTCTTTTAGTGAATCTACCACATTTCTACTATATCTGTGTTTATCGGTCATGTTTTCGCTGTGTTGTTGGTATCTGTTACATGGATGTTGTCTCGGAGTGTCTCAGCTCCGCTTGGTTCTGTTCTATCTGAGTGTGTCTGTTCTGCTCTGTTCCTCCCACAGAAGGCATCTATGGAGCAGACTCAGTGACCCAAACTGAAGGCAGCGTTACCATCTCCCAAGGGGAACCTGTGCGTCTGAATTGTACCTATCAATTTTCTGTCACTCCTTATCCCTTCTGGTACGTGCAGTTCCCCAGCCAGGCCCTCACACTCTTCCTGAGGGATCTGGGACGGGAGGACTCGGATGAAGGGATCAGAAAAGGGTTCGATGCCATCCACGATAAAAAGCACAAATCCTTCCACCTGCGGAAACCGGCCAGCGAACTGAGCGACTCCGGGACCTATTACTGCGCCGCGAGCAGCACAGTGACACGGACCAACAGGGGAGCTGCGCAAAAACCGCGCAGGGTCTGTGTGGAGCAGCGGTGATGCGAGCACCGGGGTCTGGGAGGGGAAGGGACGAATGGCGCAATCACAGAACTTGGATCAGATCTCTCTGGTCACCGGCTAGCTCTGGGCTTCACCGGCTTGATCCAATCCAGTGCTTCACCTTTTTGTAGACATTATACGGAATAGCGTAACACCAATAAAGTCAACACACAAACTCTACCGGGATCATCAGGGGAAAGTTCATAGTCTACAGGGAAACTGGCACTTTGGGGTGGAGGAATATTTAAGTGCCGAGGAGAGAAACATCGACCCATAGACAGACAGACAGAAACATCCTCCTTTGGCACTAGTGCTGCTGGGGGGAGCTGGTTTATTGGCCGAGTTACCCCAATCTCATTCCGTTTGAATAACTCCCCACTGTTTGGCGCGAGTTGCAAGTAAATTAGTGAGATTTCGCTGCAGCGGCCTGAGCGCCTGATAACCGGCGATTTGCACCGTCGAGGCGGGAGTTAACCTGTCACAGCTGGCGATTACCAGCACAGAGAGACAGGAGCCAGGAGCGGCAGGCAAGGCATCATCGCATGTCTTTGGTCTCTACCTTTGGGTTGTCGCTGAAAGGAAACGCTCAGAGCTCCCGTCTCTCTGACTGTCTCGGGGGCTGGCGTGAGAGATATTAGGGCAGCTCCCTCGCTGCAGGCATCGTGTAAATGTTTCACAGTGGAGTGTGGCTTTTACATTTCGACACAGACACATCGGAGACAGGGGAGGGCTTCAACAGCCCCCGTGTTAGCGACTGGGCTGATTGTTATCAGTGAGTAAATCAACAGTTTCCCCCAATCTCTGTCTTGCCCAACCCCCCTCTCTCCTCCACCCTACATCCCCCCACCTCACCAAATGCACCCCCCTCTATCGCTCCTCATACACACTCCTCTTCTTCTTTCTCTCAATCCAGCCACACCACTCTCTCCTTCCCCCTGCATTCCCCCCCCCCCCCGCCCTTCGAAACACCCGGGGCAGTCACTGGATGGGGGCTGGTGAAAGGGGATTTACCCCTAGGGTCCCTCGGAAGTTTCACACTCACTGAATCAATTCTCTTGCTGGTTTTCGCTGCTAGTGGCCCCGGGCAGAGACGAGATCCAGCAGCCGGGCTCCCCAGAAGCTTTGGAAGGAGCCGAGCTGAACCTGACCTGCTCCCACCCCTCCGCCAAGGCGAGTGACAGCACAGTCTGGTACCGGCAGCTCCCGAACCCGGGACCCCAGTTTGTAGTTAGCGGATACAAGGAAACCACTAAGAGCCCCGAGCCGGCGGGAGCCCTGCACATCTCCGCCGAGAGAGAGTCCAGCCCCCTGGCCCTGAGCCGTGTGAGGCGGGGAGACGCTGCGGTGTATTTCTGTGATCGGAGGGACACAGTAGGACAGCCAGCGGCTGCTCCCTTCTGGTGTGAGCAGACGGTGAGGAACGCTTCAGTGGGTGCCGGGGGAGAGGGGCGACCAGGAAGAACTAAAAGAGAGGAATAAAATATATATGGCCAAATTTACAAAAAACATCTCTGTGCGTCTCATTATTTACACGTGCGATTGGTGAGAAGTGGTACTTTGGAAAACTTCCAAGAAAGTCTCTTTCAGGGGGAATTAAGAAGAGCAGTAAAGGGAAGGGTAAAACCATGGAAGTAAATAAACCCTTCCAAGACATCCGCAAGCACTTCACACAGCGCCCCCCTCAACCTTTGCCAGAGGATGCTGTGAAGGTCAAGACTATAACAGGGTTAAAAAAAGAACTAGATAAATTCATGGAAGATAGGTCCATCAACGGCTATTAGCCAGGATGGGCAGGGATGGTGTCCCTAGCCTCTGTTTGCCAGAAGCTGGGAATGAGCGACAGGGAATGGATCACTTGATGATTCCCTGTTCTGTTCATTCCCTCTGGAGCACCTGGCATGTTCAGAATACTCCGGCCTCTTCCAACCCAATTGCTTCGCTTCTGGGATGTTGAACCGGAAATGGCTGAAGCAACATTTGATTCAGTGTATAGCTCTGTTTGAGTAAGAGGTACTGCACAGTACAGACATAAAAAGAGAGGGGGCTGCCAACTGGACACGGCTCTGCGGTAGTGACAGGATTCATTAGCATTTCTTACCTCCTTTTTTCAAGACTTCAGAAGAGCAGAGAGAGAGAGAGATGGAAACTGCATTTTACAGCAACATAACATAAGAACATAAGAATGGCTGTACTGGGTCAGACCAAAGGTCCATCTATCCCAGTATCCTGTCTACCGACAGTGGCCAATGCCAGGTGCCCCAGAGGGAGTGAACCCAACAGACAATGATCAAGTGATCTCTCTCCTGCCATCCATCTCCACCCTCTGACAAACAGGGGATAGGGACACCATTCCTTACCCCTCCTGGCTAATATCCATTAACAGACTTAACCTCCATGAATTTATCCAGTTCTCTTTTAAACTCTGTTATAGTCCTAGCCTTCACAACCTCCTCAGGCAAGGAGTTCCGCAAGTTGACTGTGCACTGTGTGAAGAACTTCCTTTTATTTGTTTTAAACCTGCTGCCCATTAATTTAATTTGGTGGCCCCTAGATCTTGTATTATGGGAACAAGTAAATAACTTTTCCTTATTTACTGTCTCTCACTCATGATTGTATAGATGTCTATCATATGCCCCCTTAGTCTCCTCTTTTCCAAGCTGAAAAATCCTAGCCTCTTTACTCTCTCCTCATATGGGACCCATTCCAAACCCCCAATCATTTTAGTTGCCCTTCTCTGAACATTTTCTAATGCTAGTATCTCTTTTTTGAGATGAGGAGACCACATCTGTACGCAGTCAGGGCCGGCTCTAACTTTTTTGCAGCCCCAAGCAGCAAAAAAAAGTGCCGCCCCACCGTAACACCCCCCTCCCAGCGCTGCCCCATCCTCCCGAACCCTCCCCACCGAGTGCTGCGCCGCCGAACCCCCCCCCGCCAAGCGCCGTGCCACCGAACAGCCCCCGCCCCGCCGCGCTGCCGAACATCCCCCGCCGAGCTGCTGAACCCCCGCCGAGCACCGCCGAACACCCCCGACGAGCTGCTGAACTCCCGCCGAGCGCCGCGCCGCCGAACACCCCCCCCCCCCGCGGAGCGCCACACTGCCAAAGCCCCCCCACGCGGAGCGCCGCCGAAACCACCGCAGAGCGCAGCGCTGCTGAACACCCCCCCCCGTGCGGAGCACTGCCGAACCCCTCCCAATGGAGCGCCGCACCGCCGAACACCCCCACCGAGCTGCTGAACCACCGCCGAGTGCCGCGCCGCCGAACACCCCCCGCTGAGCACCGCCCCGCGCTGCCCCCCCCCCGCCACCCCAAGATTGACCGCCCCTTACCAGGTGCCGTCCCAAGCACGAGCTTGGTTGGCTGGTGCCTTGAGCCGGCCCTCTACGCAGTATTCAAGATGTGGGCTTGAAGTCCCAGATTCTTGGGCTATTGCCTCCTTCCACCAGCTGATCTCATAAGAACATAAGAACATAAGAACATAAGAAAGGCCGTACTGGGTGAGACCAAAGGTCCATCTAGCCCAGTATCTGTCTACCGACAGTGGCCAATGCCAGGTGCCCCAGAGGGAGTGAAACCTAACAGGCAATGATCAAGTGATCTCTCTCCTGCCATCCATCTCCATCCTCTGACGAACAGAGGCTAGGGACACCATTCTTACCCATCCTGGCTAATAGCCATTTATGGACTTAGCCACCATGAATTTATCCAGTCCCCTTTTAAACATTGTTATAGTCCTAGCCTTCACAACCTCCTCAGGTAAGGAGTTCCACAAGTTGACTGTGCGCTGCGTGAAGAAGAACTTCCTTTTATTTGTTTTAAACCTGCTGCCTATTAATTTCTTTTGGTGACCCCTAGTTCTTGTATTATGGGAATAAGTAAATAACTTTTCCTTATCCACTTTCTCAACATCACTCATGATTTTATATACCTCTATCATGTCCCCCCTTAGTCTTCTCTTTTCCAAACTGAAGAGTCCTAGCCTCTTTAATCTTTCCTCATATGGGACCCTCTCTAAACCCTTAATCATTTTAGTTGCTCTTTTCTGAACCTTTTCTAGTGCTAGAATATCTTTTTTGAGGTGAGGAGACCACATCTGTACACAGTATTCGAGATGTGGGCGAACCATGGATTTATATAAGGGCAATAAGATATTCTCCATCTTATTCTCTATCCCCTTTTTAATGATTCCTAACATCCTGTTTGCTTTTTTGATTGCCGCTGCACACTGCATGGACGTCTTTAGAGAACTATCCATGATGACTCCAAGATCTTTTTCCTGATTCATTGTAGCTAAATTAGCCCCCATCATATTGTATGTATACCTGGGGTTATTTCTTCCAATGTGCATTACTTTACATTTATTCACATTAAATTTCATTTGCCATTTTGTTGCTGTAGTGGGGTCGTCACCTGCTTCTGCCCTGAAGGACTTAAAACAGCCCTGGGAGAGGGATTCATAGATTCATAGATTCTAGGACTAGAAGGGACCTCGAGAGGTCATCGAGTCCAGTCCCCTGCCCGCATGGCAGGACCAAATACTGTCTAGACCATCCCTGATAGACATTTATCTAACCTACTCTTAAATATCTCCAGAGATGGAGATTCCACAACCTCCCTAGGCAATTTATTCCAGTGTTTAACCACCCTGACAGTTAGGAACTTTTTCCTAATGTCCAACCTAGACCTCCCTTGCTGCAGTTTAAGCCCATTGCTTCTTGTTCTATCCTCAGAGGCTAAGGTGAACAAGTTTTCTCCCTCCTCCTTATGACACCCTTTTAGATACCTGAAAACTGCTATCATGTCCCCTCTCAGTCTTCTCTTTTCCAAACTAAACAAACCCAATTCTTTCAGCCTTCCTTCATAGGTCATGTTCTCAAGACCTTTAATCATTCTTGTTGCTCTTCTCTGGACCCTTTCCAATTTCTCCACATCTTTCTTGAAATGCGGTGCCCAGAACTGGACACAATACTCCAGCTGAGGCCTAACCAGAGCAGAGTAGAGCGGAAGAATGACTTCTCGTGTCTTGCTCACAACACACCTGTTAATACATCCCAGAATCACGTTTGCTTTTTTTGCAACAGAATCACACTGTTGACTCATATTTAGCTTGTGGTCCACTATAATCCCTAGATCCCTTTCTGCCGTACTCCTTCCTAGACAGTCTCTTCCCTTTCTGTATGTGTGGAACTGATTTTTTCTTCCTAAGTGGAGCACTTTGCATTTGTCTTTGTTAAACTTCATCCTGTTTAACTCAGACCATTTCTCCAATTTGTCCAGATCATTTTGAATTATGACCCTGTCCTCCAAAGCAGTTGCAATCCCTCCCAGTTTGGTATCATCCGCAAACTTAATAATCGTACTTTCTATACCAATATCTAAGTCATTAATGAAGATATTGAACAGAGCCGGTCCCAAAACAGA
The DNA here is from genome assembly GCF_028017835.1 of Emys orbicularis. NCBI lineage: Eukaryota > Metazoa > Chordata > Testudines > Emydidae > Emys > Emys orbicularis. The sequence continues at coordinate 54,881,596 of NC_088694.1, read as the reverse complement.
CCCCTGCGGAACCCCACTCGTTATGCCTTTCCAGCAGGATTGGGAACCGTTAATAACAACTCTCTGAGTACGGTTATCCAGCCAGTTATCCACCTTATAGTAGCCCCATCTAAATTGTATTTGCCTAGTTTGTCGATAAGAATATCATGCGAGACCGTATCAAACGCCTTACTAAAGTCTAGGTATACCACATCCACAGCTTCTCCCTTATCCACAAGACTCGTTATCCTATCGAAGAAAGCTATCAGATTGGTTTGACATGATTTGTTCTTTACAAATCCATGCTGGCTGTTCCCTATCACCTTACCACCTTCCAAGTGTTTGCAGATGATTTCCTTAATTACTTGCTCCATTATCTTCCCTGGCACAGAAGTTAAACTAACTGGTCTGTAGTTTCCTGGGTTGTTTTTATTTCCCTTTTTATAGATGGGCACTATATTTGCCCTTTTCCAGTCTTCTGGAATCTCTCCCGTCTCCCATGATTTTCCAAAGATAATAGCTAGAGGCTCAGATACCTCCTCTATTAGCTCCTTGAGTATTCTAGGATGCATTTCATCAGGCCCTGGTGACTTGCAGGCATCTAACTTTTCTAAGTGATTTTTAACTTGTTCTTTTTTTATTTTATCTGCTAAACCTACCCCCTTCCCATTAGCATTCACTAGGTTAGGCATTCCTTCAGACTTCTCGGTGAAGACCGAAACAAAGAAGTCATTAAGCATCTCTGCCATTTCCAAGTTTCCTGTTACTGTTTCTCCCTCTTCACTAAGCAGTGGGCCTACCCTGTCTTTGGTCTTCCTCTTGCTTCTAATGTATTGATAAAAAGTCTTCTTGTTCCCCTTTATTCCCGTAGCTAGTTTGAGCTCATTTTGTGCCTTTGCCTTTCTAATCTTGCCCCTGCATTCCTGTGTTGTTTGCCTATATTCATCCTTTGTAATCTGTCCTAGTTTCCATTTTTATATGACTCCTTTTTATTTTTTAGATCATGCAAGATCTCGTGGTTAAGCCAAGGTGGTCTTTTGCCACATTTTCTATCTTTCCTAACCAGCGGAATAGCTTGCTTTGGGGCCCTTAATAGTGTCCCTTTGAAAAACTGCCAACTCTCCTCAGTTGTTTTTCCCCTCAGTCTTGATTCCCATGGGACCTTACCTATCAGCTCTCTGAGCTTACCAAAATCCGCCTTCCTGAAATCCATTGTCTCTATTTTGCTGTTCTCCCTTTTACCCTTCCTTAGAATTGCAAACTCTATGATTTCATGATCACTTTCACCCAAGCTGCCTTCTACTTTCAAATTCTCAACGAGTTCCTCCCTATTTGTTAAAATCAAGTCTAGAACAGCTTCCCCCCTAGTAGCTTTTTCAACCTTCTGAAATAAAAAGTTGTCTGCAATGCAGTCCAAGAATTTGTTGGATAGTCTGTGCCCCGCTGTGTTATTTTCCCAACATATATCCGGATAGTTGAAGTCCCCCATCACCACCAAATCTTGGGCTTTGGATGATTTTGTTAGTTGTTTAAAAAAAGCCTCATCCACCTCTTCCACCTGGTTAGGTGGCCTGTAGTAGACTCCTAGCATGATATCACCCTTGTTTTTTACCCCTTTTAGCCTAACCCAGAGACTCTCAACACTTCCGTCTCCTATGTCCATCTCTACCTCAGTCCAAGTGTGTACATTTTTAATATATAAGGCAACACCTCCTCCCTTTTTCCCCTGTCTATCCTTCCTGAGCAAGCTGTATCCATCCACACCAACATTCCAATCATGTGTATTATCCCACCAAGTTTCAGTGATGCCAACAATGTCATAGTTGTATTTATTTATTAGCACTTCCAGTTCTTCCTGCTTATTACCCATACTTCTCGCATTTGTATATAGGCATCTAAGATACTGGTTTGATCTTTCCTCCCAGTTTTCTCCTGACCCTCCTTTCTCTCTGCCAATATAGCCCACACTCCCTCTCGTTTCCGACCCATCTCCCAGGTCTCCATGTTCCCCACTTACCTGCGGGCTTTGCTCACCTGTCCCCGTCGAACCTAGTTTAAAGCCCTCCTCACTAGGTTAGCCAGTCTGTGTCCAAATAGGGTCTTTCCCCTCCTTGAAAGGTGAACGCCATCTCTGCCTAGCAGTCCTTCCTCAAATAGCATCCTGTGGTCTAGGAAGCCAAAGCCCTCCTGGCAACACCATCTTCGCAGCCAGGCATTCACCTCCAGGATGCATCTGTCTCTGCCCGGGCCCCTACCTTTGACAGGAAGAATCGAAGAGAATACCACCTGCGCTCCAAACTCCTTCACCCGTACTCCCAGAGCCCTGTAGTCACTCTTGATCTGCTCAGTGTCACACCACGCAGTATCATTTGTGCCCACATGGATGAGTAGCATGGGGTAGTAGTCAGAGGGCTGGATAATCCTCGACAATGCCTCCGTAACGTCTCGGATACGGGCTCCCGGCAGGCAGCATACCTCCCGAGATGAAATGTCAGGGCGACAGATGGGCACCTCCGTCCCCCTCAGCAGAGAGTCTCCGACCACCACTACCCTACGTTTCCTATTCGCAGTGGTGGCAGCAGACCTCCCAGCCTTAGGGGTACGAGGCTTCTCCTCCTTTACTGTAGGGAGTGATGCCTTCTTTCCTGTATCAAGAAGAGCATAACGGTTACCTATTACCACAGCGGGAGGGTTCGGAGCAGGGGTGGAGCACTGCCTGCTGCCAGAAGTAACCAGCTGCCAGTGTCCACCCTGAGCCATCTCCTCCTCCACCAGTGGTGTATCAGCAGTCCTGTGTACTGGGACAGCTACCTCAGCTGTTTCCACATGGACACTGTCCAGGAATTGCTCGTGGATTCGGATGCTTCTCAACCTAGCCACCTCCTCCTGTAGCTCTCCCACCTGCTGCCTGAGAGATTCCACCAGCAGGCACCTTTCACATTGGATGGTCCCCCCAGCCTGGATATCAGTAAGTGGAAATTGCAAGTTACAGTCTCTGCAAAACCACACCAGGATCTGGGTAGAAGCATCCATGCTCAGGCGCTCTGTCTGGCTACAGGCGCAGGTGGAGGAGACAGAAGCAGTGCTGGCACAGGTGTTGCGGGTCTTCCTAACCATCGTAAGCCTCCCTCTGTCAAACTCCCGTCTGCAGCCCCCTGTCTGCTGAAAGGGTTGTTTAAGCAAGAAGTTTAAAGTTTTAAGGGGAATAAAGGGAAAACAGATAGAACCGGCAAGGGACCCTCGCCCCTTCTCACTCCCCTTCCAAACTCCCTTGCGAAACTCCCTGTTAGCAGCCCCTGTTCGCAAAAGCTGAATGTGGAGGGGAAAAGCTGGGCTGATTGGGGGAAGCAGCCACAGCTGGGGCCACGCCCCAATCAGACCACAACTGGCCCTATAAAAGGACTCAGGGCCAGAGACTGTAAGAGTCTCTCTTTAGCTGTAGAGAGAGAAGGACCTGGCTGTTGGGGAGTGGAGCAGACCAGGGTACCTAGAGTGGAGCAGGGCTGGGGAAAGGCCAGAGGAGCTGGGGGTCTTGCTAAAGGCCAGGAAAGGTACTGGGGCTACAGAAGTGTAGCCTGGGAATAGGTAGAGGCAGCTGGTTCAACCCCCCTTGCCAATGATGAGCGGTTTAACAACTGCAGTCTGCCCCAGTGAGCGGGGGCTAGATGGTGACTGGCAGTAGACACTGGGGCAAGGTGGGGATAGAGGGTTGGGGGTTCCCCTGGGTGGGGAGACCCAGATTGTGGGTTACTGCTAGGGGCAGAACCCTGACATAGAGGCACACCGGGATCTGGGAGGGACACGGGGGCCAGCAGTAGGTGAGACACGGGCCTGCAGAGGGTGCTCTGGGCTGGAAGAGCTAATTCCCAGGATGACCAGCAGGAGGCGCCATGCGGGTGAGTCCTCGCATCGCTACAGTTGCTCAATCACTTAGTTTTGTGAGATCTTTTTGAAGTTCTTCACAGTCTGCTTTGGACTTAACTATCTTTAGCAGTTTAGTATCATCTGCAAACTTTGCCACCTCACTTTTTATCCCTTTCTCCAGATCATTTATCAATAAGTTGAATAGGATTGGTCCTAGGACTGACCCTTGGGGAACACCACTAGTTACCCCTCTCCATTCTGAAAATTTACCATTTATTCCTACCCTTTGTTCCCTGTCTTTTAACCAGTCCTCAATCCATGAAAGGATCTTCCCTCTTATCCCATGACAGCTTAATTTATGAAAGAGCCTTTGGTGAGGGAGGGACCTTGTCAAAGGCTTTCTGGAAATCTAAGTACACTATGTCCACTGGATCCCCCTTGTCCACATGTTTGTTGACCCCTTCAAAGAACTCTAATAGATTAGTAAGACACGATTTCCCTTTACAGAAACCATGTTGACTATTGCTCAACAGTTTGTTTTTCTATGTGTCTGACAATTTTATTCTTAACTATTGTTTTGACTAATTTGCCCGGTACCGATGTTAGACTTACCGGTCTGTAATTGCTGGGATCACCTCTAGAGCCCTTTTTTAATATTGGCATTACATTAGCTATCTTCCAGTCACTGGGTACAGAAGCTGATTTAAAGGACAGGTTACAAACCATAGTTAATAGTTCCGCAACTTCACATTTGAGATCTTTCAGAACTCTTGGGTGAATGCCATCTGGTCCCAGTGACTTGTTACTGTTAAGTTTATCAATTAATTCCAAAATCTCCTCTAGTGACACCTCAATCTGTGACAATTCCTCAGATTTGTCACCTACAAAAGCTGACTCAGGTTTGGGTATCTCCCTAACATCCTCAGCCGTGAAGACTGAAGCAAAGAATCCATTTAGTTTCTCCCCAATGACTTTATCGTCTTTAAGCGCTCCTTTTGTATCTCGATCATCAAGGGGGCCCACTGGTTGTTTAGCAGGCTTCCTGCTTCTGATGTACTTAAAAAACATTTTGTTATTACCTTTTGAGTTTTTGGCTAGCGTTTCTTCAAACTCCTTTTGGCTTTTCTTATTACATTTTTACACTTAATTAGGCAGTGTTTATGTTCCTTTCTATTTACCTCACTAGGATTTGACTTCCACTTTTTAAAAGATGCCTTTATATCTCCCACTGCTTCTTTTATATGGTGGTTAAGCCACGGTGGCTCTTTTAGTTCTTTTACTGTGTTTTTTAATTTGGGGTATACATTGAAGTTGGGCCTCTATAATGGTGTCTTTGAGCCCACGAAAGTTTATGCTCAAATTAGTTAGTCTCTAAGGTGCCACAAGTACTTCTGTTCTTTCTTCTAAAGGAAAGTTCATTGCCAAACATTTCCAGTGGGAAACCATCTTCCCTTAAGGGAGCCGAATGCAAAATATCTCTGGCTTCAAAGCTGTAAGATCACCCGCGTTTCAATAGCAACAATAAACGAACAAAACTAACCTAGCCCCTCCCCCCACTCTCCTTCCCTTTAGAAACCGCGACTCCGCTAGGGAAGCCAGAACTTCTGCTCCCCCGTATCCCTGTGCAGCTCAGACAAGAGCCCGACAGAGGGCGCTGCCGCACCGACAGGAACGCTCCAGAAATGAGACACTTTCTGGTGTTTCTAGACATCTAGTTCTCTCTCCATCTCCTCCCCACGCCGCCCCCCAACCCCTCCCGGGCCCTGCCAGACTTTTTACCAGCGCAGCGGAAAGGCAGCGACCGACCAAGCACAGAGAGATTTGATGCTTGACGCCAGGAGTCACAATTTAATTTGGAGCGGAAGCAGCGTTCCCGGATTCCTTCAGCCCTCAGAAGACAGGTCGGGTTCCCTCTGAGGGGAAAGAGACTAATTCGTTTCTTCTGACACTGCTGGGGGCGGGGGTGCCTGAGTGGAGAGAAAACGGAGCCGCTCCGTGCAGAAGCGCAGAGACACCGAATCTTCATTGAGAGGATGCTTAAAACCCTGGTCTCCACGCTTGTGCTGATCCTTGCTTTGAGTGAGTCAGATTCCCACGTGGCATTTCTGGGCATTATTCCCGCCCCCCCCCCTTAAATTATTAATTTTCGCCTGTGTCCGGGTGTCCTTCTCGATGACGCTTCACGCTGCTGCTGTTGATAGTTTCCCTGTCTGTGTCTGGGGGATTTTCATGCTCTGTTTTTATTATTTTTCCTCCCAGGCGGAGCGGTGGACACGAAGGTTTCTCAGCCTGCTGCGCTGTCTTTCCTGGCGGGGGGCAGGGCTGACCTCCCCTGTAACCACAGTGTCGCTGGCTACGACAGAGGTTTTTGGTACTATCAGAGCCCCGGAGCTGCCCATCGAGCTGTGATCTCTGGCTACAACTCCGCGGAGACGTCGGAGCGGTTTGAACTGTCCATTGACCCCTCCAGCCGGTCCGCCCCGCTGCGCATCACCAAGGTGGCGGTGGAGGACTCGGGGGTGTATTACTGCGCCGTGAGAGACACAGCGAGAGGAAATGCAGGGCGAGCTGAACAAAAGCCTCCCCGAGTCTGAGAGTCCTGGGCAGGAAGAGAAGGGAGCTCAGATAATCAAATTACAGGCTGGGATCCTCAAAGGGGCCAGGAGAATGGACTCATGGAACTCCAGTGAGCAATAAGCGCCTAACTCCCTTCGGCTCCTTTGAAAATCTCTGTATCCAAAGCGACTCAGGTAATTACAAGCCTAATTGCTATTGTCTTCCAATAAAAAGAAGGCTCTGAAGGGTCAAATTTGCAAAGGTATTTAGGGACCTAAAGATCCAGAGAAGCACCTGGAGCGGCTTTAGGCTCCCAAATGCTGTTTTGACCAGAGCATCTAGTCAAAGTCTGGGGCCCTGTGGAGGAGAAATTAGAGTTACAGGGTTAGCAGGGGCCATCTACTCTAACCCCCTGCCTACGTGCAGGATTTACATGGTTGGTAACAGATATTTATTTGCTGTGTTTTTACTGATTGACCAAGAACGTGCAAAGTCCTGTAGCTCTAAACGCAGAAGGAGTAAAACAGCTAACAGCTTCCAGCAGCTTCTCTTGCTAACTGCGCGCTTCAGCCAACACTGGCTTTTCCCGGGAAACCGCTGTGCACACAGGCCGCAGCTTGACTTTCGCCCTCCTCTCTGTTCTTGTCTGTTTTCAGTTTCTCTGTGTTCCCTCCCCACTCCCCAGGCATCATTTCAGAAAAATTCAGGGTGGGGAGAGCTGTGTCATCATCTAGAACATTCGATGTGATTATATTATATCCTGCAACGACAGGGGAGGGGCAGAAATGGAGCACATAGACCTAGGAAAAATCTGGGAGGAGGCAAGCCAAGGTTCTGGGGACAATTGGTCCATCTTGTCCCATAGGAAATGACACCCCCCCTCCGAACTCCCATCTGTTTACAATACCCACTGGAACTCCCGCCCCCCCCCCCCCATCGTGGGCAGATTCTATTAGGTTTTGTTTTAGGTGTGTGGTCTCTTAAGCGTTTCTTAAAACAATCTTACGTGAAGGGCACGTTCACACATCAGTTTGCACGAGGGCTTAACTCAACCCCTAACACGTTTTCCTCAGTTTATAAGGACGCCTTTAAAAATCTGGTCCAAAGGCTCTTTGGAAAATAGTACTTAGACTTTAAGTCATGAAGGCACTGTTGGAAAATTTATCCCCAAGCCCCAAGAGTGTAGTTCCACTTGCAGGGATGTAATTCCAGAGTAGCTCCGTTACTGCACCGGAGTGACTCTGGAGCTACTACACGGCTGTGACTGAGGGCCCAGTTTCACCCCTTTATTCTGTTCATGGCTCTCAAAAAGGGGTCTTTATAGAATAACACAATAATGACCCTCTTCTATCCAGCCCCATCACCCACCCAACCAAAATTCTTCTGCTGCTATTATATTATTGTTAATCGTTAGCACTCCTAAAACAAATGAACACGAAACAAACAGAAAGTAAATTAATACAATCAAAACCTCTAACTCTCCAAGCAGAACTGTGACACTTAGCATGGTAAGAGCCCTGAAGTCCGCTAAGGACTTTGTTGCTGCTATCAGTAAGGTGTGGAAGACATTCCCATACTAGGGTGGTGAGCAGAAGCAAGATAAACCCCTAAAAATAGAGAGAGAGAAATATTTTAATAGCCATCAGAGTAGCAACCGTGTTAGTCTGTATCCGCAAAAAGAACAGGAGTACTTGTGGCACCTTAGAGACTAACAAATTTGTTAGTCTCTAAGGTGCCACAAGTACTCCTGTTCTTTTTAATAGCCATGTTATAGGAGGGTAAATCCTTATTCCTTAAGAAACTGATTTTTTTTCAAAAAAATATTATTCCTAATTAATTATATTAGCCCGTTTTATAGCAAGGACAAAGAAACCCTCCCACTTAGTTCTGGGAAAGATCTTCTGAAATAATTACAGTCCATGCAAATTTTCAGCTCCCCTGCATCTCTCTGCAGTTCACCGAGTTTCCCAGCAGAGGGCACTGCGGTACCAGCAGGAATGTCCCCTGTGTAGACATGAGGACACACGAATCTATTTCACCCCCCCTGGCTTTTCATTCGTGAGGCCACCTGCCCCCTCGCAGAGGCGGCGAGGAAACCCTGAAGGCAGCTACGACCAAACAGAAAGAGGGTGAGGGGAGGTAAATTGGCAGCGGGAGGCGCTCACCACCCCAGCTCCCGCGGAAACACGGCTTGCCTGCTTTTAAATCTCCGGCCCTCAGCAGAACCAGCTTCGGTTTGTAGCTGCAAGAAAAGGAGAAAGCGAACAACTCGTGGGGCTGGTCAGAGAGGAGCGAGGAAGCTCCCGGCAGACGAGGAGCAGAGACCCCGAGAGGATGTTAACACTCCGGTTCTCGCTGGTTGCGATGGCTTTAGTATTCAGTGAGTGGGATTTCCTATTTCATTTCTGAATGTCTCTCCCCCATCTCTTGTCCTTCAAATATACAAAATTCCCAGTTAAAACAATCTCACTCTTTTTTCTCTGTCAATCCACATCTCTCTTTCCACTATCCAGCCATCCATTCTTCCTTCCCCCTGCAGCACCTCTCTCGCTCAATCTCGCCTTCCCTCTCTTTCTCCTTTTACGGTCCCAAATCCCCTATATTCAGTGACAGGAGGTAGCCGTGTTAGTCTGTATCTACAAAAACAACAAGGAGTCTGGTGGCACCTTAAAGACTAACAGATCTGTTATCTGTTAGTCTTTAAGGTGCCACCAGACTCCTTGTTGTTTTTATATACAGTGAGCAGCTGAAATTGTTCAAAGTCGCCTGAACTGAACCTACGCACGATGCGCCAGAATCCCTCGGGTGGCTTTGAAAAATCTCAGCTGTCACATCCTTCATGCCAACGAGGATTTGTTTTTTCCCCTCCAGAAGGGGCCACTGGCGTGTCGGTGACGCAGACGCAAGGCCCCGTGACCATGTCCGAGGGGGAAGGTTTGAGGCTCAATTGTAGCTATGATGATGCTACAGTGTATGCCGTCTTCTGGTACGTACAGTTCCCCAGCCAGCCCCCCCGGCTCCTCCTGAGGGAGGTGGGACGGCAGAACTCCGATGAAGGGATCAGAAAAGGGTTCGATGCCGTCCACGATAAAAAGCTCAAATCCTTCCACCTGTGGAAACCGTCCAGCGACTTGAGCGACTCCGCGACCTATTACTGCACCGCGAGCGACACAGTGACACGGACCGGCAGGGGAGCTGCGCAAAAACCGCGCAGGGTCTGTGCGGAGCATGGGGGAGGCGGGCACCGGGGTCTGGGAGAGGAAGGGAGGAATGGCGCAAACAGAGAACTTGGATCAGATCTCTCTGGTCACCGGCTAGCTCTGGGCTTCACCGGCTTGAGCCAATCCAGGGCTTCACCTTTTGTAGACACTATACGGAATAGCACGAAACAAAATTAACACGACACCAATACAGTCTGTCGAACAAACACACACAAACTCTGTCTCTGCCGGGATCCCCAGGGGAAAGTTCACAGTCTACAGGAAAACTGCCTGGCACTTTTTTGGGGGGGTGGAGGGATACTTAGGCGCCCAGAAGAGAAAAACCGACCCATAGACAGACGAGGCCAGACAGCAACATCGACACTAGGCTGCTGGAGGAGCTGGTTTATCAGCCGAGTCACCAGCAAATCTCGTTCCCTGTGAACAGTCCCCCACCGTCTGGCGCACGCTGGAAGTAAACGAGGGAGAGATTTCTTTGTTCAGCCAGTTTGCGCCGCGGAGACGGGAATTATCCTGTGTCCCTGCTGGCGGTTACCAAGCACAGGGCGAGGGGGAGAAAGAGAGGAGCCAGGCCCGGGGTGGCAGGTTTGTATAATTTTGGTGGTGCCCAGAACGGGTCCAAGTCTCCCCCCCCCCACACACACACACAAACACACGCACACCTGCCTAAGGCTCTGGGAGGAAGTTTGGGTGCCGGAGGGGTGCGGGTTCTAGGATAGAGTTTGGCTGCTGGGTGCAGGTTCTGGGCTGGGGCAGGGGGTTGGGGTGCGGGGGGGGTGCTGGCTCTGGGAGGGAGTTTGGGTGCAGAAAGTGGTTTGGGGTGCAGGCTCTGGGAGGGGTTTGGGTGCTGGATGTGGGGTCTGGGCTGGGACAGAGGGTTGGGGTGTAGAGGGGGGTGCGGGCTCTGGGAGGGAGTTTGGCTGCTGGGTGCAGGTTCTGGGCTGGGGCAGGGAGTTTGGGTGCAGGAAGTGGTTTGGGGTGCAGGCTCTGGGAGGGGTTTGGGTGCTGGATGTGGGCTCTGGGCTGGGACAGAGGGTTGGGGTGCGGGGCTGGGCTGGGGATGAGGAATTTGGGGTGCAGCAGGTGGCTGCTCTGGGGCTGGGGCGGGGGGCCAGAGAGGAGGACTCCCCCCAGTCCTCTCCCCGCCAGCACCCTCTCCGAGGTCGGCCCCCTCCCCAACCCCCCAGCACCACACTCACCCAAGCTCCCCAGGGTGCTGCTCAGGAGGTCCAGCCAGGATAAGCCCCCCCCCCCCGAATCAACTCGGAATCGCCTGCCGGGCGGGGGCTGCCATGTGCCTCCTCCCTCCCCAGGCGCAGCAGCCACCTCAGCCTGTCCCTGGCGCTGCTCCCTTGTAGCCGGCCGCGGCCGGTGAGGGAGCTCAGCGCGGAGCTGCCCAGGGTGGGAGGAGACGCTCGGGGGAGGAGGCACGCAGGGGCAGCAGGTGGCACGGGGAGGACACCCAGCCCTGAACATTGGTGGAGCCAGCCACCCGGGCCCTGAATTTGCTGGAGCCCAGGCACCATGGGCCGATATAACTTGCCACCCCTGGAGCCGGGGGCCACAGACAAGGCATCGTGGCCTGTGGTTTGCTGTCCCCCGTGCTGTCTGGGTTGCCATGAGTTGAAAGGAAAGGCCAGATATTCTCTCTGACTTTCCCGGGGGCTGGAGGCAGAGGAGATGGGCAGCACCCTGCACACACAGAGCTGTAGGTGTTTTCACAGGCCAGCGTGGCTTTTGGCACATTGGCCACATGGCTGACAGGATGGTGGCTGCGAGCCTGGGGTTAGAGGCTGTGCTGCTGGTTGTTGTTTTCAGTAAATAAAATTACAGGTTTCCCCATCTCTGCCTCCATCTCAGCATGTTACCCCTCCCTCTACCCCACACCCCCATCTGAACAAGTCACCCCATCTTCTACCAACACCCCCTCCATCCAGCCACGACATACCCTGTCTCCTCTACCTCACCCCCTCCACTTCACCATGTCACCCCCTCTCCTCCACCCCCACCCTGCATCTCACCCTGACACCCCCTCTCCTCTACCCCACCCTGCATCTCACCCTGACACCCCCTCTCCTCCACTCCCACCCTGCATCTCACCCTGACACCCCCTCCTCTACCCCACCCTACATCTCACCCTGACACCCCCCTCCTCTACCCCACCCTACATCTCACAGGGTCACCCCCCCCATACCTCACACCCTCCATCTCACCAAATACACACCCTCTCTATCATACACTCCTCTTGTCCTCTCTTTCAATCCAGCCACACCTCTCTCTCCTTTCCCCCTGCATTCTCCCCTGACCCCCCGCCGCCCTTCGAAACACCTGGGGCAGTCACTGGATGGGGGTTGGCGAAAGGGGATTTACCCCTAGGGTCCCTCAGAAGTTTCACACTCACTGAATCAATTCTCTTGCTGGTTTTCACTCCTAGTGGCTCCGGGCAGAGCCGAGATCCAGCAGCCGGGCTCCACAGAAGTTTTGGAGGGAGACGAACTGAACCTGACCTGCTCCCACCGTGCCGCCAAGGCGAGTGACAGCACAGTCTGGTACCGGCAGCTCCCGAACCCGGGACCCCAGTTTGCAGTTACTGGATACAAGGAAACTGTTAATAGCCCCGAGCCGAAGGGAGATCTGTACATCTCCGCTGACAAAGCGTCCGGCACCCTGGTCCTGCACCGTGTGAGGCTGGCAGACGCTGCGGTGTATTTCTGTGCTCAAAGCCAGGGCCGGCTCTAGGCACCAGCAAACCAAGCAGGTGTTTGGGGTGGCACATTTTCAGGGGTGGCATTCCGGCCATCTTTTTGTTGTTGTTGTTGTTTTTTGTTGCTTCAGGCGGCAAAAGCCTAGAGCCGGCCATGGCAGCAGCAGTGCATGGTGCGCCGGGGGGGGGGGGCCCTGGGGCCACTGCAGTTCACGCCACAGGGGAGCAGCACTGCACCTTGTGCCTGGGTCGGGCAGGCTCCCAATGGGGGACACTCGGGCTGGGGGCCGCCCCGTGGGGCACACGGAGCCGCCTGCAGTTGCCACAGGGCGCCTCAGCCGGGGCTTGGCAAAGTGTCCCGAGCCGCCCAGGGACTGGCAGGGCGGCCAGGAGCAGCAGCAGCAGCGGAACCATAGAGGACGTGGCGCTGCCGTGCGGGGCCCACGTCCCGCTCTCCGGGGTTCTGCTCCCTCTGGGGCGGCCCTGCCCCGGCACCTCAGCCCCCTGCCGGGCAGTCTCCCCGGCTCTGCCCTTCCGGGTCCCAGCCGGTCCTGGAGGCGGGAGCCCTGGATTGAGGGACCCTGGGCTGAGGCATGGCCCGGGAGCCCCACTGCTTACCCGGACCCTGCCAGCGCCGGACTGGCTGGAGGCGAGGGGGTAGTGGGTGGAGTCAGCACTGGTGGGGGGGAGCCCAGGGCTGGGGCGGCAGGGGGTGCGGGTGGGGTGCAGGTTGGGGGAAGAGCCCAGCGCTGGGGCAGCAGGGGGTGCAGGTGGGGGAGGGCACTGGTGGGGGGGGGCTGAGAGCCCTGGGTTGAGGTGTGGGGGCAGCCAACATTTTTTTTGCTTGGGGCGGCAAAAAACATAGAGCGGGCCCTGCTCGGAGCAACATGGTATGATAGCCAGGGGTGGCCCCCAGGCAATAAATATCCCACCCCTACTCCGGGGCTGAGTGTGTGTGTGGGGGGGGTGGGGGTGAGCAGAAGGTGGGGAATGCTTCCCCGTGGGTACCGGGGAGAGGGGCGACCAGGGAGAACAAAAAGAGAAATAAAACATTTAGGGCAATATTTACAAAAACGTCTCTGTGCGCCTAACTATTTAATTAGGCACACAGAGACGTTTGTAGATTTGGCCCTAATTGTTTTATTGATTCCTTTTTCCTTCCTTTTTCTGTCTTGCTTCCCATCCACCCCCCGCCTTGGAAGCACACCCACATTCCTCTCCCACCACACACACGCACACAGACAGCTCGAGAGAGGGAAGCTTATTGTACGGGGGCAGACCCTGGCTGTCGCACTGTGTCGCTCCGAGCACAGCAATACACTGTTGCATCTGCCGTCCGCACCCTGCGCAGGGCGAAGGTGCTGGATTTTCTCTCTGTGGGACTGAACAAGGTTCCCTCTGGGTCGATGCTGTTAAAGATTCCCTGGTATCCAGAGACTATATACTGGGGCCCTCGCAATGGTAAGTGGATCTGATTTGGGGAACTGCTGAAGCGAGTTGTTGGGGGAAGGAGGGTTGCAGGAAGCAGGCAAGGAGGGTTGCAGGAAGCAGGCTTGTCTCCCACCTCATACCTAGTCTGAGCAGGGGAACAGGCTGTTGATAGACTCCCTCACTTCACGTGAATCTCCCTCAGAGATCTCAAGGAAACTGTCATGGAGAAACTGGGCAATCTGCTGCCTCAGGTTCCTCGGCAGAGCTGCTTTCTTTCTTGCCCCATTAAGGGTAACTTTCCCACGCCACTGTGCCATCACGGAGGGAATGCCGGGGGAACAGACCATAGCTGCATAGGGGCCAGGGTGGAACCCACAGGCTTGGAGGAGACCCTCCCTTGATTCCCTGCTCACCCTCAGCAGCGAGATATCTTCCATAATGATCACCTCCTGTGGCAGTGTGGGGACAGGAATGATTATCAGCCCCCCCCCCCCCCCCCAGTGCTGGCTCTCCCCAAGTGCCCAAGAGCCATGTGCCCAGTGTACAGCAGGGCCTGGGAAGACTGATTTACTCTGACCCTGTGGCTAATCACCATTGTCGGGGTCTTGTGGCTCATGTGTGCTTGCCTGAGGTCAGCCAGTTAGTGACAGGTGTGTGAGTACTGGCTGTGTTTTAAAGCACTGAAAAAATGTTGTGTGTTTTGCAAACAATACTGCTTCTGTAAAATGTTGCATTTAAATTTCACAGAGATGACCTAGGGAGCCAAGCCTCCCTCTTTGTTATTGGTGGCAGAACGGCTGCACAGAATTAGAAAGCGTCCAAGAAGAACTAAGGAGGACTTTATGCGTGAGCTTATGATGATCTCCGCCGCCGAGAAAAAGGAATTGGAGGAGTGGTGGGACAGCAAGAAAATGGAATGAAAGGAGAACACGGCACACCAGAAAGCCACGGAGCGGCTCGTAACAGCTATGGGGAACCAAGAGGACATGCTCCAGGCAATACTAGCTCTTCAAACGGAGCTGCTCTGTGCCCGCCCTCCCCTGCAGCCGCTGTCGCAAAACTCTTTCCCATATGCCCCCCAGACACTGCCAACGCACTGTTATCAACCTCCTGGTTCCAGTCTAAACCCACAGCATTCCACTCCTCCCTTCTCACAGTCCAGCAGTGTGGACTGCCAATACCCACTGTACGCAACACCCGTCCCTCTGCAGTTTGGCTATAATGAAGTACATCACTCACTGCATCGTACTCCAAAGGAGAAGGTTGTGTATGATCCCTGGACATACACAAATCTGTAGCCGTTCCGGGACCCCTCCTCCTTCTGAGACCTTCTATTCCCCCATACTTCCTCCCCCTCCCAGATAATGAGGTTTTTCATTTGACTCTCTCCTCTGATTGTTGTCTTTCAATAAAAAAATAGTGTTTGTTTGAAATCAATCTTTATTCTGTTAAGTGAAAGCAAAAAGAGCACTGCAAAGCAACATTCAGTTATATTAAGGCCCCTTCTTGCATCATGTGCACCAATCACCTCCTAGCATTACAAGCACTGCACTGCCAAGCATAGCAACAAATATTAGTGGCTTTCAGCTTCAAATTGCTGCCTCAAAGCAACCCTGATCCTTATGACCCCGTGCTGTGACCCTCTAATAGCCCTCCTCTCCAGCTGTTCAAACTCAGCTTCCAGGCATTGAGCCTCTGCAGTCCAGCCCTGAGTGAAGCTTTCACCCTTCCCTTCACAAATATTATGGAGGGTACAGCACTTGCTATAAGCATAGGGATATTGTCATCGGCAAGGTCCAGTTTCCCATACAGGCATCGTCATTGGGTTTTTAAACGGCCAAAAGCACACTCCAAAGTCATTCTGGACGGGCTAAGTCTGTTGTTGAATCGCTCCTTGCTGCTGTCAAGGCTCCCTGTGTAGAGTTTCATGAACCACGGCATTAAGGGGTAGACGGGGTCTCCCAGGATCACAATGGGCATTTCCACTTCCCCCACGGTGATCTTCTACTTCATGAAGAAAGTCCCTGCTTGCAGCTTCTTGAACAGGCCAGTGTTGCGAAAGATGTGCGCGTCATGCACCTTTCCGGACCAGCCTGTGTTAATGTCTGTGAAACGCCCACGGTGATCCACAAGCGCCTGGAGAACCATTGAGAAATACCCCTTCCGATTAATGTACTCGGTGTCTAGGTGGGCTGTTGCCAGAATTGGAATGTGCGTGCCATCTATCGCCCCTCCGCAGTTAGGGAAGCCCATTTGTGCAAAGCCATCCACAATGTCACGCACGTTGCCCAGAGTCGCGGTCTTTCAGAGCAGGATGTGATTAATGGCCCTGCCCACTTCCATCAGGATGAGTCCAACAGTCGACTTTCTCACTCCGAACTGGTTAGCAACCAATCAGTAGCAGTCTGAATTGCCAGCTTCCACAGTGCAATCACCATGCATTTCTCCAGCGACAGGGCATCTCTCATCCTCGTGTCCTTGTGCCGCAGGGCTGGTGCGAGCTTCTCACACAGTCCCATGTATGTGGCTTTCCTCATGCGAAAGTTCTGCAGCCACTGCTCGTCATCCCAGACGTGCATCATGATGTGATCCCACCACTCAGTGCTTGTTTTCAAAGCCAAAAGTGGTGTTCCACAGTGGTCAGCACCTCCGTGAATGCCACAAGCATTCTCGTGTCATAGCTACTATGTGTGGTGAGATCAATGTCACACTCCTGTTGCCTTTATAGTTTAAGGAATAACTCCACTGCTGCTCGTGGTGATTGTCAGTATGAACAGCATTCCTGTCAACAGCTCAGGATCCATTCCTGCACCAGAAAGAGGCAGGGCAGGGTGTGCAGTACACAAACTTTTGAAAGATGGTGCAAATGCGGAAGGAAGCACAGGGACTGCTGGGATGCGAAGCAATGCATCACGGGGCATTGGGGCAGGACCCAAGATGCCCTGTGACCCCTTCTGCCTTCCCACAAGTCTTAGTGGCAAAAGCGAAAGAGGTGCTCTGTGGGATAGCTGCCCAGAGTGCACCGCTCCGAATAGCGCCACAAGTGTGAAAACGCTATTGCGCAGGCAGCTGTCAGTGTGAACACACAACAGCGGTTTTCCTTCGGCGCTCTCTGAGCCATGCTGTAACTGCTGGTGCTGTAACTCTGCCAGTATAGATGTGCCCTAAGTGACTTGTCCAAGGTCACACAGAGAGACTGCGGTAAAACTAGGAACTGACCTCTTAGGTCTCACGAGTTTCAGTCCAGGACCATAAGCACAAGATCACCCTTCTCCTTGTTTTTAATTTTAATATGGAAGAGGAAAATATTGAGGATGTCCTAGGATTCTTCTCTCTGTCCCCTTTGGCACGGTATAATGCACACAAATGTACCAGAATGACTCCAATGGAGCTTTGCCAATATACAGCAACTGAGGGTGTGCCCCAAACAACGCTCAGGGAATGGCTACACTTGCAAGTTAGAACACATGAAAGCAGCCCCGTGCGCTCTAACTCATGACACGTCCACACTGGCAAGGCACGTAGAGTGCTCTGACTCCTGGTACTCCACTTCCATGAGACACATAACACTTGCTGTGCCCTGGCTGGAGCGCCGTGGCACCAGTGTGGACTCCTTGGTCTATTAATGCGCTCTGATCGGCCTCCAGACGTGTCCCACAATGCCTGTTCTAGCTACTCTGGTCATCCCTTTGAACTCTGCTGCCCTGCCCTCAGGTGACCAACCATCAGACCCGCTCTTTAAATTCTCTGGGAATTTTGAAAATCGCCTTCCTGTTTGCTCAGCAAGGCATGGAGTGCTCTCAGCACATCTTTCCAGGTGACCATGCCTCTATGCGCCAGGCAATCCCCAGTATGGAGCAATGGCAAGGTGCTGGACCACATCAGTGTTTGAGGGGAGGAAGCTGTCCAGTCCCAGCTGCGCTTCAGCCGTAGGAATTACAATACCTTCAGGCAGATATCAAGGGCTATGATAGAAAGGGGCCATGACCGGGATGCACAGCAGTGCAGGGTTAAAGTGAAGGAGCTTCGGAATGCCTACCGTAAAGCCCGCAAGGCAAACCATGCTCTTGTGCTGCCCCCGCAACCTGCCGTTTCTACAAAAAGCTGGACACGATACTTGGGGGCGACCCCACCTCCACACTGAGGACCACCATGGACTCTTCAGAGCCCAGTGCAACAAGGCAGTAGGAGGAGGAAAGCGGGAGCGAGGGTGCTGAGGAGGAAGACACCCCGGCATCCCTATTTGAATGCAGCCAGGAGCTGTACTCAAGCTAGGAGGAAGGTAGCCAGTTGTGGTGGGCGGTGCTTAGGGAAGGACAAACACTGGAGGACGTGTCCGTTAAGCGGCTTTTATTTTGGGAAGGAAGTTATTCGGTGCGGGCTCTTGGGGCGAGGAGGGTTAGGGCTGCATGCATGCCTAGATGTGGAATAGGGCATTGATGTGCTCTCTCACATCATGGTAATCAGCCTCAGTGGTGTCTTCAAAGGTCTCATCCAGAATTTGGGCAATGCGCTTGCGCAGGTTTTGTGGGAGAGCCACTGTGGTCCTTGTCCCAGCCAGGCTAACATGTCCACACCACTGTGCCGTGAGAGGCGGGGGGACCATTGCTGCACACAGGCAAGCTGCATAAGGGCCAGGGCAGAAGCTGCATTGTAGTAAAAGACCCTCCCTTGCTTCCCAGGTCTCCCTCAGCAGGGAGATAACTTCAGGATGAACTCCTGTGGAAAATGTGGGGAGAGTGCTCAGTATAGGGGCCCCCTGCAGCTGTTAGCTCTCCCCAAGGCACAGAACCCCAGAGGACAGTATAGCCCTGAAACAATCAGTCCCCCTTCACCCTGTGCTTACTCACCATTTTGGGGCTCCTGTGGGTTATGTGGGCTCGCTTTGGGATGGGCAAATTCTGCTGTTGTATAGACTGTGCTTGTCTTTAAGTACGGGGGAATCATTGCTCTGTCTGGTGTGAACAATGCTGCCTCTGTTAAGTGATGCATTTTGCCTTTACGGATGCAATCTTGAGAGAAAAGACAGGAATAGTGCAGCCATATCTGTGCCCTGAGTGACATTTGATTGTGAATCCTTCCTGCACTTTCAGACTAGAATCTTTTCTTCCCAATTATTCAGTACAGTTTAGCTAGCTATACAGGGGTTTGGTGTAGCTCAAATGATCCCAGGGGAACTACACTGATTTACTCCAGCTGGGGACTTGACCCTAATTCCTGTTCCTTGACATCAGGCAGATTTTGCAGTAATTGAACACGGGGTAGTCCGACTGGAGTAAAAGTAAGAAAAATACTGAGCTGTTTAGCAAAATTCCTCCACTTTCCCCACAAGGGGCCGCTGTTTTATCACCGACTCGCCTCTCGGGCAGAGCTGTCACAGGCTGGCAGTTCAGAGCCCCGCTGTTTAACGTGGTCTCGGATCCCCCCGACCCGCAATTTCTCCTCCCCCTTCCCCTCCAGCGCTGTGCAGCAGCCAGAGAGCCGAGTGCGGGGGCAGTACCGGGCTGCCTGCGTGGTTAGCACCAGTCACTCATCAGAGGAGACCAGCGCCAGTAAGCAAAGAGCTGCCTGTGTATTTAAGGCATCACCTCCCTGAGTAAAACCTCTCCCTCCCAGCTCCTCCTCACAGCTGGGGAAGGAGAGGAAGAAACTTCGTTCCTGGCTTTGGGACGAAAATTCTATCCCACTGTATCCCTGAAATATGTTCCTCCCCTGGGTGTCTGTTCTTACACTACTTCCGATTCTGGGTGAGTAACGTATCTGCACCATTTCAGCTCTGTATAGGGCCAGATGGCATCTGGTGTAAACGGCCATAACTGAAATGCAGTTGCATCCAGTTCCAGGCGATGCGGAGTTAGCCCTACTTTCTTTTTGTAACCATTTGTTTATAAACCTTCCCCTCCCTCCAGTCTCTGAAAGCTTGGGAGGTAGATAAACATTGCGGGTTCAAGCCAAGAGCCGTCTGGGTCTCTACGTAAACTTCTATTTTTTTCCAGAAGGTGCTAATGGAGAGTCAGTGACACAACCTGATGACCGAGTGACAGTATCCCAAGGGGAACCGGTGCTGCTGAAATGCACCTATGACAACACCCCGATTCCCACGCTCTGGTGGTACGAGCAGCACCCAAATGAAGCCCCTCGCCTCTTGCTGACACAATATGAAGCATCGGATGAGGAGGAGAGAAAGAACAGGCGAGGGTTCTCCGCCACACCCGACAAACAGGAGAGCTTCCACCTGAAGAAAAACTCCAGTGAACTGCGCGACTCCGCCGTCTACTACTGTGGCATGAGCGACACAGTGATTGCACCCAGCAGGGTCGCTGCAAGAAAACCCGCTGGGGGAAGATGACAGGACACAGATTGTTGTGGCCTAGCTGACCGAATGATATACATTTGTATGGCTACTACGGAGTGAATGGGCCAGATTCCTAGTGGTGGAAATCTGCCTGCCTATCTCCCTGGAGTGAATGGGGCAGAGCCCAAGCTGGTGTTAACTGGCCATAGCTCCATTGGAAAACGGCCCCGTTTCTCAGGTGTTTGAAGCAGTGCACGTCAGAGGAAACAGCTGAGCTACTCCAGTTTACAACAGCGGAGGATCTGACCCATTAAATTAAGTGACATTGTGAATGAATTGCAATTCATTCCTCCTGCAACTCCCCTGGTGTCTCCTACGTGAAGTCGTTTCCATTTTAATGAACGGCAAAAGGTTGTACTATTATTTCCCACTACCAGCCATCTGTCCCCTTCTCTGCCCAGTCACAGTTGAACACAGATCCCCACTGTTTGTAACAACCCTAAAAGTTTACATCTGGAGGGTTGGTGGCAGGTTCTCAGCAAACTAGAGGACTCTCAGAAGGGGAATTCCTACAAAAGCTCAAATACTCCGATATTCAGGTTTCAGAGGAGGTAGCTGTATTAGTCTATTTCAGCAAAAACAACAAGGAGTCCTGTGGCACCGTGAAGACTAACAGATTATTTGGGCATAAATTTATTTGTTAGTCTTTAAGGTGCCACGGGACTCCTCGTTGTTTTTTCGGATATTCAGGGAATCCTTTGAAGCCTTTCTGCATTAATCCAGACTTTCCCTGAATGAGCTCCGTGTGCGCCCTCGGATGTCATTTATCCTCGGCGGGGGAGGGGGTCTTTGGCGAGTGATTCAATTTGAATATTTAAATGTGATGTTTGTGAACGCGGGGATTTTCCGAGGCACGAAAGCTAGAAGCGCAATTTCTACTGGGAAAAAAAATCCGTGGGACTCTCTCCTCACCGTGCACCAGTAAACAAGAATTCCTGATAAATTGGTCGTAGGGAGGTGGGGTCCTAGATTTCTCCGACATGTAATTTACTCTATGTACAACCAGTCACTGTGCTTCTTAGTAGGGCCGGCTCTGGCTTTTTGGCCGCCCCAAGCAAAAATAAATAAATAAATAAATAAAAATAAAACGGGGCGGCCAGAACGGCAAAGCAAAAAAAAAAAAAAAAAAAAAAACCTGCGGCGGAGCCGGAGCGGAGGTGCAGGGGAACCAGCTAGCGGGGGGAGGGGGAGGGAGCGGGCGGGAGAGAGAGAGAAGGGGGGCGGCCAGGGCTACAGCGGGGCGCGGCCACGCGGCCCCTCCCGCCGGGAGGGCTCCGTTCCGGTCGGCTGGGAGGGAAGGACGCGGGCTGCCCTGCCGGGCTTGCTGCAGGGCACTCCGGTCCTCTGCACCCCTGCCCCCTACAGGGCAGCCGGGGCGGAACAAAAAAAAAAGCGGCCGTGCCACTCTAGGATTGGGCGGAATGCCACCTCCTACAAGCTGCCGCCCCAAGCACCAGCTTGCTCGGCTGGTGCCTGGAGCCGGTCCTGCTTAAATCAGAACTTGTTATAGGGAACCAGTTGCTAAGAAATGAAAGGCTTTTTTTTATATATATATATTTTTTAGTCGTCCCTGCCGGGGCCCCACCAAAAATGTTCAAATTGGGCCCCGCACTTCCTAAAGCTGGCCCTGCAAGAAAGTGCCCTGCTTACTACCCCATAACACAGCTCCTGGGCTTATACAGAAAACGAGTTGTTGTGGCACTGGTGGGCTGTGGAGTTCTTATACCATGGGAGGGGGGGGAGGGGAGGGCTGAGAAAGAACAAGGTTGAGAAGCTCTGCTCTAGTTCAGACTGGGCATGTTCAAAGGCTCACCACCCGTATCCATATAGTCACTCTCACGGTGACCGTCTCATTGACATAGTCACCACTGTACTTGTAACATTACAGCTAGTGGGTTAGTATGCTGTTCAGAGGTATGTTGGAAATATTCTTTGAGTCAGAGATGTCGAAAGTAGGATTCTAGGTCACCGCAGAACTGTATCATGTTCGTGGGTCTGGAGGGACAAAAGGAGAGGCCCCGAGATAGGACAGACTCTTCTGCTGGGCTAAGAGTATAGCTGGAAAGATTAACAATATTGCTGGGTGGGTTAAGGGAATTGATATGCAAACTAGACACAATCAACTCAGGATTGAATAAGGACTGGGAATGGCTGAGCCATTACAAACATTGAATCTATCTCCCCTTGTAAGTATTCTCACACTTGCTTCTTATCAAACTGTCTGTACTGAGCTATCTTGATTATCACTTCAAAAGTTTTTTTTTTCTCATGCTTAATTGGCCTCTCAGAGTTGGTAAGACAACTCCCACCTGTTCATGCCCTCTGTATGGGTACCTCTACACTTACCTCCGGGTCCGACGGCAGGCAATTGATGTTCTGGGATCGATTTATCCCGTCTTGTCTAGACGCGATAAATCGATCCCGGATCGATCCCGGAAGTGCTCGCCGTCGACGCCGGTACTCCAGCTCGGCGAGACGAGTACGCGGCATCGACGGGGGAGCCTGCCTGCCGCGTCTGGACCCGCGGTAAGTTCGGACTAAGGTACTTCGAATTCAGCTACGTTATTATTGTAGCTGAATTTGCGTACCTTAGTCCGAAGTGGGGGGTTAGTGTGGACCAGGCCTTGGACAGAGTTGGCATCTGGCTTTGTTGCAAGGATGCTTTGTTGCCTGATGCCAAGTTCCATGTATGTGTATATATATCTGCTTACTATATGTTCCATTATATGCAGGGCCGGCTCTGGCTTTTTTGCCGCCCCAGGCAAAAAAGACTCCCCCCCCCCCGCAGGGCAGCCGGAGACCTGGGGGGAGGGCGGCGAGCCCCGGCGGGGGCTCCGCTCTCCCCGCGGCGGCCAGAGCGCCGGGGGCAGGGCGGCGGGGGGGAGGGCGGCCGGAGCCCCGGGGGGAGGGCGGAGAGAGGGCCGCAAGCCCCGGCTGGGGCTCGGCTCTGCCCCCGGCAGCCAGAGCGCAGGGGGCAGGGCGGCGAGCCCCGGCTGGGGCTCGGCTCTGCCCCCGGCGGCTGGGGGGAGGGCGCCGGGGGGGAGGGCGGCCGGAGCCCCGGGGGGAGGGCAGCGAGCCCCGGCGGGGGCTCCACTCTCCCCCCGGCGGCCAGAGCGCCGGGGGCAGGGCAGCGAGCCCCGGCTGGGGCTCGGCTCTCCCCTCGGCGGCCAGAGCGCTGGGGGCAGGGCGGCGAGAGGGCGGCGAGCCCCGGCTGGGGCTCGGATCTGCCCCCGGCAGCCAGAGCGCAGGGGGCAGGGCGGCGAGAGGGCGGCGAGCCCCGGCTGGGGCTCGGATCTGCCCCCGGCAGCCAGAGCGCAGGGGGCAGGGCGGCGAGAGGGCGGCGAGCCCCGGCTGGGGCTCGGATCTGCCCCCGGCAGCCAGAGCGCAGGGGGCAGGGCGGCGAGAGGGCGGCGAGAGGGCGGCCGGAGCCCCGGGGGGAGGGTGGCGAGCCCCGGCGGGGGCTCCGCTCTCCCCCCGGCGGCCAGAGCACTGGGGGCAGGGCGGAGAGAGGGCCGCGAGCCCCGGCTGGGGCTCGGATCAGCCCCCGGCAGCTAGAGCACAGGGGGCAGGGCGGCGAGCCCCGGCTGGGGCTCGGCTCTGCCCCCGGCGGCTGGGGGGAGGGCGCCGGGGGGGAGGGCGGCCGGAGCCCCGGGGAGAGGGCGGCGAGCCCCGGCGGGGGCTCCGCTCTCCCCTCGGCGGCCAGAGCGCCGGGGGCAGGGCGGAGAGAGGGCCGCGAGCCCCGGCTGTGGCCCCGCTCTCCCCGGCGGCTGGAGCGCCACGCCGCCCCCCTCCAGGTGCCGCCCCAAGCACAAGCTTGGTGGGCTGGTGCCTGGAGCAGGCCCTGATTATATGCATGTGATGAAGTGGGCTGTAGCCCATGAAAGCTTATGCTCAAATAAATTTACTGGCAAAGGGTTAGTCCTAGGTCACTCACTCATGTGCAGCATTCTTAAGCCTATGGCTTAGTATGGCTAAGCTAAAATCTTACAGGTCTCAGCCTGTGTAGGCCTAGTGTTTCAACTGTGCTTTACCTATATAACTAAGATAAATAAATAATAAAAGGAACTAATTGGCTGTACCCCCTTCTTAAAGACTGGCTTATTCACTCTTGAGCAGTTCAAGCATTAGACTTTCCAAATAATGAGTCTATCAGTCAAGTATATTCTTATATGAATTATTTGTTATAGGAGGTGTCAGCCCACTTTTTCATTTTAAGACCCTCTGTCACAATCCCCTCTTCCTCATATAGAGCTGCCATACTTTGGATTCAAACTACAGCAACTCTCTTTAACATTAAATGCCCTGGATTCTCACAGTAGCCACTATAATGAGCAAATTGGGGAGGGGAAAATGTTCTGTAACTGTCAGCCTAAGACAATATGCAATAGCTACCGGCCAACAATATTCTCTTCATCAAATGCTTCCTGGGTGACTGAGGCTCTGAACCCAGCATGCCAGCTAAATGGTCTTGCAACTTATGCGGCTTCATGCTCCATCTGAGTCTCTGATCAGAGTGTCACAGGCTGTGGGGAGCTGAAGCAGTGGGCCAGAAACAGAAAACAGAAAAATCCAGATAACACTGATGGATAAAGAATGACAAGGGAAATAAACTCAGACAAGAATAGCAGACTAATAAAAGTTCAAACTAAAAACTGAGCCTGAAAATTCCATACAAGCATACAGACGGAGAGAGACTAAAACATAGGTCAAATGATATAGCTCTCAGAAATGGATACAGGGGGGAATGAAGAAAAAAACGGTTTACAATCATGTCACAAGGTATTCAGAGTGAAACCTAGTTAAAAAAAAACTCTGGATATCTAAAAGTGCTCATCAGTCAAGTGTGTCTTTTCCTTTCTTTTTTTCCCCCTTCACATTTTTTCTACCTTGTCCTAGCATTTCTCTTTCTTCAAAAAGAGAAGTTTATGATACATTAAAGGAGGGGAAAGGTTTCTTTAAAATGCCAGTTTGCTTTCGTATATCTCCAGCAAAAGGTCTTTGCTGTGCTTGACATCAAATTGCATAACAAAAACATAGACCAGCAAAAATAAAGTTCTTGCTTTTAGCTGTAGAATTCACTGACATAAAAAGAAAAAGAAAAAAGAAACAAGCAAATTGTGTTGCACTTTTGTGAAAGCAACACGCCCAAACCCCTCTTATGTACACTATTGCTCACCTCAATTATCTGGGATAATCCCAAGGAAGGGATAATCGTTCCAGGGAATATTTGTTCCCTTTTCTGTGTGTATTTGTGTAAAGGTTATAGAGACTGGCCTAAAGAGACTCCAAGGAAGAAATGGTTAATGTCACCTATGAGGAATAGGAAAACCTGAACAAAATGTTAACTAATGTGCCCATGAAGGACATTGAAAAAGTTGCAGGGGGAGGGGCCTAGGACTCGATGTTATTTATAATATAATATACCCCTAGAGTATATGTCTGAGAAGTGTGTGGCTACTCAAACTAGCCACCATATTTTGTATAGTGCAAGACTGGAGCCTTTTCATTGTAGCTAGGGAGCACTTTGTTCATATGGCAGGTTGGTGCTGGATTCTCTTACCTAAGTATCTCACTCCCCGGTGTGTGTGTGTGTGTGTGTGTGTGTGTGTGTGTGTGTGTGTTGGGAGCGGAAGATGGGGTACACTTCAGTGGGTGTGGGGGAGAGGGGCGACCAGGGAGAACAAAAACAGAGGAATAAAGCATTTAGGGCCAAATTTACAAAAACGTCTCTGTGCACCTAATTATTTACACGCGCGACTAGTGAGAGGCGCTACTTTGGAACACTTCTAAGAAACACAAACTATCTTTACACGGCCACCCTCACCTCCTGCATCAGTGAAATACTCTCTCTGTGAGAAAGGCTCGTTTACTGGCAGAGGTTTGAGAAAAGCTGCTGCAAACATTGCCCATTTGTGAACACATTTTGCCACTTGGGAGCGCTGTGGTGCTAGACAAATAATACCAGTAACAGCCCGTTCTTCTGTCCCCTGCTCTCTGCCCGCCCCTGGCGCCAGTCTAGCCCCCTTTGCCTTTTAGACTCTCCTCTTTCTGACGGTACCACTGATGAGGATTTACAGAGCAGAGAGAATCACTCCTGTGAAGTTGGGTTTATGTTATTCTAAGAGCTCCTGCTGAGAGATACAACATTCATTTTAAGGCACATTTTTAAGGCCAGAATTTTTGCCTTCCCTAAACTGGAGCTGCTAGGCACGAAGACAAATCAATTCTTGCGGGATTATGAAATTAGCTGTGTTTAGTCACAGAATTATTAAGCCAAAGATGTCTGCAATTTGGCTCTCCGCTGTTACAGTTTTAGCTTTTCTAGGTGAGTAACGTTCTAGTTCTCATCTTCCTTACATTCTATCGAGCCATGTCTGTATCCTGTCTTCATACTTTATTTTGTTTGAGTGCCTAAGATCACAAAGTGCTCAGCTCCTATTGTATCTAATATTCTTATACCGTCTATAGAATGTCAATGATCTCTATTATATCTGAGCATAACTATAATGTATCTATTATATCTGATTGCATGTGTTGTGTTTCTCTTGTCTCTGAGTGTCAATATTCTCTATTATACCCGAGTCTAAATATGATGTTGCTGTTGTATCTGATTGAATCCATTTATGTTTGCATGGTTTCTCCGTGCAGACTTTGGATTTCTGTTTCTTTCTTTGTTTGTTTGTTTTTTTAGTGAAACGACTACGTTTCTATTGTATCTGTTTATCGTGTTCTCTCGGAGTGTCTCAGCTTCGGTTCTGTTATATCTGAATGTGTCTGTTTTCTGCTCTGTTCTTCCCACAGAAGGCATCTATGGAGCAGATTCAGTGACCCAAACTGAAGGCAGCGTTAACATCTCCCAAGGGAACCCGGTGCATCTGAATTGCACCTATCAATTTTCTTCCACTGTTACTGTTTATCCTTTCTGGTACATGCATTTCCCCAACCAGCCCCCCAGGCTCCTCCTGAGGGACCTGGGACGGGAGAACTCGGATGAAGGGATCAGAAAAGGGTTCGATGCCACCCACGATAAAAAGAACAAATCCTTCCACCTGTGGAAACCGTCCAGCGAACTGAGCGACTCCGCGACCTATTACTGCGCCGCGAGCGACACAGCGACACGGAACGGCCGGGGAGCTGCGCAAAAACCGCGCAGGGTCTGTGCGGAGCAGGAGGGAGGCGGACTCCGGGGCCGACTCGGGAACAGAAGGGGGAATTCTGCAAACACTGGATTTAAAACAGAAATCTCTCACACACTCTTTAGGTCTCTGTGTTTTCCATTTTTGCCCTAATCCGGAGTTTAACCGTCTCAGAAATGATGGTGAATGTCATGAATCAGCCATTAAAATAAAAGAAGACCAGAACACATCCACCCTCTCATTAGCAACTCTGGTGAAAGCTACCCTCCGCCCCCTTCTGAAAGGAAAGTGGAACCAGACAGTTCAAAATCACTAAAACTAAATCAGTAAACAAACGAACTCTGCCATGATCACAGCGGAGAAGTTTCTGTTCTAAAGGGAAAAACTGGTAGTGAGCAGTTGAGGAATCTTCACCTGCCCAGTGTATATGGATGAACAGATAGAGAGAGAGTCACTGTCTTATGCTCACTCTTTCTGTAAGAAAGGCTGATTTACAGGCAAAGTTGTAAGAATATCTTCTGCAATCATTTCCGATTTGTGATCACGTTTTGCCGCTTGGGGCCGATGTGGTGCTAGATATATAATAATACAAGTAACAGCCTTCTCCTGTCCCCTGCTCTCTACCCGCCCCTGACATCAACGTGCCCCCTTTGCCTTTCAGACGTTCCCATTTCTGACTGTACCATAGAGAAGGTTTTACAAAGCAGAGAGAATCACTCCTGTGAAGTTAGGTTCATGCTGTTCAGACAGCTCCTGCTCAGAAAAACAACATTAATTGTTCAGACACCTTTTATAGGATAGAATTCTTGCCTTCCCTGAACTGGAGCTAGTAGACACGGACGGAGACAAATTAATTCTTGCTGGATTAGGAAATTAGAGGTGTTTAGTCAAAGAATTATTAACCCAAGGATGGCTCCAACTTGGCTCTCCGCTGTTATAGCCACAGCTATTCTAAGTGGGTAACGTTCTAGTTCTCAGCTTTGCTACATTCTATCGAACCACGTCTTCATCCTGCCTTCATCCTCTAGTTTCTTTCAATGCCTAATATCACGAAGTGCCATATCAGATTGTAACTGTTATGTTTATACTGTTTATACCCTTTATTATATCTGAGCATAACTATAATGTATCTATTATATCTGATTGCATGCGTTGTGTTTCTCTTGTCTCTGAGTGTCAATATTCTCTATTATACCCGTGTCTAAATATCATGTTGCTGTTGTATCCATTTATGTTCGCATGGTCTCTCAGTGCAGACTTTGGATTTCTGTTATGTCTTTTAGTGAATCTACCGCGTTTTTACTATATCTGTGTTTATCGGTCATGTTTTCGCTGTGTTGTTGGTATCTGTTACATGGATGTTGTCTCGGAGTGTCTGCGCTCCGCTTGGTTCTGGTCTATCTGAGTGGATCTGTTCTGCTCTGTTCCTCCCACAGAAGGCATCTATGGAGCAGACTCAGTGACCCAAACTGAAGGCAACGTTGCCATCTCCCAAGGGGAACCTGTGCGTCTGAATTGTACCTATCAATTTTCTGACACTCCTTATCCCCTCTGGTACGTGCAGTTCCCCAGCCAGGCCCTCGCACTATTCCTGAGGGAGGTGGGACGGGAGGACTCGGATGAAGGGATCAGAAAAGGTTTCGATGCCACCCATGATAAAAAGCACAAAACCTTCCACCTGTGGAAACCGTCCAGCGAACTGAGCGACTCTGCGACCTATTACTGCGCCGCGAGAGACACAGTGGCAGGGGAGCTGCGCAAAAACCGCGCAGGGTCTGTGCGGAGCAGCGGGGATGCGGGCTCTGGGGTCTGGGAGGGGAAGGGAGGAATGGCGCAATCACAGAACTTGGATCAGATCTCTCTGGTCACCGGCTAGCTCTGGCCTTCACCGGCTTGATCCAATCCAGGGCTTCACCTTTTTGTAGACATTATACGGAATAGCATGAAACAAAATTAGCGTAACACCAATAAAGTCAAAGAAACTCACACACAAACTCTACCGGGATCATCAGGGGAAAGTTCATAGTCTACAGGGAAACTGGCACTTTGGGGTGGAGGAATATTTAAGTGCCGAGGAGAGAAACATCGACCCATAGACAGACAGACAGAAACATCCTCCTTTGGCACTAGTGCTGCTGGGGGGAGCTGGTTTATTGGCCGAGTTACCCCAATCTCATTCCGTTTGAATAACTGCCCACTGTTTGGCGTGAGTTGAAAGTAAATTAGTGAGATTTCGCTGCAGCGGCCTGAGCGCCTGATAACCGGCGATTTGCACCGTCGAGGCGGGAGTTAACCTGTCACAGCTGGCGGTTACCAGCACAGAGAGACAGGAGCCAGGAGACACAGGCAGGGCATCATCGCATGTCTTTGGTCTCTACCTTTGGGTTGTCGCTGAAAGGAAACGCTCAGAGCTCCCGTCTCTCTGATTGTCTCGGGGGCTGGCGAGAGAAAAAGTGCAGCCCCCTCCCTGCAGGCACCGTGTAAATGTTTCGCAGTGGAGTGTGGCTTTTACATTTCGACACAGACACATCGGGGACAAGGGAGGGCTTCAACATTCCCCGTGTTAGCGACTGGGCTGATTGTTATCAGTGAGTAAATCAACAGTTTCCCCCAATCTCTGTCTTGCCCAACCCCCCTCTCTCCTCCACCTACATCCCCCCACCTCACCAAATGCACCCCCCTCTATCGCTCCTCATACACACTCCTCTTCTTCTTTCTCTCGATCCAGCCACACCTCTCTCTCCTTCCCCCTGCATTCCCCCCCCCCCCCCGGCCCTTCGAAACACCCGGGGCAGTCACTGGATGGGGGCTGGTGAAAGGGGATTTACCCCTAGGGTCCCTCGGAAGTTTCACACTCACTGAATCAATTCTCTTGCTGGTTTTCGCTCCTAGTGGCCCCGGGCAGAGCCGAGATCCAGCAGCCGGGCTTCGCAGAAGCTTTGGAAGGAGCCGAGCTGAACCTGACCTGCTCCCACCGCACCACCAAGGCGAGTGACAGCACAGTCTGGTACCGGCAGCTCCCGAACCCGGGATCCCAGTTTGCAGTTAGCGGATACAAGGAAACCACTAAGAGCCCGGAGCCGGCGGGAGCCCTGCACATCTCCGCCGAGAGAGAGTCCAGCCCCCTGGCCCTGAGCCCTGTGAGGCGGGGAGACGCTGCGGTGTATTTCTGTGATCGGAGGGACACAGTAGGACAGCCAGCGGCTGCTCCCTTCTGGTGTGAGCAGACGGTGAGGAACGCTTCAGTGGGTGCCGGGGGAGAGGGGCGACCAGGAAGAACTAAAAGAGAGGAATAAAATATATATGGACAAATTTACAAAAAACATCTCTGTGCGTCTCATTATTTACACGTGCGATTGGTGAGAAGTGGTACTTTGGAAAACTTCTAAGAAAGTCTCTTTCAGAGGGAATTAAGAAGAGCAGTAAAGGGAAGGGTAAAACCATGGAAGTAAATAAACCCTTCCAAGACATCCGCAAGCACTTCACACAGCGCCCCCCTCAACCTTTGCCAGAGGATGCTGTGAAGGCCAAGAGTATAACAGGGTTAAAAAAAGAACTAGATTAATTCACGGAGGATAAGTCCATCAATGGCTATTAGCCAGGATGGGAGGGATGGTGTCCCTAGCCTCTGTTTGCCAGAAGCTGGGAATGAGCGACAGGGGATGGATCCACTTGATGATTCCCTGTTCTGTTCATTCCCTCTGGGGCACCTGGCACTGTCCACTGTCGGAAGACAGGATACTGGGCTAGATGGACCTTTGGTCTGATCCATTATGGCCGTTCTTATCTATCCATTCCCAGAGCTATCTCTCCATCCATCTATCACCGCCAGGCGTCGCTGCAGTACAAGCAAAAACTGGTCCCTATATGGACATAATGACACCTCGGTCTACTGCTTCACCTGGCTTTTCATGAAGTCGACCGAGGTCCCCTGCCCCCATCCCAGGGCCGAGCCCGAGCCCGCCTCCTGACAGACGCAGTTTTGGAGGCTCAGACGAAAGGCAGCTCAAAGAGAGAGAGGGAGAAACTTGTTTATGCGCCTCTCCCCGAGTCCCTCACACCTCCAGCTCCGGCAGCAGCATCTGGGCCTGTTATTTACTCCTCCCCGCTCTAGGAAACGGGCAACGCTTCCCTCTTGCCCGTTTGCGCAGGGCAAGGCAGCGAGATCAGGGGCTGATCCCCGGGGAGGAGCAGAGACACCGAGATTCCCCTGTGACCATGGTACCAATGCTGGGCTCGGCGCTTGTGCTGGTTTTTGTTTCAGGTCAGGAAGATCACACATTTTCCAATCTCTCTCTCCCCTTCCGCGTTCTCCCTTCTGCGCTCTTCTAACCACCCCTGGCAGGCACAGGGAAAGGGTGGGGTTTGGCGACATAAAAACCACTGGAAGTTTCATGCCCACTAAATTAATTCTCTGCTGCGTTTTCTCTCCTAGGCTCCCCGGGCAGAGCCGAGATCCGGCAGCCGCGCTCCGCAGAAGCTTTGGAGGGAGCCGAACTGAACCTCACCTGCTCTCACGGTTCCGTCACAACTGAAACTATATTTTGGTACCGGCAGCTCCCGAGCCGAGGGCCCCAGTATATAGTCTCGGGATACCAGGGAATCTTTAACAGCATCGACCCAGAGGGAGCTTTGCACATCTCTGAGGACAGAAAATCCAGCACATTCTCACTGCGCAGGGCGAGGCTGGCAGACGCAGCGGTGTATTACTGCGTTCTGAGTGACACAATGTGACAGCCAGGGGCGGCCCCCGTACAATAAGTATCTCACTCCGGGGTGGCGGTAGGGGAGGGGGGATGTGGGGTGTGTTTCCGGGCGGAGGGTGGGAAGCAAGGGTGATCAGAGTAGAAAAAAAGAAATTAATAAAACAATTAGGGCAAAATTTACAAAGGTCTCTGTGCGCCTAATTATGAATCTAGGCGACTGGTGAGATCTGATACTTTGGCAAAGGTCTAAGAAAATCCTCTTCGGAGGGAAATCTGAAGCCCAGTAAAAGGTAAAACCATGGCACAAACAAAACAAAAACTCGTCTCACGCCAACTGCAAGGACAATATCTTATATAGCTACACCCTACAACATCCTCCTTTTCTTCCATCTGGCCAAAAATATTACTGGGTGAAAACCCCGATTATTGCCTAATTAATTAGTCGATCCCATTCTGCTTTAATAATCTCTCATGATTTAGCGGGAAATCAGGGTAAATTAGTACTGCACTGGGACTGCCTGACAACACTCGCCTTTCGCAAACCATCCGTGTGTGCTGCAGAGACGAACTCACTTGGGAAAATTAATCTGTGGGGGAGGAGGGGCGGTTCTGTTGAACACTTCTACAGTTGCCCGGCAGAGGGCGCTGCAGTCCAAGCAGAAGCGCTCCGTGTAGACGCGATGACCCATGGGTCTCTTTCACCCCTTGACTTTTTCATGCAGTCTAGCTCCCATGTCACCCTATCTGAGCCGCCTCCTGGCAGACACAGGACACTTGCCAAGCAGAGACACAGAGGGGGCTTTGTGTGATTGGCACCAGCAGTGACACATCCCAAAATAAAGCAGCAAAATCATTGCATGAGTCTCGCTCCCTTGGGTTTACAGCTGTAGGAAAAAAGGACCGAGCTTCTGTCTCACTGACTGTCCTCGGGGCTGGAGAGAGAGACAAGGGCCTGACCCCTGCAGAAGAGCAGAGAAATCCAGATTTTTCTGAGGATGGGAACAATCAGGGGCTCCGCGATTGTGCTGGTTCTTGTTTTGAGTAAGATTTCGTGTTTCCAATATCCATCCATCCATCTAACCCAGTACACCACCTCTGTCCCCCCTTCCCTCCTTCCCTCTCTCTTCCTAGATGTTTAAACAGGCATGGCAGTCCCAGGAAGGATGGGGTTTGAGGAGGGTGATTTTACTCCTAAAATTCCTTAGACATTTAATACCCACTAACTTAATTCTCTGTCTGGTTTTCCTTCCCAGGCGCCACGGGCAGAGCCGAGATCCAGCAGCCGGTCTCGGCAGAAGCTTTGGAGGGAGCCGAACTGAACCTCACCTGCTCTCACCCCTCAGCCAGCGCTGATAATATATTCTGGTACCGGCAGTTTCCGAACCGAGGACCCGAATTTATAGCGACTGGATTCAGTGGAACCGCTCACAGCCCCGACCCAGAGGGAACCTTGCACATCTCCAAGGATAAAGAAAACAGCACCTTCGCCCTGCGCAGGGTGCGGCTGGCAGACGCAGCGGTGTATTACTGTGCTCGAAGCGACACAGTGGGACAGCCAGGGGAGGCTCCCGTACAATAAATCCCCTACTCCGGGGCTGGTAGCTAGTGTGTGTTGGTGGGGAGGGAGACAAGTCGCGGGGGAGAGGGTGGGGAGGAGAAGGTAAGAAGCCAGAAAGGAGGAAGAGAACATTTAAGCGGGGTGAGTTCTAAAGAAATCTAGAGAAAGACGCAGTTCAGCGGCATTAAGGCACCTAACTCCCTCAGGCCCCTCCGAAAATCCGAATTCAGGCTCTGAGCCCGAGACAGCTTAAGTCAAACGACGGACTCATGTTGAGGTCAATGTGTTTTGTGTCACGCTCTGAGTTTCCCTGTCACGTGAAACCTCCACTGGTTTATCCTACCCGGCCCGTTATCTATCCACCCATCCACCCATCTATCATCATTTTTATAATGTTCCCCATCACCTTAATGTTTTAGCAGCCAAATCCTGTAGGCAAACCATGTAAAATAGCCTAGTCTTTTAAAATAAGGTACTACTAAGATCTCCTTCCTTACCACACCATACAGGGATTGGCTGTTCCTTAAACGTGAGAAAGTTGGACTCTTTGGCAGTATTATAAGGCATCCAGATTCAGTAAAGAAAAAAGATGAAGCAGGTTTAAAGGTGAAACCAAGAAAGTAACTACAATATTCCCAGATACTTCGATGTTTGTGTGATGAGGGATCAATAAATGAACAAACAGATAAAACTGTGAAGAAAACGATTCCCAAATGTAGCAAAACAAAACTCCCTCCATTTAGCGAGTATTGAGTGCAAATTAATGAGATTTCACTTCACCGCCTGGTAATGCCTGCCTTTTGCAATTGATAATTAATTGTGCAGTAGGGATTAACTCTTTTGGAAAAGGTTTCAGAGGGGTAGCCGGGTTAGTCTGTATCTGCAGAAACAACGAGGAGTCCTTGTGGCACCTTAGAGACCAACGAATCTATTTGGGCATAAGCTTTCGTGGGCTATAACCCACTTCATCAGGTGCATGGAGTGAAAAATACAGTAGGGAGGTATAAACATATAGCACATGAAAAGATGGGAGTTGCCTTACCAAGTGGGGGGTCAGTGCTAACAAGGCCAATTCAATCAGGGTGGATGTGGCCCATTCCCAACAGTTGACAAGAAGGGGTGAGTATCAACAGAGGGGAAATTACTTTTGTCCTGAACCAAACCACTCCCAGTCTTTATTCAGGTCTAATTTGATGGTGTCAAGTTTGCAAATTAATTCCAGTTCTGCAGTTTCTCGTTGAAGTCTGTTTTTGAAGTTTTTTTGTTGAAGAATTGCCACTTTAAGATCTGTTATTGAGTGAGCAGGGAGATTGAAGTGCTCTCCTACTGGTTTTTGAATGTTACAATTCTTGATGTCTGATTCGTGTCCATTTATTCTTTTGCATAGAGACTGTCCGATTTGGTCAATGTGCATGGCAGAGGGGCAATGCTGGCACGTGATGGCATATATCATATTGGTAGATGTGCAGGTGAACACGCCCTTGATGGTGTGGCTGATGTGGTTAGGTCCTATGATGGTGTCCCTTGAATAGATATGCGGACAGAGTTGGAAACGGGGTTTGTTGCAGGGATTGATTCCAGGGTTACTGTTTCTGTTCCATGGTGTGTAGTTGCTGGTGAGTATTTGCTTCAGGTTGGGGGGCTGTCTTTAAGCGAGGACTGGCCTGCCTCCCAAGGTCTGTGAGAGTGTGGGATCATCCTCCAGGATAGGTTGTAGGTCCTTGATGATGTGCTGAAGAGTTTTTAGTTGGGGGCTGAAGGTGACAGCTAGTGGCGTTCTGTTACTTTCTTTGTTGGGCCTGTGCTGTGGTAGGTGACTTCTGGGTACCCTTCTGGCTCTGTCAATCTGTTTCTTCACTTCAGCAGGTGGGTATTGTAGTTTTAAGAATGCTTGATAGAGATCCTGTAAGTGTTTGTCTCTGTCTGAGGGATTGAAGCAAATGTGGTTGTATTTTAGAGCTTGGCTGTAGACAATGGATCGTGTGATGTGGTCTGGATGAAAGCTGGAGGCATATAGGTAAGTATAGAGGTCAGTAGGTTTCCAGTATAGGGTGGTGTTTATGTGACCATCACTTATTTGCAGTGTAGTGTCCAGGAAGTGGATCTCTTGTGTGGACTGGTCCAGGCTGAGGGTGATGGTGGGGTGGAAATGATTGAAATCCTGGTGGATTTCCTCCTTTCCATGGGTCCAGATAATGAAGATGTCATCAATGTAGCACAAGTACAGTAGGGGCATGAGGGGATGAGAGCTGAGGAAGTGTTGTTCTAAGTCAGCCATAAAAATGTTGGCATACTGTGGGGCCATGCGGGTACCCATAGCAGTGCCGCTGACTTGAAGGTATACATTTGTCCCCAAATGTGAAATAGTTGTGGGTGAGGACAAAGTCACAAAGTTCAGACATCAGGTTTGCCATGACATTATCAGGGATACTGTTCATGATGGCTTGTAGTCCATTTTTGTGTGGAATGTTGGTGCAGAGGGCTTCTACATTGATAGTGGCTAGGATGGTATTTTCTGGAAGATCACCAATGGATTGTAGTTTCCTGAGGAAGTCAGTGGTGTCTTGACGATAGCTGGGAGTGCTGGTAGCGTAGGGTCTGAGGAGAGAGTCTACATAGCCAGACAATCCTGCTGTCAGGGTGCCAATGCCTGAGATGATGGAGCATCCAGGATTCCCAGGTTTATGGATCTTGGATAGCAGATAGAATACCCCTGGTCGGGGCTTTAGGGGTGTGTCTGTGTAGATTTGTTCCTGTGCTTATTCAGGGAGTTTCTTGAGCAGATGGTGTAGTTGCTTTTGGTAATCCTCAGTGGGGTCAGAGGGTAATGGCCTGTAGAATGTGGTGTGAGAGGGTTGTCTAGCAGCCTCTTCTTCATACTCCAACCTATTCATGATAACGACAGCACCTCCTTTGTCATCCTTTTTTATTATAATGTCAGAGTTTCTGAGGCTGTGGATGGTGTGACGGGTTGGGTCACAGAAACCTCCTTGGGACTGCCACCTGATGTGTTGGGACTACCTCTAAGCCCGTTTTCCCTGGCAGCTTGGGACTTCAGTCCCTTGCTTTGTTGAGCCAGACACACTGGCCTGCTACAAACCCAGACCCAGGTCCAAACCACGTCCCCCAAAAGCTGCAGGCTTAACTGAAAGCAGCTTAAGAAGTGTTCCTGTCTCTAACACCTGGATACCCAGATCCCAATGGGATCCAAACCCCAAATAAATCTGTTTTACTCTGTATAAAGCATATACAGAGTAAACTCATAAATTGTTTGCCCGCTATAACACTGATAGAGAGATATGCACAGGTGTTTGCTCCCCCAGGTATTAATACTTGCTCTGGATTAATTCATAAGTAAAAAGTGATTTTATTAAATATAAAAAGTAGGATTTAAGTGGGTCCAAGTAATAACAGACAGAACAAAGACAATTACCAAGCAAAATAAAACAAAAACAGGCAAGTCTAAGTCTAATATAGTAGTAAACTAAATGCAGGTAAATCTCACCCTCAGAGATGTTCCAGTAAGCTTCTTTGACAGACTAAACTCCTTCCTAGTCTGGGTCCAGAAATCACTCACACCCCTGTAGTTACTGTCCTTTGTTCCAGTGTCTTTCAGGCATCTCTCTGGGGTGGAGAGGCTATCTCTTGAGCCAGTGAAGACAAAATGGAGGGGTTTTCCTGGCTTTATTTAGACTTTCTCTTGTGGGTGGAAACCCCTTGTGTTCTCCTGTGCAGACTCACAGCTACAAGATGGAGTTTTGGAGTCACATGGGCAAGTCACATGTCCATGCATGACTCAGTTCTTTACAGGCCAACGCCATTGTTTACATATTAGTTTGAACGTTCCCAGGAAATCTCAGATGTGGATTGGCATCTCTCAAGGTCCACTGTTAGCCAAGGACTCCCAATTACTTGAATAATCCCTTCACACTATGTTGACCAAATCTGCCTTAGGTGCTTCCTACAGCAAACACTTTAAATACAAGCATAGAGCCAATGCTCACAACTTCAGATATAAAAATGATCATATGAATAGGATGAATACATTCAGTAGAACATGACCCTTGCAAAGATATGTAACAACATGGCATATGTAGCATAAAACATATTCCAGTTATGTCATATTTATACTCATAAGCATATTTCTATAATACATTATGGGGTGCAACATCACAGATAGCATTGTGTTATGCACAGCTGCGGTTATGGGGCAAGTAATGCTGCTTTTCCACAATTTCAGCTGGTAGGAAGGTTTCTGTGGGTTAGTGCGCCATTCAGTGGTGTGGTGGAAATATTCCTTGAGTCAGAGCCGGTGAATTCCAGGTCACTGCAGAACTGTATCTTGTTCGTGGGTCTGGTGGGGCAGAAGGAGAGGTCCCGAGATAGGACAGACTCTTCTGCCAGGATAAGAGTATAGCTGAATAGATTAACAATATTGTTGGGTGAGGTAAGGATACCACTGTTGTGGCCCCTTGTGGCATGTAGGAGTTTAGATAGTTTTGTGTCCTTTTTCCTCTGTAGGGAAGTAAAGTGCATTGTAAATGGCTTGTCTAGTTTTTGTAAAGTCCAGCCACGAGGGAGTTTGTGTGGAAGGTAGGTTTTTTTATGAGAGTCTCCAGTTTTGAGAGCTCATTCTTGATCTTCTCCTGTTTGCTGTATAGGATGTTGATCAGGTGGTTCCACAGTTTCTTTGAGAGTGTGTGGCACAATCTCTCAGCATAGTCTGTGTGGTATGTTGATTGTAATGTATTTGTTACTTTCAGTCCTTTTGGTATGATCTCTGTTTACGTTTGGAAAGGAAAATGATGCCTGTCTGTATCTGCACAATTTTTTTCATGAAGTTGATGGATTTCCACGTCATACAGCTAAATTCAGTGCCTATGCAAGTTTCAGAGGTTTAGCTGTGTTAGTCTGTATCAGCAAAAACAAGGAGGAGTTCTTGTCGTACCTTAGAGACTACGCCCGAACAATAAATTTAAAATTTTATTAGAAAATGGTTAAAAATAGATGATACAGAGTGTTGGGGGGGGCTCCTCCGGCGGGGTGGCGATCAGCATCCTGGTCCTGGGTTGTTGGGGGGGCTCCTCTCATGACATCCTTCTCTAGAGCAGCAGGGCAGCGCTCAGCATCCTGGTCCTGGGAAGCAGGCGAGGTCCTGCTCCTGGATGTGAAGTCCCGAAGAGCTGTCCTTCTGGAGCCAGGTCTCCCTGCGGAGGTATCCATGGGGGTTTTCTTTGGCCAGTTCCTGATGTTTTCATCCTTGCTGGTGGTCTGGGTCTTCCGTGAGGCACCAGGAGTGGTCTTTGGGATAGGCTTCTGCTGAGTAGAGAAGGCAGGAGCATCAGCAGTTGACGTGACTGTATCTGTAAGTGAGAGAGAGAAAGAATTTTCCTCCAAAGTAGCAGCAACAGAGTGCATATGCAAATCATCATCATCATCATCATCAGAGTATATCTGTAAAGCAGCATCAATTTTTTCAAAAATGGCTGCAGGAGATTCCATCTTCAGGACCGGTGTGTACAGATGTCCATCAGAAGAGATTAAACTGATAAGAACAGATTTAAAATTTTAATTAAGATGATGATAAAAAAAATACTGAACAGAGTTTGAGCATAGAAGTTTTTGGTTATCAGGGAATAACATTCAGATTAGCGAGGGTGCAAAGTTTGGTTTAAGATCAGGTGGCATAAGGAATACATAATCTGCAATATCCCTGATTGGGGGTAAAAGGTTGATGGGTCAAAGTACAGGCATTGAGATATGAGGGTATGAAGTTCATAGAGTGGCTATGTTCGGGTGTGGAGTATAATGAGTGGATATGATGATGAGGATGGATTGACCCTCATTTGGTGAGTTTTAATGTTCAGGGAGTTTATGGTTCCAGTTCACATGATCCAACGGAGAAGGTCACTTGGTCCCTTTCTCGTAGTGGGAGAATGATGTCACTCCTGGTACTGTCGGTGGCCGGTGAGGTGCTCAATGTAGATGTCCCTGGACCATCGGATGGCATCTGAGACCATGAGGCGCTGCATGAGACGTGCGTAGCGTCGACCGATCCCACAGGTCCGCAGCACACGCTTGTTGCAGGGGTCCCAGGCGCCCAGGGCTCCGACAATCAGGGCGTCCATCTGCACCTCATAGCCCTTTGCTCTCAGGGTGTCAGCCAGGGGGGCGTACTTTTCCAGCTTACGAGCTCGGGCTTCACGAAACGCCGGGGTCCTGTTCTCAAAGGAGACCATGACGTCGACGAGGATGATCTTTTTCTCGGCCTTGTCGGTGACGACCACGTCAGGTCGTAGCTCGCTGTCGGTACCAGGGATGGTGCAGTTCACGGAGATCTCCCCCAGGCGTGGCGCGATGGCTTTCACCAGGCGGTTCTGGATGGCATTGTGGTGTAGCTGCCAGGCTCTGGAGTGAGGTTTGCAGCTGCACAGGACATGGGGCAGGGTCTCGTTGGAGTAGCTGCACTTCCTGCAACGCTTGTCTCGGTTCCCGTGGCGGACGGCTCTGTTGAGCGGGAAGCAGTTGAGCCGGGCACAGTGGATGAACCACCAGTCAGTGAAATGGGTGAAGCCGTCCCTGGCAAGGAAGTGGTTGCTGGCGTCCCACTTGCTGGTCAACTCAAAGGCTTTACCCTGGTCTGGTTTACGCTTCAGGGTTTCCACGTACAGCGAGTGGATGGTGGCCTTCAGAGTCCTCTCCAGCAAGCCCCTGGTGCTCGGGGTGACGATGGTGTTGTTGTCAGACCTGATCTGCAGCACCAGGACTCCCAGCTCCTGGTGCTCCTCACACCACTCCCAGTGGCAGCCGATGCGCTTCCCCAGGCGATGCGTGGTGTTGCGAGTGCGGGACCACAGTGAAGCGATGTCGCGCCGATCCCATCCGAATTCCCCATCCAGGGAGCCGCTCAGGAAGGTGGCGATGTCTTGGTTGGAGGGGGCTCTGCTGATCCGCTTCTCTGTTGCATCACGCAGGGCGTTCACCGCGATGTTCCTTACCATGGCATCGGGACATGTCAGCAGGCGGAAGGCGTGGGTGATCACCGCGATGTCGCACAGGTCACCAGTGCAGGGGACATTGGTGCCACCGTGCCTGTGGGCGATGTAGACCAGCTCGTTGCTGGCTCTCTGGGGAAGGAACAGCCACTTCTTCACCAGCTTCCGGATGATCTTGTCTGCCTTGTTAAGGGGCACCTTCGCCACGGCGGATCCCCTTAGGGTGAACGAGATGCATGGGATCAGGAAGGTGTTCAGGGCATTTATCTTCTGCCATGGTGCCAGCAGGGAGGCATCGATCTTGGCGGCGTCCTGCAAGATCTCCTGGATGGTGTCCTTGGGTGTCTGCCGGACACGGAAACCTGTTGGCGTGCCCAGGTGCTGGTATGCCTGCCCCTCTGCCAGGGGGATGAGGGGCTCACCCTGGATCTGGAACCCCGTTGCCTGCACCGAGTCCCTTTTGCTGCCATCAATGTGCAGAGTTGCGCACTTCTTCGCATTGAAGCGGAGCCCCATCCAGTCAGTAGCTCGGCTGGTGGCCTCTAGCATATCTTGGAGGCTCTCTGG
Source organism: Emys orbicularis (assembly GCF_028017835.1). Classification (NCBI taxonomy): domain Eukaryota; kingdom Metazoa; phylum Chordata; order Testudines; family Emydidae; genus Emys; species Emys orbicularis. The sequence continues at coordinate 54,840,524 of NC_088694.1, read as the reverse complement.
GTTGTCCGCGGTCATGACCAGATCATCCGCGTAGGCCAGAATGCTGATTTTCTTGCCGTGCAGGTCAAAGCCCGTCGGGCCACTGGAGATGACTCAGATGAGCGGTTCCATGGCCAGGTTGAAGATGATGGGGCTAAGGGGGCATCCTTGTTTCATGCCACGGCGGATGGGGATGGCGTCCGTCTCTCCGTCCGTGGCACGGATGGTGGTGGTGCAGTCCTTGTAGAGGTCCCGGAGGATCTGGATGAAGGTTTCTGGCATCCTGAACTCTTCCAGGGTGGCAAAGATGTGATGGTGGGGTATGGACCCAAAGGCGTTGGTCAGGTCAAGCCATGCTACTGCGCACTGCCTCTTGGACCTCCTGCCTCCTGGATGGCCGTCTGAAGGAGGAAGTTGTGCTCGTAGCATCCCTCTCAGGACATGAAACCCTTCTGCACTGAGCTGACGGTGCCCCCGCACACTAACCAGTCTGTGATCCTTGCCGCGAGGCAGCTGGCATACAGCTTGTAGATGGTGGAGCAGAGGGAGATGGGCCTCCAGTTCCCGGGGTCGTCTCGGTCGCCTTTTTTGTGGATGAGCACGGTCATGGACTTTTTCCAGGAGTGGGGAACGCGATGGAACTGCTTGCATTTGTTGAAGATGGCAGCGAGCACCAAGCAGCCGGGGTCTCGCTTCTTCAGCAGGGGGTAGCAGATGCCATCTTTTCCAGGGGTGGTGTTTTTGGTCCTTGTCAGCCTCGCCTGCACCTCCTGCGGGGAAAAATCTCGCTCCAAGTCCTCCGTGAGGTCGATCCGGGGTAGCGGGGGAAGGCACTCTGGGCATCGCAAGTTGGTCTGGGCCTCGTGATCAAACACATCCTTGAAGTAGGAGTAGAGCCTTTTGGGCTGGATGGCGCAGTAGGAGGAGGTCCCATTGAGGATCTCCCTTATGGCTTTCGTCCGGTTCGTCCTGTATAGTTTCTGAATACGGGATGGAGCTGCCGGATCGTAGCGGTGGCCGACGTCCCCTCTCCTGCCTTCTCTGGCGGTGTTGTTACGGCTCGGCGCAGGGAATCTGCGAATGGCCCGTGCGGCTTCCCGGGGTTCCCTCCTTCTGGCCGTAATTTCCGCAGACAGTTCTGCAGTCAGTCTGTCCATCAGGGTGTTGAAGTTCTTGAAGTCCTCAGCCTTTGCCAGCTCCTCCATCCAGGCGGATTGCCACGGCGTGGTGACCCTTGCTTGTGGCCATCGCTCCTCTTGCTGTGTTGTCTCTGTGGGTTCAGGTGCTGAGGGGACGCTCTGCGGCCTTGTTGTCCCTCGGACTGGGGAGTGGTGTTCAGGTGGGTCTCGAGGCGGGGGTCCTGGTGCGGTGGGGAGGGCAGCTCTCGGTGTCTCCGAGGCAGCACTGGATCTTCCGGGAGGGAGTGGGGTTCTGGAAGCACCGGTGCTGGGCTTTGTCAGGGCGCGGTCGTGTTTGGAAGCGCTGGGGATGGTTCTGGTTCTTCTGCGGGCGGCATCCAGCTGGTGGGTCCTCGGTGGGGCATGGGGGTTTTTGGTGGTCAGAAGCTCTTTGGGTAACCTTGGAGGAGGTGTTGGGTCTCCCGGGGGCGGGGTCTGGCTGTGGGATCTGGGGGCTATGGGAGGCTCCTCCATTGGCTGGATCTCGCTGTGCAGCCTGGGGGACGATGCTAGTTGCTCCTACGGCAGGGTGGCATGAGGTGACCTGTGGGGGAGCGCTGCAGCATCTCGTATCCGTGTTGTGCCGGATGGTTTTTATGAGGTCGCTGAGGCGTCTGGTGAGGTTGCTGACTTGCGAGGTGGTGGTGGTCCCCCTCACAGCAGGGTCCAGCGTGGGGACTGGTCCTTTTGGTGGCATCGTCAGTCCTCGAGGCGGGGGTTACGCTTCCCTCAGTTGGCGGTTGGTCCCCCCTTATCTGCTGTGACTCTGGGGAGGCTGGCTGGGGTGCTGAAGCCAGACCATCAGTGGGGGTTGGGGTTGGAACCTGCAGGATGTCAGTGGGATTCACCTTCACGGTCATGGGGGGTCCCTTGCATGTGGCTTGATGAAACTTATATTTCTTTTGGGTCTCGAAGGGGAGATTGCAGCGGCTACACCGGAAAGCAATCCGTATGTTGTAGGTCTTACGAACGTGTTTGCTGAGGGCCGCGAGGGTCTGGACTCCATGGACAGGGAGACAGAAGGGGCAGCGGAGGAGACCTGTAGGGGGCGGGTACTGGAGGTAGATGAGGTCTTCTTCCCCTGCCTCATCCTCTCTGGGGCAGACCTCTGTTATGCCTGCAGACTCGCCAGGTGATTCCTCTGGCTCTGGTAGAGAAGCTTGGGGAGGTGAAGTATTTTTCAAAAATGGCTGCAGGAGATTCCATCTTCAGGACGGGTGTGTGCAGATGTCCATCAGAAGAGATTAAACTGATAAGAACAGATACTACGCTTGATCTTAGCTCATAGAAAGCCGAGAACAATAAATACTACACTCCGGGCTGTGTTTGTAGGCAATGGGGCGGGGGGATATGGGGTGTGCTTCCATGTTGGGGAGAGGAGAGGGGCGATCAGGGAAGACAAGAGATGACTAAAACATTTGGGGCCGAATTTACCATGGTCTCGGTGCGCCTGATTGTTTACCTCGGTGACAAGTGAGATTTGATCCTTCAGAAAAAGTTCTAGGAAAATCCCCTTCAGAGAGAACCATGAAGCACAATAAGAGGTTAAAAAAATCCATGATACAAACCAACCTTTCCCATGACATCAGCACCTCTATTGTGTTATTTGAATGTGAATATTATTGGCATGTGAAAAGGAAAGAAAGAAAGAAAGAAAGAAAGAAAGAAAGAAAGAAAGAAAGAAAGAAAGAAAGAAAGAAAGAAAGAAAGAAAGAAAGAAAGAAAGAATACATCCGGATTATTTATAAGACAATCGCTGTGTTGCTGTAGTAAAACAACCCCGCACTGCCTACCAAGAGATAGATGAGAGGGAAAATCCTCTGTGTGTTGGGATAGATGTGTGTACAGAAAGCTGCCTGACTGGCAAAGTTATCAGAAGCCCCCATTTGATACCATGATTCCCGCCCCCCTCCCGCAGACGCTTTGTTCCTAGGGGGCAATGCGGAGTCTAAGAAATAATACAAATGACAATATTTTCCCACCCCACAGGTTCTGTTCCCTTCTGCCACCAACCCACCTGCCCCTAAACCCTCAAACGTGAGCATCTCTGGCAGCACCAACCAGAAGCATTTGCAAAGCAGAGACAGTCACTTCTATGTAGTCAGCTGTATGGCATTCGTGGAGGTGGGAAGTCATGGGGACTGGGGGTATTTTCCATATAAAGAATATAGAATAACATTTCTGCTCATTAGTCAGACCTGTGATTTCCCTTAAAGCGGGGTGTACGATTTCTGGCATTATGGGGAATAAGACCAAACACAATTTAACTTAAAAGCAGGAATATATCTAAACATAAGGTCCCCCTGTGGTACGCATAATAGATACACAATCACAGACACACATTATATATGTCTGGGCTTTTTAGTTTATACAGTGTGTATATACACACGCACAGAGTAATATCATAATTATATAGATTTTTCATAAACCCACCCATATCATGCAGGAAGAAATACCCACCTACACTATAGAAAAGGCTGCTTGACTGGCTGCAAAGATATGAGAAACTTCGCTTCTGCTACTAAAATTTCCCAGCAGCGAAATTATTTTTGCCACGTGGGGGCGATGTTGCCCCGGACAATAAAACAACACCGTATTTTCCTCGCCGGGGAGTTCTCTTCTCTCTTAACACGGTCCCTCCCACCACCGCCCCTTGTAATCCTTCAAACAGCTTCCATCTCCAGAAGTACCATTTCTGAAGCACTTTAGAGAGTAGAGACAGTAACTCCTGTGTGGCTATTCAAACGAGAGGCGCTCCACCAAAGAGACACAATCGGCTCTTTTAAACCATCAACTAACGGGCAAAATTCTTCCCTTCTCTTCTCTGCAGAAACTACGATCAAAGAGAACCCATCTCTCTCTCTCTCTCTCTCGGTCCCATATTCCAAGAAGACCCAAGGATGCCTTTATCTTCGGTCGCAGCTGTGCTGATGCTGTCTGTCCTAAGTGAGTGAGATTCCATCCCTCAGCCTGTTCCCATTGTATTCTTCCAGCTGCTAAGCCTGTCCGCATACATCACTTGATGTTAACAGTGCCTAAAATCTTGTGTGTGTTTATATGTCTGCATTATGCATGGAAATACAATACATTATATCTGTGCTTATATAATATGTCTGTATTATGCATGTATTGTATTTCCATTTTATCTCAGTGCATCTGTGATGTCTACATGGTGTCTGTATCTACTATATTTCTATTAGAACGGAGTTGAAATGGTATATTCCTTTTATGTCTTCTCGTACCTATTACGTTTCTATTATATCTGAATGTATTGTGTTTGTATCATGTCTCTCTCCATCAATTATATTTATTTTATCTGAGTGCATGTATTATGTATTTATTGTGCCTCCCTGTATCTAATATGTTTCTATGTACTATTTCTGTTATGTTACTTTCTTTCAACATGTTACTATTATATCAGAATGTACCTAATACTTTTATATTATATCTGTGTCTGTTGTCTTTCTATTATATCTGAATGTATCTACAATGTTCTTATTATTCCTATCTATGTATTTCTATTATATCTCAATGTAACTATTATATTATTATATCTCTATGTATTGAGCATGTTTGCATTACTATAAGTCTGTTATGTGTACATTAACTTGTGTATCATTACGCTGCTATTATGTCTCTCTCTATATACTGTGCCTCTAGTCTGAGTGTTTATATTATTATGTTTTTATTTTGTCTGTGTATCTATTTTGTTGCTGTTACATTTGAGTGCACACAATACGCTATTTTCCCCGCGCAGGACAGAGCAATGGAGAACTAGTCACCCAAACCAAAGGCAGCGTCCTGATCTCCCAAGGAGAATCTGTGGTTGTTAACTGCACCTATGAGGCTGTTTCTCCCTATCTCTTCTGGTACGTGCAGTTCCCGAGGCAGCCCCCCAGGCTCTTCCTGAGGGACGTGGGACGGGAGGCCTCGGATGAAGGGATCAGAAAAGGGTTCGATGCCACTCACGATAAAAACCACAAATCCTTCCACCTGTGGAAACCGTCCAGCGAACTGAACGACTCCGCGACCTATTACTGCGCCCTGAGCGACACAGTGACACGAAGCAGTAGGGGAGCTCGACAAAAACCTCCCGGGGGCTGTGGCAGGAACCGCAGGCTCCTAGGAGCGACTCGGGGTGGAAGGAGGAGGAATTCTGCAAGTACTGGACTCTGTCTCTCACGAGACCAGCACACAACCGCCTCCCCGCTAGTCAGCCCTCCAGTCTGCATCGCCTCTTTCTGCTCCAGCCCAGGATTTTAGGACTTGTCATAGAGCAAAATTCACCATCAACTCAGGAAAAAGGGAACAAATGAACGGAGCTGCGTAATCTGCCTAGGAAATGAAAAATAGTAACTCCCCCCATCCCAGGTTGGGAGGAGGGTTGAGAGCCGCTGGTCTAAACAAGCAAGTCAGACACGGGGTGGGGGAGGGGAATGATATATACACACTAATATTTACCTTCTGTGCACGCACTTTGCCATGTGGGGGCGGTGTGGCGGTAGAAAAATAGTACAAAGGACCGTATTCTTCTGCCTCATGCTCTCTGCCTTCCTTTGAACGGCCAGTCCACCCTGCCCCACCCCAGTCCCTGCCCCACCCCAGCCCATCCTCGGGACACTCAAGGCTGTGCAGTCCACTCTGCGGGTGATCCCGGCGGGTGGCAGCTTCTAGACAAAAGACACAAGGGTTTTTGTTTAGGGATTTGTCTGTTCTCTGGAGCTGCCGGACAGAGACCCAGCCCCGTTCTCCCTAGTTCGGTCTGGGGCCCAGCCCAGTGGCGTCCCAGCCTCCCCCAAACCTCACCGTGCTGTCACTAGGGATAGCAGCTGCCTTAATGGTGTTAGCTCCGAGTGAGTGAGGTGTCCTGCCCCAGCCGGGTCCCAGGTCACTAATCCGGATGAAAATCCTGTCTCCTTACAACGCGGCTGGGGGGGGAGACACGGTGCAATTGGGTTGTATGTGGGTGAATTCGGCGCCAACTTCTCTCTCCCAGGTGGCCCGGGCAATGCGGGAATCCAGCAGCCGGTCTCCGCAGGAGCTTCGGAGGGAGCTGGGCGGAACCTCACCTGCTCTCACCCCTCCGTGACAAGCGAGTGGATATTCTGGTGCCGGCAACTCCCCAGCCAGCGGCCCGACTTCATCGTTGAAGGACTCGAAGTCCCGGCTTCCAGCACCGACCCGGAGGGGACTTTATTTGTAACAGAGTCGGGGGCTAGAGAGGTTACTCCGTATAAGAGAACATATAGGTGTCTCCGCTGGGATCGACGAGTCCTGTTTGCTGTAATCCAGGATTTTTCCTACTAGGCAATTATGGGGAACGCGATGAAACACAGCTTTCACTGCAAAGTATGAAACAATCCGAAGCACAAAACTCCCATTCACTCTGATAACAGCTGTGGAGGCCGGTGTTCTCGGAGGAAAATTATACTATATAGAAAAGGCAGGTAAGTATCTAAAGAGAAAAGGGGGGGTGGAGGGATGTTGCAGTGAATAGGACATATACACAAAGACAAATGTGGGTGAGGTAATATACTGCATAGATATAAAGCATTTGTCTGTCTATGTAACAGCAGGCATTGCCTTGCACCAGTTATAACCACTATTTTTTCTCTGGAGATTCTGATGGCAAACTATCGGGAAATCCGATTCTGCTAAAATATTCCTCACTAATTTATGCAGAGTAGCTGTAGCCCTGTCAGTCCCAGGATATCAGAGAGACACGGTGGGTGAGGTAAATATATTCTACTGGACCATCTTCTGTGGGTGAGAGAGCGGGTTGAAAAGTGTCGGTGCAATACAAGGTGTTACCTCACTCACCTTGTCTCCTACTAGTTTAGGCGCTTTGCCACGCGTGGGCAGAGTTGATCTGGAAAAACACACCAATGAGATGATCCGATTCTGTTCCTGCCCTGAGTATTCTCCTGCCAGCAACCCCGCCCGCAAACTCTGCTTTTCAACCGCTCCCATCTCACGACAGCACCGTCCAGAAGCATTTACAGAGCAGACTCACTCCTGTGAAGTTAGGTCCATGTTAATCAGCTAAAGCGCAGCTCCAGCACAGAGATACCGGGTACATTTCTAAAGGCACCTTCTAGAGTATAAAATTCTCGCCTTCTCCAAATTGAAGTAACAAGACCCGAATATATAAATTGATATTGGTTTCGGGATTAGCTCTGTTGCGTCGAAGAATCTTTCAGTCCAAGCATGACTCTACCTTGGATCGCAGCTGTGATCATCGTGTCTATTCTAAGTGAGTAAGATTCAATTCCTCAGAGTTCTCACATTTTATGACCCACGTCTGTATCCTGTCTTTACCATTCGATCTGTTTCAATGTCTATATTATATAATATATAATGCTTATATTATGTCTAATCGTATCTATTGTTTGTATTATCTCTAAGATCACTTGTTCTCTATTATATCCAAATTTATTGTTTTCTATGATATCTGATTGCATCTATGTTTGTATTGACTCTGAGTTTCAATGTTCTGTTTCTGTTCTACCCGAATTAAACTACGTTGCTAGTGTATCTATTATGTTTATATGGTCTCTCTGCGCATTCTTTACGTTTCTATTATAACTAAGGGAATCTACTACGTTTCTATTTTTATATCTATCATGTAATGTTGCGCTGTTTCAATCTGTTCCATGCATGTTACCTGGGAGCACAAGAGCTGGAATTAGGGGTGCTGCCGCATCCCGCGGCTGGAAGTTCTCATAACAACCCAAATACATGGCTTCCGCCTTCAGCACCCCCACTATAAACACTGTTCCAGCATCGCTGTCTGGGAGTGTCTCAGTCCCGGTTCTGTTCTTTCTGAGTGTGTCTTTTCTGCTCTGTTCCCCCCACAGAAGGCAGCTATGGAGCAGACTCAGTGACCCAAACTGAAAGCAGCGTTATCATCTCCCAAGGGGACCCGGTGCATCTGAACTGCACCTATCAATTTTCTCTCGCTGCTAATGTCGATCCCTTCTGGTACATGCAGTTCCCCAACCAGCCCCCCAGGCTCTTCCTGAGGGACCTGGGACAGGAGAAAGCGGATAAAGGGATCCGAAAAGGGTTCGATGCCACCCACGATAAAACGCTCAAATCCTTCCACCTGTGGAAACCGTCCAGCGAACTGAGCGACTCCGGGACCTATTACTGCGCCGCGAGAGACACAGTGACACGGACCGGCAGGGGAGCTGCGCAAAAACCGCGCAGGGGCTGTGCGGAGCAGCGGGGAGGTGGGCACTGGGGTCTGGGGCCAACTCGGGGGCAGAACTTGGAACAGAAATCACACACGCTTTAGCTCTCTGTTTCCTTCTTTGCCCTAATCCGCAGTGTTTCCAGGTCAGAAAGTATGGTTAATGTCAAATGTCATGAATCACCAAGTAAGGTACAATTAGGAAAGACCAGGACACATCATAAGAACATAAGAACGTCCATACAGGGTGAGACCAAAGGTCCATCCAGCCCAGTATCCTGTCTACCGACAGTGACCAATGCCAGGTGCCCCAGAGGGAATGAACAGAACAGGGAATCATCAAGTGATCCATCCCCTGTCGCCCATTCCCAGCTTCTGGCAAACAGAGGCTAGGGACGCCATCCCTGCCCATCCTGGCTAATAGCCATTGATGGACCTATCCTCCATGAATTTATCTAGCTCCCTTTTGAACCCCTTTATAGTATTGGCCTTCACAACACCCTCTGGCAAGGAGTTCCAGAATTTGACAGTGCGTTGCATGAAAAAAATACTTTCTTGTGTTTGTTTTAAATCTGCTACCTATTAATTTCATTTGGTGGCCCTTTGTTCTTGTATTATGAGAAGAAGTAAATAACACTTCCTTATTTACTTTCTCTATACCACTCATGATTTTATAGACCTCTATCTTATCCCCCCTTACTCGCCTCTTTTCCAAGCTGAAAAATCCCAGTTTTATTAATCTCGCCTCATACGAAAGCCGTTCTGTACCCCTAATCATTTTTGTTGCCCTTTTCTGAACCTTTTCCAATTCCAATATATCTTTTTTGAGATGGGGCGACCACATCTGCACGCAGTATTCAAGGTGTGGGCGAACCATGGATTTATATAGAGGCAATATATCCCTTTCTTGATGATTCCCAACATTCTGTTCGCTTTTCTGACTGCCGCTGCACATTGAGTGGATGATTTCAGAGAACTATCCACAATGACTCCAAGATCTCTTTCTTGAATGGTAACAGCTAATTTAGACCCCATTGTTGTATATGTATAGTTGGGATTATGTTTTCCAATGTGCATTACTTTGCATTTATCAACTGCACTGCCATTTTGTTGCCCAGTCACCCAGTTTTGTGAGATCCTTTTGTGGCTCTTTGCAGTCTCCCTGGGACTTAACTATTTTGAGTAGTTTTGTCTCATCTGCAATTTTTTCCACCTCACTGTTTACCCCTTTTCCCAGATCGTTTATGAATGTGCTAAATGGGACTGGACCCAGTACAGATCCCTGGGGGACATCACTATTTACCTCTCTCCATTCTGAAAACTAACCATTTATTCCTACCCTTTTCCCCCTATCTTTTAACCAGTTACCAATCCATGAGAGAACCTTCCCTCTTATCCCATGACATCCTCCCTCTCATGAGCAATTCTGGTGAAAGCTGCCCCCGGGCCAGCTCTGTTCTTCAAGGAAAGTGACACCAGACAGTTCAATATCACAAAGACTTCATAAATAAAAACACACAAACTCTACCACAATCACGGTGGAGAAATTTAGGTTCTGTGGGAAAACTAGGACTGAGCAGTTGAGGAATCTTCCCCTGTCCAGGCCACATGGATGAATAGATAGAGAGTGAGTCACTGTCTTATGCTCACTCTCTCTGTGAGAATGCCAGTGAAATCAGACTAAGGAGGCTAAGGTGTAAGAATCTCTGCAGCACCCATTTCCCATTTGTGAACACATTTTGCCGCTTGGGAGCAGTGTGGTGCTAGAAGATCAATAAAACTAGTACTGGAACAAACATTCTTCTGTTCCATGTTCTCTGCACTCCCCTGACACCAGCCTGGGTCCTTTGCCCTTCAGACGCTCCCATTTCTGACAGTAGCATTGAGAAGGATTTACAGAGCAGAGAGAATCACTCCTGGGAAGTTGGATTCATGCTGTCCTGCAGCTCCTGCTCAGAGACACAACATAAATTTTAAGGTACCCTGTATAGGACAGATTTTTTGCCTTCCCTAATTTGGAACTACTAGCCCACAAGACAAATCAATTCTTGCGGGATTAGGAAATTAGCTGTGTTTAGTCAGAGAATCATTCAACCCAAGGATGGCTCCAGTTTGGTTCTCCGCTGTTACAGTCATAGCTATTCTAAATGAGTAACATTCTATGTCTCAGCTTTGTTACATTCTATCGAACCATGTCTTCATCCTTCCTACAACATTTAGTTTGTTTCAAGGCCTAGCATTACAAAGTTCTTATATTATATCCAATTGTATCAATTATGCTTATACTGTCTATAGAATGCTAATGCTCTATTTCTATTATATCTTATCGTAAATATATTTTGCTTATATCTGATTGCATGTGCTGCCTGTATTGTCCCTGAGTTTTAATATTCTCTGTTTATATCCAAGTCTATGTATTATGTTGCTGCTGTATTTGATTGGACCCTTTTATGCTTGCAAGGTCTCTCAGTGCAGATTTTGTTTCACTTGTGTCTTAGTGAAACTACCATTGTATCTGTAAAAAGAACAGGAGTACTTGTGGCACCTTAGAGACTAACAAATTTATTTGAGCATAAGCTTTCGTGGGCTACAGCCCACTTCATCGGATGCATGCAGTGGAAAATACAGTATATATATATATATATATATAGTGACAAAGTTCCTCCTCTATCTTGGTGGGTCCTGCGCTTATTGGCGGATTTTCTTGCCTCAGAGATTCACCATGTGGGTTGGGGAACAGCCCAGAGACATTCCCCTCTGGAAGAACCCACAGTCCAGGTCAATTGGGAGGTTTGGGGGGAACCCAGGCCCGCTCTCTACTCCGGGTTCCAGCCCAGGGCCCTGTGGACTGCAGCTGTCTATAGTGCCTCCTGTAACAGCCGCATGACAGCTACAACTCCCTGGGCTACTTCCCCATGGCCTCCTCCAAACACCTTCCTTATTCTCACCACAGGACCTTCCTCCTGGTGTCTGATAACGCTTGTGCTCCTCAGTTCTCCAGCAGCACACCCTCTCACTCTCAGCTCCTTGCGCCTCTTGCTCCCAGCTCCTCACACTCACACGACAAACTGAAGTGAGCTCCTTTTAAAACCCAGGTGCCCTGATTAGCCTGCCTTAATTGATTCTAGCAGCTTCTTCTTAATTGGCTCCAGGTGTCCTAATTAGCCTGCCTGCCTTAACTGGTTTTAGCAGGTTCCTGATTACTCTAGTGCAGCCCCTGCTCTGGTCACTCAGGGAACAGAAAACTACTCATCCAGTGACCAGTATATTTGCCCTCTACCAGACTCCTGTACCCCACTGGTCTGGGTCTGTCACAATATACAGAGAGAACATGAAACAATGGGTGTTACCATACACATTATAAGGAGAGTGATCAGTTAAGGTGAGCTATTATCAGCAGGAGAGAAAAAGAACTGTTTGTAGTGGTAATGAAAATGGCCCATTTCCAGCAATCGATAAGAAGATGTGAGGAACTGTAGGGGGGGGGGGAAATAATCATGGGGAAATAGTTTTACGTTGTGTAATGCCCCATCGACTCCCAGTCTTTATTCAAGCCTAATTTAATGCATACTGTGACGAAGTGAGTATTCACCCACGAAAGCTTATGCTCCAAAACGTCTGTTAGTCTATAAGGTGTCACAGGACTCCTTGTCGCTTTATTCCTTCTGGTACCTGCAGTCCCCCAGCCAGCCCCCCAGGCTCTTCCTGAGGGACCTGGGATGGGAGGACTCGGATGGAGGGATCAGAAAAGGGTTCGATGCCACCCACGTTAAAAAGCACAAATCCTTCCAGCTGTGGAAACCGTCCAACGAACTGAGCGACTCCGGGACCTATTACTGCGCAGAGACATCGACCTGACCCTGCTGAGCAAAAACCACGCAGGTCTGTGCAGAGCAGTGGGGATGCGGGCACTGGGTCTGGGAGTGACTTAGGGGCAGCAGGTGGGAAGTCTGAAAACACTGAGCTTGAAACAGACATCTGTCTCACACACAGACACATGATGCACACACTTGTGCTCTCTGTCTTTTCCTTCTTTTCCCTACTCCGGAGTGTTACCATCTCAGAAATGATGGTGAATGTCATGAATCACCAAGTAAGGTAAAATCAGTGAAGACCAGAACACATCAACCCTCTCATGAGCAACTCTGGTGAAAGCTGTTCCCAGCCCCATTCTTAAAAAAAAGTGCAATCGGACATTTCAATATCACTAAAACGAAACCAGTAAACATAGGAACCCGAGCATGATGGCAGTGGCTGTCCACCTTTCCAGACTACTGTACCCATTTCAGAAGTCTGATTTGTCTCGCGTACCCCAAGTTTCACCTCACTTAAAAACTACTTGCTTACAAAATCAGACATAAAATACAAAAGTGTTACAACATGCAATTACTTAAATATTGCTTACTTTCTCATATACATAGACAGTCTTTAGAAGACCATCCTCACCTCTTGCATCAGAAAAATACTCACTATCTCTGTTAGAAACGCTGCTTTATTGGCAAAGGTATAAGAACAACTGCTGCAACCATTTCCCAATTTGTGATCACATTTTAACACGTGGGGGCGCTGTGGTGCTAGGTAAATAATAGAAGTAACCACATTTTTCTGTCCCATGCTCTCTGCCCTCCCCTGACACCAGCCTGGCCCCCTTTGCCCGTCAGACTGTCCAATTTTTGACAGTACCATTGAGAGAGGTTTTTAGAGCAGAGAGAATCACTCTTGTGAAGATGGGTTCATGCTATTCCGACAACTGACAGCTCCTGCTCAGAGATAGAACATTAATTGTAAGGCACCTTTTATAGGACATAATTCTTGCCTTTTCTAAATTAGGGGTACTAGCCAAGAAGACAAATCCATTCTTGCCGGATTAGGAAATTAACTCTCTTTACTCAAAGACTCGTTCAACTCAAGGATGTCTCCAATTTGGCTCTCCGCTGTTACAGTCACAGCTATTCTAAGTAAGATTCTAGTTCTCAACTTTGTTACATTCTATCGAACCATGTGTTTATCCTGACTTCACAATTTAAATTTGTTTCAATGCCCATGATCACGAAGTGTTTATATTATATCCGATTGTATCTATTATGTTTGTACTGTCTATAAGGGTCATTGTTCTCTTTCTATTATCCGAGTATAACGATATATATATATTATATGAAATTGCTTATACTGTGTATTTAATATCTCTGAGCGTCAATATTCTCTATTATATCCGAGTCTAAATATTATGTTGCTGTTTTATCTGATGGCATCGCTTTATGCTTGCATGGTCTCTCAGTGCAGACTTTGTTTCTATTACCTCTTTGTTAATCTGCCAGGTTTTTATTGTACTTATCTGTGATCATCGTGTTTTTGCTGCATTGTTTGTATCGGTTACATGCAGGTTATCTCGGAGTATACCGCCTCAAATTCTATTATATCTGAGTGTGTCTTTTCTGCTCTGTTCCCCCACAGAAGGCATCTATGGAGCAGACTCAGTGACCCAAACTGACGGCAGCATTTTCATCTCGCAAGGGGAACCGGTGCTTCTGAACTGCACATATCAGATTTCTGGGTTTCCTTACCTCTTCTGGTACGTGCAGTTCCCCAACCAGCCCCCCAGGCTCTTCCTGAGGGACCCGGGAAGGGAGGACTCTGATGAAGGGATCATAAAAGGGTTCGATGCCACCCACGAGAAAAAGGACAAATCCTTCCAGCTGTGGAAACCGTCCAGCGAAGTGAGCGACTCCGCGACCTATTACTGCGCCGGGAGAGACACAGTGACACGGACCAGCTGGGGAACTGCGCAAAAACCGCGCGAGGCCTGTGTGGAGCAGCAGGGATGCGGGCACCGGGGTTGACTTGGGGGGCAAAAGGGGAGAAGTCTGAAAACACTGAAATTGGAAACGATATATGTCATAAACAGATAGTTAAGGGTTAATGCCTCTTTTACCTGTAAAGGTTTAAGAAGTTCACCTAGCCTAGCTGACACCTGACCAGAGGAACCAATGGGAGGACAAGATGGTTCAAAGGGAAGGAGGGAAGTTCCCTTTGTCTTTGAGTTTCACTTTGTACGGGAGTGGGAAAGCTCCAGAATTCAGCCTCTTATTAAGTAGTGAGTATTAGTGAAGGAAATAAATAGGTTTATGTTTATTTCTTTGTAACCTGTCTTGTGCAATTAGAGGAATAGTCAAATTGGGTATTTGGGTATTTTTTTGTGTAACTAAGGGTTTGCCCAGGGGAGCATCCTCTGTGTTTGGAATCTGTTGTCTGTGAGAGTAGCTGGTATGCTAATCTCTCCCAGAGGGTTTTCTTTTACCTTTCTTTTCTTTAATTAAAAGCCTTTTTCTTAATACCTGATTGATTTTTCCTTGTTTTTAGATCCAAGGGGTTGGATCTGGATCCACCAGGAGTTGGTGGGAGAAAGGAGGGGGGGTGGTTAATTTCTCCTTGTTTTAAGATCCAAGGGTTTGGATCTGTGTTCACCAGGGAATTGGTGAAGAGTCTCTCAAGGCTACCCAGGGAAGGGAATTAGTGCTTGGGAGTGGTGGAAGCCAGACCAGATCTAAGCTGTTAATTGAGCTTAGAGCTTCTCATGCAGGTCCCCCACATCTGTACCCTAAAGTTCAGAGTGGGGAAGGAACCTTGACAATATATAAATTCTCTCACACACAACCCCCCTACCTCTTTAAGTCTCTGTCTTTTTTCTTTTCCCCGCAATCCGGAGTGTTGCCATTTCTGAAAGGATGGCGACTGTCATGAATCACGAAGTAAGGTGAACTCAGGAAAGACAAAAACCTGAACCTCCAACTCTGGTTGTAGAGCTTCCCCCAGCCCTGCTATTTAAGGAAGGTGCAACCAGACGGTTCAATATAACTGAAACGGAACAAATAAACACAGGAGCTCTACCGAGTGGAAAAGTTCATATATTATAGGAGAAGAACTGGTACTGTGCAGTTCAGAAATCTTTCCCTGTCCAGTATAAACAGACAGAGAGACAGTCTTTAGAAGACCTTCCTCACCTCTTGCATCAGAAAAATACTCACTATCTGTATTGGAAACTAAAGTTTGGTTTACTGGCAAAGGTGTAAGAAAATCTGCTGCACCATGTTCGATTTGTGGTCACATTTTGCCGCTCGGGGGCGGTGTGCTGTTAAATAAACAATACAAGTAACAGCGTTCTTCTGTCCCATGCTCTCTGCCCTCCCCTGACACCAACCCAGCTCCCGTTACCCTTCAGACTCTCCCATTTCTGACCGTACCATTGATGAGGATTTACAGATCAAAGAGAATCACCCCTGTGAAGCTGGGTTCATGCTATTCCGACAGCTGCTACTCAGAGACACAACATTCAGGGCTTGTCTACACTACCAAGTTTTGTCAATGAAACTAATGCCGACATGAAAAAACCGACAAAAGCTAAACTCCGAAAAGACACAAACACGAGATAGATTCTATAAAACAAACAAGGAAACAAACTATATATATATATCCCAAAACAAAACAGAAGTACCTAGGTGCCTGACACCCTTTGAAATCAGTGAGATGTAGACACCTATTTGCTTTGGGAAAGTCCCACTAGGTGCCTAATTATCGTTAAGATTTGCCCCTGAAGCTGTGGCTCTCCACCGTTCCAGCCTCCTGTACCCCTTTCAGGAGTCTGATTTGCTTTGCCTACCCCCAAGTTTCACCTCACTTAAAATCGACTGGCTTACAAAAAACAGACATAAAAACACAAACGTGTCACAGAACAGTGTTTCCAACAAATGACTGACTTTCTCATTGTTACCATACAATGATAAAATACATTAATTGGAATGTAAATATCGTACTGACATTTCCGTGTTTCGAGCAGTATAAACAAGTTGTTGTCTGTATGAATTTTTAGCTTGTACTGAATTCGCCAGTGCTTTTTATGTAGGCTGTTGTAAAACTAGGCAACTCTCCAGGTGACTTGGGGTAACCCCTGGGAGATCTCTGCAGTACCCCTGGTCGTGAACCACCGACGTAAGTTATAAGCACTTACTACAATTTTTTTCAACCAGTGCCTATTCATAGTCCCCAGGTGGCGATGTTTTCCCTGTCTCGACAGAGTATTTGCACGTCTATGAGCCCTGTTCCGTGCTGCCTTCACCCCCCCCCCAAGTCTCCTGTCTCTGAGAGCAGCAGCCAGCCCGTACAGACCAGAGCCAGTCCGTTCTCTGCTATTCAGCCCCTTGGCAGCTCCAGCCCAGAGCCACAACGGAAGGTTCTAAGGCGTCACGCAGGGGGTAAAGCTTCTTCCCTTCCCTGCCAGCTGCAAAGAGCAATTAATCCTGGTGGAGGCTGAGACCCAGATCCCCTGAACCCCCGTCATGGCTTCACATTGGATCGCAGCTGCGTTAACAGCCTCGGTGCTAAGTGAGTGTGAAGATATCGTGTCACCGCCCTTGCTAGGTTGTTGTGCAGTTCCCCGTCCCTAGCCCTGACCGGACAGTGGAACCAGGGAGCAAGTACAGAAGACTGGAATCAGCTGATTTGAATGCGCTTTTCCCCCTGGTAGCCGGCCTGGTGAGCAGACGAGAGGTACCTGGGCTGCGGCGGGGGGGGGGGGGGTCGAGATGCGTTTTATCGCCACAGGACTTTGCACAGGCCTGCAATTAAATGTCCTTTGCCCCCAGCTGTCCGGAGACAAGTCTCTCTCCCTCTCTCGCTCTTTTTGAAAGCCCCAATGGGAGTCACCCAGAAAGGAGGCGGGCAGGGAGAAGGGAATTGAGTCCTAAGGCACTTGAGATTAATTCTCTTTCCTCCTTTATTTCCGAGGTGCCCTGGGCAGAGCGGAGATCCAGCAGCCCGTTTCCGCAGAGGCGGTGGAGGGAGAGAAATTGACCCTGTTTTGCAATCACCCTGACGTGGCCACCGAGAAGATAATGTGGTACCGCCACGTCCCCAGCGAGGCACCGCGGTTTTTGGCAGGTGGATTCAGGGGAGAGACTCCCGGCACCGAAGCGGGCGGCACTTTATACATCGCTCAGAACAAAGCGTCCAGTGTCTTTGAGTTCCGCAGGGTGCGACTGGCGGACGCAGCTGTGTATTACTGTGCTCTGAGCTACACAGCGTGACAGCCAGGGGCGGCCCCGCGCAATATCTCACCCCAGCCCCGAGCAGGAGAGAGCAGCGTCTCTTGGCTGGGCGAGCTGAGGAGAGAGAGTTTCTTCCGTATCGTGAAGCATGAAAAAGGACCCGCTCCTTTCAGAGTCTAAAAAGGGGGGATGGGAATAAAACTTCTTTCTCGTCCGGTGAACAAAGAGAAACACCAGCTGTCTGCCATTTCTCTTTCAGACACAGCCAACTTTCGGTTTTGTTTGTTTGTTTGTTTGTTTGTTTGTTTTATAAAACCCTCCCATCACCATATTATCGGAGCTTCTAAATGATTCAGGCAAACCGTGTAAACCCTTTTAACTCCCGTATTAGTTAACTCCGAATTCCGTACAAACACACAATGTTCTGAGGTAACATCAGACAGAACGGTTGGGAAATCTATACGAAGGAGAGTCTCCTCTCTGAGGCTTGTATGAGACATTTCCCCTTTCAGTTCAATTCTTTGTCCACACGGGGACGCTGCTGTATCACCTGACACGCAGTGTTGGGTCCAGGATATTATGGAGTCCTGGTGGGGCTGAGGTGATATCTGCTCTACTAGACCAACTTCTGCAGGTGAGAGAGACCATATCTGGAGCTCACCTGAAGGAGAGCTCCGTGTAAACTCCAAAGCTTGTGTCTCTCACCAGCAGAACTTGGTCCAGTAGAAGATATCACCTCACTGCATCTTGTCTCGCCAGTATCAACTGATAATTGTCTATCAGGCTACAATTCTGCCTCATACACTGCTAGGGGGCAGCACTATTCCTCATCTTTCTACACAAGCTGGCGTTAACTTTCCTACCGATATACTCTCAGTATACTCTGCTAAGCTTACCCCAAGTTCCACTGAGCCTGTCGTACCTTGGTGGGTGAGGGAGAGTCTTTTACTGGACCAACTTCTGTTGGTGAGAGAGACAATGTTTCCAGTAAGATGGATTGACCAGCAGAAATCCTTGCAGCAGATGCATTCTATTTAGACTCTTTTGGGGACGGTTTCACGGTTATTGCCAACAATAACGTGTTATTTGACTTACCAGAGCACCTGGGAGCCCAAGTCATGGACCATAGCCCCACGGTGCTAGGCTTTCTCCAGACAGAACAAACATGCGGTCTCTGCCCCCAGAGAGTTTATAGCCCAAGAGACACGTGGATACAGATAGACAGAGCGGGAGCACAACAAGAGAGAGACACATTGGTCAGCATGATAAGCAGTGGTCTCCGCAGACCCGTAGCCTACCGCTTGCCAAGTTTTGTGTAGGCAGCGCAGCACAGCAGAGTTTGAAGGAGGGGTTGGAAAGACAACAATGAGGCAGTTTGTGGATGTATTTGTGGAGATCTCCTCCCAAGAGGGAGGGACGGAATGGTAGAAAGCGTGAAGATACTGATTTTAGATGAAGACATCCAGGTTCATAGAAGGAAGGCATGAGGGATAGACCCCACACTGACAAATTACATAGCCGTCAAGTAACTTCTCTTTTACAGAGAGATATTTTGTCCCTGCCCCCACGGAGCTAAAGTGGAAACACCAATTTGGAAAGAAGTGAACCCCAGGTAATTGCTGAGGGTATACAGTGATGAGTGTGAGAGAGGAGCCCGAATAGAATAGAAAAATACACACACACCGTTCTCCAGATAGTTTAATCTCACATTAAAGGTGGGATTTATCAAAGCTGGATGAAGGATTTGGATGCTTACTCCTCTTTGACTGTTTAATGGGACTTGGACATCCAAACCCTACCATTAGGAACTAGCAGGACACACAGCCAGATCTAGGTGTATTTTAAAATTTCCTTTTCTTATTTTCCAGTGGATCAAGTGAGGCAAGACCAATCAGTCCCTCCATCCATCCAGCACTCAATCACTCTTTAAAATGGGAACTAGGTTCTTAAGTAACTAAGGCGGCTTCTGAAAATGTTACTCTTGATTCCCAGACTAAAGACATGTCCAAGATCTCACAGAGACACTGAGTTAAAGCCAGGAACTGGCCGCCTAGGTCTCACGAGTTTCAGCCCAGGACCCTAAGCATAAGATCACCCTTCTTGCTTTTAATTTTAATATGGGAGAGGAAAATATTGAGGCTATCGTAGGATTCTGTCCCATCCCCTTTGGTGTGATACAATGCACACAAATGTACCAGAATGACTCCAATGGAGCTTTGCCAATAGACACCAACTAAGGGTGTGACCCAGTCAACTCTCAGACAAGTCTCGGCTCTCCAGTTGGGTGCCTGCTCTCGCTTTTCATTCATAGGCTTGTCTCTTGTGATTTCATTCTCTCGGGCTGCCTCTGACAGTTCTCACTGAGCTGGTTCTAAACGCCTCCAGAGCAGCGTCAGTTCCCCAGAAAGTCTCTTCCCC
This sequence comes from Emys orbicularis, assembly GCF_028017835.1. Taxonomy (NCBI): domain Eukaryota; kingdom Metazoa; phylum Chordata; order Testudines; family Emydidae; genus Emys; species Emys orbicularis. Next base: position 54,820,716 of record NC_088694.1, on the reverse strand, counting down.
AGAAAATGTCTCTCGTGAGGCGAGCGACTTTGTTGCTGACATTATGTGAGTACCGTATTCGAACCCTGTAGGAATTTGGAAGAGAAATGATCGGAACAGACCGTGGTGAGTTGCCTCTTACCTCGCTCAGCTGGGTTGTGTACCGTGTGCTGGACCAGAGGGAGAGATTTATGTTTACTTCGAGTGGAAGGGGATACTTAGATAGACTGGGGTTGGGCGAGTGCTGTAAAGAACTAAAGAGGAGGTGGCTAGCTAGCAAGCTCAAATCAAAGTTAGGCAGGGTGTGTTAATTTCATCTTCCACATCCAGCGTAGACTCATACACATAGAGGATAGGGAGGTTGTGGAATCTCCATCCTTGGAGATTTTTAAGAGCAGGTTAGACAAACACCCGTCAGGGACTAGAAAACCTCTCCAGCCTGGTCCCTTCCAGTCCTGGGATTCTATGATAGAATCTCCCATGTTCCCATGCCACAGTGTGAACCTGGAAGTAGGACCCATTGACCATGGAATAAACTGTCTGAAATTATTATTATCTCTGTCAAGCTGCTTAGTAGAGAGCTTTGTAGCTTGGTTAATGAGAGCTACTTAAAAGAGGAAGAGAAGGGACTGGGATGTTGGCCCTCAGAACCATCATACACTACCTGCCCCCATGAAATGCATTCTCTGCCCTGTCTCCTTTCCTAGGTGCCCTGGGCAGAACTGATATCAATCAGCCTGTCACTGCAGAAACGTCTGAGGGAAGAAAACTGAACCTGACTTGCGCTCACCCTTCAGTTACAGATGAATGGATTTTCTGGTTCCGGCAATTCCCTAGGCAGGGACTTCACTTTATAGCTAAGGGATACAGCAAAACAAGTCCGGGCACCGAGCCAGAGGGAGCTTTGCACATCTCTGAGGACAGGAAATCCAGCCGCCTGTCCCTGCGCAGGGCGAGGCTGGCAGATGCAATGGTGTATTACTGCGCTCTGAGAGACACAGTGTGACCGCCAGGGGCGGCCCCGTGCGATTAATATCCCACTCCGGGGCTGAGCAGCGGGGAGCGCCCAGAGAGGGGCAGGGGGATCCCCCCCCCCCCCGAGAGAGAGGTGAAATGACTCAGGCATTTAAGGAACAAAAGAACACTTACAAAATCTACATATAGATACACAAACTCTCCCCCCACCCCCAGTCAATCCGTTGCTGAGTCAAGCTGTCAAATCTTCAGCCCTGCTGACTGAAGTCCCCTCTGTTGATAAATGCAAAGTAATGCACATTGGGAAACAATCCCAACTACACATATAAAACGATGGGGTCTAAATTAGCTGTTACCACTCACAAGAGAGATCTTGGACTCGTGGATAGTTCTCTGAAAACATGCACTCAATGAGCAGTGGCAGTCAAAAGCTAACAATGTTGGGCATCATTAGGAAAGAGACAGATAATAAGACAGAAAATATCCTATAGCCTCTATATAAATCCATGGTACAGTCACATCTAGAATACTGCGTGCAGATGTGGTCACCCCATCTCAAAAAAAGATATATTGGAATTGGAAAAGGTTCATAAAGGGGCAATACAATGTTTGAGGGTATGGAACAGCTTCCATATGAAGAGAGATTAATAAGACTGCGACTTTTGCTTAGAAAAGAGATGACTTAGGGGGATATGATAGAGGTCTATAAATTCATGACTGGTGTGGAGAAAGTAAATAATGAAGTGTTATTCACACCTTCTCATAACAGAAAACCTAGGGGTCACCAAATTAAATTAATAGGTAGCAGGTTTAAAACAAATAAAGGGAAGTATTTCTTCACACAATGCACAGTCAATCTGTGGAACTCTTTGCCAGAGGATGTTGTGAAGGCCAAGACCATAGCAGGATTCAAAAAATAACTACATAAATTCATGGAGGATAGGTTCATCAGTGGCTATTAACTAGGATGGGCAGGAATGGTGTCCCTAGCCTCTGTTTGCCAGTAGCTGGGAATAAGGGACAGGGGATGGATCACTTGATGATTCCCTGTTCTGTTCATTCCCTCTGGGCCACCTGGCATTGTCCACTGTCAGAAGACAGGATACTGGGTTAGATGGACTTTGGTCTGACCTAGTAGGGTTGTTCTTATGTTTTCTTACCCTGATGGGTACAGTACACTGAGACTATAGTAACATGAGCAAGTTTCATTAGTTTAATCACAGTCATTTTTTAGAGATTTAGTTAAACCAATGAAGGTGTGTGAAGATACTAAATTTGGCTATTGTGACGAAGTGGGGGGGTTTCTTGTTTTCTGTGGAGTTTCAATGGTTTGCATGCAGAGGGGGTGGGAGTCAGTTTCCCTGGGTGTTACTGGTTTAACTAGGTGAGGGGAGAGGGAGTTTGTTTTGCAGAGGACCGGAGAGAGGACTTGGGGACCCAGCCGATGGCCTGGAGGATGGATACACCAGCGACCGGTGACGCGGCGACCCGGAGGCCCAGCTGAGGAGACGCAGCCGGTTCTGGCCAGTGGGTGGACAATGGGCTGCAGAGTGAGGACCCAGTGACCTAACCAGCCGGTTCCAGCCAGACGACAGAAGCGAGGAGAGGAGGCCCCGGTTTACGACCCTGTTTACCTGGAGAGAAGACAATGGACAGAGGTGGGGCTTGGGGCCGGGGATCTCGGATGCCCAGCTGGGAAGCAGGGGGGCTTGGGGCTGGAGAGGGGGAGCAGGCAGAGCCCACCTGGATGCAGAGAGACTGGGATGTGCTGGGCTGAGGGAGGCCAGGCCTGAGGCCCTGAGAGTTTCCTGTGCTGTTTTCAACCCTCAATAAACACTCCTGTTTTATGGTGGCTGAGAGTCACACCGGTCTAGAGAACAGGGTGGCATCAACCCCTTCGGGGGTGAAGGCCCGGGGGGTCCAGAGTGAGGGGACTCCATGAGGGGGCCCACGGCGAGAGACAAACGTGCTAAGGCTCCGAGAGGTGCGGCTCCAGGAGGTGGAGGGGCCTGACCCTGGGAGAGAGTGGACCCCCGAGAAGGGCTGTCTCACTAACAGGGGCACCCCCCACGGATCGCACGGGGCCAAGAGTGGGCACAATCTGTGAGTCCGTGACAGCTATGCAACACAATTATCACACTAAGATATAAAGTCTACTCCATTCCCCACAAATCTACCCCTATTTCCCATCAATACATCCTATTTCATATCACTAGATCAAAATTTTCCCATCACCTTAACACTATTTTTCCATCAATATACCTTGTTACTAACCAATGTACCCCTAATGCCCATCGATTTGCCCTATTTCTCAACAGTATCTCCTATTTATCATCAGTATCCTCACGTTTCCCACAAATATACTCCCATTTCCCATCAATATACTCTATATACAATCAATGTATCTCCATTGCTCCTCAATGAATTTTCCCCCAACAAAATATTATATTCCCCATCAATAGACTCAGTTCCCACAAATATACTACCATTTATGATCAATATACCCCAATCCCATAAATATCTCCCCCCATCCCATCAATATACCCCTATTTTCCATCATGACACCGCTATTCAGTGGATGCCTTTGACCACAAGGAGCCTGTGTTTCATCTTCACGATAATATTTTATCTCTGCATGACCCACCCTTTCTTCTGCCCTCTGGTGTCTTATGAACTCTGAACCTCTTTCAGTCCAACCCCTCCTCTTTCTGATCGAGCCCTGTTTAAAATGCTGTCACTGCAGCTCAAGGGAAGTGTCAGATGTGAAGGAACCACCCACTCAGGAGGCTGTTACCACCCACACAGACAGCTGAACAGGAAAAGCGAAGAACCAAACCACGATTTTAGTCTTTGCTCTGAAACAGACAATTTTCTGGTCGCTGTGAGAAATAAAAAGGTGGATCCCTTCCTGATAATTGGGCTTCGGGCGGTGTGTGTGATAAGAGCAGTTCGGGTTAAGAACCGGTGACTTCCCACCATGTTCTTCACCTCCGGGTCAATTATTTTGCTGGTTGCGATTTCAAGTAAGTAGCATTTTCATGTGTCCAGCTAGAAATATTTTCTATTGCCATTGTGCAAAACCCAACCACTCTTGAAAAGCCTAGGCTCAGAAGGGTTAAATGTTTAAAGGGGCTGTATGCAATTAAGATTAAAGTTACCCTAAATAATGGGGTATAGGCATCTAAATCACTTAGGGTGAGAATATTTAAAGTTGCCTAAGATTATAGTGTTTAGAATAAATATTTTTCTTTCCCCCCTCCCCCACAAGGGACCTTCGGGGACTCGGTCACACAAACTGAAGGCACCGTTCTTGTCAAAGAAGGAGCACCTTTGGTTATTGAGTGTACATATGAGACTATCCTATTCCCTTATCTCCTCTGGTATATTCAAAACCCCCACAAAGCACTGAAGTTATGGCTGAGAGATAAAACATCAGGGGGTGGCCAAGATGAAGGGGACAAGCAGGGCTTCTTTGCTGACCATGTCCAAGACAAGAAATCCTTCGATTTGAAGAAAAGCTCCAGCGAAGTGAACGACTCTGCGGTCTATTACTGCGCCTTCAGAGACACAGTGATTGCAACCATCAGGGGAGCTGAACAAGAATCCACTGAGAGAGGATGAAGCACAGAAACTCTAGACTTCTGTCTCTGAAAACAAAATCCAACATGTTATATTTTCATAACTTGACTTCATTATGGTATATAAGGTACCTCCAGGGAAAGCAGAAGAAAGAGCTGCAATGTAGTGGAGAGAGGAATGAAAAGAACCATTGGCTGGAAGATAAGCCCAGACAAATTCAAATGAGAAATAAAGCGTACTGTTCAAAAACAAACAAACACAGAGAGGAGAACAAACCAACAAGGGAAGGGATGACTTCTCCATCTCTTGGCATCTTAAAAAGCAAGACATTTTGCTTTTCTGGAATGTATGCTTTTGTCAAACACTGGCCGTTGGGCTCAATGCAGGGGTAACTGGGTGACATTCTTATAGCTTGTGTTACACAGGAAATCTGACTAGATAATCTACTCACCCCTTCAGGGGTTAGAAGCTATGATTCTTATAAAAACATAAGAATGGCCATGCTCGGTCAGACCAATGATCCATCTAGCCCAGTGTCCTGTCTTCCTACATTGTCCTGTGCCAGATGCTTCAATGAGAATGAACAGAAGGGAATAATTTATTCAGTGCTCCATCCCGTCATCCACCCCAACTTCTGGCAGTCAGAGATTTAGGGAGTATAGGGTTGTGCATCTGACCGTCTTGGCTAGTAGCCACTGATGGACCTGTCCTTCATGAACTTATCTAGTTCTTTTTTTAACTGAGTTATACTTTTGACCTTCACAGTATCCCCTGACAAAGAGTTGCAAATGTTGACTGTGAATTGTGTGAATAAGTACTTCTCTTTGTTTTAAACCTACTGTCTACTAATTTCAATGGGTGACCCCTGGTTCTTGAGTTATGTGAAGGGCTTAAAAACAATTCCTTACTCACTTTTTTCAGATCGTTCATGATTTCATAGTCCTCTATAATATGAAACAGGATGAAACCTCAGCTGGTGGAAATTTGTGTGGATCCATTTATATAGATGAAGTATGGGTCTGTCGGGGTTCCCTCCCCACTCTGAACTCTGCGGTACAGATGTGGGGATCCGCATGAAAGACCCCCTAAGCTTATATTCCACCAGTTCAGGTTAAAAACTTCCCCATGGCACAAATTCCTTTTCTTGTCCTTGGTGGGTATTGCTGCCACCATCAAGTGATTTAAACAAACATTCAGGGAGGGGCCACTTGGAGCCCTATCCTCCCCCAAAATATCCTCCCCAGCCCCTTCACCACCTTCCCTGGGGGGCCTTGAGAATAATATACCAACCGATAGGTTAACAAAGTGAGCACAGACCAAATCCCTGGTTTTAGGACACTGAAAATCAATCTGGTTCTTAAAAGAAGAATTTTATTTAAAAAAATAAAAGAAAAGAATCACACCTGCAAAATCAGGATGGAAGATAGCTTTACAGGGTAAATAAAAAGATTTAAAACCCACAGGATTCCCCTCTGACTCTGTTTCCCAGTTACAAAACAGGAATAAATTACCTCTTAGCATAGGGAAAATTCACAAGCTAAACCAAAAGATAATCTAACACATTTCCTTGCGATTACTTACCATTTCTGTAATTTTAGATATATAATTTCAGGATATTTTTAGGAGATGTGTTTTCCTGCCCTGGTCCCGCTCTGTCCAAGAGGGCAGACACAACCCCCCCCCACCCCAAGATTTGAAAGTATCTTCTTTCCCCATTGGTCCTTCTGGTCAGGTGCCAACTAGGTTAATTGAACTGATTAACCCCTTACAAGTAAGTGATTCTGTACCTCTGGCCAAGAGGGATTTTATATTACAGCATACATAAAGGTTGTTACTCTTCCCTTTATATTTATTACAGGGTCTTTAGACCATTTGGGTTTATGGTACATTAAATACGAATATTTGTATTGCATATTTTTAATTATTTCTTCCCTCTGCCTGCTTTAAAGCAGGTTGTTCTCTGGGTTTTAAAATGATGTTTAATGTCTCAAAACCCACACATTTTCAATAAAATTAGGGAATGGGACCAGGTTCCTCTGCTGGCTTCAGTGAGCATGGCTGCATTGTAGAGTAAAGGGATCTGCAGCAATCCACATTAACTGAAGATTTAGGTCATAAGCATGGCAATTCTGCAGGGGACCCATGGTTCAGCTGTGATGATGATAACAGGAGCCCTGTTGTGCTAGGCACTGTCCAGTTTTGTCATCGAATCTGCTTACAATCCAAGTGTAAGAGGAGACAACAAGTGGGTGCAGAGAGACAGAGGAGGAATACAAAGGAAACACTGAAAGGACATTGGGTAACATGACCGGCTGCGGTCTCAGCACAAGAGCTGCCTAATCTGGTTCAGCATGACGTCAGGATATATAGCTTTAAATATAAAGCCAAACACAACAAAAACTCCTACCCTCTGCACAAAAACTCCACCCAGCTCAGCGACTCTGCTGTGTATTACTGTGCGATGAGCCCCACACTGCACCACGGGGTGTTCCAGGATGCACAAAAAACTCCCCAGCCACCCAGAAGCTCCTTCCGCCTTCATTCACCCCAAAACAGGCTAATGTAGCCCCTCCTCACTCTCTACCCAAGGCCTCACTTCACCCCAGGGTTCCTTGGTCTATACAGAGTCTCTGGAGAGAGAGAGAAAGTGACCTTAGGTACCTAAAGACTAAGGCCTTGGCTACACTTGCAAGTTGGAGCCCATCAAGTCAGCCCCGGGCTCCCAAACTCCTGAGGTGTAGACACTGGCAAGGCACGTGCAGCACCCGGACTCTGCGGCTGGAGCGCCCCTGGTAATCCACCTCCATGAGAGGCATTGAGATTTCTGCACCCCAGCTGGAGCGCCGCGGTGCCACTGTGGATGCCCTGGTCTATTAACACGCTCTGATTGGCCTCCAGCAGTGTCCCACAATGCTTGTTCTAGCCACTCTAATCATCACTTTGAACTGTACTGCCCTGCCCTCAGGTGACCAACCGTCAGTCCTGCCCTTTAAATTCTCTGGGGATTTTGAAAGTCCCCTTCCTGTTTGCTCAGCTGTAGAGGCAAAATAATCTGGTGGCGACTTTGGATCCCCTTAAGGACAACTAGGCATCCATCTTTGTGAGCCTTCTTGCTCCTTCCCCACCCTAGTTTGGCGCCCTTTTCCTGGTTTCGGCGGGAATAAGAGAGCTGTCAATCATATAATCTGCCCAGTGGCTGGAAGTCTATATAAGGCGGTGTTCTGATCAGATCGGGGCTGCCCGTCTGAGTGGCAGAGTGCAGAGCAGACAATCAAGGGTAGGCCATCCACCCCACATGGGTTATTCTGGCTAGGGAATTTCTCACTTGCACACACTCACTATATCATCTAGGAGATTTGCATACTACACCCACGACGACGCAGGTAAAGGGTAGAGGGAGGGTAGGACTCATCAGTTCACCTGAAGAAGCTCGATCACCCCTGCATCGGGTTTCCACTTCCATCCAGGGGATCCGGTGACCTGCTGTGCTGTGCCAGCCTAAGAGGAAGAAAGCTGCTAGAGATGGTACTGTGATCTTGTGAGCCTGTTTGTACTGTTCCCTATTGTTACAGCCTGTCTTGTTGGTTATTTTGCCCTGTTTATTTCACCTTTGGGGTCCTTGCCATATTCTTCCCTTAAATAAAACCTCGTTGTACCTTGATTTGTGAAGTCTTTTATACAAACCTCCGGTGATAGATACGGGTAGGGGGTGAACCTAGGACCGAAATATCTGGTCCACTTTTATTTTAGTCTCCTGTTTCGGTCAACACAGCCAGGCGTGGAGTGCTCTCAGTGCATCTTTCCAGGTGACCATGCTTCCACGCGCCAGGCGATCCCCAGTATGGAGCAATGGCGAGATGCTGGACTTCATCAGTGTTTGGGGGGAGGAAGCTGTCCAGTCCCAGCTGTGCTCTAGCTGTAGGAATTATGATACCTATGGGCAGATATCAAGGACCATGATAGAAAGGGGCCAGGACCAGGACACACAGTAGTGCAGGATTAAAGTGAAGGAGCTGTGGAACACCTACCACAAAGCACGGGATGCAAACCACCACTCCGGTGCTGCCCCCACAACCTACCGTTTCTACAAAGAGCTGGACAAGATATTTCGGGGCAGTCCCACCTCCACTCCAAAGAGCACCATAGACACTTCAGAGGCCATGGCAGCCCAGAGTGCAACAAGGCAGGAGGAGGAAAGCGGGATCAAGGGTGCTGAGGAGGAGGGGGGCCCAGAGCCAGAGGATGGCCCGGAACCCCTAGATGCATGAAACCAGGAGCTGTTTTCAAGCCAGGAGGAAGGTAGCTAATTGCAGCGGACGGTGCTTTGGGAAGAACAAACAGCACATGAGGTGCCTGGTAAGCGGCTTTTTTTTTGAGAAGGGAGTTGTTCAGTGCAGGCTCTTGGTGCGAGGAGGGTTAGGGCCGCATGCATGCCTAGATGCGGAATAGGGCGTTGATGTGCTCTCTCACATCACGGTAATCGGCCTCAGTGATCTCATCAAAGGTCTCATGCAGAAGCTGGTCAATGCGCAGGTTCCTTGGCAGAGCTACTGTGCTCCTTGTCCCAGTCAGGCTAACATGTCCACACCACTGTCCCACCAGGGGTTGGGGGACCATTGCTGCATACAGGCAATCTGCATAAGGGCCAGGGCAGAAGCTGTATTGTTGCAGAAGACCCTCCCTTGCTTCCCAGGTCACCCTCAGCAGTGAGATATCTTCCAGTACGAACCCAGCCTGTGGAAAATTTGGGGACCGTCTTCAGTATAGGGGCCCCCTGAAGCTGCTGGCTCTCCCCAAGGCACAGGACCCCAGAGGACAGCACAGCCCTGGAACAATCAGTTCCCCCTGCCCCTGTGGTTACTCACCATTTTGAGGCTCTTGTGGGTTATGTGTGCTCACCTGGGGACAGGCAGTTTGTGCTATTGTGTGCACTGTGCTTGTCTTTAAGTTCGGCCAAATCATTGCTCTGGCTAGTGTTAACAATGCTGCCTCTGTTAAGTGTTGCATTTTGGCTTTACAGATGCAACCTTGAGATCCCAGCTGTCATTGTTATCAGCAGCCAAAAGGCTGCACAGACTCAGGAAGCGGCCGTGAAGAAGCAAGGAGGACCTTCTGCATGAAGTCATGGAGCAGTCCCTTACTGAGAATAAAAAAGTACAGGAGTGGCGGGAGACCCAAGGGAGGGTCCGCAAGGAGAACGCAGATCACCAGCAACAAACCATGGAGCGGCTCCTAAGTATTATGGAGCACCAAGAGGACTGGATGCAGGCGCTCATATCACCGCATACAGAGCAGATCAGCACCCACCCACCCCTGCAGCCCTTGTCCCAAAACTCTTTCCCATGTGCCCCCATGTCACTGCCAACCCATTTTCCCCAACATCTGGTTTCTTATCACCACCAGCTGCCTCCAACACTTTTACCTTCACCGCCCAGCCCTGTAAACTATGACCCGTATGCACTGCACTCAACCCCCATCTCCATGCATTTTAGCCAGCGTGAAGTGCAGCACTCATTGCACGGCACTCCAGACAGGAAGGCTGAATATGATAGCAGGACATTCACAAATCTGTGATTCTTCCATTTGCCACCCCACCCCCTTGCCTAAACCTAACCCTAACCAGTCCCCTTCCCTGCTCCCACACACCACACATGTGTCATGCCATGCGTCTTTCTCCAGCAGTTGTGTTTCTTTTCAATACATGATTTATCTTTTGGTTTTGGAAACATTCTTCATTGCATTAAGTAGAAGATAGCATAGCCGAGGAAAGCAACAGGCACTGCTAGTCAGTGCATAATATGTAGCAAACACAGATTAATACTAATATTGGAACCACTGCACTTCACTCCCGTGCAGGGCACCAGACATTATTGGTGGCTTTCAGCATTGAATTGCTCCCTCAAGGCATCCCTAATCCTTACAGCCCCGCGCTGGGCCCCTCTAATAGCCCTGCTCTCTCGCTGTTCAAATTCAGCCTTCAGGTGTTGAACCTCCGAGTTCCATGCCTGAGTGAATCGTTCACCCTTCCCTTCACAAATGTTATGGAGGGTAGAGCACACGGCTATAACCGTAGGGATCTTGTCATCGCCAGGTCCAGCTTCCTATACAGACAGTGCCAGTGGGCCTTTAAACAGCCAAAAGCACACTCCACAGTCATTCTGCACCAGCTCAGCCTGTTGTTGAACCACTCCTTGCTGCTGTCGAGGCTCCCTGTGTAAGGTTTCATGAGCCACGGCATTAAAGGGTAAGCAGGGTCTCCAAGGATCACAATGGGCATTTCAACTTCCCCTACGGTGATTTTCTGGTCCGGGAAGAATGTCCCGGCTTGCAGCTTCCTGAACAGGCCTGTGTTCCAAAAGATGAATGCGTCATGCACCTTTCCGGGCCAGCCTGCGTTAATGTCAATGAAACGCCCACAGTGATCCACAAGCGGCTGGAGAACCATCAAGAACTACCCTTTCCAATTTATGTACTTGGAGGCTAGGTGATCTGGTGCTAGAATTTGAATGTGCGTGTCATCTATTGCCCCTCCACAGTTAAGGAAACCCATTTGTGCAAAGCCAGCCACAATGCCCAGAGTCATGGTTCTTCTTACCAGGATGCAATTAATGGCTCTGGATACTTGCATCAACACGATTCCAACAGTAGACTTGCCCACTCCATACTGGTTAGCGACTGATCGGTAGCTGTCTGGAGTAGCCAGCTTACATATTGCAATTGCCATGCACTTCTCCACTGACAGGCCAGCTCTCAATCTTGTATCCTTGCACCGTAGGGTGGGGGCGAGCTCAGCACACAGTCCCATGAAAGTGGTTTTCTTCATCCAAAAGTTCTGCAGCCACTGCTCATCGTCCCAGACTTGCATGACGATGTGATCCCACCACTCAGTGCTCGTTTCCTGAGACAAAAAGCAGCGTTCCATTGTGGTGAGCATGTCCGTGAATGCCTCAAGCAATCTGGTGTCCAGTGGGAGCCGCGATCGCCCGAACCTGCCGATGCGGCAGGTAAACAAACCTGCCCAGCCTGCCAGGGTGCTTACCCTGGCGAACCGTGTGCCAAAGGTTGCCGATCCCTGTGCTAAGCTATTGCAAAAGCAAAGACATACATTTTAAAGGCACCACATCCAAAGAAAAAAATCTGTTTTTGCTTTTCTCTGTATCGGGAAAAGAAAAGGATACAGCTGTGAATATAGAGAGAGACAGATCTGCAGGATTATTAACCACCCTAATTATTAAAAGGATCATGCATTTGTCTCTCTCCTTCATGGTTGTGATAAGCCTTGGTTTAAGTAAGTGTAGCTTCATTTGGCCAATTGATATATTCTATCCTTTGCCATTTTATAAACTGTATTTTTGTACAGTGATGAAGACATTCTGTTCTACATAGCTGTTGGTCTCGAGATGTGGAATCGTATATTAGAAAAGGTGTAAAGTTAGGGTCAAAAATATAGATACAAAAAATTGAAAAGTATGTTTCTTCATCATGTTTAATAGCTCTCCATTTATCCTAAGTTTGAAGGCTTTTTACTTCTGATCTAAATAGATGTCAAAAACAACAAAAACAAGGGAACAAAGTTTTCATTATCATAAGTAAATCTGGGAATCGAATGAGCAATGTCCTCAATAAGGTTCAGTTGAGAGCTATTTGTTAACTATAATATATCTCACATAGAGATACGTTACGCTGTTTCTATTCTACAAAGGAGACTAAGGGAATTTTTGCCAAGCTGGCTTCCGGGTGCCTAACTCTGTTAAGATGCTAAGAAAGTCCCATCCACAAATCAACATTTTTTTTCCATTCACAGAACAGACCTATGGAAATTCAGTGACAGGAACTGAAGGCAGCATTACTATCCCTGAAGGAAAACCGATGCTTCTGAATTGCACCTATAAAACGTCTGGGTCTCGGGTGCAATTCTGGTACGTGCGGTATCCACACGAAGCCCCTCGCTTCTTGCTGGCAGCCTATGAAGCAACAGACGAGGAGGAGAGAAAGCGCAGGAGAGGTTTTTCTGCTAAACACGAGAGAAATCCAGTATCCTTCCATCTAAATAAAAACTCCAGCGAAGTGAGCGACTCTGCTGTCTATTTCTGTGCCTTTAGGATCATTTTCAAATCCTAAACCTAACCCTCTTTTACATTTAAGGTGCAAATGGCAATTCTGTCACAAAGAGCGAAGGTAGGGGGGCAGTATGGGAAGGGGAACCGGTGCTTCCGAGTTGTACCTATCAGTCAACTGGCTACCCAACTCTATTCCGGTACGTGCGGTATGGGAACCAGGCACCCAGGCTATTTCTGAGAGATGGTTCCGCTGACCCGGAGGAAGGCAATAGGAAAGACTTTTTTGCCGATCACAAGGACCGAACCTCCCACCGAAGCAAGTTTTCCGCCCAACTGAGCGATTCCGGTGTCTATTACTGCGCCATGAGCCCCACAGAGAGTGAGATGCGCGCACTGGCAGCACAAAAGGCTCTTCACAAAGTTTGTCATCCCACTGCTCTTTAGAAACACAGGCGATCCCTGGCTAGATCAGCCAGGTTCAGAACAGTCTCCTCTTACTGAAAGTGGGCAAACAATGACACGGAGGAATGCACAAACACCTCTAAAGCAGCATAATCTGACTCCATGTAAAATTTCTCCCTTACTCATATTGGCTAAAAATTGGTATATACCTGAAAGATTTTTAGTCAACCCAGATGTCTAGAAACCTTGTTAATGTAATTATGGAGCTTCTCATTAGCCTCAGACAATGGGAGGCAATACAGTAGAACCTTGGAGTTAGGAATACCAGAGCTAAGAATTGACCAGTCAACCACACACCTCATTTGGAACCGGGTGTATACAATCAGGCAACAGCAAAGGGGGGGGGGAGGCAAATACAGCACATTTTTGAATTAAACTTAAACTCCTAAAAAAAAAAAATGGAAAGCAGCATTTTTCTTCTGCATAACAAAGTTCCAAAGTTGTATTCAGTCAATGTTCAATTATAAACTTTCTAAAGAACAATCATAAAGTTTTGTTCAGAGTAACCAACATTTCTAGTTATGAACAACCTCCATTTCAGAGGTTGTTCATAACTCTGAGATTCTACTTTGTAGCCTGGACAGGGCACTGATCTGGGACTCAGGATACTGCAGATTGAATTCCTGGGTGAACCATTTCCCTGTTGGGTAACATTGCACAAGTCACATCACTGCCTTCTGTCTCAGTTTCCCGCTCTGTAAAATAAGCATAAAAATCACAGGCTGCTTTTGTAAAGCACTTTGAAATCTAAAGATGAAAACATTATATAAGAGCTAAGCATCACCATCAGCACCATCGAGACGGGAATATAAAAATTAGAACAGAACAGAGGAAACACAACTAGAATAAAGTAGAAAACAATAATCTTTTTTTTAATACTGCTAAAGACTTGACACCAATTACTTCTTGTAGCAATGAATTCCACAGGCTAACTGATGGCCATGTTCAGGCATTTCCATGAGCTAAAATAAGTAGGTTTGGCAGAATTAGATTTTTATATATAAAATAAATTAAATTTGACAATGAAAAAATGCTTAAAATCAACAGTGATATCATGACTCAGTTTTGACTCAGTTTATTTTTGACTATTTTGACTCAGTTTATTTTTAAGCATTTATTTTCATTCTGTCAGATTTAATTTTGACAGTTGTGAAAAATTATGGATTTAAAACTTTTTTAGTGATTTAAATTTTCACAGTTGCAGGAGATTCTGGCAGAGTCAGACAAGTGGGGTATCAAGCAATAAAAAATGAGAACTGAGGAGGAGATTCAAAAAGGAAATTTTTATAACCATTAAAAACACAAAAATTGTGATCACATGCCAAAATATTCGATATAAATATCCTTAAATCAAACTCTAATAATTTCTCAAGAACATACTATCTATCCCTTTCTTAATGATTCCCAACATTCTGTTCGGTTTTTTGACTGCACATTGAGTGGATGGTTTCAGAGAACTATCCACAATGACGCCAAGATCTCTTTCTTGAGCGGTAACAGCTAATCTATGTATAAAATACATGTATGTATGGGTTCAGATTAATATTAAAATCAGATTTTTATTACCTTTGCACTGTCCTAAACTATACAGACCACCTCTCCTTTTTTCTGGGATCTCTGTGCTGGGTCCGTACCCATGTAATCTCAGCACCGCACAAACATTACTGCATTTGTCCCACAGACACCACTGTCTGTGGTGCTGGGAACTGTCTTACTACCCCCATTTTATTATAAATGGGGAAAGGGGAAACGGAGGTACTGAGTGAGGTTTCTAGAAGGTATGTCTGGCGAGTTCACAAAGGAACTTGGGTGTGGTAAAGAAGAACATGCTTTTAGGTGCCTACAAAATCATTAGTATTTACAACCCCGGAGTTGGGTGCCCAGGCTCCCTATACAATGAGCTGGGAGAGACAGACACCTCCGAATGGGATCTGCTAAAGCCAGCAGGCTAGGCGGCTCCTCCAGCCAAGGGCAGATGCCAAGGTGAGTGGCCTGTGATAGGCACCTAGATCTGGGCTGTGGGGAAATGCCTCTCTCTGAGATTGTCACTGGCAAAACCTCTCTTGCCATTAAGCTGGGGGGTGGGGGATGGGAGGAAGGTGGAGGTCCTTTGTAACTTTTAACTCCATATCTAGGGTACTCACTGGGCTATGGGATATTCTGATGGGGCGGGAGGCGGCGCAGGGGACCTCAGTGTTTTCTATTGAAGCTGTTCCACTGTGGATAAATAATTTGAAAAAGTCTATTGGAGCAGTTTTCTTTCAGTGTTTATTCACAGGGGAACAGCTCTTTCAGGCCAAGTTGAGGGAGCCCCCCCCCCCTCACAATATCCCATAGCCCAGCAGTTGGGATACTCATCTACAAGGTGGCAGATCCCTGTCTACCACCCCGCCCACTCCCCCTAGAGTGGACGGGGTGGTAGACTTGAACCACTGGTCTCCTGCATCCTAGGCGAGTACCCTAAAGACTGGGCTAAATGTAAAGAGGGAGGGGCTCCTCCTCTCTCCCAGCTTGTGTGTAAACTGCCTATGGGGGGCAATCCGATAGGCGAGGTCTGGGCACACTTACTGGGATGCTCTTAGCAGGTGAGTTAGGTGCAGGGTCACCCCATCTTCCTCCAGCTTGGGAATCACTCAGGTTTAGGCCTCCATTTTTCTGTCATGGCAGTATGCATCCTCAGAGGCAAACACAAAAAACACAAAAACAAAACTTTTACTGGAAAAAAATTAGGCGCTAAGTGATTTTAGGCCACTACAGAGCTTGGGGGCAGCTGACGGGGGTTTGTGAATCCCAGAAAGGCCTGATTCTGGGATTTAGGCACCTAGCTGCCACTCCAGGTGCCTGAATCCCTTTGTGAATCTATCCCTTTGGTGTCTTAAGATGGAGATAGGCGCCTAGAGGGGTTCAATAAGAGTTAAGCATCTAGGAGATTTTAAAATAGCAGTAAGCCTCTATATTGCCTCATTAGGCACCTTAATACCTATAATAATCAGAGTGTAAATCACTTGCCCAAAAAGTCACCCAGGAATTTTTTCAGAGTAGCAGCCGTGTTAGTCTGTATCAGCAAAAAGAAGGAGGAGTACTCGTGGCACCTTAGAGACTACATTTGTTAGTCTCTAAGGTGCCACAAGTACTCCTCGGTCTTTTTTCCAGGAAATTTGTGGCAGACCATGGAATCAAGGCCGGGTTACTTAGTATCTTTTAAGGGTAATTTTCAAAAACTCTTAAACCTCCCGTAATTCAGCCATAAAACAATAACCTCACTTTCAAAAATCCTCTGGAGAGAGACCCCCAGATAAAATATCCTATGAGAGACAGCAGATTTTCGCAAATGCCCAAATAAATCTGTTAGTCTTTTAAGTGCCACCGGACTCCTTGATGTTCTTGTTTTATTTGAGGGGTAGCCGTGTTAGTCTGGATCTGTGAAAAGCGACAAGGAGTCCTGTGGCACCTTATAGACTAACAGACGTTTTGGAGCATAAGCTTTCGTGGGTGAATACCCACTTCATCGGATGTACTGACGAAGAGACCCACGAAAGCTTATGCTCCAAAACGTCTGTTAGTCTATAAGGTGCCACAGGACTCTTTCTCGCTTGTTTTATTTGACATTCACTAGAGGGCGCTCCACACCTTCATATCCATATTTTAATTTACATTACGGTGTGTGTGTGTGTGTGTGTGAGTGTGTGTGTGTGTGTGTGAGAGAGAGAAAGTAACTTGGAATCAGAAGCTGAATGAGTTTTCCTCGTTGTGTAGCGTCAGAAGCTGAGAGGGAGGCGACAAAGGTCACGGAGGAAGCAGGTTTCATCTTTAGGACATGAATGATCATTTTCAAAAACAGAGGGGAGGAGAGGAGATATTCTATAACTAGCTGCAGATCTAGTAACAACACAAGGATAACCTGAAGCTGCAAAATGCTCTTGTACCTGGCTGTACAGCTCTGGCTTCTGCTTCCGCAGTCAGGTGAGATTAAAAACTTTCATTTGAAATAAAGGCATTTACAAAGGCAAAAATAAAGGTCTCTGAACAAAGAAATCGTAGGAGGGATTTTGTTTTCCTTTGCAAAGAGGATCACAAACTAAGTCATCAGTGTGCTGGGAATAGAGAGATGTTTTTAAGGTGTGACTCAGACCTACACATATACAGGCTGAAATTTTCACAGGAGCACAAGGGAGTGAAGGATCCAAGTGCCACTGAGTTTAAAAGTTCCAGCCACACACAGATCGATGTTTAAAGCTTTTCTTCCCCCCCACAGGTCTTGCAGAAAGTGACTCTGTGGACCAGTTTCCTCCAGAAGTGAGAGTCTCAGAGGGACAAAGTATAACTTTACACTGTAACTTCACCACCGCTGACACAAACCCGTATCTGTTTTGGTACCGGCAGTATCCGAACCAGACTCCCCAGCATATACTGACTAAAGTGAAATTTAATGCTCCGGATCAGACGCTTTTCCAGGGAAAATTCTCAGCATCTTTGTACATGGGTAATTACACGGTTCCCTTCAAGATTGCGGCTGTTTCTCACCAGGAGAGCGCTGTGTATTACTGTGCTCTGAGACCCACAGTGGGGGAGAAGTGCATCTCCGGTCCTACAAAAAGTTGCTTAGGGAAACATGATAGAATCATAAACACGGGGCTGGAAGGGACATCGAAAGGCATCTACTCCAGCCCCCTGTGATGAGGCAGGACCAAATGTACATGGATTATCCTGGACAGATGTTTGTCTAATCTGTTCTTTAAAAGAAACTGTCCCCCCCCCCCCCATATTCTATTAATCTTCTCTAAAAGAAAATTTAGTTCCTGCACTTGGCCCTACTGTATATTCCTCTGTTTTTTATTATTAATGAAGATTATTTGGATTAAAATACATTTCTTATTGAAAAGACTGTAAGTCATAAATGGAAAATGTTAGAACAAGGGTTACTAATTTAGTTTAACTTTTCATAATATTTTGTCACTACTATAATTTCAGATGAATGAAAGCTATATTCAGGAGCCCTCCCCCAGAGTTATGACATATATCAGGCAACACGTTTATCAAAACAAGTCTGGCACTTCTAGGGAAGAAGAGAACTCTATCTATAAACGTGTAACCGATAGGCTAAAACAGGGATCGGCAACCTTTGACACGCAGCTCGTCTGCAGGTTCGGCGGATCGCAGCTCCCACTGGCCGCGGTTCGTTGCTCCAGGCCAATGGGAGCTGCGGGAAGCGGCGGCCAGTACATCCCTCGGCCTGCACCGCTTCCCGCAGCCCCCATTGGCTTGCAGCGGCGAACCGCGGCCAGTGGGAGCGGCGATGACCGAACCTACCCACGCGGAAGGTAAACAAGCCGGCCCGCCAGGGTGATTACCCTGACAAGCCGCGTGCCAAAGGTTGCCGATCCCTGTGCTAAAACGTGTTTACATCACCAACAAGACGCGTGGCCGTGCCTTCACTCCCCCTCCCCCCATGAAATCCAATACAGCTGAGCCCAGTTTAATCCAAGCCAACTCTACTCAAATCAAGCCAACCTGGCTAAACCCTATATCCCACTGAACCATCCCAACACAATCCAATCAGGCCAAACCCAAAGCAGGCAACCTAACTCAATTCAATGAAATTCAATCCCAAATCCAACTCGGGTGATTACAGCCCAAACCAACCGAATCCAAACCCATGGAAACTCAGTTTAACTCAATCCATTCCAACCCCCCCCCCGCCGAAAAAACAAACAAACTCAAAGAAACCCAACACAGTCGAATTCAACGCAACGCAATCGAAACAAAAGCACAGACAAAAGCCCCAAACAAATGAAAATGGAACATTTTCTCAGCAAGACTGAAGCCCTTTGAAATATTTTAATGAACAGCAAAATGTTGCACTATTATTTCCCTCTGCCACCCACCTCTCTGCCTAATCTCAGTTGAAAACAGACCCCACTGTTTGTAACAGCCCTAAAAGTTTACAGCTCACGGGTAGGTGCCCGGTTCTCAGTAAAGAACTCTCAGAAGGGGAATTCCTTTCCCAGTCTGATCCCGCAAAGCTCAATACTCGGATATTCAGGGAATCCTTCGAAATCTGTGTGCATTAACCCCGACTTTCCCTGAATGAGCTCCATGCGCGCCTCGGGTATAACTTATCCTCCAGGGGGTCTTTTGCGAAGTATTCAACTTGAATATTTAAATGTGATATTTGCATATATTAAATATACATAATGATATATTTCTAAAATAATTTCGCTTCAGTGTTTTTGAAATATCCGATATTTCAGAAACACTGAAGCCAATTTCTTTTAGAAAAAAAAATCCGTGGGACTCCACACTCGTGCACCGGCGAACAAGAATCCTTGAGAAACTGGTTGTAGGGAAGTGGGGTCCTAGATTTCTCCGTCATATAATTTACTCTATGTACCACAAATCACTTATGTGTTTCCTACTTAATGTAAACACCTGCAAAGAGAGTCGCACTCATCAGGAAATGAAGACACGTTAAAGAAGGTCTGAGAAAGCCTTTCACAAACGGAACCAACCTCTTCTCGTTTCCTGTGGGTTAGGGGGGGATCTCACTTCCACATACGCCCTTAGTAGGCCAGTGGCTGAAGAAATGCGGCGAGATTAACACATTCAGGCAGGACGCTGTCTCTTCAGGGCTGAAGGGTTCAGGGTAGAATTGAAACCCGAGCCGCTCTGCTTAACACAATGAGCAAACGTTTAATGTTCGGCCTTTTTATTTTCACTCTATATCCAGGTAGCTGGTCGTCGAGTTACGCTGATTACTCCCGAATCTCTCTTTCTCTTTTTTCACACACACACCTCCGCCTTTGCAGTGCGTGTCTCTCTCTGTCCCCATACTCCTCTCTCTCATTCTAGCTAAGGTATAGAAGTGAGCACTCAGACTGCACACAACTGCTGTATTTTCTCTCTCCATTTCTTGTTTCAGGTGCTGTGCTGGGTGAGTCGGTCCAGCCCAGGGAACCCCAGATGTCTGGAGCTGAAGGCGGCTCCGTGACCCTCAGCTGTTCTTATGAGTCTAGTTACACTGCTGGTGTCTATCTCTACTGGTACCGTCAGTACCCGAACCGAGCCCCGCAGTACATCCTGTGGAGAGGAACGAAGGGAGCCAGATCTGTCAGTGATACCGCAGACTTCGCCGAGGAGAGGTTTTCTTCCCAGGCTGATGGCAACTCCACAGCTCTGAGCATCGCCGCCATGGAGCTGGCAGACACAGCGGTGTATTACTGCGCCCTGCAGCGGGCACAGTGACAGAGCCTCACAGCAGAGCTGCACAAAAACCCTCCCCTTCCCCTTCAGGGGCTCAGCATGGACGAGGGACCAGACAGAGCGTCCCCATGACCCAGTATTCGCCCCCAGGGAGGGATGCAGCTCTGAGCCACAGCTCAGACAGACAGGTGCTGTCCTCCCTGTCAGCATCTCGCTGATATATATATATATATATATATATATATATATATATATATATATATATATATATATATATATATATATATATATATATATATATATATATATATATATATATATATATATATATATACATGTCAATGCATCGATGCCTTTCTGCCTTCCTCATGGCTCTTAAATCCCAGCCCAAATGTTTAAACGCAGCGGGGTCTGTCTCTGTCAGTATCTGTGCAGCACCCAGAAGAATGGGTCACTGATGTCAGCTGAGGCTAGACTTACCCACAGGGCCTTGCGTCCTCCTCCTCATGCCCCTCACTAATCGCAGAACTTGGGCGTTTTACACAATTACTTAATGACAAAAGACTCGGAGATCCAAAAAGTCAAAACTATGTGACCATTAAGACATGATGTGGACATTTCATATGTCAAAGTAAACAAACTTAAATCAAACTCCAATAAGTTTCCAGTATTGTTCTTAACTGAGTTTTACAGCTAGGCAAAGGATTATCAGTGGAAATAGTGTGTGTGTGTGTGTGTGTGTGTGTGTGTGTGTGTGTGTGTGTGTGTGTGTGTGTGTGTGTGTGTAAATCCCCATTTATTGACTTTTACTGCTAGAAATCTAATCCTCCCAAGCCTATATATAGGGCATAAAGAGGATGCTCATCTCGTGGATTCATTTGGCAAACTTTTATGACCGGCTGCTAGCCTGATGTCAACTCTCCTGCTTTTTCAGTCAGGCTTGGGACTGGCAGAGTTACAACCACTAATACTAGCCACTAAGCAGGTGTTAAATGGAGAAGTCTAGGAAGATTTTTTTTCTTAAGAAGCAACGAAACTTTTCCCCAAAACTCCTGTAACTAAGGAATGTCTTGTAGGAATAGTCTTTGAAATAATCTCTTCTGGAGATAAGTAACACAGAGATACACAGATTTTTAAGTTTGATCCCTTGGATAACAAGGGCTAGAGAATGTCTCCCAAGGACTCCCGCACCAGACCCATAATTTATGATGGACCTAGAGAATCGGGAGAAATTCCGTCTGAAAATAATCTTTTCCCCCCACTCCAGAGAAATATCTGAATGGTTTCTGGAGGATACGTCCATCCATGGGTACTAGACAAGATGTTCAAGGATGCCCCTAAATCTCTGACTGTCAGATTCTAGGACTGGACGACAGGGGACGGATCACTTGATGATTGCCCTGTTCTGTTCATTCCCTGTGAAGAACCTGGGCATTGGCCACAGGATACTGGGCTTCATGGGCCATTGGCCACACCAGATCATTCTTATGTTTTCTTGTTCGTTTTTCAAATTTGCTTGCATAATTTATTATGTCCAATAGGGGGCGTTCCTGACTTTCTGGTAATTATATTTGACAGTGTATTTTATTTATTTAAGGTTTAATTGAATCAGGCAACTCTCTGGACAACATTTCTTTGGCAACTCTAAAGTCATAACGAGGGGGAAGTCACAGAGAGGGCACTTTTACAGCAGACACATTCTTTTAATGCACAAATCAGGAGAAAAAAAACCTAATAACTCCATAAAGAGACTAGTAAAAAGGAGGAGAATTTGAAGCTGCAAAATGGCCTTCTTCCTTGCTCTACGGACCTGCCTTCTACTTGTGAAGTCAGGTGAGCTAAATGTTCATTTTTATTGAATTTATTGCGTTTCTTAAGAGCTACAGCAGTCCTTCTACAACAGGCTCGGTTTTTCAAAGAAGCCTAGGGAATTAGGAACCCAGTTTCCTAACCATCTTTTGAAAATCCCACGTAATTATTTAAAAAGAAACTAGGTTATCTGAACCAGAAAACAGTATGGTTTTATGGAAACAACTTTCCTTTCCTTTCCTGATACTTTAAAATGGAAACCAGTTTCTACATAGGATCATCAGAAGCTACAAACAAACCTTTTTTGAACGGTGCAGCGGGCGGAAGAGCCACCAAACAGAGACGGTTTCCCATAGAAATCATTAGCAAACACCTCTCCCCTCCCCTAGTTTCCTCTCGGTTTTTCAGGGAGGCACGTGGGTCGGTTTATAACATTCAGCCAACAATCCCCTTGCTTCGCTATTGTGTTTTCACCGACTCTTTGTGACTCAAAGCAGAGTCTGCTAAACAAAGGCCATGCGTTTTATTCTAAGCCTTTTTATACTCACTCTGTATCCAGGTAATTGAGCTGTTCGCTTTGCTCATGCAGCCTGGCTCACTGCTAATTAAACCCCCCCTATCTCTCCTCCCAAAACCAGAACCAATCCACCAGCTTTCTCCATTCCTTTGCAGCACTTTCTCCATTTCAATCTATCTGCTGTTTTATATATGTCCCTCACTGTCTGCCTACTTGTAGTCCCCTTTTCCCCTTCCACGCTCCCTCTCTCGGTTGGGCACTCCGCTTGTCTGTAGCTGGTACATTGTATTTATTTATTTCTTGTCGCAGGTGCTGCGCTGGGTGATTCGGTCCAGTCCAAGGAACCCCAAGTGTCTGGAGTAGAAGGAGGCTCGGTGATATTCAGCTGTTCCTACAATACCACCGATTCTACGGGCGTCTATCTCTACTGGTACCGACAGTCTCCTAACCGTGCCCCGCAGTACATTCTGCGGAGAGGGACGAAGGTCTACGCTACTTATAGCGAAAATGCAGATTTGGCCCAGGAGAGGTTTTCTTCCCAGGCTGATGACAGCTCCACAGTTCTGACAATCACAGCCCTGGAGCTGACAGACACCGCGGTGTATCTCTGCGCCTTGCAGCGGGCACAGTGACAGAGCCACGGAGCAGAGCTGTACAAAAACCCCTCCCTTCCTTCCCATTCACCGGCCCTGCACTGGAGAGAGACCAGAGACGGGCGTCCCCGAAGCCCCGCAGTCTCCCCCCAGTCACAGGTACAGATACAGCTTTGCTCTAGGTGACAGGAAATTACAGACAGGGGTGTCCCAGCCCCACATCTTGCTCGCTCGCAGGAAGGCTTCAGGCTGAGGAATATGGTTAAATTCTGTTTCACCCATAGAGACTTGGGCAAAAGACTAGGGGCGAGATTTTATAGAATCATAGAATACCAGGGTTGGAAGGGACCTCAGGAGGTCATCTAGTCTAACCCCCTGCTCAAAGCAGGACCTAATCCCAACTAAATCATCCCAGCCAGGGCTTTGTCAATTCTGACCTTAAAAACCTCTAAGGAAGGAGATTCCACCACCTCCCTAGGTAACCCATTCCAGTGCTTCACCACGCTCCTAGTGAAAATGTTTGTCCTAATATCCAATCTAAACCTCCCCCACTGCAACTTGAAACCACTACTCCTTGTTCTGTCATCTGGTACCACTGAGAACAGTCTAGATCCAACCCCTTTGGAACCCCCTTTCAGGTAGTTGAAAGCAGCTATCAAATCCCCCCTCATTCTTCTCTTCTGCAGACTAAACAATCCCAGTTCCCTCAGCCTCTCTTCATAACTCATGTGCTCCAGCCCCCTAATCATTTTTGTTGCCCTCCGCTGGTCTCTTTCCAATTTTTCCACATCCTTCTTGTAGTGTGGGGCCCAAAACGGGACACAGTACTCAGGGCTGGCTCTGGCTTTTTTGCCGCCCAAGGCAAAAAAGCCTCCCGCCCCCCCCCCCCAGCGCGGCAGGGGAGGGCGCCGAGCCCGGCCACGGGCCGCTCTCCCCGACCGGCCGGAGCGCCGGGGGGAGGGCAGTGAGCCTGGCCAGGGCTCCGCTCTCCCCGGCGGCCAGAGCACCGGGGCGAGGGCGGCGAGCCCGGCCGGGGCTCCGCTCTCCCCGGTGGCCGGAGCTGGAGCACGGCGCCGCCCCCCTCCAGGTGCCGCCCCAAGCACAAGCTTGGTGGGCTGGTGACTGGAGCCGGCCCTGACAGTACTCCAGGTGAGGCCTCACCAATGTCGAATAGAGGGGAACGATCACGTCCCTCGATCTGCTGGCAATGCCCCTACTTATACAGCCCAAAATGCCGTTAGCCTTCTTGGCAACAAGGGCACACTGTTGACTCATATCCAGCTTCTCGTCCACGGTAACCCCTAGGTCCTTTTCTGCAGAACTGCTGCCTAGTCACTCGGTCCCCAGTCTGTAACAATGAATGGGATTCTTCCGTCCTAAGTGCAGGACTCTGCACTTGTCCTTGTTGAACCTCATCAGGTTTCTTTTGGCCCAATCCTCTAATTTCTCTAGGTCCCTCTGTATCCTATCCCTACCCTCCAGCATATCTACCACTCCTCCCAGTTTTGTGTCATCTGCAAACTTGCTGAGAGTGCAGTCCATGCCATCCTCCAGAACATTAATGAAGATATTGAACAAAACCGGCCCCAGGACCGACCCTTGGGGCACTCTGCTTGAAACTGGCTGCCAACTAGACATGGAGCCGTTGATCACTACCCATTGATCCCAACGATCTAGCCAGCTTTCTATCCACCTTATAGTCCATTCATCCAGACCATACTTCTTTAACTTGCTGGCAAGAATACTGTGGGAGACCGTATCAAAAGCTTTGCTAAAGTCAAGGAATAACACATCCACTGCTTTCCCCTCATCCACAGACCCAGTTATCTCCTCATAGAAGGTAATTAGGTTAGTCAGGCATGACTTGCCCTTGGTGAATCTATGCTGACTGTTCCTGATCACTTTCCTCTCCTCTAAGTGCTTCAGAATTGATTCCTTGAGGACCTGCTCCATGATTTTTCCAGGGACTGAGGTGAGGCTGACTGGCCTGTAGTTCCCCGGATCCTCCTTCTTCCCTTTTTTAAAGATGGGCACTACATTAGCCTTTTTCCAGTCATCCGGAACCTCCCCTGATCACCATGAGTTTTCAAAGATAATGGCCAATGGCTCTGCAATCACATTCACCAACTCCTTTAGCACCCTCGGATGCAGCACATCCGGCCCCATGGACTTGTGCTAGGCCAATTTTTCTAAATAGTCCCGAACCACTTCTTTCTCCACCGAGGGCTGGTCACCTTCTCCCCGTACTGTGCTGCCCAGTGCAGCAGTCTGGGAGCCGACCTTGTTCGTGAAGACAGAGGCAAAAAAATCATTGAGTACCTTAGCTTTTTCCACATCCTCTGTCACTAGGTTGCCTCCCTCATTCAGTAAGGGGCCCACACTTTCTTTGACTTTCTTCTTGTTGCTAACATACCTGAAGAAACCCTTCTTGTTACTCTTAACATCTCTTTCTAGCTGCAACTCCAAGTGTGATTTGGCCTTCCTGATTTCACTCCTGCATGCCTTAGAAATATTTTTATACTCCTCCCTGGTCATTTGTCCAATCTTCCACTTCTTGTAAGCTTCTTTTTTGCGTTTAAGATCAGCAAGGATTTCACTGTTTAGCCAAGCTGGTTGCCTGCCATATTTACTATTCTTTCTACACATCAGGATGGTTTTTTCCTGCAACCTCAATAAGGATTCTTTAAAATACAGCCAGCTCTCCTGGACTCCTTTCCCCCTCATGTTATTCTCCCAGGGGATCCTGCCCATCAGTTCCCTGAGGGAGTCAAAGTCTGCTTTTCTGAAGTCCAGGGTCCGTATTCTGCTGCTCTCCTTTCTTCCTTGTGTCAGGATCCTGAACTCGACCATCTCATGGTCACTGCCTCCCAGGTTCCCATCCACTTTTCTTCCCCTACTAATTCTTCCCATTTTGTGAGCAGCAGGTCTAGAAGAGCTCTGCCCCTAGTTGGTTCCTCCAGCACTTGCACCAGGAAATTGTCCCCTACACTTTCCAAAAACTTCCTGGATTGTCTGTGCACCGCTGTATTGCTCTCCCAGCAGATATCAGGGTGATTAAAGTCTCCCATGAGAACCAGGGCCTGCGATCTAGTAACTTGTGCTAGTTGCCGGAAGCAAGCCTCATCCACCTCATCCCCCGGTCTGGTGGTCTGTAGCAGACTCCCACCACGACATCACCCTTGTTGCTCACACTTCTAAACTTAATCCAGAGACTCTCAGGTTTTTCTGCAGTTTCATACCGGAGCTCTGAGCAGTCATACTCCTCTCTTACATACAATACAACTCCCCCACCTTTTCTGCCCTGCCTGTCCTTCCTGAACAGTTTATATCCATCCATGACAGTACTCCAGTCATGTGAGTTATCCCACCAAGTCTCTGTTATTCCAATGACATCATAGTTCCTTGACTGTGCCAGGACTTCCAGATCTCCCTGCTTGTTTCCCAGGCTTCTTGCATTTGTGTATAGGCACTTAAGATAACTCGCTGATTGTCCTGCTTTCTCAGTCTGAGACAGGAGTACTCCCCTCTTGCACTCTCCTGCTCATGCTTCCTCCCAGTATCCCATTTCCCCACTTACCTCAGGGCTTTGGTCTCCTTCCCCCGGTGAACCTAGTTTAAAGCCCTCCTCACTAGGTTAGCCAGCCTGCTTGCGAAGATGTTCTTCCCTCTCTTCATTAGGTGGAGCCCATCTCTGCCTAGCACTCCTCCTTCTTGGAACACCATCCCATGGTCGAAGAATCCAAAGCCTTCTCTCTGACACCACCTGCGTAGCCTTCGTTGACTTCCACAATTCGACAGTCTCTACCCAGGCCTTTTCCCTGCACAGGGAGGATGGACGAGAACACCACTTGCATTCTTGGCAGTATCATTGGTGCCCACATGGAGAAGCAGGAAGGGGTAGCGATCTGAGGGCTTGATGAGTCTCGGCAGTCTCTCCGTCACATCGTGAATCCTAGCTCCTGGCAAGCAGCAGACCTCTCAGTTTTCTTGGTTGGGGTGGCAGATAGATGACTCAGTCCCCCTGAGGAGGGAGTCCCCGACCACCACCACCCTCCTCCTTCTCTTGGGAGCGGTGGTCGTGGAACCCCCATCCCTAGGACAGTGCATCTCATGCCTTCCAATCGGTGGAGTCTCCTTCTGCTCCCTTCCCTCAGATGTATCATCTACTCCACTCTCCACATTAGTACCTGTGGAGAGAACATGAAAAAGGTTGCTCACCTGTATCTCCATTGCTGGTACATGGACGCTCCTTTTCCTTCTTCTGTAGGTCACATGCTGCCAATTTTCTTCACCGTCCCTCAGTCCCCTCTGCGCAACCTGCTCCGATTCTTCAGACCATTGTGCCTGTAGAAGCATATCCTGATGTCTGTCCAGTAAATCTTCATTTTCCTGTATGCAACGCAGGGTCGATACTTGTTTCTCCAGACCTCGAACCTTCTCTTCCAATATGGAGACCAGCTTGCACTTTGCACAGACAAAGTCGCTTCTGTCCTGTGGAAGAAAGACAAACATGGCACAACCTGTTCAGGTTACAACAAAGGTATTTAGGTGCTTAAACATGCAGAGAGGCACCTAGGGATGGATTTTAAGAAGGTATTTAAGTGCCTACTGGGATTTTCAAAGGTACCTAGGTGCTTAACACCCATTGAAATCAATGAGATTGAGACACCTACGTGCTTTTGAAAAAATCTCACTAGATGCCTAAATATCTTTAAGATCTGCCCCCAGTGCAGTGGCTCGCCACCTTTCCAGACTACTTCACTCCTTTCAGAAATCTGATTTCCCTTGCACACTCCAAATTTCACTTCACTTAAAAACTACTCACTTAAAAAAATCAGATTTAAAAATACAAAAATTGCACACCCAGACTATTACTGAAAAAATTGCTTTCTTTCCCATTTTGTCTGCAGGACGTTTTAATTTGTACTGAATCGGCTAGTTCTTTTGATGTAGCCTGTTGTAAAACAAGGCAAATGTCTAGACGAGATGATGTACCCTTTGGAAGACCTCTATGCACCTCTGGTTGAGAACCACTGCCCTTGTGGGATTTTTGAAAGCACCTACGGCAATTTTTTAAGCACGCGTTGGTGGGAATTTCAAGAGTGACTCACCAGTTTATGTGCCTAGCTCCCCTTGGCTTTCCTTTGGAGTGCCTGAGTGCTATAGTGAGCTATAACAATACCATATAATCAACCATCACAAGCACTTAAAAAAATCCCTCCTGTCCCAACACTCAGGAAATCACCTAAGCATAAAAACATAAGAAAGGCCATAGTGGGTCAGACCAAAGGTCCATCTAGCCCAGTAGCCTGTCTTCCGTGTGATCAGTGTCCAGTGCCAGGTGCCCCAGAGGGAATGAACAGAACAGGTAATATTCAAGTGATCCATCCCCTGTCACCCATTCCCAGCTTCTGTAAAAAAAGAGGCTAGGGACACCATCCGTGCCCTTCCTGGCTAATAGCGATTGATGGACCTATCCTCCATGAATGTATCTAGTTCTTTTTTGAACCCTGTTATGGTTTTGGCCTTCACAACATCCTCTGGCAAGGAGTTCCACAGGTTGACTGTGTGTTGTATGAAGAAATACTTCCTTTTATTTGTTTTAAACCTGCTGCCTATTAATTTCATTTGGTGACCCCTAGTTCTTGTGTTATGAGAAGTAGTAAACAACAATTCTCTGTCTACACCAGTCATGATTTTGTAGACTTCTATCATATCTTCCCTTAGCCGTCTCTTTTCCAAGCTGAAAAGTCTCAAGCTTATTAATCTCTCCTCATACGGAAGCTGTTTCATATCCCTAATAATTTTTGTTGCTGTTTTCTGAACCTTTTCCAATTCCAATTGTCGTGGAAAGAATCACCCACGCAGTGATTTTAGTTCACAGACTCAGAGCCTGAGGCCTTTATTGCAATACATACCAACGTGTTGGGGTGCAGCTCTGAAGCTATCACCCTGAACAGCAGCTTGCAAGCTGCTTTTATTTCATTAATCCACAAGCAAGGTACAAACAATACGTCATGAGTTAAGAAATGTAGGGACCAATTATAAGCTGGGCATGGGGTGAACACGAGCTCGAGGGCCAATCACAGGTTGGGGATGGGGTGAGCACGAGCTGATCACGGGCTAGGGTGTTGGGGTTGGGGTCAGTCCTCCCTCCTCCCTTTGCCTACTTTCTTAATTTCCGAGAGGTGGGTGCTTGGTGGTTTCCACAGGGGTGGTGCTTGGCCCTAGCTTGGGTACATTTCTTAAGACTTGGTATATGTCATTTTCCGGGGGATTTCGGCAACAGCTAAGGGGGGGGCTTTTCCAGGAGATGCTTAAAGGGGAACTATTATTATAGGTTATATTGCTGATAGCTGGAATTAGAAAAACACTGCAAACAATAGCAGCAGGGATGATTAATTCTCTGCAAAACAATTTCTTAATATCTAGCAACTTGCGGTTATTATATTTCTAAAGCCTTGCGGTTTTATGTTCCTGAAGCCTTGCAGTTATCATGTTTTCTTAGGCAGTTTTCTGTAGTTTTCCAACAGACTTCATGATTTCTCTTTTCCTTCCTTCCCTGTTACTACTTTTGTCTGGGTTTTGGCAGAGAGTTGAATAGAGCAGTTTGGTTCAGGCTTTTAGGCCTTCTCTATTCTGCACAAAGGTCATCAGTACAACAGATCTCCGCTAGAGGGTGTATGTTGAGACTGGTACTACCAGTACTTTGGCTATCGGAAAGGAGGCCCCTCTGTTCTGTTCCTCCACAAACTCCCTCCTCTGATGCCATATAGGCATCACTATCTTTATTTAGAAAAGAGGCCATAGGACAGTATTCAGATTCTAAATTAATGCTAAGACGGTTAATTTCTGGGTCTGTGGGACAATAAAGTGTAGGATCGATGGCATCTGTAGAGAAAAATAGGGCTTTGGGAGGTGGTAGAGGCTGCGGTGGGGGTAGAGGACAGAACCTACACAAGCAACATAGGAAAGCAATCAACAATCCACAACTGGCTGTGATAACAATACCAAGCAAAATTTTCATAACAGTAGAAGTGAGGAGACTGGGTGCGAGTTGGATAAGCTCTTTAGAGACAAAACATGCGATATCATGAGAAGAACATAGGGCACCCAATCTATAAATGGCTTGGAATGCTTTGGCTGTCTTGTTATATTCTATTTCTATCACATGGATTTGGGTTTGGAAGTGAGATAGATCAGAGAAGAGGTTAAACAGAGAGGTTAAATTTAAGAAGCGGTTAGAGATGAGGGAAGCCCAATTAAAAGTAATGGGAATGGCTGGGTGAAGTGACACATAGAGCTGGGGCATGCCAGGCCAGGTAATGAAACGGCTACCTTGTGCAGTGGTTAAGTTGAGGTTGTAAGGAAGAGGGAGTTGGGGCTGGGATGGTAGGGCACACCCATCCCTTCTACTAAATAGGAATTTTCCTTCCGGTTCCTTCCCAATTGCTTCCCCCTCCCAACAGGCCATATCCAAAACATTAAGTATTTCCCCAGGATGCAGCTTGCAGAGGCAGGACAACTGTGGGGGTTCCAAGGGCCACAAGGACCACAAGGTTCCAATTCCCACCCAGATAGGCTGAGTCTTGAAATCATGGGGAGTGGTGATGAAACGGCTAGGTCCGTGGGGTGGTTTAAGTTCCCATACCTGCCGATCAATTACCCAGTCCCAGAGGCATTTGGCCCACGGCCCAGGCACAAGCAACTGCACTGGAGCCCAGGTGCCATTAATAGGTCCCGCAGCCTGGAAGGTGCACGCAGTGGAGTCACAGGTCCATTTTGACAATGTCCATGTAGTTCTCCACTTCCACAGCTCGGGTGGCACTCCCACAGCAGTGGTAAGTGTTTTGGGCCAGCGCTGACTTAGGACATTGCCTCGCATTTCTGCTAAGAGACCATTGAAGAAATCCTGCATTTGGCTACAAGCTGAATCCCAGGCAGTATCCTTTCCCACCAGGGCAAGGGTGTTTATTAATTTTCACAGGAGGGTTTGGGTTATGGTTCCCAGTCCTGAGAGGGCATGGAGGGCCTTTATATTTGTATAGGTGTTAGTTAACCCTGCCTCAGTAAGGAGGCCTGATGCCCTTTCTAAATTTCCCAGACGTTCTTCGTGATCCAGGGTTTTATCTATTGTCCAAATAGTGGCAGCCCCAGTTAGGCCATGTAAGGCTCCCTCCACCAAGCCTCTTTTTCCTCGATAAAAACTTTCCCACTGCACAAGTTGAGCTAGACGAATGGCCGCTCCTTGAGAGCAATTTGGATACGGGGTAGTTATTTGAAAAGCAGAGAGGGGAAGTGAAAAAGTGATTGTTCCTACAGTAGCATTTAATACCATCCACCGCTGAAATCGATTATCCCGGCGGTAGGGTGAGCTGTACCACATTTGTTGGTTCATAACTCGGATTTCCCTAATGTTAGAATATCTTAAAGGTGAGGGATGAGGAGAGTTATGAATGGGAGCGTTGTGGCTATCATGGTGATAACGGTGAGCTATGAGACAGTCAAGCAAGGGAGGGTTTCCTCTTTTACAGGTAAAAACAAATCTGGGGTAACAACTAGAGTCTGCTGAGGAAATGTTATTAATAAGATAGGTAAACATAAAACATTGTAAGGACACTCTTTTTATGTAAGTTATTGAGCAAGAGCCTGGTGTTGCCAATATTTCGATCTCTGATCGAGAATCCTCCCCTATGGCCTCATAGTTAATAGTGGAGCTAGAGGAGAAAGGGAAATGTCGTATGGTAATGGTTTTATTTTTATACCATTTGGCAGTACGGCCATATATTTGGCCATTAGGACCTGATACGTATAGGTGGGCGCAAAATGGGTGAAGCAAAAAGGGGCCCTCTGGCCTAGGCCAAAGGGAGGTATTTACAATGATAGGTTGGGACAGGTCTGGGGGTTGTTTTTCTTGAGTCTGGGGGGGAGGAGTATAATCCAGGGATTTGCCGGTTCCTGATTCGCCCACCCAATGGGGAAGCACTACACATTCAGCAGGGGAGTGGGGGTAGCGGCAAGGGGCCGCTCCAGGAAGAAATCCCAGGTAATAGTGCATTCCACATTCCCAGGCCGTTATACCACATGTTCCTCCTTGCCAGGTAATAATATTTCTTCGCCAGTACCATGGCAGGGTTTCAATGTCCTTAGTTGTAACCAGTTTTTGTTTCATTAATTCATCTATAGACCTCCTAACTCGGGTCCTTATAGGAACCCGTGACTGAGGAGTAGGGGGAGTTGGGCTTGAAACTGGAACGGGGGCAACAGGGGAGGTCCAAAAGAAAACAAGTGAATCATGAAAATTTAGGATTAACAATAATAGCATAGTTACACACATAAACCAAATGGAGGGCATAAGCCACTTTCACACGGCAGCAGATTCCTTGATTCTGGCAGCTGGATCAGTCACGGTTGCTCAGCTGTACCTGTGGGCGCTTGCCTCGCCACAGGATTTTTGTACGGCTTTATTATGGCCGTTTTTCTTTTCCTTCCCCTTAAGGCGTAGCGAGGGGCTTTAGGGGAGAGGTCTTGGGGAGCTTCCTCCGCCTCCAGTGGGACTTCAGGGTCAAGGAGTGGAGTTGAGATTCTGGTATCAATTGGAGCGTGGATTCGCTTGCACTGGGAAGCGTGGATCCAGTTTGGCAGATCGTGACACTTGACCGCAGTGTGGGTAGTAAGTAATACCTGGAATGGACCTTTCCAACGAGGCTCCAGGCAATTCTTGCGCTGATACTTCTTTATGTAGACCCACTCTCCTGGTTGCAGATCGTGGCAAGGGGAGTCTGCAGGAGCCGGGAAGGCACACTGGACCTGTTTGTGTAAAGACTTGATACACTGCATGAGTCTTTTACAGTAGATCAGGACCTTTTCATCTGTTAGATGAAGGTCCAGACAATTGGGCAGGACAGGGGGAGCTAAAGGTATCCTCATTGGCCTCCCCATCAGGATTTCATGGGGGGATAGGCCATGCTTCCGGGCAGGGGTACTTCTCATTTCCATTAGGGCCAATGGTAGGGCAACCGGCCACTTAAGGTTGGTTTCAGAACATATTTTAGCAATCTTATTTTTTAGTATTCCATTTGCTCGTTCTACTGCTCCTGCACTTTGAGGGTGGTGAGCACAATGGAAATGCTGTGTGACTTTTAATGCTTTGCAGACTTGCTGCATGATCTGGCCCGTGAAATGAGTTCCCTGATCACTATTAATAGAAAGGGGTAATCCAAATCGGGGGATAAATTCCTGGAGCAACTTTTTTGCTACCGTTATAGAATCAGCTTTAGTGCATGGGTAGGCTTCGATCCACCCTGAGAATCTACAAACACACACCAGCACATATTCATATGAGCAACTTTTAGGCATGCTAATAAAATCGATTTGAATATTTACAAAAGGGCCCCATGGTGGAGGATGGGCCGCAGACTTGGTCTTAACGGGGTTTCCCACATTGTAAGCAAGGCAAACTTGGCACGTGCTGCAATATTGACGCGCTATGGTGGCAAAGTGTGGGGGAAACCAGTGCTGCTCAATTGATAGTATCATTGCTCTACTCCCCTTATGAGTTAGCCCGTGAGCTAGTCGGGCCAAGTAAGGGAGCAGTCCTTTGGGCGCCACCGGGCGGCCATCCGGCGTGCGCCATATATTATCAGAGGATTTTTCACAGCCTACTGCTAGCCAGTATGACCTTTCCCCTTTTGCCGATTCCTGCATTTCCGCCAAGTCCTGTATAAAGGCTGGGGGCATGTCAGGAGAAGATGATTCGGCGGGGGCTTTCCTTATATAATTCTTTGAGGTGGGGGCTAAACCCACTGTTAGGGCTACGAAACAAGTAGTAGAAAATTCAGCTGGAGACCCAGAAAGGGCCGCCTGCCTGGCTGACCCATCAGCCAGGGCATTTCCTCGTGTGACCTCATCATTAGAAGCTTGGTGGGCAGTACATTTTATGATAGCTATTTCAGAAGGGAGCAAGAGAGCATTAAGAAGTTCATTAACATAATTTCCATTTTTAATGGGGGTTCCTCCGGATGTGAGGAATCCTCTGTACTTCCAGAGCTGTCCATAGTCGTGCACCACCCCAAAAGCATAACGGGAGTCAGTATAGATGTTAACTGATCGTTCCCTTGCCAAGGAGCAGGCACGGGTAAGGGCAATTAGTTCGGCTACCTGGGCCGAGTTCACTCCTGGGAGGGAGTGAGCTTCCACCAAATTATGGGGTGAGCATACGGCATACCCGGCTACAAGGATACCATCGGGGTTTCTTAAGCAAGATCCATCAACAAAGTAGATTAACTCCGGGTTGGGTAAGGGGATATCCTTTAAATCCACCCGGGGAGAGCATAATTCAGCAGTTACTGCCTGGCAATCATGTGGCTCTCCATCCCCGGGTGTAGGCAGCAAGGAAACAGGATTAAGAACAGGGCATCGAATTAAAGTTATGTTAGGGGCATTTAAAAGCAACATTTCATACTTAGTTAGATGGGAATTGGACATATGCTGGGTTGCGCCTCGTAAGAGAAGTGCAGTTACAGCAT
The DNA here is from genome assembly GCF_028017835.1 of Emys orbicularis. NCBI lineage: Eukaryota > Metazoa > Chordata > Testudines > Emydidae > Emys > Emys orbicularis. The sequence continues at coordinate 54,786,014 of NC_088694.1, read as the reverse complement.
GGGGGACTGCCACAACTAAGGGGGAACCCAGGACAAGGGTGGCAGAGGCATCTACCAAAACTGCTGCTGCCGCTATGGCCCTGAGGCATGGGGGCAAGCCTGCCACCACCGGGTCTAGAGGGGCACTATAGTAGGTAACCGGTCTTTGAGAATCCCCATGTCTCTGAGTCAACACCCCTTGTGCCATTCCATCCCTTTCTTGGCAGAAAAGAGTAAAGGGTTTTGCATAGTCAGGGATACCCAGTGCTGGAGCACTAGCCAGAAGTTCTTTAAGATTTTGTAAAGCATTTTCTGCCGCTTGTGACCACGGTAAGGGTTCTGGCACTTCCTTATGGGTTAAATCATGCAGGGATTTAGCAATTAAGGCATAGTCAGGTATCCACTGTCGGCAATAGCCCGCCATTCCCAGGAAACCACGTAACTGCCTTTTTGTGGTGGGTTTGGGGACCTGTAGTAATGCTTTAACTCTGTTACTAGACAAGTGTCTTTCTCCTGCCGTTAAATCATGCCCCAAGTAATGAACTCTGGGGAGGCAAAGTTGTAGCTTTGTCTTAGAAGCCTTATGCCCTCTCTCTGCCAGAGCCCGCAGCAAGGCTAGGGAATCCACCTGGCAAGCTTCCAAAGACGGAGAAGCTATTAAAAGGTCGTCTACATACTGAACCAAGGTGGACCCTTTGGGAAGTATTACGTCCTCCAGGTCTTTTCTGAGGATTTGAGAGAAAATAGTAGGTGACTCTGTGTAACCTTGCGGCAGTCTGGTCCAGGTATACTGCAGACCCTGGAAGGTAAAGGCAAATAAATACTGGCTTTCTGGGTGAATGGGAATAGAGAAAAAGGCTGAACACAAATCCACTACGGTAAAGTATGTGGCTGAAGGGGGAATACAAGAAAGGATAGTTGCGGGGTTAGGCACAACTGGGAACAGGGGATGGACTACTGCATTTACTGCTTGCAGGTCCTGGACAAAGCACCATTTTCCTGTACCTGGTTTTCGGACAGGCAGAATTGGGGTATTACATTCACTGCTAGTTTGAACAATGACTCCTTGTTGAATCAGGGATACTAAGACTGGTCTAATCCCATCTTCTGCTGCTTTAGAGAGGGGGTATTGTGGAATCCTAGGGAGGGGCTTAGTTGGATCTAGCCGAATTTTAACAGGCTGTGCTGAAGTTATACGGCCTATTTGGTTTTGGTGATCTTCCCACAGAGAAGGGGGCACTTGGGCCAGTAATTGTTCCTGCTCTGGGGAGAAATTTGGGCTGGCCGGCTTGGTAAAATCATGGGCCTGCAGGACTCCTAGGACCTCCTGCTGTGCAGTTTCTGGAATTTCCAGAAATACCCTGTTAGGGGTACAGAAAATAGAACAGTTTAATTTACATAACAGATCCCTTCCCAGAAGGTTAACGGGGGAACAAGGGCTAAGAAGAAAAGCATGTTGCTCTGTTAAAGGGCCAATTGAGACTGATAATAGGTTAGAAACAGGGTGGGGAATAGGGACATTACCAACTCCTATTGCGTTTACAATTTCCTTAGAAAGGGGAAGGGAGGGGAATTCCTCTGCTCTTAAGGTGGATCGGGAAGCCCCAGTATCCACCAAACATTTTACTGGGGTTTTATTAATAGTACAAGTGATGTAAGGACCAGATTGATCCAAGGGGATGGCTGGGGCTATAAGGTCACACTCAGTCTCGCAGCTGTCCTCTTTAAACTCCATCAGTGGGGGTGGTGGGGGTGCAGCTGAAGCCTTCCCGCCCCACTGCTGGGCGGGGGGTCCTCTGTATTCCCTGTAACCTCCTTGGCCCCTATTGCGGCAGTCTCGTGCGAAATGACCCTCCTTCCCACATTCATAACAACGAATCCCTGACCGATGCCAAGGTCCCCCCTGTATATTTCCTTCGAGCTTCCCCATTCCCCAATCCCCATACCTATGGGTCAGGGGTTCTCTTTCACACGATGCCTCCCTTAAATTCCTTTCAGGTTTTTTTGTCTTTGGGTTTAAATTGTTAATTTGGAGGGCCATGAGGTGTATTTCTGCTTCCTCTCTTTTCTTTTCACCCTGGTGAAAGTAATGTTGGGCTGCTGCTAGAATTTCCCTTAACCCCTTTCCTTCCCAGCCCACTAAGCCCAGGCGCAATTGCTCACTTATCTTGGGGGGTAGACCCTGAACGAACACAGCCACAATGGCTTGCTCGGCCTGAGTTTTGGCTTCTTTAATGCCTGAGTATTTTTCGAAGACCGATTTTAACCGGTCCAAATAGTCTGCTGGGTTTTCTCCTTTTCCTTGTTTACACATATTTATTTTAGTCCAATCAGCCTTGGGTGGGCAAACTTTAAGAATAGCATCCAGTAATTTTTGTCTCATTTCGCCCAGGCCTTCTCTAGCTGGCTCTACTTTGTCTGTCCACTCCATGGTCTCATACAACCGTCTTTGGGTTTCCCGGGGCATTATACTTCTTAGAAATTGGTCCAAATCCCCCATGGTAGGGTTATAGCAGTTAACAACGACCTCCAGCTCCTCCTTAAAGCGGAGGGGATCTTCACGTATCTTGGGAAAATTAAGACCCAGATTACACATATCAGTTGGGCTCCAAGGGGCATGGACTTCTGTTATTCCGCCTTCCCCTCCAGGGAGCTGCCTTAAAGGAAAGCTGGCCACCTCATGAGAGGTTCCAATTCTCCCATCTGGACTAGTCTTGACACTATTTATCAGTTCCCTCCTAGCCTTATTTAATTTTTCTAACACCTCCTGCTCCCTTTCTTTATACCTGCTGGGGCAGTCTTCCTCCCCTCCCAACCTTTCACGGCGGGCCACCTGCTGTCTTGTGCGGTAGGCCACCGGGCCTGGGGATACCTGTAACATTTCAGCCAGCTGTTTTACCTTGTCGAAAACCTGGTGTATGCTTACTTCCAATTCTTGCCCCGGGGACACTGGGGAAGTTATTACGGGCAGGTTAGATGACTCCGTAGAGGAGGAGGAAGATGAAGTGGACTGTCCAGATGGACTTGATACAGCCCGCTCACCCCCTCCACCCCCCGCTCCCTCCTGCTGGGAGTGTTCCTGAACCATATCTGCCTCAGGCTGTCTTTGTATTCGTCTAGGGGGTCTCCCCTGTTCTATATAGAAATCTATGAGGTCCCCTCCAGGTGGGTCATAGGGAGGGGGGACCATTTGGGTCTGAGGGGCAGAGGGCATTTGCCTCACGGGGAACATGGGGGCGGGTAGAGGAGTTAGGGGGCTAGATTGGGCATCTTTTAATAGTCTTTCTGCTTCTTTTAATTGGGCTTTAACTTTATCATGGGTGTTATTTAAGCTCCTCTGAATAGATTCCCTACGCCGTTTTTCCATTTCCCCATACCAATTAAAATAGGCATCCCATTGGGTTTGGTTTACCTTATGCACCAGCAGGGCTCCCCGAAGGTGCAAAATCTTGTTTAAATTAAAAGTCCCCTCCTCTGGGAACTGCAAATTTGGATCATCTCTGGTATTCCAATTCCATTCCTTCAGGAACTTACAAGTTAAAGGCCCATAGTTAGAGTACATATATGCAGCCGGGGTGCCCTTCTCCGGTGCGGGGACCTGTTTGGATTGCGAGGTCCCCATATTCAGGTGTCTTATCTGCTTAAACACTCACCGGACGACAGGACAAAAAAAGGTATCACCGCAGTATTTTCCCCGTCCTGCCCGATCATCCCGCGAATGCTGCAGTATTAAATTAGCTAACTTAACCACTAACTATTGAGGAATGACATTTCCCTCCCCCTCCTCGGACACCACACCAAACCCCGACGGACCTACAAGGCCTCCGTCAGTGCCGGGTGTAGCACCCGGTCGGGGGTACAAACTTGAAACTCCTCCTTTTATACAATATACCTTTTACTTTTACTACTTAAAATTTATGGGGAAATAAATGACCTCGTCCAAACAGCCCCCCCTTCCCGGACCGCTTATACTAGAGTCCAGGGGAAAGGGCTATTCAAACAAAACCACTTCACTATTGGCAAGCAAGCACTTACAATTATGCCTTTATAATACAACTTAGGACACTGCAATAAGCGCTGCTCTCCTTTTTCTAGGCGAGAACAATTTCCCTGCCTCTGTTTCTCTGGGTGAGGCCCACCACTTTCAACATTCAAACCACTGGGGAGGATTTACAAGGGTGGTCCTCGCATGCACCCTGTCCGGCAACGAGTTACCAATCCGCCTTTAAGAGGAACGGCGTAGGATGCCCGATTGCCCCAGGTTTGGCAAGCGATTTCCAGGGGCTCCCCTTCAAACACAGCAAGGGGAGGGAGCTCACTCCACAGTGATCCAACCCACACGCGAGTTCTTGCTCCAGAGGAAGATAAGATTTGGGGAAGGGGTTTTGGTCGTAGGTCAATCACACGAAAGATTTGGAAAGCCTCGGTCACCGTACTCTCCTCCCCCAGTAGAGAGCACCGGCCCGCCTTCAAGAGAACGGGATGGGATACCCTACTACCTAGGAGTACTAGGACGGATTCCTTAGGGGCCCCCCGCTCTCCGGGCAAGGAGGTGGTCTCCGTACACTCCTCTCCCAGCAGGGAGCACCGGCCCGCCTTCAAGAGAATGGGATGGGTTGCACCCCTGCCTAGGAGTACTTGGACGGTTTCCCGGGGCCTCCCCGCTCTCCGAGCGAGAAGGGACACAATTGTGTCAGTTAAATGGGTAGAAAAGGGTGGGGACCTACTACTCTACTTTACACAAAACGGGGGTCTCCGCTACTTCACTTCACGGTCCCTTACCCCGCCCGTAGCAGGTCCCGGAACCACCTTATGACTCACAATCACACACCACACCTACTTCAGGGATCTTTACTACAACGGTCCTACCCAGCCAGCAGCCTAGTACTGGTGGGAGTCCTGTCAATCCCCGGGCCGCAGGTCTCACCAGTCCACACAGCCTATTGCTGTGTGGGATCCACCAGCCTATTGCTAGTGGGAGCTACTCCGGCCCCTTCGGCTGCACCGGGTCAACCTGAATCACGCCCCGCCTCCTGTCAGGGTCCAGGTAGTGGATTCCGCCCCCCTTCCACTCTGGGGATTATACCCCACCTCACTTAAGGGGTCCACCCGCGTTCTATAGGTCCGGTGGATCATGCCCCTACTCACTATGGGGTCCACTTTCCCGGGGTTCTCCAGCAGCCGGTCCTTCACCCACCCCCTCTGGGAGAACCACGACCCAGAGGGCTAATGCCACAAAGCTTACAAAAAGACAATATGAAAGAATTATATAATGTATAAGGTCTAGGAGTTCGTAGGCAGTCGCCCCATCCCCACAATGAGCAAAATTCTCCCTTCTACCGGGGCAGGGGCCGGGTCCCATCCGACGGGCTACCCGGTCCAACCCTTACCAGAGGAGGGAAACTTCAACCACCTGTTAGTGAGGGATTATCTACCTTCCTGATGTCAATGACGGTTTCCCTGTGTTTGATGGGAGTACTCTAGTCAGCCTCTGTTCCTGCCTGTGTAATCTCCTGTCATCCGAAACTTTGGTTTATTCTGGGCTGGCACTCTAGAAGTTTTTAACTGCCAGACGGATGTCCCAGTAATTTCACAGAGGCTGTTTAGGAAACCGTTGGGTCTAGGACCCTTATATACCCACAAAGCGACCCAAGCAATTCTTAACACCTCCAGAAAAGAACAATAGCGATTGCATAGCATAAAGCAAAAGATTATATAAAAGCCGGCTTAATAAATCTGCCAAAAGGGCAAGCATCAATCACTGAGTCTATTTGTTGCTTTAAGATTCAGATCACAGCGTATCCACCCCAAAGCAAAAGCCTACAGGCAGCTTCCCACTGAAACCCACTAGAGACAATGGTCTCTTACCTGGCGCCTGGGTTCAGTGTGGAAGCGGTCTGCGGTCCTCCTGCCCGGTGGGATATCGAGTGATCCCGGACGAGCCCCCAAATTGTCGTGGAAAGAATCACCCACGCAGTGATTTTAGTTCACAGACTCAGAGCCTGAGGCCTTTATTGCAATACATACCAACGCGTTGGGGTGCAGCTCGGAAGCTAGCACCCCGAACAGCAGCTTGCAAGCTGCTTTTATTTCATTAAACCACAAGCAAGGTACAAACAATATGTCATGAGTTAAGAAATTTAGGGACCAATTATAAGCTGGGCATGGGGTGAACACGAGCTCGAGGGCCAATCACAGGTTGGGGATGGGGTAAGCACGAGCTGATCACGGGCTAGGGTGTTGGGGTTGGGGTCAGTCCTCCCTCCTCCCTTTGCCTACTTTCTTAATTTCCGAGAGGTGGGTGCTTGGTGGTTTCCGCAGGGGTGGTGCTTGGCCCTAGCTTGGGTACATTTCTTAAGACTTGGTATATGTCATTTTCCGGGGGATTTCGGCAACGGCTAAGGGGGGGGGCTTTTCCAGGAGATGCTTAAAGGGGAACTATTATTATAGGTTATATTGCTGATAGCTGGAATTAGAAAAACACTGCAAACAATAGCAGCAGGGATGATTAATTCTCTGCAAAACAATTTCTTAATATCTAGCAACTTGCGGTTATTATATTTCTAAAGCCTTGCGGTTTTATGTTCCTGAAGCCTTGCAGTTATCATGTTTTCTTAGGCAGTTTTCTGTAGTTTTCCAACAGACTTTATGATTTCTCTTTTCCTTCCTTCCCCTGTTACTACTTTTGTCTGGGTTTTGGCAGAGAGTTGAATAGAGCAGTTTGGTTCAGGCTTTTAGGCCTTCTCTATTCTGCACAAAGGTCATCAGTACAACAGATCTCCGCTAGAGGGTGTATGTTGAGACTGGTACTACCAGTACTTTGGCTATCGGAAAGGAGGCCCCTCTGTTCTGTTCCTCCACAGAATATATCTTTTTTTCAGATGGGAGCAACCACATCTGTACGCAGTATTCAAGATGTGGGCTTACCATGGATTTGTATAGAGGCAATATGATATTTTCTGTCCTATTATCTATCCCTTTCTTAATGATTCCCAACATTCTGTTCGTTTTTTTGACTGCCGCTGCACGTTTTGTGGATGTTTTCAGACAACTATCCACAATGACTCCAAGATCTCTTTAGATCCCATCATTTTATATGTATAGTTGGGATTATGCTTTCCAAATACTTTGCATTTATCAACATTAAATTTCATCTGCCAAAGCAGGTGTTTAAGTCTCAGGGAGTGACTAATGGTCCTTTCCTGCATTAAGGTCACTGATCATTGATTGCACAGCAGGCACTTATGTAACGATGATTAAAATTACCTGCCAAAAACATAGCAGCAATAATTCATTAAGGGTATGTCTACACTGCCGCGCTAGTTCGGCGGCTGGGAATCGAAGTTCCGGGTTCGATTTATCGCGTCTGGTGTGGACGCGATAAATCGAACCAGGAAGTGATCGCCGTCGACTGCGGTACTCCAGCTAGACGAAAGGAGTACCGCGGAGTCGACGGGGGAGCCTGCCTGCCGCGTGTGGACCGCGTCTGAACCGCGGTAAGTTCGAACTAAGGTATGTCGAATTCAGCTACGTTATTCACGTAGCTGAATTTGCGTACCTTACTTCGACTTGGGGGGTAAGTGTAGACCAAGCCTAAGAGAGTTGGTACGTTTTTGAGCAGTGATGATCCTTTTATAATTCTGTGTTTGCACAGTGCCTAGCACAATAGAGTCCTGGTCTAAGACTAAGTCTTCTAGGGGCACTTGGAATACACTTAGTGTACAGTGTCTAACATAATGAGGTCCTGGTCTGGGACAGGGGCTGTTTTGTTAATAATCAATCATAATCATGAGCTCAGAGAACGCAAGTTCTATGTGGAGAAGAATAGTGAGAAGATGATTGATAGCTTCTTTATAAACAAACTTTTCCCCCAAAGCCCGTAATTCAGGACTGGCTGGTAGGAATAATCTGTTTAAAGCAGAAAGGGGTCTCTCTGCTTAAGCTAAGCACCACATCTACAAACAGAGATTTTAAGGGTAGAAGGAAACACTGTGACCATGTAGTCTGATCTCCTGAATAACGCAGGGGAGAGAATATCACCCAACGATTCCTACTTGCAGCCCATACTTTGTGGTTGAAGTAGAGCAGCATGAGAAATTCCATTTAACAATAAGACTTTTTAGTCTCAGAAAGATTTCTGAAGTGGCTTTCTTGCTGGCTTTTGATATTTTTTTGCATGGTTTCTTACAGCCACTAGTGGGCGCCCCTGACTTACATATAGTGACGTTTCACATTACATTAGATATTTCGTTCTATAACAATATCTGAGTCAAACTGACTGACAGAAGTTCCCTTGTGACTTCAGCATCATAGGACAGGCGTGGAAGAGAGAAGGTGGCCTCAGAAAGAGCAGATCTAACATTTAAAGCCGGAATTAACATTTAAACAAATTAAAGGAAGAATTATTTTATAATTAACTAAAGACTCCTTTAAAAAAAAGATAAATTTATGCTGCAAAATGCTTTACTACTTGGCTTTACCGCTCTATCTTCTGCTTGTTTACTCAGGTGAGAATGTTTACTTTGACTGAATTTAGTATTTATGTTACTTAAAAGCTACAGAACTCCTGTTATTACAGGGTAGGTTTTCAAAAGACCCTAAGAGAGTTGGGCACCTAGCTTCCTTATAGACACACAATACTTATTAACAGCACAGAATATTTTAACCGGTATAACAAACTTCATCCAGTCTTTCTGAAAGAAGACTTTGTCCTCTCTTGGAAAACAAATCTTGGTTTAACAACGGAAACCAGTTTGTATATAAACTAGTAGTCAAATTATAGACATATAGCAGAAAGGAAAAGGAAAAAGAAAGTTCTTTAATGACCTTTTATTCCCATTACAGGCTTTGTTCAAGGTGATTCTGTGTTTCAGTCTCTTCTGGAGGTGACAGTCTCAGAGGGACACGATGTATTATTACAGTGTAATTTCACCACCATTTCTAACACCCCGAATCTTTTCTGGTACCGCCAGTATCCGAACCAACCACCCCAGCATATACTGTCAGCCTATAAATCTGCTGCTGAGAAGAACACGGTCACCTCTGGAAAGTTCTCAACCGTTTTGATCGACGATAATAAGACGGTTCCCTTGAAGGTCGGGGCTGTGTCGCTCCAAGACAAAGCCGTGTATTACTGTGCTCTGAGACCCACACTGGGGCAGAGCTGCATCTCCGGCGATACAAGAAGTGATTGTGGGTGCTCAAGCACACTGATGTTATCAGAAGCTGTTGTTCTTCCCCACCCTTTTTTAATGATACGTCTCTTCCAAGTTGTGACCGGAAGTTCTGGGAGGGAGGGGTACGCTGAGATTGCTCCGTCGGGGTAAACTGCAAAGAATGGGGAGGATGATCCCCCAAACTGGACATCATTACTAATTCTTAGAGCCACCAAACCAGCAACAAAACAGCTTCTACAATACCTACCAAGCCAAAACCACAGTTCCCTTAATACAATCCAGTCTTGGGCTCCCACTCAGACAGCCATGTCAAATATGATGAGGATTGATTGCTGAAATTCTCCTTCATCATGTAAAAAGTCCTACCAATCCCAAATCGGGATTGGACACATTACCCACCAGGTCAATGAATATTTCATATCCTACCCAAACACACGCTTACTGCCAGTTCTTACTGACTAAAGTAAAATGTATTTTAAAAAGAAAAGAGTATTGGTTTAAAAGATCATTATACATGCAGACATGAATAAAAATCTTAGGTCAGTTTCATAGTAGAGACGGTGACCTTTAGAGTTGCAAAGAGTTCTTTCTGAATTGGCTCCATAGGTTACACTGCTCTACAGCCAAAATGCTTCTGAAATAAATGTAGTCAAACTTTACTAATTCTGGGTCACTGAGAACGAAAATGATGCTTAAAATTGTTGATTGGCTCTAGTTTTCAAGATATGCTATTGGGTCAGTATATACGACCCTTGACTTGGGAATGGCGGAGGATAAGTGAGTTATAAAGGGAAGGGATCTCAATTTAAACCAGAAATGACTAAAATACATCTTTGACTGGATCTATGAATAAATTTATGACTGGGTTTGGACAGTACTTGCTTTTTAGGCAAAACAATGAATGATGCAATCTGAAGCTGGTGTTGCGTCATACATGATATGAATTACATCATGTTATTCCCAAAAGTCATGGATGATGCAATCATAACGAAGCTTACATCACTCTGCTGAACAAATTGCCCTAGATCAGCTCTAGAAATCATACAGTGTCGTGCTCTCTTATTTGTCAGTGTTTGATTTTGCAAAGGGACACATTTCTGTTTAGCCAAAGTGAGCAGAGATGCCTCGTACTTGTGTGAACAGTGCGGATAACTTCTGCTATGTTTGTGGTGAAGTGACTTTTGCATCACAAAAGCGCAGTATAACCACTATGGTTAAGAAAGCCTATCACCTTTATTTTGGCTGCAAAATTGGAGATCAGGACAAGAGGTGGGCCCCACACATATGCTGCAACACTTGTGCAACAAATCTTCGCCAGTGGTTGAACAGGAAAAGGAAATCTATACCTTTTGCAGTGCCAATGATTTGGAGAGAGCCAACAGATCATACCAGCAATTGTTACTTCTGCATGGTGCCTCCAGTTGGGAAAGGTGTGTCAAAGAAGAAAAAGTGGACTGTGCATTATCCAAACATTCCATCAGCTATACGCCAGTACCCCACGGAGAAGGACTGCTGGTTCCTGATGCACCAGAATCATTCTCACTTGAGTCAGATGAGGAAGAGGATGAAACTTCTGGTCCTGAACCATCAATGTCACAGGACCCACATTTTCTCCCATCCTCCTCCTCTGAACCACACCTCATAACACAAGGTGAACTGAATGACCTAGTCAGGGATTTGGAACTACCCAAGAGTAAGGCAGAGCTGTTGGGCTCCAGACTACAGCAGTGGAATCTCCTGGCAGGTGATGTTAGGGTTTCCATGTTCCATGACCGTCAAAAGGATCTTGTCCCATTCTTCTTCATGGAAGGTGATCTTGTAGCCTGCAACAACATCGATGGTGTGATGGCAGCCCTCAACATCGTTCACGATCCAGATGAGTGGAGACTGTTCATTGATTCATCGAAGACGAGTCTTAAAGCTGTTTTTCTTCATAATGGCAATGTTTTGCCATCAATTCCAGTTGGTCATGCAGTCCATATGAAGGAAACCTATGACAACAGGAAACAACTTTTGAGGTGCATAAACTATGACCAACATCAGTGGCAGCTTTGTGGTGATTTGAAGGTTGTTGCTCTCTTGCTTGGTCTGCAGACTGGATACACAAAGTACTGCTGTTTTCTCTGCGAATGGGATAGTCGTGCAAGAGATTCCCACTACATCAAGAAAGATTGGCCACTCCGACAGTCATTGGAGCCTGGGAGGAAAAGTGTTCAGCATCCACCACTTGTTGAATCAAGGAAGATTTTGTTACCACCCTTACACATCAAGCTGGGTCTGACGAAGAACTTTGTCAAGGCCATTGACAAAACACAAGCAGCTTTCAAGTACCTCCGTGGAAAATTTCCAAGGTTAAGTGAAGCTAAGATAAAGGAAGGTGTCTTTGTTGGTCCTCAGATTCGTGAACTTCTTCAAGATGATGCATTTGACCATGCACTGCGTGGCAAGGAAAAGACGGCATGGAAAGCCTTCCAGTTAGTGGCAATACATTTTCTTGGAAACAACAAGGCAGACAACTACAGGTTGTTGGTGGAAAACCTCCTCAAGGCATACAAAAGCCTTGGTTGCAACATGTCACTAAAGATACATTTTTTGCACTCTCATCTAGATTTTTTTCCACCGAACTGCGGAGCAGTGAGGGACGAGCACGGCGAGCGATTTCACCAGGACATTGCAACAATGGAGAAACGCTATCAGGGCAAATGGAGCCCATCAATGCTTGCAGACTATTGCTGGACAGTGACAAGAGATGATCCATTTAATGAATACAAGAGACAAGCCAAGAAGCGCCGAGTAGACACTGAATAGGACTAAACTGTGTACAGAATAGTTTTTTGCCTTTTGTTTCATAATAGATTTTATTTATATAACCCTTTTGCTGATTTTTAAAGTGTTACATAAACAGGACAGGTGAAATATTATCATGTAAAGCAACCATAAACACATGAAAAGACCTAGGTTTACAATTTATGATTAAAACTCTACTATCTACACAATATCCATAGACATAAAATGTAAAAACTTAAATATCTTAGAAACAGTAGCCCATCAGTTGTTTTAATTGTCATATTTGAATTCAGCACATCAAAATACATAATAAATAGCACATTTTATCTCTGAAGCAGACGACTTCTCAAAAATTGTAGACCAGTGTTATAGTCCAATATCCAAGTCAAGGTGATCCAGACTGGAGCTGGACACCTTAGTCTTGCGACTGATGAAGTTTAGGCAAATATGAGATGACAGGATTAGGGCCCAAGAGGTCATTTGATAGTTCTCTGGCAGGCTCTTGACAGCAAGTATTCCTTGCGTGAAGAAGCACAGTGGCTTGGGAGGAAAACTTCCTATTTCCTATGTGTGCATGGGTATCTAGTTGCATTAGGTAATTATCAGCATAAGGTAATTATCCCTTAAGCATCGACTCATAGACTCATAGACTTTAAGGTCAGAAGGGACCATTATGATCATCTAGCTCAGGGATCGGCAACCTTTGGCATGCGACTGGCCAGGGTAAGCACCCTGATGGGCCGGGCTGGTTTGTTTACCTTCCGCGTCCACAGGTTTGGCCGATCGCGGCTCCCACTGGCCGCAGTTTGCCGCTCCAGGCCAATGGGGGCTGCGGGAAGCAGCACAGGACTAGGGATCTGCTGGCCGCTGCTTTCTGCCACCCCCATTGGCCTGGAGCGGCGAACCGCAGCCAGTGGGAGCCACGATCGGCCAAACCTGTGGACCCGGCAGGTAAACAAACCGGCCCGGCCCATCAGGGTGCTAACCCTGGCCAGCCGCGTGCCAAAGGTTGCTGATCCCTGATCTAGTCTGACTTCCTGACAACGCAGGGCACAGAATCTCACCCACCCACTCCTGTAACAAACCCCTAACCTATGTCTGAGTTATTGAAGTCCTCAAATCATGGTTTAAAGACCTCAAGGTGCAGAGAATCTTCCAGCAGTTTATAGGAAGTTTACTACAAACTTCAAAGAGAAATATAGACAATGATATTATTACAGCCAAGTTCTATCTATATGTTAGTATCCCCCTTTCGGTCTCTGAATCAATAGAATATTGACAGGAACCCTTTGGTCAAATTGTTAACCACTAACAAGATACAGGTAAACATAGACTACCACAATCACTATCTTCTTCCAATTCTCTAACACAGAGGTGGGCAAACTACAGCCCGCGGGCCACATCCGGCCTTTCAGACCATCCTGCTCAGCGCCCGAGCTCCTGGCCCGGGAGGCTCGCCCCCGGCCCCTCCCCTGCTGTTCCCCCTCCCCCGCAGCCTCAGCTCCTCCCGCCGCCGGCGCAATGCTCTGGGCGGGTGGGGCTGTGAGCTCCTGGGGTAGCGCAGCTGTGCTGTGTGGTGGCGGCGACGGCATAGTCCGGCTTCAGCCAGGCCTTGACCGGTGCTCCAGGCAGCGCGGTAAGGGGGCAGAGGGCACGGAACAGGGGGGTTGGGTAAAGGGCAGGGGAGTTCCGGGTGGTGGTCAGGGCTCGGGGGTGTGGATAGGGGTCCAGGCGGTTGGGGGAGAACAGGGGGTTGAATGGGGGCAGGGGTCCTGGAGGGCACTCAGTAAGGAGGAGGGGTTGGATGGGGTGGCAGGGGGCAGTCAGGGGTTCCAGGGGTAGTCGGGACAGGGAGAAGGGGTGGTTGGATGGGGCAGGGGTCCCGGAGGGGCCATCAGGAATGAGAGGAGGGGTTGGATGGGGTGTCAGGGGTCCAGGGGCAGTCAAGGGACAGGGATCGGAGGTGGGTGGATGGAGTAGGGGTCTTGGGGGGGCATCATGGAACAGGGGGCGTGGATGGGGCAGGAGTCCCAGTGGGGAAGATAGGAGGTGGGGGCCGGGCCACGACCCCCTCCCCTAACCAGCCCTCCATACAATTTACAAAACCTGATGCAGCCCTCAGGCCAAAAAAATTGCCCACCCCTGCTCTAACATAACAGGTTTATATAGGTCTGACACATCTTATGCGCATTTAACATGCACGATTTCAGCTTTATACGGTCAGCAAAAAAAAAAGAGAGAAAAACAGCAATTTTAATACTATACCTGTAATACGGGCGATTCCGCCTGCCATTGAACTCAATGGAATTTTGATTATACTCGGTTTTCGCTTTACGTGCTAACCGCGGAATGGAACCCCCGCGTAAGATGAGACAGACCTGTATTTCAAAGCTCTAGTCTATCTAAGGAAGTTTTGTTAGTTATTTATGGCCTCAATTGCCATTTACATATTTTTCTAATATGTCTTTAAAGGCTGAATTTGGATTCTGTAGCCTACTAGTTGCTTAACTCTTTCTAGCCCAGCATCACGCAAGTTCAGTTCCTTCTGGTCTTCCCATGTCTGGGAGGATCTTTCCGTTTCTGTCCTTGTGTAGTATGATACCCACCATCCTGTGCAAACCGAGCCCGATGCATTATCACAATTATATTCATGTGAACTCACATATGCAAGAATTTACAAACTTTCAATGAAAATATTTGTTGTCAGTAAAACAAATCCCCCCCCCCCTTGGAAAATTGATGCAAAGCACTTCAGCTCCCCTGAAATCAACATCCACCCATCGAGCTCTCTCTTTCCGTCCTCCAGCTTTTCTGTTCGCTCGGCTTCTTCTACAAGTATGTGATTTCTATTGCATAGAGATAGTCACAGCTACGAACAAACCAACCTTTTTGATGAAAGAGCCCGCAGAGACATTTTTTCACATAGAAATCATTAGCATACACCACTCCCCTCCCCTAGTTTCCTCTGGGTTAGGGCATTGGGGTCAGATCCGCCCCTCTGGACTTTTCAAGGAGGCACGTGGGTCGGTCTATAACATTCAGCCAACATTCCCCTTGCTTCGCTGTTGTGTTTTCACCGCCTCTTTGTGACTCTAAGAGCAAAGTCCGCTAAACAAAGGCCATGCGTTTTGTTCTAAATATGTCTTATACTCACTCTATGTCCAGGTAATGGAGCTTGTTCATGGAGCCTGGCTCACTGCTAATTAAACCCTTTCTTTCTCCTCTCAAAACCAGAACCAATCCACCAGCTGTCTTCGTTTCTTCGCAGCGCCCCTTCCCTTTCAGTCTTTCTATCTACATACCTAGTTTTAGTCCTCCCCTTCCACAGTCTCTTTCTCTCTCTCGGTTGGGCACTCAGCTTGTATGGAACTGATCGTATATTGTGTTTATTTATTTCTTGTCGCAGGTGCTGCGCTGGGTGATTCGGTCCAGTCCAAGGAACCCCACGTGTCTGGAGTGGAAGGAGGCTCGGTGACATTCAGCTGTTCCTACAATACCACCGATCCTAGCGGCGTCTATCTCTATTGGAACCCAGGAACCAATCCCTGTAGCAAACCTCGTTGCCTACTCTGTCCCCATATCTACTCTGGCGACACCATCAGAGGACCCAACCATATCAGCCACACCATCAAGGGCTCATTCACCTGCACATCCACTAATGTTACATATGCCATCATGTGCCAACAATGCCCCTCTGCCATGTACATTGGCCAAACCGCACAGTCCCTCTGCAAAAGAATAAATGGACACAAATCGGACATCAGGAATGGTAACATACATAAGCCAGTAAGTGAACACTTCAATCTCCCTGGTCATTCTATTACAGATTTAAAAGTCACTATCATTGAACAAAAAAACTTCAGAAACAGACTTCAAAGAGAAACAGCAGAACTAAAATTCATTTGCAAATTTAACACCATTAATCTGGGCTTGAAAAGGGACTGGGAGTGGCTGGCTCATTACAGAAGCAGCTTTTCCTCTCCTGGAATTGACACCTCCTCATCTATTATTGGGAGTGGATTACATCCACGCTGATTGAATTGGCCCTGTCAACACTGGTTCTCCACTTGCGAAGTAACTCCCTGCTCTCCATGTGTCAGTATATAATGCCTGCATCTGTAACTTTCAGTCTATGCATACGAAGAGGTGAGGTTTTTACCCATGAAAGCTTATGCCCAAATAAATCTGTTAGTCTTTAAGGTGCCACCAGACTCCTTGTTGTTTTTGTAGATACAGACTAACACGGCTACCCCCTGATACTATGTCTATTGGTACCATCAGTCTCCTAACCGAGCCCCGCAGTACATTCTGCGGAGAGGGACAAAGCTGTACGCGTCTGACAGCAAAAATGCGTATTTCGCCCAGGAGAGGTTTTCTTCCCAGGCTGACGGCAGCGCCACAATCCTGAACATCATATCCCTGGAGCTGGCAGACACAGCGGTGTATCTCTGGGCCTTGCAGCGGGCACAGTGACAGAGCCGTGGAGCAGAGCTGTGCAAAAACCGTCCCTTCCTTCCCATTCACCGGCCCTGCACTAGAGAGAGACCAGAGACGGGCGTCCCCGAAGCCCCGCAGTCTCCCCCCCAGTCACAGGTACAGATACTGCTCTGCTCTAGGTGATAGACAATTACAAACAGGGGCTGTCCCAGCCCCACATCCTGCTCGCTCACAAGCAAACTTCGGGATGAGGAATATGGTTAAATTCTGTTTCACCCACAGACTTGGGCAAATGACTAGGGGCGAGATTTTAAAGGCTTTAGCTGCTTAAAGATGCAGAGAGGCACCTAGGGCCAGGGCCGGCTCTAGGCACCAGCAAAACAAGCTGGTGCTTGGGGCAGCACATTTTTAGGGGCGGCATGGCCGGCGCCAGAATGCCGCCCCTAATAATGTGCCCCGGCCACCCTAGCTCACCTCCGCTGCCGCTCGCGTGCCGCTACTCGCCCTCCCTCCCAGGCTCTCAAGCCTGGGAGGGAGGGGGAGCAGCGGCGCGCGAATCAGCTGTTTCGCGCGCTGCGGCGGCTCGGGGTCTCCCCCTCCCTCCCAGGCTCTCAAACCTGGGAGGGAGGGGGAGATCCCGAGCGGCCGGCGCGGGCGCCGCTTCTCCCCCTCCCTCCCTCCCTCCTAGGCTTGAGAGCCTGGGGGGAGGAGGCAGGGCTGGGGATTTGGGGAAGGGGCGGAGTTGAGGCGGGGCCGGGGGTGGGGTAATTAAAAAACGGCGGGGGGGGCGGCCAAAATAATTTTTGCTTTGGGCGGCAAAAATCCTAGAGCCGGCCCTGCCTAGGGCTGGATTTTAAGAAGGTATTTAAGTGCCTCCTGGGATTTTCAAAAGTACCTAAGGTGCCTAACACCCATTGAAATCAATGAGAGTTAGACACCTGGGTGCTTTTGAAAAATCTCACTAGGTGCCTAAATACATTTCAGATCTGCCCCCAGTGCAGTGGCTCGCCACCTTTCCAAACTATTGTGCCCTTTTCAGGAGCCTGAATTGTCTTGTGTTCCCCAGATTTTACCTCACTTAAAAAGTACTGGTGAACAACAACAACAACAAACCAAAAATCAGACATAAAATACAAGCGTGCCACAGCTAGACTATTACTGCAAAACTGCTTTCTTCCTCATTTTGTCTGTAAGCAGCTTTAGTTTGTACTGACTTAGCTAGTGCTTTTGATGTATCCTGTTCTTAAACTAGGCAAATGTCTAGATGAGTTGATGTAGCCCCTGGAAGACCTCTACGTACCCCTGGTTGAGAACCACTAGTGTAATTTTTAAAGGCACCTATGGTCAGATTTTTAAAGGTGCTTAAGCACTTTAAGGAGCAGACGGTTGCCATATACATGTTTAGTCATCTAAATATCACTAAAATTCTGCTCGTTGGTGGGACTTTCCAGAGTGATTGGCTGGTTAGGTGCCTAATTCTCCTTGGCTTCCCATTGGAGTGCCTAAGTGCTATAGTGAGATATAACAAGAAACCCATCACAAACACTTAAAAGTCCCTTCTGGCCCTGTAACCAGGAACTCATCTAAGTCGCTGGTTAAGTCTCAGAGTGACTAATGATGCTTTCCTAAACAAGGGTCACTGATAATTAACTGCACAGCAGGCACTTACGTAATGATGATTACAATTACCTGCCCAAAACCAATAATTCATCCAGACAGCTTAGAGGTCTTTAGGGCAGTGATCCTTTTTAAATTCTGTGTTTGTACAGCGCCTGGCGTAATGAAGTCTTGCCCTAAGACCAGGACTCTTAGAATGAGTTTAATGGATAGTGCCTAGTATAATGGGGTCCTGGTCCGGGACAGGAGCTGTTGTGTCAATAATCAATCATGATCATGAGCTCAGATCACGCAAGTTCTATGTGGAGAAGAATAGTGAGAAGATGGTTGATAGCTTCTTTACAAACAACTTTTCCCCGGAAGCCGGTCAATCAGCACTGGCTGGTAGGAATCATCTCAGTTTAAAGCGGAAAGGTGTCTCTCTCTGCCTGAGCTAAGCGCCATATCGACCAACACACAGATTTTAAGGGCAGAAGGGAGCACTGTGATCATGTAGTCTGATCTCCTTCATAACACCGGGAAGAGAATATCACCCAACGATTCCTACTTGCAGCCCATACTTTGTGGTTGAACTGGAGCAGCATGAGAAATTCCATTTAACAATAGGACTTTTTTGGTCTCAGAAAGGTCTCTGAAATGTCTTTCTTGCTGGCTTTTGATATTTTCTTGCATGGTTTCTTACAGCCACTAGTGGGCGCCCCTGACTTACACATAGTGACGTTTCACATTACATTAGATATTTCGTTCTATAACAATATCTGAGTCAAACTGACTGACAGAAGTTCCCTTGTGATTGTGACTTCAGCACCATAGGACAAGCGTGGAAGAGAGGAGGTGGCCTCAGAAAGAGCAGATCTAACATTTTAAGCTGGAATTAACATTTAAACAAATTAAAGGAAGAATTATTTTATAATTAACTAAAGAGTCCTTAAAAAAGATAAATTTATGCTGCAAAATGCTTTACTACTTGGCTTTACCGCTCTATCTTCTGCTTGTTTACTCAGGTGAGAAATGTTTACTTTGACTGAATTTAGTATTTATGTTACTTAAAAACTACAGAATTCCTATTATTACAGGGTAGGATTTCAAAAGACTCTAAGAGAGTTGGGCATCCAGCTTCCTCATGGGCACACAATACTTAATAACAACATAGAATATTTTTACGAGAACAAATTTCACCCAATATTTCTGGGGAAAAGCTTTGTCCTCCTGCAAAACAAAGCTTGGTTCAACAATGGTAACCAGTCTGTAAACAAACTATTCTTGAAATTACAGACATATACTAGGAAGGAAAAGGAAAAAGAAAGTTCTTTTATTCCCTTTACAGGCTTTGTTCAAGGTGATTCTGTGTTTCAGTCTCCTTTGGAGGTGACAGTTTCAGAGGGACACAATGTATTATAACAGTGTAATTTCACCACCATGTCTAGCAGCCTGAATCTCTTCTGGTACCTCCAGTATCCGAACCAACCACCCCAGCATATACTGACAGCCAGGGCCAACACACAACATTTTGGCACCTGAGTCGGGGAGCTCAAATGACACCCCCATTCCCCTTGTTTGGGCCAAAACTTTGAAAGGTCTCAATTCTGCCTTCTTCCTGTTCTACTCCTCTCAGGATACTGCTCCGCTACCTGCTCCAATAAAGGAAAAATTAACGGCTTAAAATGCCTGGTTCAAAAATTTTAAGTAACGTTCAAACTCCTGAACAGCGAATGTAACTTTACACTGGCATTTTTATCTGTTTGAATAAGCAAAGTGGTGCTTTCTGTGCCTTCTTGGTTGCAAAGATTTGAACTGCTTCCTGAAGGTCCGCATGTGATGGTGCACCCCATAAGGCTTTATGGAAATATGCTTATGAATGTATCTATGGCATAACTGGAATATGCTTTATGCTACATATGCCATGTAACATATCTATGTAAAGGTTATGATCTACTGAATCTATTCATCCTATTTGTATGCATGTGTCCTTGTTGTATTCGAAGTTATGAATATTGGCTGTACAAGTGTTTGATTTTAAATAGCCTTAGTAAGGCATTTGGGCAACTTCTTTAGAAAGGAATGTGCAAGTTAAGTGCCCAATCAAGAAGCACTTAATGGACAATGGATCTTGGAAGGCTCCAATCCACATAAGAAGTCTACATGAGGACGTTCAAGGTAGCATGTGAACCATGGCTGCTACCTGTAAGTTTTGGAGTCACAGGGGCCTGCCCATAAAAAAGCCCTGAAGTTAAGAAACAGAGAAATACAGGCCCAAATTAAGGCACAGAAGCATGAACGGGCTGTTATGGAGTTAAAGAAGCAAATCCTTCCAGCTGCTGGCTCCACTTCCCCAAAAATCCACAAATGGGAGCGACTGTGTCTACAGTATGATGAATCCAGTGATATTGCCAAATATTTCATCACCTTTGAGAGACTGTGCACCCTCCATGCAATTCCTGAAGATCAAAAGATAACCACATTGATAACAAAATTGACTGGCAGAGCTCTGGACATATTCAATAAGATGCCTATTAATAATGCTTCAAACTATGGTAAATTTAAGGAACTGGTTTTGAAAAAGTTTCAGATTACACCTGAAACCTACAGGGTTAAATTCAGGAGTCTTAAGAGGGGATCTGGATTGAGTAATGTGGCTTAGGTAAATTAAATAAAAAAAATGGTAAATAGTGGGTAAGGGGGAAAGGCATTACAAGCTTGGAAGGAATGCGTGATTTGGTTGCTCAGGAACAATTCCTAAATATGTGCAGTAATTACATAAAACAGTATTTGTGGGAGAAAAAGGTAAATGCAGTGGGTAAATTAGCTGGGTATGCAGACTCTTATGAGCAAGCACAAGCTGCAATTAACCATAAAACACTACAGAGGGGTTCAGGGTTCGGAAAAGCAGAATCACCATTTTACCCCTGGGAAAAAGGAGGCTGGGCGTTCACCTTCCCATTCCCCTGTTACTCGTCCCAAATCTCCTGTACCAGTAGAGGAGCGCAAAAGGTGTAGGGGAGCACCCCCCCTCCAGCTAACCTTTTGGGAACAGAGAGTGGGGTATCCAAGAGAATCTTACCAATCCAAAGCACCCCATTGAAAGATGTTGTTCTTGCTAGTGAGAAAATAGAAAGGAACATAAACGCTGCCAAATTAAGTGCAAGAATGTAATAAGAAAAGCCAAAGAGGAGTTTGAAGAACGGCTAGCCAAAAACTCCAAAGGTAATAACAAAATGTTTTTTAAGTATATCAGAAGCAGGAAGCCTGCTAAACAACCAGTGGGGCCCCTTGATGATCGAGATACAAAAGGAGCGCTTAAAGATGATAAAGTCATTGCGGAGAAACTAAATGGATTCTTTGCTTCAGTCTTCACGGCTGAGGATGTTAGGGAGATTCCCAAACCTGAGCTGGCTTTTGTAGGTGACAAATCTGAGGAACTGTCATGGATTGAAGTGTCACGAGAGGAGGTTTGGGAATTAATTGATAAACTTAACATTAACAAGTCACCGGGACCAGATGGCATTCACCCAAGAGTTCTGAAAGAACTCAAATGTGAAGTTGCGGAACTGTTAACTAAGGTTTGTAACCTGTCCTTTAAATCGGCTTCTGTACCCAATGACTGGAAGTTAGCTAATGTAATGCCAATATTTAAAAAAGGCTCTAGAGGTGATCCCAGCAATTACAGACCGGTAAGTCTAACATCTGTACCAGGCAAATTAGTCGAAACAATAGTTAAGAATAAAATTGTCCGACACATAGAAAAACATAAACTGTTGAGCAATAGTCAACATGGTTTCTGTAAAGGGAAATCGTGTCTTACTAATCTATTAGAATTCTTTGAAGGGGTCAACAAACATGTGGACAAGGGGGATCCAGTGGACATAGTGTACTTAGCAACAGAGGGTCCTGTGGCACCTTTGAGACTAACAGAAGTATTGGGAGCATAAGCTTTCGTGGGTAAGAACCTCACTTCTTCAGATGCAAGAAGTCTTGCATCTGAAGAAGTGAGGTTCTTACCCACGAAAGCTTATGCTCCCAATACTTCTGTTAGTCTCAAAGGTGCCACAGGACCCTCTGTTGCTTTTTACAGATTCAGACTGACATGGCTACCCCTCTGATAGTGTACTTAGATTTCCAGAAAGCCTTTGACAAGGTCCCTCACCAAAGGCTCTTATGTAAATTAAGCTGCCATGGGATAAAAGGGAAGGTCCTTTCATGGATTGAGAACTGGTTAAAAGACAGGGAACAAAGGGTAGGAATAAATGGTAAATTCTCAGAATGGAGAGGGGTAACTAGTGGTGTTCCCCAAGGGTCAGTCCTCGGACCGATCCTATTCAACTTATTCATAAATGATCTGGAGAAAGGGGTAAACAGTGAGGTGGCAAAGTTTGCAGATGATACTAAACTGCTAAAGATAGTTAAGTCCAAAGCAGACTGTGAGGAACTTCAAAAAGATCTCACAAAACGAAGTGATTGGGCAACAAAATGGCAAATAGAACAGGAGTACTTGTGGCACCTTAGAGACTAACAAATTTATTAGAGCATAAGCTTTCGTGGGCTACAACCCACTTCTTCGGATGCATATAGAGTGAAACATATATTGAGGAGATATATATACACACATACAGAGAGCATGAACAGGTGGGAGTTGTCTTACCAACTCTGGGAGGCCAATTAAGTAAGAGAAAAAAACTTTTGAAGTGATAATCAAGATAGCCAAGTACAGACAGTTTGATAAGAAGCAAGTGTGAGAATACTTACAAGGGGAGATAGATTCAATGTTTGTAATGGCTCAGCCATTCCCAATCCCTATTTAGCCCTGAGTTGATTGTGTCTAGTTTGCATATCAATTCCAGCTCAGCAGTCTCTCGTTGGAGTCTGTTTTTGAAGTTTTTCTGTTTTAAGATAGCCACCCGCAGGTCTGTCATAGAATGGCCAGACAGGTTAAAGTGTTCTCCCACTGGTTTTTGAGTATTATGATTCCTGATGTCAGATTTGTGTCCATTAATTCTTTTGCGTAGAGACTGTCCGGTTTGGCCAATGTACATGGCAGAGGGGCATTGGTGGCACATGATGGCATATATCACATTGGTAGATGTGCAGGTGAACGAGCCCCTGATGGTATGGCTGATGTGATTAGGCCCTATGATGGTGTCACTTGAATAGATATGTGGACAGAGTTGGCATCGGGCTTTGTTACAAGGATAGGTTTCTGGGTCAGTGTTTTTGTTCAGTGATGTGTGGTTGCTGGTGAGTATTTGCTTTAGGTTGGAGGGTTGTCTGTAAGCGAGGACAGGTCTGTCTCCCAAGATCTGTGAGAGTAAAGGATCATCTTTCAGGATAGGTTGTAGATCTCTGATGATGCGCTGGAGAGGTTTTAGTTGGGGGCTGAAGGTGACAGCTAGTGGTGTTCTGTTATTTTCTTTGTTGGCCCTGTCTTGTAGGAGGTGACTTCTGGGTACTCGTCTGGCTCTGTCAATCTGTTTTTTCACTTCAGCAGGTGGGTATTGTAGTTTTAAGAATGCTTGATAGAGATCTTGTAGGTGCTTGTCTCTATCTGAGGGATTGGAGCAAATGCGGTTATATCTTAGAGCTTGGCTGTAGACAATGGATCGTGTGGTGTGTCCTGGATGGAAGCTGGAGGCATGTAGGTAAATGTAGCGGTCAGTAGGTTTCCGGTACAGGGTGGTATTTATGTGACCATCGCTTATTAGCACAGTAGTGTCCAGGAAATGGACCGCTTGTGTGGATTGATCTAGGCTGAGGTTGATGGTGGGATGGAAATTATTGAAATCATGGTGGAATTCCTCAAGGGCTTCTTTTCCATGGGTCCAGATGATGAAGATGTCATCAATGTAGCGCAAGTAGAGTAGGGGCGTTAGGGGACGAGAGCTAAGGAAGCGTTGTTCTAAGTCAGACATAAAAATGTTGGCATACTGTGGGGCCATGCGGGTACCCATAGCAGTGCCGCTGACTTGAAGGTATATATTGTCCCCAAATGTGAAATAGTTGTGGGTGAGGACAAAGTCACAGAGTTCAGCCACCAGGTTAGCTGTGACATTATCGGGGATACTGTTCCTGATAGCTTGTAGTCCATCTTTGTGTGGAATATTGGTGTAGAGGGCTTCTACGTCCATAGTGGCCAGGATGGTGTTTTCTGGAAGATCACCGATGGATTGTAGTTTCCTCAGGAAGTCAGTAGTATCTCGAAGATAGCTAGGAGTGCTGGTAGCGTAGGGTCTGAGGAGAGAGTCCACATAACCAGACAAGCCTGATGTTAGGGTGCCAATGCCTGAGATGATGGGGCGTCCAGGATTTCCAGGTTTATGGATCTTGGGTAGCAAATAGAAATTTAATGTGGATAAATGTAAAGTAATGCACATTGGAAAAAATAACCCCAACTATACATACAATATGATGGCGGCTAATTTAGCTACAACAAGTCAGGAAAAAGATCTTGGAGTCATCGTGGATAGTTCTCTGAAAATGTCCACGCAGTGTGCAGAGGCGGTCAAAAAAGCAAACAGGATGTTAGGAATCATTAAAAAGGGGATAGAGAATAAGACTGAGAATATATTATTGCCCTTATATAAATCGATGGTACACCCTCATCTCGAATACTGCGTACAGATGTGGTCTCCTCATCTCAAAAAAGATATACTGGCACTAGAAAAGGTTCAGAAAAGGGCAACTAAAATGATTAAGGGTTTGGAACGGGTCCCATATGAGGAGAGATTAAAGAGGCTAGGACTCTTCAGCTTGGAAAAGAGGAGACTAAGGGGGGATATGATAGAGGTATATAAAATCATGAGTGATGTGGAGAAAGTGGATAAGGAAAAGTTATTTACTTATTCCCATAATACAAGAACTAGGGGTCATCAAATAAAATTAATAGGCAGCAGGTTTAAAACAAATAAAAGGAAGTTCTTCTTCACGCAGCGCACAGTCAACTAGTGGAACTCCTTACCTGAGAAGGTTGTGAAGGCTAGGACTATAACAGAGTTTAAAAGAGAACTGGATAAATTCATGGTGGTTAAGTCCATTAATGGCTATTAGCCAGGACGGGTAAGGAATGGTGTCCCTAGCCTCTGTCTGTCAGAGGATGGAGATGGATGGCAGGAGAGAGATCACTTGATCATTGCCTGTTAGGTTCACTCCCTCTGGGGCACCTGGCATTGGCCACTGTCGGTAGACAGGATACTGGGCTAGATGGACCTTTGGTCTGACCCGGTACGGCCTTTCTTATGTTCTTATGTTCTTGCTATGCTTGTAAAAAATAAAACTGTCTCGTCAAGGGAGAAGGAAAAAAATCTCTGCATGGGTAAATCTTCACAAGGGAGTGGGTTCCAGCCTAGAGAAATTCCAGAGGAAGCGGCTGAGGGCAGGCATGGGTGCAGTACACCCTTTTCTCGCCAAAGCCTCAAACACATGCCTGAATTAAAAGCCTCCCCCAAAGAGGCAAAAGACTCTGCATCAGATTGCCTATCAGGGGGCACAAAGAAATGGGAAAATGCAGTAGACACTAAACTAGCTAAATCGTGTGAACAAAGATTGTCCACCATAGATTTGCTGTTAATCTTGTGTCTTTTACTACTTCATCTATTGATCAAGACAAAGGAGTTAATACTAGTGGTAAATCCTTTAAAGATGTGGGACATAACTGATTTGTGAAAAAAAACCTGTTGGTCATGCTAGGGATGGTAACAAGAGAGTCCCACAAGCATGTTACTTTTCAGCCTATACCTGTAAACAGACTGAAAGCTTGGCACAGCAGCAAAAGCATAACAAGCCCATGCTAATGTGTAGAAGGGGAAATTGAGACACACCGCCTCATGGCATTGGTGGCTAAATGCCAGGACACCTACCCTTTAACAAATATTGCTGTCCGCATTCTGCTAGCAATACTACACCCCAACCTGTTTTCAGGCACCCGGGGCCCAGGAACCCCAAAACTTGCTAGAACACTTATAAATAACATCATATGGTTTAAAGGTACTGAAAGGGAGTGTGACCAAAGACAAACAGGGATTTTACATGCACTGCCTCCGCCGTGGACAATGTCTAAGTCTCTGGCAGTAAATTCAGGAGGAGGGTGTGACGGTGCCCCGCATAATGCTTTATGGAAATATGCTTATGAATGTATATATGACATAACTGGAATATATTTTATGCTACATATGCCATGTAACACATCTATGTAAAGGTTATGATCTACTGAATCTATTCATCCTTGTTGTACTCCCATGTGACTTCAGAACTTCATCCTGTAGCTGAAATTCTACACAGGGGGAGGGAGGGATGTCCACCCACAAAAGAAAGTCTACTTAAACCCCTGGGAGACCCCTCAATTTTGTCTTCAGCTGGCTCAAGAGATAGCCTCTCCACCCCCAAAGGATACCTGAAAGAAAGTGGAACAAAGGACAGTAACTACAAGGGTTGTGAGTGATTGCTGGACCCAGACTAGAAGAAGACTTGTCAGAGCACTTGTAGGGAGGTGTGTGTGTGAGAGAGAGAGAGGGTAAGCTTATTTGCTTGTGTAGGTTCTTTCTTTATTGTTAATACATTTTCTCAGCAATGCTTTTACCTTAAGAATAAAACGTGCTTGCTTAGAAAAAAGCGGTGTGGTAACTTAAAACTGTGGGAAATTACCTTAGAAGAGAAAGCAAAGCAGAGGTGCTGGCCTCTTTGGGCAGTCTGTCTAACTGGGGACATCACAGTGTAGACAGGGAGCTGTGCAGCATGGAAATACCCTGATCAGGAGAGAGAGACACACACTTTTCTCTCTAAGAAAGCTAACAGCTGTGGGGCCAGAAGCCGGAGGGGGGTGCTTGGAACATGGAGGGAGAGTATAGGTGCAGTTGCCCAGAACTGTGACCAGTGGACCATCCTTCCTCTCTTAGAAGTATAGCCTGAGACCCACAAAGTGGCCTGAGAGCTTTAGGCACTACAGTCCCACTGAAGATTTTTCATCAGGCAAGTTTTAAAAGATGACTGTAAACCATGGCTAGAAGAATGTTTTAAGAAGTGCTACATTATCAATTTCATCCAAGCCCCTTAACTCTGAAATGGCTTTCAGGAAACGTCTATAGGCTGCATGCACTGCTTCTCTAGGAAGACACCATCCATGAGACAGGCCACCAGAAAATAAGTTATTTCTCCCCATGAATGGGCTGAGAATGCTTTTCTTGCTCCCCCTCCACTTTTCTACTAGAGGGCGCTCCAGAGCAACATATCCCATACTATTTTCGTGGTTTATTCTATTACGTTAGTCCCAGGCGGTGACAGGAAGGCCACGCACAGGTCACAGAAAGAGCAGGTTCCATGTTTATAATACCAACGGTTAAATGAGAAGCAGCAGGCAGAAATCCTTTGTAAGTAATTGGTGAAGATAATCTAAAGTTACAAAATGCCCTGCTTGATTCTCCATCTCCATCTTATTCTGCTGCTGTCAGGTGAGAGCCATTTTCGTTGTGAAGCAGATGTATAAATACTTCAGAACCTCAACTTTTGTGATATTTGGCAAGTAAAATGCAATCTCGAAAAAAACCCAGAAAATATATGGGTATTTTATGTAATTATTTTGGCAAACACTGGAATTGTATTAAAAATCACATTTTCGCTCATCAGATGTGCCTTGGATGATAGATAACTATTACAGAAAAAAGGATGCATAAAAAACGTGTTTCAAGACCTTTCCCCCCTTTGCAGGTATGGTCGAAAGTTTTTCTGTGTCCCACTCACCTCCGGAGCTGAGAATCTCCGCTGGACACAATGCCACATTGCAGTGTAACTTCTCCATGACAGACAGAAACCCCTATCTGTTTTGGTACCGTCAGTATCCGAGCCAGCCTCCCCAGCATGTATTGACTGCTTTCAGGTCTGATGATGAGAACAAGTTTGGCCTCGGGAAATTCTCAGCAGTTTTGTATTTGGAGGATAAGGATTATTTTATTAATAAGATGCGTCTGACCTTGGCAATTGAAGAGGTGTCTCTCCAGGACTCCTCCGTGAACTACTGTGTTATCAGATCCCACTGCGGAGTAGGGCAACATCTGTATCTGTACAAAAAGGTAAAGATTGCTCAGAGCACATAGTGTGGAAAGCACTGTGTTTTTCTGCTTGACAACTTCTTTGTCGAAGTTTGGTTCCATTCAGGCTTCACACCTCGGCTGGATCATATATATTTCCACTGTATATTTTTGCTCTTTTTATTTAAATTAAGATACTTTTGCCATTTGAATGATTGAAGCCCTTAAATGCTTTAAGGAGTGTGCAATGGTATTTTCACTTTCAGTCATATTTCATCCAGCTATCACTTCACGTGTTGCTCATTGTTTACTACTGTACGTGCTCCCAGATACTTGGACCCAATCCAGGAAACCACGTAGGCACCTGCTTTAGTCTTGCGGAAATAAATGGGCTACACACACATTGCTAAAACAAATAAACGTGTTTAAGGGCTTCACAGGGTCAGGATTTTAGTTTAAAATGCTTAAGATATAAATGATTATTACATATTTTCAGTCTCTATCCCTGTATAATATTATACCACCAAGCGCCTTTTAACCAAGCATGACTACTTATCCTCAGTGATATTTACGAGAGTAGTTACATGCCGAAATTTGCAATGTTTTAATACCATATTTGCTGCCTTTGCAAAAAATTTCCTTGAGAACTTGGTTACCAAATTTTCTGAATTTGGAAACACCTGCTAAAAAACACGGGGTCAGATTCTGGTCTCTTTTACAGCAATGGAAGCCTGAGACAACTCGAGTGGTCCAGATCCTCATCTAGTGAAAGGCATCGTAGTTCTAGCAAAACCAATGTCTGTCTGTCTGTGAGTAGGATGTGGGCAGGCAGCCCAGGGGTTAGAGCCGGAGTGAGCATCCAGAAGACAGAGCCAAGGGGCAAAGCCAAAGCGAGGCATGGAGCTGAGGGCCAGGGTAGGAATACCTGCAAGTGAGGCCAGGTGGAGTCCAAGGCAGGAGCGGGGCTGGAACAAGCCAGCCCAGAAGCTAAAGTAGCAGCCCTGGCAAATGATTTGGGCAACTCCTGAACTGTTGCTGCTGCTGCTGGGCTTAAGAGCTGGTCTGCTGACTCTTCCAGCCAATCAGGCGGTGTAGTCTGTGAGGCAGCCCCTGCAGGCCAGCTGTGCTCCTTAGGGTTCCAGCTACTGGGTCCGCTGCACGTCCTGATTCTTTCTTTCTTTCTTTCTTTCTTTCTTTCTTTCTTTCTTTCTTTCTTTCTTTCTTTCTTTCTTTCTCAGTTACCTATTAACGAGAAAACAAAGCGCTGACTAAAGGCACCTGAGGTCACCAGAGAACGCAATCTCTTTCCTATACTCTGACAATTACCAACAAAAATACAATAAAAAAATCAAGACTTTTTTTCTAGAAGTGGGATGAGATCCCCAGATGGATTACGAGAAGGAAGGAAGCATGATGTTACAGTCAGCCACAAACCCCACCTCCCTTTTCTTCCTGGGAAGCTGTGTGTTCACATCCGCCCCAGAGAGAAGTAAGGCAGAATCTGGGTCAGGTTTTAACAATCGAGGCGCTTTCTGCAGAGCGTGGAGGTTTGAACACCTCTCAGTGGAACTACTGGGGGCCACTTATCTCAAACAATGAACCAGTGTTTGCTTCTGAGCCTATTCCTAGGTAATTGTTGTTTTAGCTTTGTTCGGGCAACTTGTCTCACTGCCTATGAATCTGTCTCATACCAAGTTCCAGCCTTACTTATCTTTCTACCAGCTGTCTCTTTCTTT
Source organism: Emys orbicularis (assembly GCF_028017835.1). NCBI lineage: Eukaryota > Metazoa > Chordata > Testudines > Emydidae > Emys > Emys orbicularis. Next base: position 54,756,272 of record NC_088694.1, on the reverse strand, counting down.
CCCTCACTCCGCCTTTCTCTGTCTAACGATCTCCGTTATTCTGCTCTCTCTCTCTCTCTCTCTCTCTCTCTCTCTCTCTCTCTCTCAAAAGAGTGCTCTCAGACTATCTATCTATCTCTCCCTCCCCATACACCCCCTCTATCTGTCTATACATCCCCTCCATCTAGCCCCATCCACACTCCCCCCATCTAGCTGGTGTATTTTGTTTTGTGGCAGGTGCTGTGTCGGGCAATTCAATCCAATCCATTGAACCCGACGTGTCTGTCATAGAAGGAGACGCTGTGACACTCAGCTGTTCCTACAGCACCAGCTATAGCGGTGTCTCTCTCCAATGGTACCGCCAGAACCCCAGCCAAGCCCCGCAGTACGTTCTCCAGAGAGGAGCGAAGGGAAGCACAATCAGTGACCACGCAGATTTTGCCCGGAAGAGATTCACTTCTGAGACTAACGCCACTGCTACAGTTCTGATCATCGCAGGCCTGGAGCTGGCAGACAGAGCTGTGTATTACTGTGCCTTGAATGAGACACAGTGAGAGAGACCCCGGAGACAGCTGCACAAAAACCCTCCCACATCCCTCACATGCATTTTTCCCCATCTGTCTTGGCTGTTGAGTTTGAAAAATCTTTGATGCAGGCTCTCTGCCTGTTGGGGCCAGACCAGATCTCAGTTTTATCCTCTAGGTGCCATCATCATGGCCATCAAGTTCCAACTGTGTGCTAGGAAATACTTGGTCTAAGAGTTTTAAGCTGATTTCGGGTTTTGAACACCAGATTTCCATTAAAAATGAGCATGGACTGATATAATAGATTTTAAAAACCAGAAGGCACCTATCTGATCGAGTCTGATTCCTGCGTGAACGTCATCTCACAATTCCTGCTTTCAGGAGAACATTTTCAAAAATGCCTTTTGAAAATGGAACAGAATTCCAAGCGCTGCCGTGGGAGCGCTTTGATGTGTGAGTGTGGTCGCGCGCCAGCGCTGGGAGCAAACTTGCTGCGCTCGAGGGTGGTGTGTGTGATTTTTCACGTCTACATTGGCAAAGTTACAGCGCTGGCAGTTTCCGATCCATTCCCGCAGACCGAAAGGGAAGACAGAGCCTGCAGTACAAAAAACCATTGAAAGATGGCGCCAAACGCAGATGGAAGCAAAGGGGCTGCTGGGATATGAAGTGATGCATGACGGGGCATTGGGACAGGACCCAGGATGCCCGGCACCCTCTGCCCCTTCCCCTTCCCACAAGCCTCAGCAGCAGAAGGGGAAGAGGTGCTCTGTGGGATAGCTGCCCAGAGTGCACTGGTCCCAATGCAGCTGCAAGTGTGGCCACACCGTTGGGCTGGCAGCTGACAGTGTGAACACACAGCAGCACTCTGAGGGGCGCTGTTACCCCCTGCACTTTACATCTGCAAATGTAGACTGAGGGCACGACTACACTGGCAAAGTTACAGCACCAGCAGTTACAGAAAACCACTGTGGTGTGACAGCAGTAATGTGTTCACACTTTTTTTTTTAGATAATGGAGATATCCTATCTCCTAGAACGGACCTTGAAAGGTCACCAAGTCTAGCCCCACCCCCCGCCTTCACTAGCAGGACCAAGTACTGATTTTGCCTCAGATCCCTAAGCGGTCCCCTCAAGAATTGAACTCATAACCCTGGGTTTAGCAGGCCAATGCTCAAACCACTGAGCTATCCCTGTCCCCCACACACTTACTGCACTTGTGGTGCTATTCGGAGCGGTGCACTCTGGGCAGGTATCCCACAGAGCACCTCGTTCTCTTTTGTTCGAAGGCAGACGATGCTGTGGGGCATCCTGGGTCCTGCCCCAATGACCCGTGATGCATTGCTTTGCATCTGAGGCTAGGTCTACACTACAGCGGGGGTCCGACCTAAGATACGCAACTTCAGCTACGTGAATACCGTAGCTGAAGTTGCGTATTTTAGGTCGGCTTACCTAGCGGTGAGGACGCGGGAAAGTCGACCGCTGCCGCGCTGCCGCCGACTCCGCTGCCGCCTCCTGCCGAGGTGGATTTCCGGAGTCGACGGCAGAGCGATCAGGGATCGATTTTACCGCGTCTTCACTAGACGCGGTAAGCCGATCCCCGATAAACCGATTGCTACCCGCCGGATCGGCGGGTAGTGAAGACAAAGCCTCAGCAATCTCTGTGCTTCCTTCCACATTTGGCGCCATCTTTCAACAGTTTGTGTACTGCGCGCCCTGCCCTGCCTCTTTCGGGCTGCAGGAATGGATCCCAAACTGCTGACCAGTATACTGATTGATCTGACCAGCACATCACGAGTGGCAGTGCAGTTATTCCTTAAACTACAAAGGCAAGAGGAGTGTGACACTGATCTCGCCACGCGTAGTAGCTATGACACGAGATTGCTTGAGGCATTTATGGAGGTGCTGACCACAATGGAATGCCACTTTCTGGCTCAGGAAACAAGCACTGAGTGGTGGGATCACATCGTGATGCATGTCTGGGATGACGAGCAGTGGCTGCAGAACTTTTGCATGTGGAAAGCCACATTCATGGGACTGTGTGCTGAGCTCGCCCCCACCCTGCAGCGCAAGGACACGAGAATGAGAGCTGCCCTGTCGCTGGAGAAATGCGTGGCAATTGCACTGTGGAAGCTGGCAATTCAGACTGGTACCAATCGGTCGCTAACCAGTTCAGAGTGGGAAAGTTGACCGTTGGACTCCTGTTGATTCAAGTGGGCAGGGCCTTAATCACATCCTGCTCTGAAAGACTGTGACTCTGGGCAACGTGCATGACATTGTGGATGGCTTTGCACAAATCGGTTTCCCTAACTGCGGAGGGGCAATATATGGCACGCACATTCCAATTCTGGCACCAGACCACCTAGCCACCGAGTACATTAATGGGAAGCGGTATTTCTCAATGGTTCTTCAGGCGCTTGTGGATCACCGGGGGCTTTTCACAGACATTAACGCAGGCTGCTCTGGAAAGGTGCATGACACACGCATCTTTCAGAACACGGGCCTGTTCGAGAAGCTGCAAGCAGGGACTTTCTTCCCAGACCAGAAGATCACTGTAGGGGAAGTTGAAATGCCCATTGTGATCCTGGGAGCAGGGCCGGCTCTAAATTTTTTGCAACCCCAGGGGAAAAAAAGAGTGCTGCCCCGCCATAACACCACACCCCCCGAGCGCCACGCCGCTGAAACCCCTGCCCCTCCCCAGCACCAGACTGGGCCACCGAAACCTCTGCCCCCCCCCCCCCCGAGCCCTGTGCCGGGCCATTGAAACCCCTGTCCCCCCACGAGCACCGGGCCGGGCCGCCAAACCTCCCCCCCAGTGCCGCCCTCCCCAGCGCCAGGCTGGGCCGCCGATACCTACACCCCCCCAAGCTCCGGGCCGGGCCGCCGAAACCCCCACCCCCTGAGCACCGGGCCGGGCCGCCCAAACCTCCCCCCCCCCAAGCGCCACGCTGGGCCGCCCAAACCCCTGAGCGCCGCGCCGCGTCAACCCCCGCCCCCCTCAGCACCGCGCCGCCGAAGCCCCCGCCAGCCCCGTGCCATGCCGCACCACACCACTGAAACAAAAAACCCCGAGCGCCTCCAGCCACCCCAAGATTGGCCGCCCCTTCCGAGGTGCCGCCCCAAGCACATGCTTGGTCGGCTGGTCCCTGGAGCCGGCCCTGCCTGGGAGACCCCGCCTACCCCTTAATGCTGTGGCTCATGAAGCCATACACGGGGAAACTTGACAGCAGCAAGGAGCAGTTCAACAACAGGCTGAGAAAGTGAAGAATGGCTGTGGAGTGTGCTTCTGGCCATTTAAAAGCCCACTGACAATGCCTGTATGGGAAGCTGGACCTGGCCAATGACAATATTCCTATGCTTATAGCCGCGTGCTGTACAAGCCATAATATTTGTGAGGAGAAGGGTGAAAGCTTCACTCAGGGCTGGACTGCAGAGGCTCAGAGTCTGGAGGCTGAGTTTGAATAGCCAGAGACCAGGGTTATTAGAGGGGCACAGTGGGGGGCCATAAGGATCAGAGTTGCTTTGAGGCAGTAATTTGAAGCTGAAAGCCACTAATATTTGTTGCTATGCTCGGGATTGCAGTGCTTGTAATGCTAGGAGGTGATTGGTGCACATTATGCAAGAAGGGGCCTTAAGATAACTGTATGTTACTTTGCAGGGATCTTTTGGCTTTCACTTAATAGAATAAAGCTTGCTTTCAAACCAACACAATTCTTTTATTAAAAGACGACAACCGGAGTAGAGAGTCAAACGAAAAAATTCATCAGCAGGGAGGGGGATGCGGTATGGGGGAAGGGAAGGTCTCAAGAGGCGGAGGGGTCCCGGGACAGCTACAGATTTGTGTATGTCCAGGGGTCATACCCAACCTTCTCCTTTGGAGTACGGTGTAGCAGGTGCTGGACTTCAGCAGGGCCAAACTGCAGAGGGCTGTGTGTTGAGTGCAGTGCATAGTGGGTGTCCACAGTGCTGGACTGTGAGGGGGGAAGAGTGGAATGCTGCGGGTAGAGAGTGGAGCGAGGAGGTTGATAAGAGTGTGTTGGCGGTGTGTGTGTGGGGGGGGCACATGGGAGAGAGTTTTGAGACAGCGGCTGCAGGGAAGGGTGGGTGTGGAGCTGCTCGGTTTGAAGAGCTAGTATCTCCTGGAGAGTGTCCGCTTTGCACTCCATAACTGTTAAGAGCCGCTGCGTGGCTTCTCTCTGGTGTGCCCCATTCCCCTTTCGGTACCTCTTCTCGCTGTCCCGCCACTCCTTCAGTTCCTTTTTCTCAGCCTCCTAACCTCACACATAAAGTCCTCCTTAGTTCTTCTTGGACACTTTCTAATTCTGCGCAGCCATTCTGCCGCCAATAACAAAGAGGGAGGCTTGTCTCCCAAGGTCATCTCTGTGAAGTTTAAATGCAACATTTTACAGAAGTAGTATTGTTTGCAACACACACAACAGTGATTCAGTGCTTTAAAACACAGCCAGTACTCACACACCTGTCACCAACTGGCTGACCCCAGGCAAGCCCACATGAGCCACAAGACCCTCACAATGGTGAGTAGCCGCAGGAGCAGGGGAAATCACTCTTCCCAGACCCTGCTGTACACTGGGCACGTGGCTCTTCAGCACTTGGGGGGAGCCAGAACTGTAGGGGGGGGCTGATAATAATTCCTGTCCCCATGCTTTCCATAGGGAGGGTCTTCTCCAAGCCTGCATCTTTCACCCTGGCCCCTATGCAGCTAGCCTGTGTGCAGCAATGCCATCCCCCCCCCCCTACACCCATCACGGCAAAGTGGCGTGGGAAAGTTACCGTTAATGGGGCAAGAAACAAAGCAGCTCTGCCGAGGAACCTGGGGCAGCAGACTGCCCAGTGTCTCCACGAGAGTTTCCTGGAGATCTCTGAGGGAGATTCCCTTGAAGTGAGGGAGTCTATCAACAGCCTGTTCCACTGCTCAGACTAGGTATGAGGTGGGAGACAAGCCTGCTTCCTGCAACCCCCCTTCCCCCAACAATTTGCTTCAGCAATTCCAAAAAATCAGATCCACCTACCAGGGGCCTCCTCTCCTGTTTGCGCTTTGCCAAGCTATGACTGCTGTGACTGGCTAGGCTCCTTTGGGGTAGAAAAGAGCTCCTGACTGCATGCATCTCTGGCCTCCGAGTCATCCTCCGCCTCAGGGTCCCCCTCCCCCTCTTCGTCCAAGATTTCCTCCTCTTTCGTGGGTAAGAAACCTCACTTCTCCAGATGTTAGAACTTCTGTTACCTATTGGGTTTGAACAGGGGGAACTGGAAGCAGGATTCCTGGGTTCTGTTCATAGCCCAGGGAGAAGAGCAGGGGCTTAGCGGGTTAAAAGAAGGGGTCTGAGCTTCTGGTTTCTAGTCCCACTTCTGGGAGAGGAAGAGAGTCTAGTGATTGAGAGCAGTTAGACTGAAAATCAGGACTCTGGGGTCCTATACCCAGCCTTGAGTGGGGATCAAAGTCTTGTGGTTAGAGCTTGGACGATTAGGACTCAGGACTCCTGGGTTGTATTCCTAACTTCACTGCTGCCTTACTAGAAGCGGGGCAAACTAATCCTGTATTCCAGGCCTGAGTTGGTCTCTTTGTACAAGATGCGCATAAAGAACCTTGGGAGCATAAGCTTTCGTGGGTAAGAACCTCACTTCTTCAGATGCAAGTAATGGAAATCTCCAGAGGCAGGTATAAATCAGTGTGGAGATAACGAGGTTAGTTCAATCAGGGAGGGTGAGGTGCTCTGCTAGCAGTAGAGGTGTGAACACCAAGGGAGGAGAAACTGCTTCTGTAGTTGGATAGCCATTCACAGTCTTTGTTTAATCCTGATCTGATGGTGTCAAATTTGCAAATGAACTGGAGCTCAGCAGTTTCTCTTTGGAGTCTGGTCCTGAAGTTTTTTTGCTGTAAGATGGCTACCTTAACATCTGCTATTGTGTGGCCAGGGAGGTTAAAGTGTTCTCCTACAGGTTTTTGTATATTGCCATTCCTGATATCTGACTTGTGTCCATTTATCCTCTTGCGTAGTGACTGTCCAGTTTGGCCAATGTACATAGCAGAGGGGCATTGCTGGCACATGATGGCATATATAACATTGGTGGACGTGCAGGTGAATGAGCCGGTGATGTTGTAGCTGATCTGGTTAGGTCCTGTGATAGTGCTGCTGGTGTAGATATGTGGGCAGAGTTGGCATCGAGGTTTGTTGCATGGGTTGGTTCCTGAGTTAGAGTTGTTATGGTGCGGTGCGTGGTTGCTGGTGAGAATATGCTTAAGGTTGGCGGGTTGTCTGTGGGCGAGGACTGGCCTGCCTCCCAAGGTCTGTGAAAGTGAGGGATCATTGTCCAGGATGGGTTGTAGATCACTGATGATGCGTTGGAGAGGTTTAAGCTGAGGGCTGTAGGTGATGGCCAGTGGAGTTCTGTTGGTTTCTTTTTTGGGCCTGTCTTGTAGCAGGAGGCTTCTGGGTACACGTCTGGCTCTGTTGATTTGTTCCTTTATTTCCTTGTGTGGGTATCGTAGTTTTGAGAATGCTTGGCACAATATGCCAACATCTTTATGGCTGACCTGGAACAACGCTTCCTCAGCTCTCGTCCACTCACGCCCCTTCTCTATCTACGCTACATTGATGACATCTTCATCATCTGGACCCATGGGAAGGAGACCCTGGAAGAATTCCACCATGATTTCAACAGCTTCCACCCCACCATCAACCTCAGCCTGGACCAATCTACACAGGAGGTCCACTTCCTGGACACCACAGTACAAATAAGCAATGGCCATGTTAACACCACCCTATACCGAAAACCCACCGACCGCTATGCCTACCTTCATGCCTCCAGCTTCCACCCCGGACACACCACACGATCCATCGTCTACAGCCAAGCACTGAGGTACAACCGCATCTGCTCCAACCCCTCAGACAGAGACCAACACCTACAAGATCTTCACCAAGCATTCTCAAAACTACGATACCCACACAAGGAAATAAAGGAACAAATCAACAGAGCCAGACGTGTACCCAGAAGCCTCCTGCTACAAGACAGGCCCAAAAAAGAAACCAACAGAACTCCACTGGCCATCACCTACAGCCCTCAGCTTAAACCTCTCCAACGCATCATCAGTGATCTACAACCCATCCTGGACAATGATCCCTCACTTTCACAGACCTTGGGAGGCAGGCCAGTCCTCGCCCACAGACAACCCGCCAACCTTAAGCATATTCTCACCAGCAACCACGCACCGCACCATAACAACTCTAACTCAGGAACCAACCCATGCAACAAACCTCGATGCCAACTCTGCCCACATATCTACACCAGCAGCACTATCACAGGACCTAACCAGATCAGCTACAACATCACCGGCTCATTCACCTGCACGTCCACCAATGTTATATATGCCATCATGTGCCAGCAATGCCCCTCTGCTATGTACATTGGCCAAACTGGACAGTCACTACGCAAGAGGATAAATGGACACAAGTCAGATATCAGGAATGGCAATATACAAAAACCTGTAGGAGAACACTTTAACCTCCCTGGCCACACAATAGCAGATGTTAAGGTAGCCATCTTACAGCAAAAAAACTTCAGGACCAGACTCCAAAGAGAAACTGCTGAGCTCCAGTTCATTTGCAAATTTGACACCATCAGATCAGGATTAAACAAAGACTGTGAATGGCTATCCAACTACAGAAGCAGTTTCTCCTCCCTTGGTGTTCACACCTCTACTGCTAGCAGAGCACCTCACCCTCCCTGATTGAACTAACCTCGTTATCTCCACACTGATTTATACCTGCCTCTGGAGATTTCCATTACTTGCATCTGAAGAAGTGAGGTTCTTACCCACGAAAGCTTATGCTCCCAATACTTCTGTTAGTCTTAAAGGTGCCACAGGACCCTCTGTTGCTTTTTACAGATTCAGACTAACACGGCTACCCCTCTGATAAAGAACCTTTGCATTTCTGGGCACCCTGAGTCTAAAAGGCCTCTGTTCTCCTCACACGAGACTGGCTGTAGATGTGCAATAGTTTTACATACTTAATTAGGGTGAACTTTTTCTCTTTCCTTCTCTGCAGGTCTCAGCCAGGGACAAGGCAGTGTCACGCAAACACAAGGGCAGCTGGGAAAGTTGGGGGGCCAGATTGTCACCCTGGAGTGTACTTTCTCCACTGGATACCAGAATTACTACTTATTTTGTTACAGACAGCAAAGATCAGGGGCACTGGATTTCCTCTTCCCAATATCTCAGAGTAACGCGGAAGAGAATGGAGCTGGGAGACGGTTTTCTGCAGAATTCAGGAAATCCTCAAAATTCTTGAGTTTAACCATTAAAGAGCTAGAGCCGACGGACTCAGCGATGTATTTCTGTGCTCTGTGGGGAGACACTGTGAGACGTTTAATAGGGAGCCCTGTACAAAAACCCACCCCCTGGGCTTTCTCACCATGAGAAACACAACTGCAGAGTAGTATCCCCACGCCACAGACAGATGGTTAAACCAGATGATGGGGCTGGTATAAACCACACGACCTGACACCTATGAGTCCTTCTGGGCCTAATTCACCATTGTGTTACCCCAGATTAATGTCAGTTTACCCACAGTGGGTCTGCTCCTCAGCTGCGGTGAATCCTTGTGAGGCAGATGGAGTCAACTGGGCCAGGTCCACCACAGGTATCAATCAGCTGTACTCCCATTGGGGCTGGATTCCCCTAGCTGGAGTAAACCAGCATGGGTCCAATCGGACAGATACACAAAGGCACAACACACAGAAGCATGCAGACACACACGAACGTGCAAACACAAACATAAAGACAAACAGAAATACACCAACACCCACAAAACCGGCACACACAACACAGAGCTTTTAAGTCTTCACACGTCTTTAATTCAGTTCTCACCAAGTTGCAATAAGAAGAACAATAAAAACGAAAATGAATAAGAAAAAAACGACATAAAGTCAGAAACCGACCTTCCAGGAAGTGCAGTGGAAGGAATTTGTCCCACGAGTTCTCACCTGAGCTTCAGCTGCCGACTAATCTGAACCCAGCCTGTTTCCTGTGTCTGTTACGCATTTCCCGAACCCCTCCCTCTTCTGCTAGGCTGCTCTCGCATTAACCTCTCCCGGTCCCTCCCGGAAGTTGCCTTTAAAATTCTTCTCGCAGCGACCTCTCAGCTTGTCCGGCTGCCGCTGTCTGAGCACCATGGAGACGCGTTTCATTTTTAGCCTTTGGGTCTTTAACCAACTAGGTAACCAGGCTCTGGGTTTTTGGAAGAAGCGTCATGGAATTCGGCTCCCAACTCCCGTTCTACCCAGAACCCGAACCCTGATCCTAACCCTGACCCAGATCCGAACGCCCCTGCTGTCCTTAACCTTAATTTTTGCGCTAACCTTAATTCGTTCGAAATAAGGCGGGTAAACCCCTTGGGCTCTTAAAATTCCCAGTCTAGACCTGCCAATGCACCTGTGTGTCCTAGAACGTGAGTGTCTTGTTGCAGGTGCGGTGCTGGGACTGGGTGACTCGATCCGGTCCAAGGAAACCGAGGTGTCCGGGTCAGAGGGAGACACCGTGACCCTCAGCTGTTCTTATGAAACCAGCTACACTGCTGGTGTCTATCTCTTCTGGTACCGTCACTATCCGAACCGAGCCCCGCAGTACATCCTCCGGAGAGGAGCAAAAGGGAGCACGTTCAGTGATACCGCAGGTTTCGCCCAGGAGAGGTTTTCTTCCCAGGCTGATGACAGCGCCACAGTTCTGAACATCACAGCCCTGGAGCTGGCGGACACAGCGATGTATTACTGCGCCCTGCAGAGAGCACAGTGACAGAGCCACAAAGCAGAGCTGTGCAAAAACCCTCCCAGCCCTGCTGCGGGGATGGTACAGGCATTAAAACGGGCAGCAGCGCCTTGAAAGAGAGTATTTGCGCTGCTTAAATATACAACTCCCCTTAGAAGTTAAATGTTTATTTAAAGAGCAAATTTAAACATCGCCCTTGGATAAGATAATGGGCCTGATCTTTAATTAGAAAACTATTAACACCTCTTTTCCTGGCGTTAGGGATGATCTATATCGGTATAGTGTGTGTGGGGGGGAATCGTTTGTAGTAAAACAAGGGTTAAAAAGTGAGTACAAATGTAGATGAAGTGACCTATTGTTGAAAATACAAATTGAGATAAAATGCGAATGAAAAATTTCCTTTTAAAACGGACAATATACTGTTAAATTGCTCATTTATGGAGAAACGGGGGTAAAATAGGCGAGTTAGAATGAGGGGGAAATTATTGGAAATACCCATTTTTGAGTGGTCGGGTAAAACTGAAGTTACTCTTCCAGAGTCAAAGCAATACTCCTATTGTATAGACAGTTGCATTTTGGGGTAGATTTGCTTGGAAACTACTTAATTGCAAGACACTATTCCCGAGACTATATGCTGAGAACCACGAACTCTTAACATGACAAAGCGTCGCCATCTGCTGGAAGAAAATGTAAACACAGGTTTCAGAGTAGCAGCCCTGTTAGTCTGTATCAGCAAAATGAACAGGAGTACTTGTGGCACCTTAGAGACTGACGAATTTATTTGAGAATAAGCTTTCGTGGGCTACAGCCCACTTCATGGGATGCATAGGTTGTCTTTTGAAACCCTTCCGTGCTCTATAGGTCTCCGCTTAAACTGAGGCTGACGGCAAAGGTAGCAGAGGAAAGACGAAAATAATTTAAAATAATTCTTTCAGGAGTTCTGGCTGGGCAATTCAAAGGAGGTTAACAGAGTTGGACTCCTCGTCCCATTACATGTTTTATGAGAGCCCCAGACACTGATTGCTGATAAACATGTTCATGCCCAATCCCAAGGATATATGAGTGAGTCAAGAAATCTCAACAGTCCCTATAGTATTAACGATGTCTTCCACGTGTATGGTGAAAAGGACTGTGAACGCAGCTGCATGGACTGCTGAAAAAGGATGAAGGTTTACTATCATTTGAAATCCTTCTAGGTACTCTTCCTTGTAATCTCTAGCGAGGGAGACAACAACGGTTGTAGAATAACAGGCCAAAAAAGGGAATCAATTATGTCAATAATTTAGTCTGAAACATTGAAAGGAGAGTTTAGATGCTCGCACTTCTCCTCCTTGGACAATTTCAGGTTTCATTCAATTAAAAACAACCTCTGTAGTTATGTAACCCCCTTCCCAGTCACTACTGAGCGCCGCAGCGTATTTATCCCCATGCTCCCCCTGGCACAAGGACAAATGTTACAATCTCCATTTCACATATAAGAAAATTGAGACACAGAGCCATTTTCTGGCTCGTCCCAGAGCAAACGGGAAATCAGTGGTAGAGTTAGGAAGCGAACCCCGGTATCTTCAGTCCCCAAGCAGAAACCGATTTACAAACCCAGTTTTGTTCCCTGCACCACCCGCGATTTCAACTGCAGCCTTTCCTGATCACTGCTTATTTCCTGTGTCTGTTAAGAGGCCCCCAAACTCCTCCCTCTCGGCGGGTTTCCGACTAACCTGAAGCCCCTCAGAACATGTCACAACATTTCAGCAGAGAGTTTTTTTGGCATGGGGGATGGTGTTGGTTTCGTGTGACTCCTTCCATAAAACCCCCAAACAGAAATCCTAAACCATAGATTATAAAGCCAGAAGGGACCCACTGATCACCTAGATCCACCTCTCTCTTCTCTGCCTGATCAAGTGGTTCAGTTCCCTGCCTTGACTGTGTTACCCAAGCAAGCCAGACAGCCCAAGAGGCCCGGCTCCTGTACCTTGCTTTCTCTCCAGAGGTAACGAACAGCGTAATTGCCACACTTACAAGTTACCAGGCAGCGGTTTCTAAAACAGCACATGTATTTCTAGGGTGAAAGCGTTACAGAAAAAACAACAAACATAAAAAAAAAACCACATTAGAACAAACAACTCATCCACATGCTAAAAGGCTTCTTAGGAGTAGCCCCTGATTCCAGCCTAAGTGTCAGTCCTTCTAAACCCACAACCACTGTTTTTTTCCACATGTGTCATAACTGCCACGGATCCAGAACAAATAATTTAGTCTTTCCTTTATATAGCTTGGGCCTTTAATCTTACCCACATGTAATAAGTGATAAGAACATAAGAAGGGCCAGAACAAAGATGCATCTAGCCCAGTATCCTCTCTGCCAACAGTGGCCAATGCCCGGTGCCCCAGAGGGAATGACCAGAATAGCTAATCATCAAGTGATCCATCCCCTGTTGCCCATTCCCAGCTTCTGGCCAACAGCGGCTCAGGACACTATCCCTACGTAGCCTGGCTAATAGCTCATCAAACACAAACTTACTCCTCCGGCTAGAGCTTCAAAAGGCTGAGTTTCAGTTGGGGAATTTGCATTCACCTCCCCCTAGATGTCTCCAAGGCAAACATTCAACATTTTTTGTTCCCAAAGTCCTTTTTTGTCTGGCATTTTGTTCCATATAGACCTCTGAACACTCGGTTCCCACATCACATCTCTCCCCTAGAGAGGTTACATACAATCCTCGTCCACAATAATTCGTAAAATTTGCATTTAATACATGGGACCCCAAAGATACTTAAACTGAATTCAGTAATGTTTGTCAAGGATATTGAAGGAATTCACCATGTCTCTCACAACACAGGCCATGGTACTTCCATGAATTAATTCCTGTTTGTTTAACAACGCATCTTTTCGGGGGTGGAATCCAACTTTGATTGAAAAGTTGCAACACTTTGTAAATTGTTCCACTGGCTAATTGCCCTCAATGTTGAAAAATATAATTAAAGCAAACTTCTGTCTCTTCGCCATCTAGTGGCGAGAAGGATAAATACGCATTGTAATGTGAAATCCTTCCATACACCCTTATTTTCAGTTTTTATTAGGCAGCCAACAAAAGCAATTTAAAATAATTCTTCCAATAATTTTGTCTGGGAATCTCAAAGGAGGCTAAGGGGGTTAGGCACGAAAATCTCTGTAGTAAGAGGAGGCCCTGAGATATAAACCTTGGTTTCAGAGGCCCGGTATGAGGCCTAAGGCCTGAACTAAAGTAATGGTCAAGACTTTGCTAACATAAAGCAAAGTTAAGCTGTGAGCCAGAGGCAGGCCCTGCTCACAGAAGCTGGCAGGAAAAGGGCTGATGTTGCATAAATATATATTCACCTAGCAAAGTTAAAGTACAGAACACACTATACTGGAACATTTCACAGATAACATGGAACAGGCTGACCCATCCCAATGACAGGGGCAAAAGGGTAAAATAATGGATAGAGTTGTTTTGATCGAACCAACATGTACAAGGTGAGAGGCGGCACCTTACTACGTAGAGGGGTTGTACCTCAATACGTCAGGAGTGATGTGTAACTTGTTTGTACCTGTGTATAAGAATGTATCCCTGGGATGGTGTCTTTGTCCGGCCACAGGGGCAGTGGAAAGGCCTGCCACTGAGCCGGGTCCTTGCCAAGAGGCACTTTCTCGTAGTATGCCCTCAGTTAGGCTCAGAAACCTACAGGGAACTGCAATTGTGTCCGAGGTCACAATAAACCTACTCGACGTGATTTTGCATCTTACTAGACTCTGTGGTTATTGGGGGTTCTCGTTGGGTTTGCTGTGTCAGCTATCTGCAGAGCTGGGACCACAGACAGAGGGAACACACGCACGCAGCCGAGTGATATCAACACAGGAGAAAGCAGAGCACCACACCGGTAGCATCTGACAACAATCTCATTAAATTTCTCCTTTGAGAATCCCAGACTTCATTCCTACTCGATCTACGTGTGCTAATGTTACCCCCAATTACAATAGAATTGGACTGACTCGAGATATTTATACTCACAATGCCCAAATGGGCTAGAGAAATATGACGATCACTATACCGGGAAAATGAAGCACAGAGCTATTAAGAGACTTGTCCAATGTCATGCAGAGAGTCTGTAATGCAGCTAGAAACCAGGCTCTAACCAGCGTTCTAACCACAAACCCAACCTTCCCTCGCTAGTTCGCTGTCAGCTACAGACCAACCTGAACTCAGCGTGTTTCAAGTCTCGAACAACTCCCTCGTCCCTTGGGCTGGTTTCTGATGACCCTTCCCCGCCTGCAGCTGCTTTCAGAGGCGTGAAGTTAATTTTCCTGTGAACAGCAGCAACAGCCGAGAACTTCAGATTCGGTCGCTAGAGGACAAACCATGGAGGCGCGTGTCATTATCAGCATTTGGCTGTTTATTCACCTAGGTAAGGTGTCTAGAGCTCTTCAGAGCATCCTAAGGAAACCAGGCTCCCGACGCTCACGCAACTCTAATTCTAAAACTTTTCCTAACCAAAACCTCTACCCTATCCCTCAACTCTACCCCTCACCCTAACCTCAATTCACTTGGTGTCGGGCGCCGAAACCCCTTAAGCTCGTTTGAAGTGCCCTCCTGAAGTGCAACACCCGAAACTCTTTCTGTGGGCCAAGTGCAATTGAATTGATGCCATTAGGTTAATCCTTGTGTTGCAGGTGTGGTGCTGGGTGACTCGGTCCAGTCTAAGGAACCCCAAATGTCTGGAATAGAAGGAGACTCTGTGACCCTCAATTGCTCCTACACTACCAGCTATACCGGTTCCCTCTCTCTCTACTGGTACCGCCAGTATCCCAACCAAGCCCCGCAGTACATTCTGCAGAGAGGCGCCAAGGGAAACACGTATGATCATACTGCAGATTTCGCACAGAAGAGATTTTCTTCCCAGGCTGATGACAGCTCCACAGTTCTGAACATCACAGTCCTGGAGCTGGCGGACACAGCGGTGTATCACTGCGCTCTGGATGTGACACAGTGACAGAGCCACATAGGAGAGCCGTACAAAAACCCTCCCAGCCCTGCTGCATTCGAGTTTCAGAGATTAATGCTGCTTGCAGGTCTCTGGAAGAGACTCCTTCTGCTATGTAAAACCATTTATTTTCGGATGACTAGGGGACGTCAATATATTTGTTCTAGCTCCTTCCAAGAGTTAAGTATTTAAAGAGATACATTCAACTGTCACGCTTGGAGAATATAAAGGGCTCTACGTGTGTAGTGTGGGACAAAAAAAAATGCTAATTTGTACTAAACTGCGATGTGTAAATAGGAGAATAAAAATCCAGATAACAAATAAATCGAAATCCTTATTTCTGGTACAATCAGGGTGAAAATGAATGAGTAAAATATGAAAAAATACTGTTTAAAATCCCATTTGTGGGAAAATGTGGGTGAAATATTTTAAAAATTAGGTGAAAATACGTATGTTGGCAAGTATCAGAGGGGTAGCCATGTTAATCTGTATGCACAAAAACAACGAAAATGTATGCCCAAATTAATCTGATAGTCTTTAAAATGCTACCGGACTCCTCGTTGTTTTCACATATGTTGTGTGTGATGGGATGAAGCTACAGTGTACCACACTACCAAAGTGAAGTGAGTATTCAAATGGAAGAAAAATTCATATGATGGGCTGATTGGTTTGGTAACTGACATTCCTTTGTATTACTTTTTTTTTTTAAGTATAGTTCCCACACGATAAAAGCGATGCTTTCTATGAGTGTGGTGTGGCCAACTAATGGCAAATCAGCGCCATCTGCTGGTGAATAGAATAAATACGTGTTGCGAGTTGAAATCCGTTCACTGTTCTACAGAATTTGAATGTTCTCCCATTGCAGCCGCACTGACAATAAAGGCTGTTGAAGAAACACACTAATAATTTTAAACAATTCCTCCCGGGAATCTCTCCTGGGATTTCATGAGAGCCGGAGACAGTTAGGAGGCGTGTTAGGAGCCCGACTACACCCCAGTCTATATTACTAGTCAATACTACATGATCCCCATCACTTTAATATCTGAGTGATTGAAAAGGATTTACCCGTAATCCCCATGGTCAGGCAGAGAAATGTTATCACTTCTCTGGACAGAGGGGGAACTAAAGCACAGAGAGACTCAGTCAATTGCCCAGATTCGCTAAGGGAATCTGTGGCAGAAAGGGGAAACTGAGACCTCCTGTTTCCCAGACTCAGCCTTCTCCACCACAACCCCATCCTTCTTCCCTCCCTCTCATCGCCACTAACGTCAGCTGCGGAGTAAGCTGAACCCGGTCTATTTCTTGTGTTTATTAAGAGTCCCTCACCCAAACTCCTCCCTCTTCCCCCAGCCTGGTTTCTGATCTATGTTCCCCAGTTGTAACTGCAGATCCTGTTCGCAGCAACATCTGGGACGAGTCAAACCTGTCTGCTATAAAAGAAATCATGGAGAACTCTTTCATTTTCAGAATTTGGATGTTCAATCTCTTAGGTAAACAGGTTGAGATGTTTAAAGGAGCCCAAGAGATTTAGGCGACCAGGTCCCAATACATTGTAAACCTAACCCTAGCCCTGCCCAACACCCACCGCCACACCCCAACTCTAACCCTAACCCCAATAATTAGAGTTCACTTTACCCTAATCCTAAAATTAACCTTAATGCCAACTTCATTTCCTTTGGAGTGAGGCATCCAAATCTCCTCGACTTCTTTGCAATCCCCAGCCTTAAAGTGCAATGCGCTTGGAGTCATTTACATGTGCCAAGTACAGTTGAGGTGATGTCCTTGGATGTGATTGTCTAGTTGAAGGCGCAGTGCTGGGAGACTGGGCCCAGCCTGGGGAACTCTACGTGTGTCGAATAGAAGGAAACTCCTCTATGACTCTCAGCGATACCCGTGTCTATCTGTACTGGTACCGCCGTTATCCCAGCCAAGCCCTGCAGTACGTTCTCCGCAGAGGAGCGACGGGATTCACACTGAGTGATATCTCAGATTTCGCCCAGGGGAGGTTTTCTTCCCAGGCCGATGACAGTTCCACAGTTCTGATCATCACAGCCCTGGAGCTGGCAGACACAGCGGTGTATTACTGCGCCCTGCAGTGACAGAAGCACACAGGAGACCTGCACAAAAACTCCCCTCGCCTTGCTACAGCGGAGGTTGCAGAAATTAAAAGCCACAAGCAGCGCATTTGAATTTTTTTAACCCCATTCAATACAAACATTTGTGGGTGATTATGGAGCTGTCCGTTTAGTTAGTCCACGCTCTGTCCTCCGCCAAAGTAAGTGCTTACTCAAAATAGCAACATTAAAACACAGCCTTTGGAGACTATAAAGGGAAAGAACTTAAATCGGGAAGAATTTGGGGCATCTTTTCTCATGTCTGAATGGGACAGATATCGCGGTCGGGGTAAAATAATAAAAAAAAGCAAGAGAGATTGTAACTGAAACATAGATAACAAGAATGACTGAAAAAATATAGGTTGAAACTACTGTTAAATTCATTTTTGGAAAAATTAGGGTAAAATACATAAACTAAAATTAAATATATGGACAATATACCTTCAAAATACCTGTTAATTATATCTGTGATGAGGTAAAGCTCTGGTTTCAAACTCCCTCAAGGTGTAATCAAAAATCTAATTGAAAACTTGGATTTTTAGCTGGCTTGTTTGGAAAGTGTTATTACCTTGTCTTATTTTTAAAGAAGCCCTACATATCAAATGCTCTCTGTGTACAGTATACTGTGGAAAAATAACGTGAATGCAGCGACACCTAATGGTGAAAATTAGGGTTTGTTTTGTCATTTGACATCCTTCTATGTTTTCTTTATTTTAACTTTCAGCAGCGGGGAAACAAAAATGCAGAATAAATACCCCAAGAACATTGGCTGGGAATTTCAAAGGACATTATTGGAATTTCATATTTAACTCTCATTACATTTCTCCTTCGAAAATCTCATTTCTCATTCTTAACGCCTCCGAGTATGTACTGAAATCTCTCCTACCCTAATACCTAATCCGCTCAAGATATTTATCCTGCCAATCTCCACCCGAGGTAGAGGAATAGCAAGAGGTCGAGTTTACAGATAGAGGAACTGAGGCACAAAGAAGTTCACTGGTTTGCATCGGGTCACACCAGGAGTCTGTTCCAAAACTGAGAACAGAAGCCAGGTATCCTGAGTCCCAGACCAGATCCGTACCCACAAATCAGTCCTTCTTCACTCAATCTTCGCACGATGTCAACTGCAGAGTAACAGGGAGCCAGCGGTGTTTCCGGGGTCAGGTCACTTTCCCAAACTCCGCCCTCTTCCTTTAGGCTTGTTTCTGATGAACCTGGCCCACTTGTAGCTGCTTTCAGAGACCAGAAGCTTAAAAGCCTCTTCGCAGCAACAGCTGAAAGAGTCAAACTCGGTCGCTATAGGAGACATCATGGACAAGTGTTTGATTCTCAGTATTTGGATATTTAATCACCTAGGTAAAGGGGCTCATTTTCAAAGGCGGCTAACAAATTTGTATGCACATCTCCTACCGAACCCTAAGCCTATCCTCAAACAATTTCTCTAAGTCTCACCTACTCTATTACTTTTAAATCTTCTGGTATAAGGCACCCAAACCCCTTAATCTTGTTTGAAATTCCAAACCTTACATTGCAATGCACCTAGAGCCAGTTCTATGGGTCAAGTGCAGTTGAAATGTTGCCCTTGGATTTGATTCTCTTTCTGCAGGTACTGCTCTGGGTGACTCGGTCCAGTCCAGGGAGCCTGAAGTTTCTACATCAGAAGGAAACACTGTGTCGCTCAGTTGTTCTTATGATACCAGCTCTAGTGGTGTCTATCTGTACTGGTACCGGCAGTATCCGCACCAAGCCCCGCAGTACATTCTCTGGAGAGGAGCGAAATCCTACAGAGATCTCAGTGATACCGCAGCTTTCGTCCAGAAGAGGTTTTCTTCCCAGGCTGCTGACAGCTCCACAGTTCTGAACATCACAGCCCTGGAGCTAGCGGACACAGCGGTGTATCTCTGCGCCCTGCAGAAGGCACAGTGACAGAGCCTCACAGCAGAGCTGCACAAAAACCCTCCTTTCCTTGCTGCAGACAGACGTTAAGCACACCGAGGCGGGAATCAGCGTCCTGCAGGGGACTTGAAAGCGCTGTTGAAAACACACTGAATGTTGGTTTCAAGTTACTCCTCCCAAACCTGAAATCCTCGTTCAAACAGCTCCATTAAAATATCGCCCTTGCAGAATACACAGTGCATGGGCTTTGTCACTCAGGAAACATCGTAGGAATACTTTTCTCATTACAAACTGGGGCCAGTTTATGAGAAATCCTAATTGTGAAAACCTCAGTTTATTGAGATTTGTGGGATAACACTACGGCAATAAAAAATATCCTATTTGTGGTTGGGTAAAGCGTGGTTCAGCTACCGGTTTCCAATGGACCAGAGTCAAATCTCTATCCGAACATCAAATAAAATTATATTTCTGTGTGATTAGTTAGAGAACTTGTATGAGTTTAAAAACATGAGTACAGACAGGGTCTCTTTGCATGTTGTGGAAAATCAATAGGCGAGCAGTGCTACCTACTGGCGGGAAATATGAATACATTTTATCATTGGAAATCTTTCCATGAAATTTAGATTCCTCTTCGCAGAAGCAGCAGGGGAGGGTATCCGACCGGTTCCCGTCTAGGGGAAGCCATTGAGACGTGTTTTCTTCTCACCCTTCGGGTATTTACTCGTCTAGGTAATTACACGGGATTTTCGAACAAGTATGAGAGAGTTTAAGACTCCTAAATTCCATGGAACATTAACCCCAACTCTAACCCCAACCCTAATGGTAGCCCTAAGCCAACTCCTCACATTGATCCTACATATAACCCTCACCGTCACCCTGATTCAGTTCCTGTTGCGCACCCGAATCTTTTAGAGTCCTCTGTGAGCTGCATGCACGGACCAAGCCCAGCGGAGAGGGATTGTCTTGTTGCAGGTGCTGCGCTGGGTGACTGGGTCGAGTCCAAACAACCCCGAGTGTCTGGAATAGAAGGAGACTCTGTGACCTTCCGCTGTTCTTATCACACCAACTGTACCGCTTCTGTCTATCTGAATCGGTGCCGTGTGTATCCGAATCAAGCACAGCAGTGCGTTCTGGTGACAGGAGCGAAGCGAGCTCAAGGTTTCACTCCTACTGTAAGATTTCGACTAGGAGAGGTTTTCTTCCCAGGCTGATGACAGCTCCACAGTTCTGAACATCACAGCCCTGGAGCTGGCAGACACAGCGGTGTTTAACTACGTCCTGGGGAGGTCACAGCCACACAGGAGACCTGCGCAAAAACCCTGCTTTCCCTACAGCGCTGGGGGTTGCAGACATTAAAGCTGCCCAGCAGCTCTCTTGAGGAGAGTGATCACTAAAAACAGCGATTTTGGCGTGATTAAGTTGTTAAAGCATCTCCAGTAAAGTGACACCCCTAGAGAATCACAGAATTGTAGGACTGGAAGGCACTGTGTTATCTTTTAGACCATCCCTGACCGTTGTTTGCCTAACCTCCCTTAAAAACCTCCAAAGAAGGAGATCCCACAGCCTTCCCAGGCAATTTATTTCAGTGCTTAACCACCCTGACAGGGAGTTTTTCCTTAATGTTCAACCTAAACTGAAATCTTACTGCAATTTAAGCCAGTTGCTTTCTTGTCCTATCCTCGGAGGATAATAGGAACAATTTTTCACCTTCCTCCTTACAGCAACCCTTCTAGTACTTGAAAACTGTTGTGTAAGCAGAGAAAGAACTGACAGGAAGGGGGATTGCAATGCATGACAGTTTGTTAGCAAGAGTCAGGCTAACTGTAACCCTAATAACGGGAGATTTGTAGAAGCGAGGAATGTGTGAGGAGAGTGGGAAAGAACTGTGTGAGAAGTTGTTGCGACCTTGTGTAGATAATGTGTAGATAATATGGAATGTAGACTAGGAGTCTACATTAGTGAGCAAAACAAGATATCAGAATGACCTGTGTATAAACAAAATGCAGCTGTTGCTCATTATTGTCTGTAACAAAAGGTATAAATGCTTGCTGTAATTGTTTACCTGTTGAGAGACCTGTTTAGCTCTCTCCCTCTATGCAATTGATAGAAAGAAAATAAAGTATCTGACTTGCTGTACCCAAACAAAAAGTGAGAACTCTGTTATTCTCCGACAATTTGGAGCTCGTCTGGGATGGCAACACCCGCAGAGGCACCGGCAGCTGCTACGGATCGTTCCCCTTCGAACCCCATGGCGCCACAATAGAGGTAGGAGACCTCTTGAAATCTCTATTGGGGTGTCGGAGGAGGACTGTCCGTGGGGCCGTCTGTCCCTGTTGGGCTCACGCCATCCGAACTTATTGACTGTGCAGCAAGATCAGATGCAGAGCGGTTCTGGGGAATTGTTTTGCCGCCCCCAATAAGGTAGTTGCATGCGGTTCTGGGCAGGGCCGGCTCTAGCTTTTTTGCCGCCCCAGGCAAAAAAGCCTCCGGCCGCCCCCGCCCCCCGCAGGTGGGGGGGGCAGCCGGAGCCCCGGGGGGAGGGCGGCGAGCCCCGGCGGGGGCTCCGCTCTCCCCCCGGCGGCCGGTGGGAGGGCGCCGGGGGGGAGGGTGGCCGGAGCCCTGGGAGGAGGGCGGCGAGACCCGGTGGGGGCTCGGCTCTCCCCCCTGCCGCCGGGGGGAGGGCGCGGGGGCGGGAGGGCGGCCAGAGCGCCGGGGGGAGGGCGGCGAGCCCGGCTGTGGCCCCGCTCTCCCCGGCGGCCGGAGCGCCGTGCCGCCCCCCTCCAGGTGCCGCCCCAAGCACCAGCTTGGTTGCCTGGTGCCTGGAGCCGGCCCTGGTTCTGGGGAACTGTTAGTTTGGCCGCCCCCATATGCATAAGAGAGATGCATAGGTATGCACCGGTGCTGAGGGGTTTTTACCGCCTCAAGAGGAGTTGTTACCGACTCATAGTGTATTGAGTCCGGACATAAGGTACAGATGCATCATGGTATTTGGAGATAGAGGCCTTGGTGTGTGTGTGTGTGTGTACACCAGTGTGAATTGAGAGTTACCAGAAGACGCCAAGAGTACTCTGTGAAGTCTTTTGGCTCGTGACCAGAACTACTCTAACGCAAGCCCGGTAACTAGAGGATCTTTTAGTAGATCCGACCCACGGTGGGCTAACTCCGCCTGGCATCGTCCGGTGAGGAAGCTACCTGGGTCTAGGAGTGTGTGAACCCATCTTCCCTCCCCCTTTCCTCTCTGTGTGAGTCACTGACAGTCTGATCATCTCACTGGATGCAACGAGAGTAAGCGGCGCCGTCTCTCTGAGACTAGCCGATGCTCTTTGCTGAAGGGAGGTGTAGGAGGGTGTCGTGGCCATCCTCGTTAGCCTCTCCTGTGTGAGTACCCTGTCGGGAGAGATCCTTAGTTTATGTACCGCTAGAGCAGACAGGGCATCCTCCCTGTGTGTGTGATTGGAAAATGGGTGGGAGACAGTCTAAGCATTCCCTCTCACCCCCTAAGGGTACCCTATCTGATTTCATGTACGTACATTATGGTCCTAAAACCTTCAGGTATTTAGAGAATTGGAATCATTATACGCATGCAAATCCAGCTAAACAATGCCCACTAGAAGGTACCTTCAATCTAGATAAGATCATACATCTCAGAGGAGCTTTTAATCACCAAAAAGTCTCTGACACACAATGGGAGCAATTTGTCTATTGAGGAAAGGAACGGGTTAATTTGAAATTCAGCTTGGTCCAGAGATAAAGAGAAAGTTAATCTGCGTTCAAGGTCAGGAATCAATGCAGACCAGGCTAAGTACAAAGAAAAACAGCTTTCGGCCCCAGCTGGCTGTGAAAAAAAATATAGACATAGTCAAACCAAAGGCAATACAAGTTACAGTGCTGAGATTATATTTGCAAAGCTTAACTGTCCAGTGAGATCAAACAGTCTGCCTTTGCGACCCTGGAGCCGGCGTGGTTTGGGGACGCTGAAGAAGCCACAGGCAGCCGGCCTGGATTGGAATCACTGAAAAGATGCCCCAGGAAACCTCAGGGTGTAAAAGAACTGCCCTCCCAAGAGAGGAAGCAAGTTGGAGATTGCACAGCGCCTTCTCTGAACGTTATACACAGACGTGGCCAGTCTGGACGTACGTGTGTGAGTATGAAAGTGTGCCTACTCTCAGCCGCAGTAAGTCTGAGAACCGGAGAGGGATTTAGCATTCCTCTCTCCACCCCGGTTGACCGGGAAGGGTGTCAGGTGGATCTACTCCAGTAGTAGCAGGACTGGGCAATAGAGAAGTTGGAGAAAAGGGAAGAGTTGTGTACTTGATAACTAGAATTGAGCAATTAAGAGCATAGATCATGAACAAGGCAGCAACTCAAACCTACGCCCAGGGCAAGTTGCAAGCCTTGAGACAGGACTTCCAGGCAGAAAAGGAAGCACTGGCTAAGCAAGTACCGGTCCTTCAGGGACTTGTCAGAATTTAACCATTTGTGTTTGCATATGCTGTAACAGCAGTGTGTTTGCCACAAAAGAAAATGTAATAGCTAAACGCCAGTGAGCCATGTGTTTTGCCCAGGTGGCAAGCCTCATGAGGGAGGACTCGGGTAGCCTGGTGAGTAAGAATGTTTAAGGGAAGAGACCAGGAAGGGTGGGGGCTAGTTGAGAAGCCCACCCTCCTAGCTAAATTGGTAGTGAAAAAGCCGGTGCCCATGGAAGGGAAGCAGGCAACAGATAGATTGGAAAACAGGTTGGAAACTTTGAGGGCATAGTGGAAGGAAAGGAGTAAGTAATTATAAGCATGGGGATTTCAAATCCCCAGGATAATAATTGGAATGGTAAAATGTGTGTAAGACAGAGTCTTTGTTCCAAGGTGCAAGGGTCTCCTTTCTTCTGCAGAATAAAGCAACTCCTCCTTATCCCTGTCTGGCTGTTATTGGCTCTCAGCTAGGTGGACCCGATATTTCGGTGACAGTTTCTGGCGACTCCGCTGGGACTCTCCTAGCTTGGACATTGGACTCCGGACGGCTGCAGTGAACTGGGAACGGTGCCAACGGGGTGTTTCGCCCCTTTTCTCTGCTTCACCGCAGCCCCTGGGGTTCGTGCTCCGATAAGATGAGTCCTAATAGGATAAGGAGACACTATCTGGTTCTGGTTCTGGTCTGGTTTTGTTTTTGTTAACCGGTTAATGAATTTCTGTCTTATACATTTGGTTCTATGGCAAAGTAGATATGATGGCTGTTCCTGGAATTTGCACTGTGTTAAATGAGAGAGGCCCTTATTGTTATTTGGTCACCCAATTAGTGAACAATTAAACGAATACCCAAAGAGTTTGTTTTGCCACTGGAAATTTTACCTGCATAGAAATTATTCCAGTGACTAATAATGAGACCTGTACCTTATTGCAATACACCCCTTCTTATGCCATTAATATCAATGCCTCCCGGAAGTACATAAAGGTGTTCAACCAAAAGATGTGGTATAGTACTACACCAAAGAGAGATGTATTAGGATATCAATGGACTGTGATTAACACTACACTAGGGACTGTTAAATTTTCATTGCCCTTATCCAGTTTCCAGATCACCTCTACATACCCAAATTGCTCACAGGGGGCTGCCATTAGATTAGCACAACAGAGGGCTTGGGTTATTTCCTCCAGAAAGAAGAGAGACTTGACCGGATCCCTTTGGGATGGGGCCAATAGTGCAGCAGCAGTTTGGAATATTTTTAAGAACCAAAAACATGATGAGAAATTGGGGCACAGCTAACCCAGATACAGGCTGAAGTTGGTAAGTTACATGTTATTTCCGCCCTTAGTTCAATGACCCAGAAGTTGCTGACAGAGATGGTATTGAATATCACTGAGGCTGGGAAGGCATTGCAGTGGGATCTAGCATGTTCAGAAATTCAGGATTTCCTGAATGACCAGCTAATGGCCATTCAGAATGATCTAGAGCATCAGGCTTGGCCCACTGCCCTTACAGACACATCAGGAGTACCATCTGATCTGTGGCCATGGAGACATACTTGGAGACTTTCTGGGTGGAAGTGCAGACATTCTCAGTGCTCCTTCCAAGCATATGGACCGGTTGGGGGGATGTGGGCTCCCACATACCGAATCCTGCCGGGTCCATGGGGAGGATGCATGTGGGATTGGGTAATTCACCGAGACATCTGGGAAATTAGACCTCCTGGTATGCCCAATCGATTTTTAGTCAGTGCTCCTGGGATTACATCTGACATTTGGATGGGGTTAGGGAGTCAATGGACATTTTGGCCGTTACAACCCCCACAGCTTCAGTGTATCTGTAAACTGAAGCCAGGAGAAGTTGTTACTCTTCATGACTACGTTTGCTGGGAGGGTAGGGGACAAGGAACTACCCTGACAGGACACTTACTTTTTCAAGCTAATGATAGCTGTATGTATGTTAATGCCACCACATTGCAAGACATACATTTTAATCTCACTACCACTGCAGGCAATCATATTATCTACTGGCCTGCAGATAGAGTTCTGCAAGTAGCCCTTAGGTTCCAGATACCCTTTAATTGGACTAGTTTAGTACCTAATCGATTTCAAAATTTGCTTTCACTGTTACCAAAGGTTAAGAAAATCTCTGAAATACAAGGGCAAATTCACATGCTTCAATATATATATCAAGTTGAAAAGTATGCCTTTCATTCAGCTTATAGAGTGTCTATTTTATCTATTAAGTATGATGTATTGTGCTTTATGACTAAAACTGTACAAAACCCCCATCATATTATTGCTATGAGAATGTTATTGCTTGTATTGCTATTAGTTAGTTTAGGTTTATGTTATTGTTGTTGAGGATGTAATAATAGTAGTACCTTTCATGTCCATGCTCATCATGCATTGTCATTACATCCAATCAAAACTCCTAAGGTTGAAGCATCTGAAGTAAAATCTAAATTCCAAAACTCAATGCAAATAGAGATTTGAAAATTTTTGTTGTACTAGTAGTACAAAAGGGGGGGTTGTGGAAGCAGAGAAAGAACTGACAGGAAGGGGATTGCAATGCATGACAGTTTGTTAGCAAGTGTCAGGCTAACTGTAACCCTAATAACGGGAGATTTGTAGAAGTGAGGAATGTGTGAGGCGAGTGGGAAAGAACTGAGTGAGAAGTTGTTGCGACCTTGTGTAGATAATGTGTGTAGATAATATGGAATGTAGACTAAGAGTCTACATTAGTGAGCAAAACAAGATATCAGAATGACCTGTGTATAAACAAAATGCAGCTGTTGCTCATTATTGTCTGTAACAAACGGTATAAATGCTTGCTGTAATTGTTTACCTGTTGAGAGACCTGTTTAGCTCTCCCCCTCTATGCAATTGATAGAAAGAAAATAAAGTATCTGACTTGCTGTACCCAAACAAAAAGTGAGAACTCTGTTATTCTCCGACACTGTTATCATGTCTCCCCACTGTCTTCTCTTCTCTTGACTAAACAAACCCATTTTTTTTCAATCTTGCCTTATAGGTCATGTTTTTCTAGATCTTTAATTGTTTGTGTTGTTCTTCTCTGGACTTTCGTCAATTTGTCCACATCCTTCCTGAAATGTGGTGTCCGGAACTGGACACGGCACTCCAGTTGAGGACTTGCAGTAGAGTGGAATAATTAATTCTCCTGTCTTGCTTATAACACTCCTACTAATACATCCCAGACTGATGTTTTTTTTTTTTTTTCAACAGTATTACACTGTTGACTCATAGCTTTAGCCTGTGATCCATTACGACCCGTAGGTCCCTTTCTGCAGTACTCCTTTGTCAAGGCTGATTCCCCACTCTGGGACTTTGAGTGCAGAAGCGGGGGGGAGGGGACAAATAACTTAAAAAGACTTACCACTCCAGGCTGGTATTAAACTCCCAAGGTTACAGATCCCCTGGCCTTGGGTCCAATCGCTGCCACCACCCAAATGCAAACCCCTGTGAGAGCCCAGGAAGGCGCACTTGGGAATTCGTTCCTGTGGGGTACCCTCAAGCTCTTTCAACCCTGCTCCGGGGAAGAGCCAGGAAAGAAAAGAGAAAAGGAAATCAGCTATTGCCACCAGCTGAACCTGGAACCCTTTCCTCCTCTTAGCGGCTAACTGAATAATATGCACACGGACCTCTTTACCTCCTAAGACACAGGAATCCGATCTTGTTCATAAAAAAGGTAATTTTATTATTTTTTTTAAAAGAAAGAAAATGTGGAAAATCAGGCTGTTGCTAGATATTAGAAGAGCAACTGAAAAGGATTAAACACCAGGAATGGCTTCCCTGGGGTCCAGCTTAAAGGTTACAAAAAGAAAACAAAAGCACCTGTGTTTAGCACAGAGGAATCCACAAGCCCAAATAAAGAGAGTTTGAGCATTGGCCTGCTAAACCCAGGGTTGTGAGTTCAATCCTTGAGGGGACCACTTGGGGATCTGGGGCAAAATCAGTACTTGGTCCTGCTAGTGAAGGCAGGGGGCTGGACTCGATGACCTTTCAAGGTCCTTTCCAGTTCTAGGAGATGGGATATCTCCTCTAATTTCTATGTCTAACTAAACATTCCCTGTTCTACTTACTTTCCAAAGGAGTAATTCCAGGTATGAATGCTGAGGAATTTTCATATCTGGCCCAAGCTTTTTACAGCATATCCGCTGCTCTGGCTCTCCAGCGGAGAGAACAAAAACAGACAGACAGACAGAGGGGATTTTTTTTTTCAAATATGAAAGTTTCTAGTCTTCCCATTGGCTTTTTTGGCCAGGTGCCAACTCACTTCCTCTCACCAAAGCATTTCAGTGAGACTTCTTAACCCTTTACAGGTAAGGCGAGTAGAATAACACTACTTAAGAATGACTTTTACAGCTAACTGAGTGGCTAGGTGTCCATAAAAGGGTGCTCTCCCCACCCATCATTTACCACATCCTTCCTATGCAGTCATTTCCCAGTTTGTATGTGTGGAACTGATTGTTCCTTCCTAAGTGGAGTACTTTGCATTTGTCCTTATTGAATTTCACCCTATTTACTTCCGATCATTTCTCCAGTTTGCCCAGATCATCGTGAATTTGAATCTTTTTCTCCAAAGCCCTCACAACCCCTCCCAGCTTGGTGTCATCCACAAACTTTATAAGTATGTTCTCTGTGTCAGTGTTCTTCCTTGCAAGGCCCTCAAGCCAGCAGTGGCTATCGTCTACCCTAAGTGCGGCTCCCTAAATTCCCTCTAGGAGAGAGGGCCCCTCTCCCCCGCAACTCCCTGCTGCCTGCCAGCAGGGGGAGAGAGAAACCCTTTCCCTGGAGCTAGCTGCAGCTGGCAGGGAGAGGGCTTGGGGGAGTCCTCCGGCCCCAGGCCCAGGGCAGCCTGCCTGCACCCCAACTCTCAATCCCTGGCCCCAGCCCAAATCACGCACCCCCAACCAGAGCCCTCACCACCTCATCCCAACCAGCTGCCCCAGCCCTGAGCCCCTCTGCACCCGAACCTCTCATCCCCACCCTGCAGCGCTCACCCCCGCATCCCACACCTTGACTCTCATATTGAAGGGTTTTTTTTGCCAAAGTGCCCCACACTTCAAAAATGGTGAAGAGCACTGACCTATGTCATCATCTAAATCATTGAGGAAGATATTAAAAAGAACTGGGCCCAGAACTGATCCCTGCCGGACCCCACTAGTTATGCCCTTCCAGCATGAGTGTCAAACACTGATAAGTACTCTCTGGGAATGGTTTTCCAACCAGTTACCCACTTACCTTATAGTAGCTCCATCAACGCTCTATTGCTCTTGTTAACGAGAAGGTCTTGCAAGACAGTAGAAAAAGACTTACGAAAGTCAAGATATTTTGACACATCTAATACTCCCCCCCCACACACACACAATATTTGTATTCCCGCTAAAGAAAGCTATTAGACTATAAAAGTAATCAGTTTAAATCAGCTTCCAAAGGGCATATAGGGATTTGATGAGTTAAAACAAACAGACACATTTTGTACTGAAAAGTGACTAAAATCTTATATCCATGTATACAGATTAAAATATTATAAATTACCAATTTATGGGAATGCCGTTTAATATTAGGAAAAAAATGCCATTCTGTATTAGGTCTTGGATTTACAGAGCTGCCTATCGGATTTGGACACCCAGATCCCATCGATTTTAAGACATCTGATTCTCGTGGGCAGATTTGAAAATCTCTGCTTGAGGCTTTCTAAAAATGAATGAGAAAAAATACAGCGATAGAGCGAGAAATAATTATATATTGCAGAGCGGCCCTTTGAGAGCCTCAGCTGACAGCAGACACAACTGGGCTAATTTTTATAGTCAATTTGCATCTACTGTTTTTTCAGGACTAAGTACCGAGAAGAACAGTGTCACCCAGAGACAAGGACAGCTGACCGGAGTACAAAGTGAATCTGTCACACTGGACTGGACTTTCTCGACTGAAGATGCAGTTTATGACATACCGGTATATTGGTACAAACAGGACAGCAGCGGCCAGACGAAGTACCTCTTCCGAAGGTCTGCCGGGAGCGAGCACAACGGGGCTGGGAGCCGGTTCTCACTGGACTTCAGGCGAGCCGAGAAATACGTGGGTCTCAGAATGGCGGAGTTAGAACGGAGCGATTCGGCGATGTATTTCTGTATTATGGCTGAGGAGCCATTAAATTACCATGGCGGGTGGGTTAATAGAGGGGCCTTTACAAAATCCAGAGATCAGTTTTCTCTTGACTCGGAGACAAAACTGACGCAGATAGAAATCAGTGTAAAGAGACACAACAAGCCACAAGCAGGGTTTGAACTAAACGGTGCAGGTGTGACTGATACCGCACGGGCACTAAGTGTGTGGAAATCTTCCCCTTTTCCAGGAACCGTCCCCCACCTCCCCCAAATACTCAGAACCTCATGAGCCAGATGTCATTAGCTATCACACCACACTTCCCATGAATAGCTCCGTCTGCTTTTGGGGCCAGACTCCAGCAGGTAGGAATCAGACCTCGCTCCAGTAGCGTACACGGGGCAAAGTCTCAGCTGGTGTAAATGAAGGTTGCCCCATTGAATTCAATGGGCCAGACCCCAGATGGTGTAAATCAGCTGTCTCTCCACTGGAGTCAATGGCCCAGATCCCCAGGTCTTGAGTCAACGGGCTTAATTTTGCTTCACTCTGGAGAAAGGACCCCGCGCACATTTTTTTCTCTGGGGTGTCAGCAGGGGGATCCTGACCAGATCTGTGGAAATGGGATCCATGCACAGTTCCTTTTTTTATTTTTTGTTTTTGTTGTTAGCTTTTTTAAAAAGTAAAACCTCGCTGGACCTTGTGATTCTTGCTGAGCTCTTGTCTCCGAAGATGAGACAGAACTAAGTTGCTCCTACTGAGTTGCTAAAGAGATTTGGAGGCCAGAAATGGGTCTCGTGACAGGAACAAGCCAAAGCCACCGTGGGTAGGGTAAATGCTACCGGAGGGTATTAGCTGTGTTACATGGTGAGGGAAACAGCCTTCAACTGGGGTCTGTAGGAGAGGACTAAATGATCTTGCCACAGATTTAATTTCTCTGGTTTGATTCTCTGAGAGAAACTTCACCATAAGATTCTATTCTATTCAGGTTCCTGTATTCACCCATCATTGTGGTGGCTTGAGCCCCTGAAGATCTGGAAACAATATATTTAACCATGAATGCTCCAGAAATCCTGCTTTGGACAGTAACAGCATTTCTATCTTTGAGTAAGTGTCCGCTAACGGGGGAAACGAATGTTAGAACTTCTGTTACCTATTGGGTTTGAACAGGGGGAACTGGAAGCCAGGATTCCTGGGTTCTGTTCATAGCCCAGGAAGGAGAGCAGGGGCTTAGCGGGTTAAAAGAGGGGCTCTGAGCTTCTCGTTTCTAGTCCCACTTCTGGGAAAGGAGGAGAGTCTAGTGGTTGAGAGCAGTTAGACTGAGCATCAGGACTGCGGGGTCCTATACCCAGCCCTGAGTGGGGATCAAAGTCTCGTGGTTAGAATTTGGACGATTAGGACTCAGGACTCCGAGGTTCTATTCCCAACGTCACTGCTGCCTTACTAGAAGCGGGGCAAACCCATCCTGTATGCCAGGCCTGAGTTGGTCTCTTTGTACAAGATGCGCATAAAAAAACTTTCCATTTCTGGGCGGTCTGAGTCCTAAAGGGTCTCTGTTCTCCCCACACGAGACTGGCTGTCAATGTGCAATAGTTTTACATGCTTAATTAGGGTAAACTTTTTCTCTTTCCTTCCCTGCAGGTTCCAGCCAGGGACAAGGCAGTGTCACGCAAACACAAGGGCAGCTGGCAAAGTCGGGGGGTCAGACTGTCACCCTGGAGTGTACTTTCTCCACTGGATATCAGTATTATTACTTATTTTGGTACAGACAGCAACAAGCAGGGGCAATGGATTTCCTCTTCCGAATAGAGTATAGTAACGCTGAAAAGAATGGAGCCGGGAGACGGTTTTCTGCAGAATTCAGGAAATCCTCAAAATTCTTCAGTTTAACCATTAAAGAGCTAGAGCCGACGGACTCGGCGATGTATTTCTGTGCTCTGTGGGAAGACACTATGAGACGTTTAATAGGGAGCCCTGTACAAAAACCCACCCCCTGGGCTTTCTCGCCATGAGAAACACAACTGCAGAGTAGAATCCCCGGGCCCAGACAGATGGTTAAACCAGATGATGGGGCTGGTATAAACCACACGACCTGACACCTTTGAAGCCTTCCGGGCCTCATTCATCATTGTGTTACCCCAGATTAACCTCAGTTTACCCACAGTGGGTCTGCTCCTCAACTGCGGTGAATCACTGTGGGGCAGATGGAGTCAACTTGGCCAGGTCCACCACAGGTATCAATCAGCTGTACTCCCCTTGGGGCTGGATTCCCCTAGCTGGAGTAAACCAGCATGGGGCCAATGGGGTAGATACACAAAGGCACAACACAGAGAAGCATGCAGACACACACGCACGTGCAAACACAGAGACAGACACACACAAAAAATCCACATCCACAAAACCAGCACACACAAGACAGAATTTAAGTCTTCCCACAATGTCTTTAGTTCGCCTCTCACCGAGTAGCAACAAGAAGCACAATAAAAAGGAAAATCAACAATAAAAAAACGACAGAAAGTCAGAAACCGATCTTCCAGGAAGTGCAGAGGAAGGAATTTGTCCCACGAGTTCCCGCCTCAGCTTCAGCTGCCGACTAATCTGAACCCAGCCCGTTTCCTGTGTCTGTTACGCATTTCCCGAACCCCTCCCTCTTCTGCTAGGCTGGTCTCGCACTAACCTCTCCCAGTCCCTCCGAGAAGTTGCCTTTAAATTATTCTCGCAGCGACCTCTCAGCTTGTCCGGCTGCGGCTGTCTGAGCACCATGGAGACGCGTCTCATTCTCAGCCTTTGGGTCTTTAACCAACTAGGTAACCAGGCTCTGGGTTTTTGGAAGAAGCGTCATGGAATTCGGCTCCCAACTCCCGTTCTACCCAGAACCCGAACCTGATCTTAACCCTGACCCAGATCCGAACGCCGCTACTATCTGTAACCTTAATTTTTGCGCTAACCTTAATTGGTTCGAAATTAGGCGGATAAACCCCTTGGGCTCTTTAAAAATCCCCATCTTTGACCTGCCAATGCACCTGGCTGTCCTTGAACGTGAGTGTCTTGTTGCAGGTGCGGTGCTGGGTGACTCGGTCCGCTCCAATGAACCCGAGGTGTCCAGGTCAGAAGGAGACACCGTGACCCTCAGCTGTTCTTATGAAACCAGTTACACTGCTGGTGTCTATCTCTACTGGTACCGTCAGTACCCGAACCGAGTCCCGCAGTACATCCTCCTGAGAGGAGCAAAGGGGAGCACGTTCAGTGATACCGCACGTTTCGCCCAGGAAAGGTTTTCTTCCCAGGCTACTGACAGCTCCACAGTTCTGAACATCGCCGCCCTGGAGCTGGGGGACACCGCGGTGTATCTCTGCGCCCTGCGTCTAGCACAGTGACAGAGCCACATAGCAGAGCTGTACAAAAACCCTCGCAGCCCTGCTGCGGGGATGGTACAGGCATTAAAACGGGCAGCAGCGCCTTGAAACAGATTAATACTGACTCTGCTTAAAGATACATCTCCCCATAACAGTTACATGTTTATTTAAAGAGCTAATTTAAACATCGCCCTTGGATAAGATAATGACCCTGATCTTTAATTAGGAAACTATTAATACCGTTTTACTTAGCTTAGGAGATGACCTATATCGGTGTAGTGTGTGTGTGTGTGGGGGGGGGGGAATCATTTTTAGTAAAACAAGGGTTAAAGGTGAGTAGACGTGTGACCTATTGTTGAAAATACAAATTGAGATTAAATGCGAATGAAAACATCCCTTTACAAATGGACAATATACTGTTAAATTGCTCATTTATGGTGAAATGGGGATAAAATACGCGAGTTAAAATAAGGGGGAAATAGTTAGAAATACCCGGTTTTGAGTGGTGGGGTAAAGCTGCAGTTACCAACTCCCCCAGCGTCACATCAATGCTCCTGTTGTAGAGACATTTGCATCTGGGGTAGATTTGACGTGAACCCACTGCGTTTCCTGAAACTCCTCCATCTTCCTCTCCGCTAGTTTCTAATGTTTGAAATACAAATTGAGATAAAATGTGAATTGAAAATGTCTTTGACAAATGGACAATAGACAGTTAAAATTCTCTGTAATTTAACAGTCTACTCTCCGTTTGGTGAAATGGGGGGGGGGGGAAATATTCAAATTAAAATATGGGGAAATAGTTAGAAATATCCATTTGTGAGTGGTGGGGTCCAGCTTCAGTTAGTAACCAACTGTCCAGGGGTCACATCGATACTCCTGTTTCAGAGACGTTTGCATTTTGGGTCTATTTGTTTGGAAACTATTTAATTGCAAGACACTTTCCCCAAGACTATCTGTTGAGAGCCGAGAAGTGTAACGTGACAAAGCATCGCCATCAGCTGCCGGGAAATATAAGCACAAGTTGGCATTGGAAACCCTTCCATGCTCTATAGATTTTCGCTTTAAATCAGGCTGTCGGCAAAGGCAGCAGAGGAAAGACGGAAATAATTTAAAACAATTATTTCAAGAGTTCTGGCTGGATATTTCAAAGGAGGGTAACAGAGTTGGGCACCTCATCCCATTACATTTTTCTTGTGATAACCCCGGACATTATTGCTGGTAAACGTGTTCATGCCACGTCCCAATGATACCTGAGTGTGTCATGAAATGTCAACACTCCCTTTATGAGTTAGAAGAAACCCCTCTCTTTTATACATCTAGGGAAACTGAGGCATGGAGGATTTCCCATCGTCACACACAGTCTATGGCACAGCAGGTTTCTCAGTCCCAGAGCAGACTCTTGTCCACAAGCCCATCCCCCTCCCCTTAACAGCACTAATATGTCAGCTGCAGGCTGACCTCAACCCACTGCGCTCCTGAAACTCCTCCCTCTTCCTCGCCGCTGGTTTCTGATTAACCTTCCCCAGCCGGAGCTGCCTTCAGGGGACCTGAAGGGTAAGATTCATTTTGTCGCAGCAGCAACATGTGGCAGGTAGAAATTTGGTGGCTGTATAGAAGGAGACACCATGGAGACGCGGGTTGTTCTCGGTTTTTGGATAGTGAATCTCCTAGGTAACTGGTCTCGAATTTTCAGAGGATTTCACGGGAATTAGACACTCATTGCGCATTAAACCCAAATCATAATCTTAAACCGTGCAGCATTGAATTCCCTAACTGTAGCTTTTACCCTAAATCCTAAGGCTTTTCTCCATTGTCTCCCGTAACCCTGCCCTTAATTCCTTTGGAGTTAGGTGCATAATTCCCTTAAATTTCTTTGAAATTCACTCATTTAACAGCAATGGGTTTCCATGGGTCAAGTGCAATTGAAAGTGTGTCCCTGAGTTTGATTGTCTTGTTGCAGGTGCTGCGCTGGGCGACTCGGTCGGTCCGGTCCAAGGTACTCGAAGTGTCTGGGTCAGTAGGAGAGACCGAAGAAGTGGGTTGTAGCCCACGAAAGCTTATGCTCTAATAAATTTGTTAGTCTCTAAGGTGCCACAAGTACTCCTGTTATTTTTGCGGATACAGACTAACATGGCTGCTACTCTGAAATGTGACACTCAGCTGTTCCTACAATGCCAGTGACACTGCTGGCGTCTCTCTCTTTTGCTAAGGCCGGTTTCCTAAGCGACCCCCTCAGTACATTCTCCGGAGCGGACAGAGCTTAGAGCGATACTGCAGATTTCGCCCAGGAGAAGTTTTACTCCTAAGGCCGACGAGAGTTCCACACTTGTGAACACCACAGCGCTTAGCTGGCGGACACAGCGGTGTATTACTGCGCCCTGCAGAGCGCACAGGGAGAGAATCTCTTAGCAGAGCTCTGCAAACCCCCGCCCCCCAGCCTTGCTGCAGTGGTTGTTGCAGACACTGAAACGGGCAGCAGAGGCGTGAAGCAGACTGAGTACTGACGCTGCTTAACGATACAACTCCCCTTAACAGTTACATGTTTATTTAAAGAGCTAATTTAAACATCACCCTTGGATAATATAATGGGCATGATGTTTAATTAGGAAACTATTGACAGGTCTTTGCCTAGCTTAGGAGATGACCTGTATCGGTGTAGTGGGGTGGGGGAAATCATCTGTAGTAAAATAAGGCTTAAAATGTTGGGTAAAAATAGAGACAAACCGAACTACTGTTTGAAATACAAATTGAGATAAAATGTGAATTGAAATTTTAATTGGCAAACGGACAATAGACGGTTAAAATTCTCTTTACTTTAACAGTCTACTGTCCGTTTGCTGAAATGGGGGTAAAATATTCAAGTTAAAATATGGGGAAATAGTTAGAAATACCCATTTGTGAGTGGTGGGGTCCAGCTGCAGTGAGTAACCAACTGTCCAGGGGTCACATCAATACTCCTGTTGTAGAGACATTTGCATTGTGGGTCGATTTGTTTGGAAACTATTTAATTCTTTACCCAAGAATGTATGTGAGAACCGTGAATTCTAAAATCATGTGTTACGTGGTAAAATCATGGCAAAGCACCGCCATCTGCTGGTTGAAAATATAAATACAAGTTCTCATTGGAGACCCTTCCACGCGCTGTGTCTTCGGTTTCACTCAGGCTGTCGGCAAAGGCAGCAGAGGAAAGACGAAAATGATTTAAAATAATTCTTTCAGGAGTTCTGGCTGGGCAATTCAAAGGAGGTTAATGGCGTTGGGTGCCTCATTCCATTACATTTGCTGTGATAATCTCAGACATTATTGCCGGCAAACATATTCATGCCCCATCCCACTGATACCTGGGTGCGTCAAGAAATCTCAACAGTCCCTACATGAGTTAGAAAAAACCCTAGGGTTAGGGCTAGGGAAACTGAGGCATAGATGATTACACATCGTCACACACACACAGTCTGTGGCAGAGCTGGTCTCTGAATCCCAGAACAGACCGTTGTCCACAAGCCCATCCCTCTCCCCTTAAGAACACCAATATCTCAGCTGCAGGCTGACCTGAACCCACTGTGTTTCCTGGATCTGCGGTGTGTTCCCCCAAACTCCCCCCTCTCCTTCTTCGTCGGATTCTAATGAATTTTCCACAGTTGTAGCTGCCCTTGGAGACGTGACATTTATGTTCCTCTGAGGCAGCGGCAATAGCTGGGAGTTTGAAACTTGGTCGGTATAGATAGAAGATACTATGGAGACGTGTTTTATTCTCAGCATTTGGATATTTCTCCTAGCGAACTGGGCTGGGATTTCAAAGAGGCCTAAGGAAACTAGACACTCAATTCCCATTGAACCGTAAACCTAACCACATACTTAACCCTTACCCAAGACTGTAACCAAAATGCGAATGGTACAATCTGACAGTTCACCCTCACCATAACCCTAAACCCGACCCCTGCCCTAGGGGGTGTAGAAGTACAGCCCGCCAGCCCAGTCTCTTCCCTAAAGAACCTACAGTCTAAGGGTGACTACCCGTCTCTGCCACTGAGCTGCTATATGGACTTGGGCAAGTCCTTTCTACTCTCTGTGCATGTTTCCCTCCCATCCCCTTGTCTGCCTTTCCCTGCTGCGCAGGTAATCCCTTAGGGGCAGGGAGCCTTTGTGGCTGTTTGTTTTTAAAGCACCTATCACGCTGCCTAGGGAGGCCCGTAGGCGATTGCTGGAATAATCACAGTGCGGCACCAGCCTGTTCTGGAGATGGGACACCCGGCAAACGGTTCGGCCAAGCCACTCTCGGGCGGGATACACCTGAGGGTAAAACCAGGCCGCGTCCCCATATCCCTTACCCTCTGCTGCCCCCCAGCGGCGCTTCCACTCCAACCCCCTTCAGCTGCATCAATCCGCGTTTCACTGAAATCCTGCTTTCATTCGCTTCCCCTCATCTTTTTTTTTTTTTTTAATTCCTGATACAATTTTCTGTGCCTGATAGTGAGACAGGCTGGCGCTTCGCCTTGTTACCCTCTTCGGCCAGCGGCTTATAACCATCTCTTTGGTTCCTTGATGTCGGTGTGCGCCCGCTACATAAATATTGCTTAACCCCGGAGAGCACAACAGAGAGGGAAACCCATGAATTATGGGGACAGAGCCTTAACTGGTAGAAACCGGATCAGCTGCCCGGATTTAAATGCGGCTCCACTGATTTACATCAGCTATGGCTCTGCCCATGGTCTCCAGTGAAACTATGGCCAGTTTGCTCCGGGTGGGGAACCGGCCCAATGACTCTGATGAAACCCAATTAATCTGCACCAGTGGAGGATCTGGCCCGGTGCACTCAGAAGGAAAACCCTTTCCCTCCCCCACCCACTTGAACAGGGTAAATGTACCGAGTTCCTTCCAGCCTGAAGGCCACCCCTGGAGGCTGAGCGGTGTCACAGCGTCACCTCATCCAGGTTCATCTGCCGCCACTTCATTCTGCAGCTGAGTCCCTGACAATGAGCCTGGCCGCTTTGCTGCTGGTGCTGGCTCCAGGTATTCGAGGCTCCGCTCTGAGCAGGGCGCCACGGGTTGGGATTTCCAGGCTACTGGGGAATGGCTTTTCTGAAAGAAAGGCGCTCCGATAGCACGGGGATGGGCGCCTGTGGGTAGACAGACGGACAGTGCAGAAGTGAGGATGGACAGATGGTGCAGAGTGAGAGAGACAGATGGAGAGACAGCGCAGAGGGAAGGTGGATGGAAGGACAGACGGACAGCGCAGAGGGAAGAATGGACAGATGGACAGACAGCGAAGAGGGAAGGATGGGGAGATGGACAGACAGGGCAGTGAGAAGTGTGGAGGGACGGACAGACAGCAAGAGGAAAGGGAGGATTTTCGTTCGCTTGTTTTCTCCTTTGTCTGCACAGAGGTGCATGTATTTTCCTCTCACTGCTGAGCAAGAAAACTGGACTAAAACCAACCTCCTCCCCCAGGTGCATTGGGCCAATACACGGTGACCCAGGAGCGGTCCCAGGCCGCTGCCTATGAAGGAGAACCCATCCAGCTCAACTGCTCCTACACGGGCACCGAGTACAGCGTGCATTGGTACCGCCAGCCCCGGGGGGGCCAGCCGCGGTTCCTGGCGCTCCTGTCCTCTAGCGGCAGAGACACCCGAGAGAATTTCACCGTGAGCCTGGACACCAAAACCAAAAGCAGCTTCTTGTACCTGAACAGCAGCCGCCTGGAAGACTCGGCTGTGTACCTGTGCGCGCTGGAGCACAGTGCTAGGTGAGCACAGGCAGCCCGTCACAAAACCCCGGGGGCGGGGGCAGGGCACAAGGACCCAAGAGGAGACAAGCAGAAGTTAGATTAGAACAGAGGCTATGAGCACAGAAGAGAAGAAAGGAAAGTAGAACAGAGTGGGCGAGAGGCAATAAGAATAGAATGGAACAGAGGAGAACACATTGGAATGGACCGGAACGGAAGCGATGTGAACAGAATAAAGGGGAGAGAAGAGAAGAGGGATCAGTAATTTAAGGAAGAATCTTGAAGAAACACCTGGAAAATTATAGACATTTTCACCTTTTCGCCTTCCCCAATTGCCTGGATCGGGTGGTTTTGTATCAAAAACAGCTTCCTTGTCCCACAACACTAGCAGATGGGGAAGCATTCTCTGGGGAGACAATCCGGTAACTCAGTCATTCCCATGTGATTTTCCCTGTTGTTCAGGTCAGACACTTTCAGACTGGTAATATGCACACAGACATTCTCACATACAGCCACACACAGGACACACTCGCACACGTAATCTCTCTCTCTCTCTCTCTCTCTCTCTCTCTCTCTCTCTCTCACACACACACACACACACACACACACACACACACACACACACACACACACACAAGAATTTTCACATACAACCACTCTCTCTCTCACCCTCACCTAGACTCACACACACAAATAGACAGATTCTAACACACAGCCAGAAACCTACTTACTGAAATCACACACACACACACACACACACACACACACACACACACACACAGGCACACTCTCTGACATATATCCCCCTTTCATATACACTCAGAAATATAGATAGCTATGCATACACACCATGACACACACATACACGCACACACACTTAATCTCAAAGGCAAAGAGATCCATACACACTCTAGATGATAATATTCTCGATTGGACCAGCTTCTGTTGGGGAGACAAGTTTTCCTGCTACAGAGAACTCTGCCTCCGCTGGGAAGCGTGTCTCTCTCACCAACAGAAGTTGGTCCATTAAAAGATATGACCTCACCCACCTTGTCCCTCCAATAGCGTGGCACCAACACAGCTACAACAACACAGCACACTCCTAGATAAACAGCCTGGCCCGCAGAATGCATCCCACACCTAGAGAATTTCCTGTATCATTCTTAGATCTCTACGCAAAGGGACCCAGTCCTGCCTTTCATTGCAGAATCTGACAGACCCCACAGCACCCATGAACTTCCTTCTGCTCATTGCACTGCTGCGAGGTATCACACCCTTTAGTTCTCTGTGCTTTGATGTTCTCTTTCACACACACTAACACACCTTCCCTCTCACACTCATGCAGGATTTAAGAGCTTGGCGTCCCTTGGTATTTAAAAGCAAAGAACTGCGTTTACGCCAGTCCCATCTCTTCGTGGTCAGCTCTACTGAGCACAACAGAGATGCCTGCAGTTTGTAAAACTCCATCTGCTTCCTGATGGCTCATCTTTAGCTCTCCACTGTAAGGGGACTTCCAGCCAAACGTCCGCCCCTCCCTGGGCGTGACCTCCTTTGTCCTCCCTCGCCCTGTTTTCCCCACAGGGGCCCGCGGCCCATACGCCGTCACTCAAGACAAATCTGCTGTCTCCAGCGAGGGACAGTTACCCGTGGGGGAGAGCGGAGCATCCCTTGCTACCATCAGGTCCCAGGCGGTTCCCTGCAGCTCATGATATTAAGGATCACAGGTGGCTGGGAATAGGGAGATTCCTTCACCAGGTCCTTGGAAACCACCCACCGGTGCAGCTCGCTCAGCTTCCCCAGCAGCCAGCCTGGGCCCTCAGCTGTGTGCTTGTACTAGTGTGCTTTGAGGACAAACCCCACTGCAGCCTGTCAGGGAGGTGGCTATGTGCGTGCGTGCAAAGACTTGTAGAGCCCTCACGCCTGTGTGGGAAATGATTTTCTCTCTCAGCTCTCACTTGCCACGGAGATGAGTGTCAGCATAGACAGATACTGCAGCAAGACGGAGGGATGGACAAAGCAGCGGGCAGGGTGGCTAAATGGATGCATAGACAGACGTGCAGCAGGAAATCTAGCTTCATGTCTACATGCATCTGACGAAGTAGGTATTCACCCACGAAAGCTTATGCTCCAATACGCCTGTTAGTCTATAAGGTGCCACAGGACTCTTTGTCGCTTTTTACAGATCCAGACTAACACGGCTACCCCTCTGATACTTGACATTCTAATAACCAAACACTCAAATATAAGATCGTTTTGAGGAAATCACTGTCATTCCCGACACAGCAGGAAACATCACTTCCTTGTGTATAAGTAGCCTGCAACACTTATACTTGTGGATTATTCATCTAGACACGTGAAATCTACTGAAGAACATAAGAAGGGCCAGACTGGGTCAGACCAAAGGTCCATCTAGCCCAGTATCCTGTCTCCGGACAGTGGCCAGTGCCAGGTGCCCCAGAGGGAATGAACAGAACTTGTAATCACCGAGTGATCCATCCCCTGTCGCCCATTTCATTACCATACTTTCACTGGGGTTACATTTCAGGGGAGGGAAAAGGCTCATCCTCTTCAGCAGTTTGTGGCACCAGTATAATATAGGCAATGTGGCTGCCTCTGTCTGTAGTCCCGGGGGCCATTCAGGCCCAGCAGGGATGCACATTTCAAAGAGGCATAAAAGAGCTGAGCACCCAACTCCCTTAGTCCCCTTTGGAATCTCTGCCGAAGAGAGCCGGGGGGACCTGCTGTTGAGAATGGACAAGTCCGATGGGCACAACGAGTGAAATGTGAACAGGCTGGTTCCTGTTCCCACGTCCCTCTGAATTTAGAGCAAAGAGTGTTTCTATTATCAAGGGGTAAATTTGAGGAGGGGGAGGGGCAGGTAACCTTCAGATTGTGAGCCAGATTCCAGCCCAATTTAAGCCAGGCCGACAGCCCGAGCCCATCCAAGGCCCGTGCCCTCTCCAAATTCCACCCATCACTCAAGCTGCCCCCACAGCCCCCGCTCCTCCCCACAACCCACCTGTGTCTAGAAGCCAGGCTCCGCCCACTCACAGCACCCACTTGCTCAGAGCAGTTCTACAAAGTGACTCCCTGGGACTCATTTCCTGGCTGTGTTAGGCCACCCGGAGCTGCTGCTGTGGGTACCAAAGAGGCTCCTAGTTCACGAGGCGGAGCTGGTAAATTTGCCCCAGAGGGAGAAGTAAATCTACCGGTGAGGGGGCTGAACCTTTTGTACTGAACGGGGAACACCCGGCTAGACAGCTTCTTCGCTGAGGGACAATGGGGAGATCCTGGCAGCTGTTCCCACGCCTGCTGCTACTGCTGGTGAACATTCCCTGTAAGTCTGGGGGCAGGAAACGCGACAGAAGATGCTGAACGTGATGGTGGATATAAGAGAGCAAGGGCTGATTCTCTGGCTCTCCCCTGCAGTTTGCTAGCCAGGCACTGTTCTCTCTACTGGGGTAGATGGGGGTACAGGACGCTTGTGTTCAATTCCCAGCGCTGGCCTGCTGGGTTTCCTTCCCTTTTATGTGCCTCGGTTCCCCCTCCCACCCTTTGCTTGGCTATTTAATCTGTAAACTCTTTGGGGGCAGGGGATGTCTCTTATTATTGTGCCTTTGGGAATCTCGCAGCCAGCAATAATCTAGGGCTAACCCCCTAACCCCAACCCTTAACCCCAGATTATAGCTATCTAGGAATATAATAATATAGGAAAATAGCAGTGGTGGGCCAGATGCAAAGCCCCTGAAAATGAAGAGAAACTCCCCCGGGCTTTGCATCCGGCCAGTGTGTGAACGGGGCAGAGGTGCCCTGATATCTATGGGGTGTGTCTTTTGCCTTCTGCCCACAGGGGGGAGCTGCCAGGCCGAGGTGCACCAGAACCTGTCTGCGGTCACTTGGGAAGGGCAGAACGGCAGCATCTCTTGCCACTACACGACGAGCAATTTCAGGAGTTTGCAGTGGTTCAGGCAGCTTCCCGGAGGCCA
Source organism: Emys orbicularis (assembly GCF_028017835.1). Taxonomy (NCBI): domain Eukaryota; kingdom Metazoa; phylum Chordata; order Testudines; family Emydidae; genus Emys; species Emys orbicularis. The sequence goes on along the minus strand of NC_088694.1, from coordinate 54,713,337 downwards.
GCCTGTCTCCCTGCTGATTCTGGTGTCCGATGGGAAACAAACCAAGGAGCCCAACCTCACCGCGGAGCTGGACAAGGGGAAGCGGCTGAGCTCGCTGCACATCAGAGAATCACAGCTGGGAGACGCAGCCACCTACTTCTGCGCCGTGGCGACACGGGGACACAGGAGCACTGGCAGCCTGTGCAAAAACTCCCCAGCTGGAGGGTAACTGTCAGGCTGGCTGGTGGGACAACACCACCTACTTCTTCCACAGCGCATCCCTGAGCGTGCTTCGCCTTCCTTGACACGGTCAGCCCCCAGCACCCTGGTGAGGCAGGGCAGTGCGAGGATCCCCATCGCACAGGTCCGGAGCTGAGACAGAGAGGCTGAGGAGGGAATGCACTTGGGGAATACCTCCTCGGGAAAGACGCCTAAGGCAGTGGCTCTCAACCTTTCCAGACTAGTGTTCCCCTTTCAGGAGTTGGATTTGTCTGGCGTACCCCCAAGTTTCACCTCACTTAAAAACTACTTGCTTACAAAAATCAGACCTAAAAATACGGAAGTGTCCCAGTCATACTAGTACTGAGCAGTTGCCGACTTTCTCATTTGTACCATATAATTATAAAATAAATCAATTGAAATATAACTACTGTACTTACATTTCAGTGCGTAGTATATAGAACAGTATAAACAAGTCATTGTATGAAATGTTAGTTTGCACTGACTTCGCTAGTGCTTTTTAAGTAGCCTGTTGTAAAACTAGGCAAGTGTCTACACGAGTTGATGTATCCCCTGGAAGACCTCTGAGTACCCCCAGGGGTACATGTGCCCCTGGTTGAGAACCACTGGTCTAAGGAGCCTGAAGGTTTGGAGGGAGGAAGGAAATTAAAAGATAAAATATAAAAACAAATGAACAGGGAGAAAAGAAAGAAAAAAGAGATGGGTAGATTTATAGATACATAGACAGGGAGAGAGACAGACAGCCAGGCATAAGAAACAGAAACGGAGATACATAAGATACTCTAGTGGCACAAAATAGCCCCCTTTCTTGAGGGACCATTAGACCCTGAGGATTAAACCGAGACTGATCTCCGTTTGCCACAGACTGCGCCTCTAGAAGACAAGGCTGAGACAGCGGCAGAGTGTTTGTGCATAGCTGGCACTGCCCATTCCCATGAAGCCCAGCTCTGGGGATCACCCCTTTGTCCAGGGGGAGGCAAGTCAGAGTGTTAAACCCAGCGAAAAGGGAACTATTGAGCACAGACACAAAATGTACCAACAGTGACAACCACAGGGGGATTCACTTCAATGTGTACGTCTCTGGCCAGGAGGGGGCAGCATTTCTAAGGAAGAGGAAGGAGATTGAGGTTAATACAGTTGCACCTGTCTATTGTCTCTGTGCCCGGCAGAGGGCAGCTTTTCTCCTAAAACATCAGAGGCAAAGGGTTACTCCAGGGCATGGTTCTGTTTTTTTGAGACTAGGGGTTTGTCCCTGATTGGCTGGGCTCACAGTGTGAGAATAACGTGTCTGATCCCTCCAGCAAAGAGGGCTGCAGACAGATTCTGCATCGCTGTCCTGGAGGCCGGGGAAAGCACCATCCCTTGGCCTCAGTGCGCTGAGGGGTAACCCGGAGCAGCAATGGAGAGGCAGCTGACAGCCTTGTCAGTGATACTGTCCATTCAGTTCTACTGTAAGTCTAGGGGGAGTTTGTCTGTCTAGACTGTGAGCTCATCAGGGCGGGGGCTTTTCCCCACTGTGTCTGTGCAGTGTCCGGCGTAACAGGGATCTCAGTTCCTGGGGGTCTCTGCAGCGTCCGGCACAACGCCCCTCCCCCAGCTCAGTTCAGTTCTGTTGTATGGTTGTGGAGGTTTTGTCTTTTGACTCTGGGGGACAGGAATTGTCTTTTACTCTGTGTCTCTACAGCGCCTGGCACGAGGGGCTCTGATCTCGGCCGTGTCTCCAGGTGCTATAATAATAATTCATGGAGTTTAAAGCCGGTAAGGATCTAATCTGACTACCTGTGCACTGAACAGGCCACGGAGTTGCACTGAGTTACTCCAGTATTGAGATAATAATAATAATGGGGGATGAGGAAGGTCTGGTGCTTTTTTAGCCACTGGACTGTCACTCAGGAGACGTGATCTCATTTCCCGGCTCCGCCAGAGACCTGACCTTGGGCAAGTGACTTAGGCTTGGATTTGGGAAGGAGACCAACAGAGTCAGGTCCCCGAATCCCATTAAAACTTCAATATGCGTTGAGTGCCTGGCTCCTATGGAAACCCCCTCCCTGACTGCTCGGTGCCTCAGTTCCCCAGAGCAGTTCTAGTCCCTGACGACCCAAGATGCCTCTCCATTCTCCAGGAGATACTGTGCTGAATATCACAAGAACGGAGTAGGCACTCAGGTGCTGCTTATCATGGGAGGTGCGTTGACTTTGATGGAGCCACAACACGGCCCAGAATATTAAGATATTCTGATTTATTTTGGCTGAAGAAGAAACAGTGATAAGGAGCAACCACTGGGGAAGATGACGGGCTGATGAGAACCGAACAAGCTCATCTGTTGCTTCTCCATTTGCCTTTGTCTACAGGGGTGAGCTGCCAAATAAAAGTCGATCAGAGTCCTCCATCTCTGACCAGATCCGAAGGGGAGATCTCCATTCTGACCTGCAGCTACTCAGGAACAGTGTCCTACGTACATTGGTACAGACAGTTTCCTGGGGAAAGTCCTGCCTTCCTGCTGAGCCTGTATGAGGATGGGAATGTTACCCAGGGGCCAAATTTCATAGCCGAGCTCTTGAAAAGGGAGAGACGGAGCCATCTACACATCGACGGTTCACAGCTCACCGACTCCGCCGGCTATTTCTGCGCTGTGGAGACACAGTGAAACAAAGTGGCCACCCTGCTGTACAAAAACTATAACTGCTGGGGGGCAGTGTTGCGCCTTGAATTATGTGTATTGGAGAGGACGATAATTGCATAGGTCTCTGCAGTGAGTCTGTATTTTGTCTGGGAGGGAAGGGCCTTGCTGCTGATAGGGCGCGAACGGAGGTGTCTTGCGTCTCAAGCAGGAGAAATGCAAGTAGATTAAGAAAGCTCCCGGAGAGGACGGAGAAGCCTGCAGGTGATAAATACACAAGGAGCCAGGAACCCTTCTAGGTCACGGGTCACAGAAATGAGGGGCAGCGCAAGGAAGAGGTATCCTGGGGCCCTACTAGTGATCCTGGTCATTCGTCTTTACTGTAAGTCCCGCGGCTGTTTAAACCCCTTGATAATAACGGGAGACAAGATTCTCAGGCGTGACGAGTGAGTCTGGGTGCCTCGGTTTCATAGATTTTAAGGCAGAAGGGAACATTGTGATCATTTAGTCTGACGCCCTGTGTCCCAGGCAACTTCCCCAGTGATTCCTGCATTGGGCCCATGCTCTGTGCCGAGCTGGAGAAAGACATCCAGTCTTGATTTAAAGACTCCAAGCTGGAGAATCCACCCACTTCCTTAGGTAAGCTTATGCTCTAATAAATTTGTTAGTCTCTAAGGTGCCACAAGTACTCCTGTTCTTTTTCCTTAGGTAAGTTGCTCCAATGGCTAATCACCATTACAGAGGCGGCACCTTATCTCTTGCCTGAATTTCTCTAGCTTCAGCCCCCTCCATCGGCTCTTGTCATGCCTTTGTCTGCTATATTAAAAAGCCAGTTACTCAGAAATCTCCTTCCCACCTAGATGCAGAGAGACTGGGATAAAGTTACCTTTTAAGAATTATTACAAGAATGGCTTAAATCATTCTTGTAGTCACACGCTAGAGCATTGCCCAATAACTGATGTTCCCGAGCTGAAATCAGAAGTCACTAGTATTTGTATTACCCCAGTGCCCAGGAGCCCGAGCCATGAACCAGGACCCCACTGAGCGAGGCGCTGCCCAAACACGGGACAGGAGATTCCCTTTCCCAGAGACCTTACAGGCTAATTAACCTAGACTACAGATCACACTGAAATCCCATGCGCACGTCATTCTTGGCATCACAGTCTTAAAGTCACCTCAAATCATTCCTGTCGCTCTTTTCTGGCTGGCTGGGGACACAGCCTCTGATATGCATCCGAAGAAGTGGGTTGTAGCCCACGAAAGCTTATGCTCTAATAAATTTGTTAGTCTCTAAGGTGCCACAAGTACTCCTGTTCTTTTTGCGGATACAGACTAACACGGCTGCTACTCTGAAACCTCTGATAATCAGACACTTTACCGTGTTTCGCGTTGGGCATCCAAGAATCAAGAGTCACTTTTGTAAATCTTAACCCAGGGGAGGCGATGAATGCCGGAATAATGTGAAAATGATGAGTTCTTCTGTTCTCCTGGGATTCAGGGATGATGGAGGGACCTGATTCATTGATCATTCTGTTTATAAATATAAATTCCCTTTCCCACTAGGTGTAAATTGCCAGGTTAATGTGGCGCAGAGCCTGCTGTCCCTGAGCGGCTCTGAAGGACAGGACTCCAGCCTGACCTGCAGTTACTCCGGCAAGGTGAGAAATGTGCAGTGATACCGCCAGGCCCCAGGGGAAAGCCCTGCCCTCCTTGGGGTTTTGTACAAGGACAAGCGTCCCACGTGGGGATTGAATCTCAGAGCTGAGCTCCACAGAGAAGCACAGCTACCTGAACATCACCGAGGTGCAGCGGCAAGACGCAGCCGCCTACCTCTGTACAGTGGAGGCACAGTGACACAAAGGGCACCCCAGCCTGTGCAAAAACCGTAGGCTGGTATTGTCAAGGGTGCCTAAGGGGTTTAGGCACCCACACCCCATTGAAATTCAGTGAGAGTTGTACATCTAATTCCCTGGCGTCCTTTGAAATTCCCAGCAGGAGGATCAAAGAGTACAATTTCCAAAAGTGCCTAAGTGGGTTAGGAGCCTCCTTTTCAGAAAGGGCTTAGGGGCATATTTGAAAGGTATTTAGGTGCCTACAGAAGGAGATAGGTGCCTAGTGGGATTTTCAAAAGTGCTTAGGTGACTAACTCCTGTTAATAAGGTTCCTACATGCTTTCGAAAATCCCACTCAATGCCAATCTGCTTCTTTAACTGCCTAAATACCTTTAAAAACCTGCCCCTTAGCAACCTGAGCCTCTGATAGTCAATGGGATTTTGGATGCTGAATTACCTGGGTGCTTTTGAAAATGTTACCCTATGTGCAGAAGCAGTGGATAGATTGCACCCTGGGCTTTCCTCTGATCTCAGGAAGAGCAGGGAAGTAAAGTCTTCGCAGATCTTGGTTTGAAGCCTTGAACTTTTTGCGGGGGGAACCATTGCTTCTCGGAACCTCGCTGTCCAGTTTCTCTGCTGAGCCCTATGCCGTGTTTTCCCCTTAAAGAAAGAAAGAAAGAAAGAAAGAAAGAAAGAAAGAAAGAAAGAAAGAAAGAAAGAAAGAAAGACAAACGAACACGACCACCTCCAAGCAGAGCTCTGTGTGACCCGAAACAGGAGAAGATGTAGAAACATCCTGAAATCCCATGAGGAATCTGTGATGTGTAGTAGAAAGGAACTGAACCTGAGTTCCCAGTTCAAAGCTGTTGCAAAAATGGGCTAATGTGGTCCTTGGATGTATAAACAGGGGAGTAGTGAGTAAAAGTAGAGGTGATTTTACTTGTGTATACCGCATTGATAACACCAATGCTGGAATACAGTGGCCAGATCTGATGTCCACATTTTAAAAGGATTTTGAAAAATTGGAGAGGGTGCTTAAAAGAGCCACAGAAAATGATTCAAAGGCTGGAGAAAATGCCGAACAGCTAAATCTGTTTAGCTTAGTCAAAAAGATCAAGCGATGATTTGTTTATGGAGTATAAGAAACTTCCTGGCGAGAACATTCCTGGTTCTAAATGGGCTGTTTAATCTAGTGGAGAAAGGCACAACAAGAACCAATATGTCTGGAAGCTGAAGCCAGCCAAATTCAAATTAAGCATTAAAAAACATTATCTCTTGATTCTTCAAACCAAGATTGGCTGCCTTTCTTCCATAGGGTTACTGGCCTAGTGGATAGGGAGAAGTTGTAGACATGATATACCTTGATTATAGTAAGGTGTTTGAGACAATCCCACATCATTTTTATAAGCAAACTAGGGAACCATTGTCTAAATGAAACTATTATAAGGTGGGTGTAAAACTGGTTGAAAGACCGTACTCAAAAGAGTAGTTCTTTGTTAGACTGGGAGAGGATATCTATTGGGGTCCCACAAGGGTCAGTCCTGGGTCCAGTAATATTCAATATTTCATGAATGACTTGGATAATGGGATGGAGAGTATGCTTATAAAAATTGCAGATGACATCAAGGGTTTGCAAACACTTTGGAGAACAAGATTAGAATTCAAAATGACCTTGACAAAATAGAGACTGGTCAATAAAGATGAAAGTCAATAAAGACAAGTGCAAAGTACTTCACTTAGGAAGTTGAAAAAAATCAAAAGCACAACTACAAAATGGGGAATATCTAGCTGGTTGTAATGCTGAAAAAGAGCTTGGGGTTTATGGGGATCACAAATTGAATATGACTCAATAATGGGATGCAGTTGTGAAAAAGGCTAATATGATTCTTCACAACACGTGTCTGGGTAGTTGAAGTCCCCCATCACCTACAAGTCCTGTGCTTTGGATGATTTTGTTAGTTGTTTAATAAAAGCCTCATCCGCCTCTTCTTCCTGTTTAGGTGGTCTGTAGTAGACCCCTATCATGACATCACCCTTGTTTTTTACCACTTTTATCCTTACTCAGAGACTTTCAACAAGTCTCTCCTATTTCCATCTCCACCTCAGTCCGAGTTTATACATTTTTGATATACACCTCTACCCCGAAATAACACAGTCGGGGGGAGCCAAAAATCCCTACTGCGTTATAGGTGAAATGCCGTTATATCAGAGTAGTGGCGGCAGGGCTCCAGCGGTGATTTAAAGGGCCCGGGGGCTCCCAGCAGCAGCCAGAGCCCCGGAATCTTTAAAGCGCTGTCCGAGCCCCGCTGCACCTGAGCTATATGCGAACCCATGTTATATCAGGTCGCGTTATAGCGGGGTAGAGGTGTATAAGGCAACACCTCCACCCTCTGTTCCCTGCCTGTCCTTTCTGAACAAACTGTACCCTTCTATACCAATATTCAGTCATGTGTATTATCCCACCAAGTCTCTGTGATGCCAACTGTGTCATAGTATCAGAGAGGTAGCCGTGTTAGTCTGGATCTGTAAAAGGTGACAGAGAGTCCTGTGGCACCTTATAGACTAACAGAAGTATTGGAGCATAAGCTTTCGTGGGTGAATACCCACTTCGTCAGACGCATGTCCAAAGCTTATGCTCCAATACTTCTGTTAGTCTATAAGGTGCCACAGGACTCTTTGTTGCTTTTAACTATGTCATAGTTCTGTTTATTAATAGCATTTCACATTCTTCCTACTTATTCCCCATACTTCTCGCATGAGTGTACAAACTTCTAAAATACTGATTTGAATTCCCCCCTATGCTTGATAATACTTTCTCCTACCATGAGTGAAGGAGACTGAACTACATGACCTCTCGAGGTCCCTTCCAGTCCTGTGATGTATTAGCAGCAGTGTCATATGTAAGACACAGGAGGTTATTGTCCTATTTTAGTTGGCACTGGAGAAGCCTCAGCTGGAGTCCTGTGTCCAGTTCTGGGTGCTGAATTTTTAGAAAGATGTAGACAAACTGGAGCGAGTCCAGAGGAGAGCAGCAAAAATGATAAAGGGTTTAGAAAACCTGTTCTATGAGGAATGTTTTTTTTTTAAATGGGTCTGGTTAGTCTTAAGAAAAGAAGACTGAGGGGGATGAGGATGGAATTAACAGTCTTCAAATATGATAGGAGCTGTTATAAAGAAGACGGTGATCATTGTTGTCCATGTCCATGGAGGCTGCGACAAAAAGTGATGGGCTAAATCTGCAGTCAGGGAGATTTAGGTTGCATATTAGTGTCACGGAGTCCCCGGGCGATGCTCTGGAACTGCTCCCTACGAAGCCAGTCAGGACTCTGGGGAAATCTCCTCTCTGTGAGCAGACTGACTTCAGGGCAAGAAGCTCACACGTCTTCACCTTCCTGGGTCTGACCTTGGAGCATTCAGCATCCTCTGCCCCTCCGTGTGCTTCCCACAGCGAGTCCGCCAGGTCGTGTCCGACTCGGTTCCCCCTTGTCTCTGTTATTCCCAGTGGCCAGCGGGCAGCTCTCTGTGGAGCAGAGCCCGGAATGGCGGGGTGTCTCCGAGGGGCAGAATGGCACCGTGATCTGCACTTACTCCAGCGCAATCACCCGTTTACACTGGTACCAGCAGGCTCCTGGGGAGCGGCTCCTTTTCCTGCTGATGCTGCACGGCAAGGGGAGCGAGACACAAGAACCGAATTTCACTGCGGATCACGATCCGTGGCAGAAGCGGAGCTCCCTGCACATCCGCTGCTGCCAGCTGGGGGCCACCACCCGCTACCTCTGCACCGTGGAGACACCGTGACACAGGGCGCGGCGCAGCCTGTCCAATAACTCTGGGGGTGACCCGGGAGGGGCTGCGGGGTGCTGGGGGCGCACGGGGCGGGGTGGGACAGAGCCCAATGGGGAGACGGGGACAGGAGTTTATAGCCCTGCTGGCGGGGGGGGGGGGGGGCGGCGCTGGCTCCCTGGTTAGGGCGCTGGGAGGGGACCGAGGAAACGTGGTTTCGGTTCCCAGCTCTGCCAGAGGCGGTTTGACCTTGGCTATGAAGGCAGCATTTTCCCAGGAGCCCCAAGGAGCGGTAGATGCTTCTATGCCTGCGGCCTCACCGCTAGTGTCCGGGGTCTGGCGTGGCAGAGGAGTTCTTCTGACTATTTCCTTGGATGCCGTGTTCACTCCCAACTGGGTTTTCTCTGGCCTCCAGGAGCCAGCCAAGTTATTCAAGAGCTCACCCCCCTTTCCGGGCTAACAAACGGGGCAACTTAAAGTCCAAAGCAAGTATACAAATAGCGTTTCTACCCTGCCTGGGTCCACTGAAGGCCCCTGCTTTCTCTTCTTGCCCAGCATAATGTCCTATTGCTTCCCTTCGCCAGGGACTCCAGCAGTTAAGCTCTGAGGAACTCCTCGCTTCTTTCAGGCTCTATCTCAGAGACCCTTCTCAGGAGCAGCGTGGGTCTCTATCTCCTGTTGTAGGCCCTATCTCAGGGACCTCCCCCTTCCCCACAGGAACTTACCCTACTGTCTATGGGTGACTCAATGTGACAACCACATGCTCTTCCCACACAGGGCCTCCCCTCACACATCTCTCCAAGACCGTCTCTTCTTTAACCCTATTTAAATAGTGCTCTGCCTGCTTCACCACCACAACTGGGGGTCGAGGGGCAGCCTTTCTAATTAACCCCCATTACACCCAGCAGGGATCACTAATGAGCCCTTATGTTGCCTGCTCATCAGTGAGCTGGTAGCCGAAGCTAGCTTGCTGCAAAGCGCCGGCCAGCCTATGACGCTGCCCAATCCCTGCTGAAACTTTCTTATTATTGCTAAATTGGGTCTGGTGGTGCTAGGCGCTGTACAAAGAAGCGACTCATGCAAGGTCACTTCGGAGGCCAGAGCCAAGATTGTCAGAGCATTTTATAGGCGTTAGGTGCTTAACTCCCATAGGCACCTTTGAAAAAATCCAACCCTAACCTCCCTGGGTTTCAGTTCCCCATCTATATAAAGAAGGTGGCTAATAATACTTTTTTCTGTCTGTCTTTTCTAGTTAGATTGTAAGTTTCTTAGAGCAGAGACTGTCTCTATATATCCGTGCATTGCCCAGCAAAATAAGGCTCTGATCTCAATTGGATTTCCAGGTGCTACTATAATATCAAAACATAATAAATGGTACCAACAGGAGCTCTGAATGTGTAATTCGTTTGCATATATGTATGGGGTGCCCAGGGAGGGGTAGTACCTCTGATGGGGGGACTTGTCATACCCTTTGGGGGTAGTCCATCCACTTTGGTCCCCACCTGTCACTCAGCTCTCACCTGTGGCTCCAAGTAGCTGCAGCATGCGCAACGGCCACACCCCGGGCAACGGCTTCAACAGGCCAGCCAAACCAGGTGAGTGTAACTGATGGGACTCAAACCCTCAGTGAATTTGGGATATGCCTACCCTGCATGCAATGTCAGCTTCGGCGGATTGGGCGAAAGAGATCACTAAGATCCAACGGCCAAGAAGGCAGTTCTGCAATGCTTTGTGGAAAGCGAAGGACTTGACGAGGCACGAAAGACGTCAAGGCCATCCACTGCAACCAAAGAAGTTACCAGTCGTGGCGATTTTTTGTACCATTGGTGTCTGGCTTCTAAGGTTGAGAGAGTGGGATTGCTCCCGTGCAACGGCTCTACCACTTAAAAAGCTTTCACCCACAGGTCCTGTGCAAATCATCAAACATCATCATCATCATACTACCCAAGTCCTGCGGCAATGGGGGAGGGGCAAAGCGACAGTGGAGGTTACCACTGGGAGTCGTAGTCCCAATCCTGCACGCAGGCGGCCTGTGGATAGGTGGTCGTCCAGATCTGTACTTGGGGCAGCAGAGTTGCCCGGCAACATCCCAGGTGTCTGAGCAGCCCTCTTCAGGACAGCACTGCTCACCCTAGTAAGGGAGGGGCCTAGAAAAGGTGGCCTAAAAAATGCCTGCCCTACAACAACTGGCCAGCAAGCCGCAGCTGGCAGTTCAACCCAATCTGCGGCCGAAACCAAAAGAAAAATTTGAGAAAACTTACCATTGATGTATGGAATGTTCGTACCCTCATGGATCGAGAAGCTGTTGCAAGACCTGAGAGAAGGACAGCCCTCATTGCTCAAGAACTAGTCCGTTATAACATCGATATAGCGGCATTAAGTGAAACAAGATTGCCTGGGGAAGGTTTCTTGAGTGAACCAGGAGATGGTTACACCTTCTTCTGGAAGGGTAAGACTGAGACAGAGGATAGAATACACGGAGTTGGTCTGGCAATAAAAACCTTATTGATGCATCAACTCCCAGACCTTCCAGTGGGTATCAATGAAAGATTGCTGAAGCTACGCTTCCCACTAAATGCCAAACGTCATGTCACCATCATCAGTGCATATGCACCCACTTTAACATGCTCTGACAACTCAAAGGAACAATTCTATTAAGATCTCGACAGACTGATCAAGGCCACACCTGTAACAGATAAACTACTCCTACTTGGAGATTTCAATGCCCAAGTCAGGGCTGATAGCGAGAACTGGAAAGGAGTAATCGGGCCACATGGTGTAGGCAAAATGAACAGTAATGGATTACTTCTTTTGAGTCTTTGTTCGGAAAATGACCTGACCATTACCAACACTCTGTTCCAACAAGCGGACAAATACAAAATGACACGGATGCACCCTAGGTCCAAACAGTGGCATCTGATAGATTATGCCATTGTTAGAAGGCGAGACATCTGAGATGTACTGATTACCAGAGTAATGTGAGGTGCAGAGTGCTGGACAGATCACAGATTAGTCAGGATGTCTCTTCAACTCTACATCGTTCCTTCTCGGCACAAACACCCTAAGCATGTGCGACCTGCTTTCAATATAGCCAAACTGAAGGATGCTCAATGTTTCAACAAATTCCAGAAGAGTCTTGATGACAAACTGACATCCCACGGACAACTGATCGGTACTGTAACCAAAAAGTGGGACCAGTTCAAGCAGATAGTGACTGACACAGCAATAACATCTCTTGGACCAAAGAAAAGAACACACCAGGATTGGTTTGATGAGAACCAAGAAGAAATATGCTCAGCATTGGAAGTAAAGAGAAAAGCCTTTATCGAATGGCAGAATGACCCCTCCTCAGTCTCTAAACGGAACCATTTCAAGTACCTTCAGAGCAAAACACAGAAACACCTCCATCAGATACAAGACAACTGGTGGGAGAGCAAAGCCAAAGAAATTGAGCACTATGCTGAGACCCACAACTTAAAGATGTTCTTTAGTGCTATTAAGACTGTCTATGGACCCTTTAAACCAAGGACCACCCCATTGCCCTCATTAGACAACACAATGCTGATTAAAGATAAAGAAGGCATCAACGAAAGATGGCCAGAACACTTTAGCAACCTTCTCAATAGACCATCAACCGTGAATAATAATGTCCTTAATGAAATTCCACAACAACCTGCTCTGACAGATCTTGACTTTCCACCCACTACAGATGAGATTAAGAAAGCTGTTAGCCAGATGAGTTCAGGGAAAGCTCCTGGAAAAGATGGGATACCAGCAGAGATATATAAAGCAGCAGGTCCAGTAGCACCAGCAGCATTCCACAGCGTGATCATCAACATCTGGGAGGATGAAAACATACCACTGGACCTTCGCAATGCTACTATTGTCTCTCTTTTCAAGAACAAAGGCAGCAAAGCAGAATGTGGAAACTATAGAGGCATATACCTCCTCTCAGTTGGAGGGAAGATCATCGCCCGCATCATCTTGAACCGCCTAATAGCCAGTATTTCCGAGGCAAATCTACCTGAAAGTCAATGTGGTTTTCGACCTGGCCAGAGCACAGTCGACAATGTGTTTGCTGTCAGACAAATACAAGAGAAGTGCATTGAACAGAACATGCACCTGTATGCTGTCTTCATAGACCTGACAAAGGCATTTGATACCGTCAACAGGGAAGCCCTTTGGACCATTCTAACACGACTTGGCTGCCCACGAAAATTTGTCCAGATTATACGCCTTTTTCATGACAGCATGACAGGCGAAGTATTGTCTGATGGAGCCACATCAGCCCCCTTTAACATCACCAATGGCGTGAAACAAGGATGTGTTCTCACTCCTGTCCTATTTAATCTGTTCTTTGCATGTGTCCTTAACCATGCACTGAAAGATCTGGACTGAGGTATATACTTGAAATACCGGCACGATGGTTCACTTTTTGACCTCCGTCACCTGAATGCAAAGACTAAGACAGTGCAGAAACTCCTTCTTGAGGCACTCTTTGCTGACGACTGTGCCCTCATGGCTCACACTGAAAATGATCTTCAGCACATTGTCAACAAGTTTGCTGAGGCCTCGCAACTTTTTGGACTAACTATCAGCCTCGGAAAGGCAGAAGTTCTCCATCAACCTGCACCTGGATCAAATGCTTCTGTCCCGAGTATCTCCATCGATGGCACTCAGCTGAAAGTAGTGGAGAACTTTAAATATCTGGGTAGTGTCATATCCAGTGATGGATCACTGGATAATGAGATCAATGCACGAATATCCAAAGCAAGCCAGGCACTTGGCTGTCTGCGTGTCAAAGTTTTAAATCACCACAACATCCGGATGTCAACAAAACTGCTTGTGTACAGAGCTGTTGTTCTTTCATCTCTTTTGTACGGGTGCGAAACATGGACACTATATAGGCGTCACATCAAGAAGCTCGAAGCATTTCACATGCGCTGCCTCCGCAACATCATGAAGATCCGCTGGCAAGACAAAGTGCCCAATCTCGAGGTCCTCGAGAGACCCTAGATGACAAGCATCGAAATGATGATCATGAAGTCACAGCTACGTTGGACCGGTCATGTCAGCCGCATGGATGCCAACAGAATCCCACCCCCAGCTTCTGTATGGTGAGTTCTCCCAGGGCATCCGGCATATAGGTCGTCCATGGAAACGTTACAAGGACACCATCAAAGCCAATCTGCAGTACAGCAGTATCAAACCTAGAGACCTTGAGGACGCTGCCAGCGACAGAACACAGTGGTGTGCAACAGTCAGAAATACCTGCATCGCCTTTGAGGAAGACCGCTGCCAGCGTCTAAAAGAGGCACGCGAACGACATCACAGAGCATCAGCAGCGCACAATCCACTGACCGCGAACTTCCCATGCACCATCTGCAGCAAAATGTGCACCTCTAGAATTGGCTTGTACAGTCACCAGAGGGCACACCATAAGACCAACAACTGATGATCTCCACAGATTTGTCATCATCGGATTCGATGGACTACCAAGAAGAAAGATGTGACCAAAGGCCAGACCAAAGGCAAACATTTTTAACAGTGAAGGTAGTTAACCATAGGAACAACCTGCCTTGGAGTGTGAGGGATTCTCCATCCCTTGAAGTCTTTGAATCGGATTTGAATGGGACACCTGATAATTCATGGGATGGTGTGGGTGACTCAGCACTGACCTCAGTGCCCATGCAGGCTGCTAGGGGGCGCTGTGCTGCAGGCAGCAGGGTGGGGGCTCTTTATGGGGCTCTCTTCCCTGAGAGCTAGTGCTGAGCCCAATGTGACACTAGGTGGCGCTATTCTGCAGGGAGCAGGTTGAGGAGCTCAGGCGGGAGGCCTCCCGTTTTAGCAAGTTCTGATTGCAATTTGCCAGTGGGGTGGTGCTGTCACTCAATCAGTGGTTAACTCTGCCAGGAACTTTGGCTCTGCTGCCATCTACAATCAATCAGGAAACACTTTTTGCTTTTTTTGCAGCAGAGCTGTCACAGACACGTTGGTTGTCATGTCGAGGGCCACGCAGCAGCCTGAGAGCTAACAAGACTTGTGGTGCAGAAGAAGAGAGAAAGTGTAATACTGGGGCAGGAGGAAAATCTTGTCATTATGAAGGAAGAAAACCTACTGTGGGCTGTGACCGCTTTGGTATTACTTGGTAAATAGAGACTGTACAATTGGAATCTTCTTAACTCAGAGCCAGAATAGAAGTGAGGGTTAGGGAGTCTTGGTGAACTGGGCAGGGGTTTTCAAAGTGAGGGTTTGGGTAACTAGTTCTCTTAGGTGCCTTTGAAAAATCTCAGCCTGAAGCTTTGATAAACCTTGGATGAAGGGGATGGATCACTTGATGATTACCTGTTCTGTTCATTCCCTCTGGGGCACCTGGCATCGGCCACTGTTGCAAGGCAGGATACTGGGCTAAATGGACCTTTGGTCTGACTCAGTATGCCTGTTCTTATGTAACGGGAAAATATTGCAATGCTGCCCAGTCCTTGGGCCATTTTTCCTATGGGTAAAAAGTTTCAATGGAAATCACTGGGCATCTGAGTAAAACTGATGGTGTGGTTGGAATAGTAATAAATAATAATAGTATATAATAGCATAATAATAATAATGATAATAAATCATTAATCATTAGTCATTAGCAATTAATATATATTTACCAATTAATAATCAGCAAGAGCCAATGATCTCCATCTAGGGATAGGTGCTGCGCAAATCAAAAATAAGTAACAGTGCCTGATCCAAGATGACGATGAAGAAGATTATTGTCATCATCAGGATAATCAATGAGGGACGCTCTCCATAAATAATTCAGTGGCAACTAACTCTCCTTCACCCCCTCTGTGTAACAGGCTCCAGCATGGAAGATGCTGTAACGCAGACCCAGCCGGCAGTGTCAGGCGTGGAGGGTGGGTCTGTGACCTTGGATTGTGCTTATGAAACTGACGCTA
The DNA here is from genome assembly GCF_028017835.1 of Emys orbicularis. Classification (NCBI taxonomy): domain Eukaryota; kingdom Metazoa; phylum Chordata; order Testudines; family Emydidae; genus Emys; species Emys orbicularis. The sequence goes on along the minus strand of NC_088694.1, from coordinate 54,697,939 downwards.
GTTATTATTGGAAACTGTGTGTTTTACAACAGATTGATGTATGAATAGATGATACACATGGAAGGACAGAAAGGTAAATAGATACACAGATAGACATGGAGAGAGACATAACAACATAAGAACAGCCATACTGGACCAGACCAAAGGTCAGTGTCATGTCTTCCAACAGTGGCCAGTGCCAGGTGCCCCAGAGGGAATGAACAGAACAGGAAATCATCCAGTGATCCATCCCCTGTCGCCCATTCCCAGCTTCTGTGGATAGACAGACCTTTGTTACGTACAGTAACACTCTGATATACGTCGTTCTAATGCTGTAATTTTATTTCCCTCCAGTCTCCTGCTGTGAGTCCCTGTTGGTTTAGGGACCCGAGTCACTGGTTGTTCAGGAAGGAGACATCTCCACCATGACCTGGACTTACACCAGTGCTTACCAAACCTACCAGTGGTACCAGCAGCTCCCCCGGAGAGGGCTGGCCCCCCAGTGACTGTCAGTGGTAGGGAGAAAGCCACTAACAGGAGGTCATGGGCGAGCACCTGGAGAATTTGAAAAGCAGCTCTCGGCACAGTTCGGAGTCCCAGCTGGGGGACTCAGGTCACTACTTCTGTGGGGTGGAGGCACAGCGACCCAAGCTGGGCTCAGTGTAAAAACCCCCATCCTCTGCAAAGCAGCTTGGTGGGGGAGATACAGGCACAGAGGTTCCCAGCTGGTGTGAATGCATCATAGCTCAGCTGCAGTCAATGGGCCAGATCCCCAGCTGGTGTATGTCACGGCCTTACAAATCGTGCCCACTCTTGGCCCCGTGCAGTCTGTGCGGGGTGCCCCTTTCAGTGAGACAGCCCTTCTCAGGGGTCCACTCTCTCTCGGGGTCAGGCCCCTCCACCTCCCGGAGCCGCACCTATCTCAGCCTTAGCACACCTGCTTCTCACCGTGGGCCCCCTCAGGGAGTCCACTCACTCTGGACTCTCGGGGCCTCCACCCCCGAAGGGGTTGATGCAACCCTGTTCTCTAGACCGGAGTGACTCTTAGCCAGCGTAAAACAGGAGGATTTATTGAGAGTTGAACACAGCACAGGAAACTCTCAGGGCCTCAGGCCTGGCCTCCCTCAGCCCAGCACACCCCAGTCTCTCTGCATCCAGGCGGGCTCTGCCTGCTCCCCCTCTCCAGCCCCGAGCCCCCCTGCTTCCCAGCTGGGCATCTGAGATCCCCTGCCCCAAGCCCCACCTCTGTCCATTGTCTTCTCTCCAGGTAAACAGGGTCGTAAACTGGGGCCTCCTCTCTTCAATTCTGTCCTCTGGCTGTAACTGGCTGGTTAGGTCACTGGGTCCTCATGCTGCAGCCCATTGTTCTCCCACTGGCCAGAACCAGCTGCAACTCCTGAGCTGGGTCTCCGGGTCGGAGTCTCAGGTCACCGGTCGCTGGGGTATCCATCCTCCAGGACATTGGCTGGGGTCCCAAGTTCCCTCTCCAGTCCTCTGTAACAACAAACTCCCTCTTCCCTCACCTCTTTAAACCAGTAACACCCAGGGAAACTGAGTCCCACCCCTTCCGCATGCAAACCATTGAAACCCCACAGAAAACAAGAACCCCCCCCCCCACTTCATCACACTGTAAATTAGCATCATTCCATTGGAGTCAATGGGCCAGATCCCAAGAGCTCACAAGCTATATGGGAAAGAGGGAGAGAGGCTGAAAGTGAAAAGAGAGTCACAGGGAGGCGGTTACCCAAGGTCACACAGCCAGGGATAGAACCTAACAGCCTTAAACCCTATTCGAGCAGGTGATCCACCAGACCACACTGCTTATCAAACGCAGTGACTTTATTGGCACCACTGTGGGTTTACATTCACTTACGTAACCAGCTGTAGGGCCGAGAGTCCCTAGTATTGTTCTTTCCTGCTTAACACTCCTTAAAACATATGACCACAAAAATGAAAAACAACAGGTAAACTCTGGAGGGACGTTTTCTTTAGGAAATGGAATTTTACAGGGAAAAGTCCCTTCTCTGGACCACATGGCATCATCCAGCATTTGCAGCAATGGAAAAATCCACCGACAGCAAAGGGAAAAACGTTCCCAGCTTTTGGAACGAGCAGGTCACTTGGGAAAGAGATGATGGGTAAGTTTTCTGCTGGCCCTGGGTCTCTCTGCGGTTCGGGCTGTTGTCCTCCAGAGGGCGCTGCAGCACAGGCAGCATTGCTCTCTATAGACAGGGCGCACCGGTTTATTCCCATGGTCTAGTTCTCCTGCCAGCCCCCTCATTCGTGGTGAGGCCTGTGGGGGGCTCAGCCAGGGGCGCTGGAACAATGTGCACAGTGGGGTGCTGGGAACCATTGAACCAAACTGTAAACCTGGATATGATGGAAACCACGTCAAGCCAGGGGGTGCGGCAGCCCCCCCTCTCCCCAGCACCCTGAGTTCCAGCACCTGTGGGCTCAGCTGCAGGGCAGGTATTGAAGGATGAGGAGGGGAAGTTCATACTTGGCCGCAGGAGTCACTCACATCTCCAGCTGTGACATCACTGCCTGATTTCTAATCTTCACCATTCAGACAACGGCTCTCTTGGTTCAGGGCTGCAGGAGGAGGAGACGAGCTGCTGCTTAATCTGGCTGGAGAGAAAAGCGGCAGTGCCCTGCAGAAGAGCCGAGACACTGAGGCGATGGCCACGGTCCGGGACTCAGCCATTGTGCTGATTTTGCTTTTCAGTGAGTAAGATTCCAAATCCCATTTCTGAAAGATTCTCCACGTGCCTCCCCCTCCCCCCCCCCTTCATTACTGGCGCTGAGAGATTAAACAGACCTTCCTCCTCCTCCTCCTCTGCAAGAAGGGATGCTCTCAGGCAGGGATTTAGGTGCCCAAATACCACTGGAATCTATGAGTTAAATAAAGAGGAGTGTGATCTCTTCTTCTCCATGTCCACAGAGGGCGGGAGAAGAAGTAAGTGGCTTAGTTTGCAGGAAGGGAAAGTGAGATTAGATGTTAGGAAAAACTTTCTAACTATAAGGAGAGTTGAGCTCTGGACACGTTAAGTAGGGAGGTTGTGGAATCCCCATCATTGCAAGGTTTGAAGATCAGGTTAGACAAACACTTGTCAGGGATGCTCTCATTGTCGGGGGCAAGCACTACACGACCTCTTGAGGTCAGCCCAACATTTCTAGGATTCCATGAAATCCCTTCAGCTCCTTAAAATATCCTAGAACAAAGAACTGACCTCAGTAACACCATCCCACTAACCTCTCTTTCCCCCTCTCCTTGTGCCAGGCTCCAGCATGGAAGATGCTGTAACTCAGACCCAGCCGGCAGTGTCAGGGGTGGAGCGCGAGTCCGTTTCCCTGGACTGCACTTATGAAACTGTGGCTAGCAACTATTATTTGTATTGGTACAAGCAGCCCCCCGGGGAAAGCCTTATTTTTCTTTTTCGGCAATATTCTGGAGGAACAAAGAAGAATGAGGCCGGGGAGAGATTCTCTGTCAATTTGGAGAAGTCCAAAAGCTCCGTCAGTTTGAGGATCACAGCTCTGGAGTTGGGGGACGCGGCCATATACTTCTGCGCTTTCAGTAGAGACACGGTGTTGAAATTCATAGGGAGCCCTGAACAAAAACCTGACACCTCTCCGCTACTGTAAGAAACTGACTCCTACAGGTGAAGTTAGGAGGCGAGCACATGCAGGAAAGGGACGGGGGTGGCGATGAAAACCTCTTCCTGATTTCTGGGAAAAGGCAGCACCAGAATGGTACTCAGAAATTCGCGGCAAAGAGGAGATGAAACGAGACAAAGGCAGAATAAGATCCCATGTCTGGAAGCCGGAGTGAGACAAATTTAGACTAGAAAGAAAGTGCACATTTTTAACAGTGAGGGTAATTAAACACTGACACAACTGACCCAGGGACACGGTGGATTCACCATCATTTGAAGTCTTTAAATCAAGACTGGGTGTGTCTCCTCTAGGTCAGCCACAAGCTATGGGCTGGGAGAAAGAATCCCAGAGTATCCTTCTCTGGCCTGTGTTAAAGCAGGAGATCAGACTAGATGATCACAAATGTCTCTTCTCACTTTAGGATCTATCCATCAATCAATCTATTAATATCTCACTGGGGGCTGGCGAAGTCTGAGATGGGTTCCTTCTGGAGTTAGGGACCCCTAGTCTATTCAAAACCAATGGTTTCTGGGCATTTAAATCCCCTAGCTGAGCATCTAAGTCCCTTAGGCTCCTCCGGAAATCCCAGTTGAAATTCCATCCTGGGTTGACACTTAACCCAAGGGACACCTAACCCTCAAACTTCTGGACTTAACTGGAACTTAGGGCTCTGCACAGGGGCAAACATCAGGGTATGGTCAGAAGAGCTCAGTTATTCCTGGAAAGAGAGCTCCGAGATTTATACTGAGTCTGGCATTCTCAAAAGGGCCCCTAGAGAATTTAGATGATCAACTTCCATTAAAATTCAATAGGATTAGGGCATCTAATTCCCTTAGGCTGCTTTGGAAATGTGGATGCTCAATCTGCATTAATTTAATGGGAATCGGGCATCTTTTTCTCCGCATGTTCAAGTCACAGGAACTACAAACCGCATTGAAAGTAGATGGTTCCCCGTCACCTAAAACCGAGAGCGAAGTAACAGAACTGCCTCAGGCCCTGCTAGGTTGATCTGAAAAGAAAATGTAATAAAAATGTGGCAAACCCTGTTCTGAAAGCAAACAAACAGGTGTGTGGTCACGCGCTGCCATCTGGTGGCCACTGCGTTTCACTTTGACAGGTGCAGGAATTAATGGGAAGTGGTGCAGGAGTTTTCCACCACTGTTTTACTACCAAATATAAAGGCACATCCTTATTTCAGCCTGGACATTGAAATGTCATTTAGACACATAACTACTTACGTGTTTCACGGACACAGACACAAATACAAAATCTCTGTCACACACAGTCACAAAGTTATTCTCTTTCTTCTCTCTCTCTCTCTCTCTCTCTCTCTCTCTCTCACACACACACACACATTTCTACATAAGTGAACTCACAATTCACATGCACAAACAAGTCACAGAATAACATATATACCAAAGTTGCTCTTACCTACATCAAATACCCACAGAATCACTCACACACAACCTTCAACTTCTGTCACTCACACACCATAAAGTGACACACACACTAGCACACATCCCAAACTCAATCACATGCAGATCAAACACAAATGCACTCTCTCAAAGTCTTGCACCCAACAAACTCTCTCTCTCTCTCTCTCTCTCTCTCTCTCTCTCTCACACACACACACACACACACACACACACACACACACACACACACACACACACACACACTCGTTTATCTGCTACAGCCTGGTCATTTCTGGTCTTCTTGATATCATACATATTTGGAAATCTGCCCCCTTGTTTCCTCTGACTCAGACTAACCATTGCTAGACTCCTTAACTTTACAAAAACTCAAGAAATGTGCCATTGCGAGGCTAGGTGGCCAAATATCACTGAAATTCAACAGGACACGGGTTCCTAACTCCCTTTGGTTCCTTTGAAAATCCCAGGCTAAATCCATTCATGTCTGTGTGGTGCTGAGATACTGATGTGGTGCAGGGATTGGGTCGGGGGGCGGGATGGGACAAAGGCGCTTTTAAAAATATTTTCAAGAGAGCCCAAGGGAATTAGGTGCTCCGCTCCCAGTGGAATTCAAGGGAAATTGGGCTACAAACTCCCTCACAAATCTTTGACCATTCCAGCCTAAACCTGCCTGCATTGGGTATTTCTCTGGCCATATTACCACAGTGTCTATCCACCTCACAACCATCACTTTATTGGTCCACACAATACCCGTGCGAGGTGGGAAAGTGCTGTTACCCCCATTTTATGGCTGGGGATCTGAGGAACAGAGGGGCAGATTTTTAAAGGGCTTTAGGTACCTGGTGGGATTTTTCACAAGTGCCTCGGTGCCAAACACCCCTTTAAAATCAATGGGAGTTAGGGGCCCTGGGTGTGTTTGAAAACCCCACTGGGCATCCCTTTAAAAACGTGGCCCTGAGTGACTTGCCGAAAGCCACCCAGAACGTCTGTGGTGGATGAAGGACTCGAACTCAGTCCTTGCTTAGTGCTATAGCTACTGGGCTGTCCTATCGCATCTTGGTTGCTGCTATTCAGATATAGCCAAGGAATCCCCTCATGCCGGGTGCCTTTGTCTACGCTGGGGGTGTACACCTCCGAGAAGGCAGCTGAGCTTGTGCGGGAGCAAGCGGCGGCAGTTACAGGATCCTAGGCTGGTGTGTGTGTCACATGATGTGTCTGAGAAGAAAAATAAAATCAGGCAGAGATGAGCCAGGCACCCACTGCATCTCAGTGTCTGGTTGCTACAGGTGTCAGAAATTCACCTCGCCACCCCCGAGAATCATGAGGCTGCAAGTCCCCTGGGTCTTTCTTCCTTTGTACTGTAAGTTTCTGCTCAGAATACTCTGGGCTCTTCCAAGCCAGCTGCGTCGCTTGTAGGACATTGAACTAGGAACGACTGGAGACGTGTTTGATTCAGTTCACAGCTCTGTTTGATTCAGAGTTACAGCACCTATATATGGGAAAGAGGGGGCTGCCAATGGGACACACTCTGTCTCTGATCTATTTAAATAGTCACATTGCCCTGGGGTTATTCGTTAGCATTTCTTACCTCTTTTCAAGACTGGGGAAGATTATAGGTAGAGAGAGATACGGTGCATGGGAGAATGGATGGACGGAAGGGTGCTTCAGAGGGAAGGATGGGGAGATAACACATAGGAAAGAATGGTCAGATAGGTAGACAGGCAAAGTAACACACTCTCGCCTACACTTGAATGATACATTTCAGCTGTTCTTTTGTTTCTCTCCAGTCTCCTGCTGCGAAGCCCAGGTGGATCAGAGCCCCCAGTTGCTGGTTACTGGGGAAGGGAAGGTCTCCACCATGTCCTGCGCTTTCACCAGCAAGTACCAAACCTTCCACTGGTACCAGCAGCTCCCTGGGCAAGGCCTGACCCACCTGGTGGCCGTCAGCCCTCAGGAGAACGCTACCGAACAGCGGTTTGTGGGGCAGCCCCTGGAAGATGGGAAATGCAGCTCCCTGCACATCACCGACTCCCAGCTGGGGGACTCAGGCAGCTACCTCTGTGCGGTGGATGCACAGTGACACAGGCAGAGCTGGGCTCAGGGCAAAAACCCTCATCCTCTGACAGGCAGCTGGGCCGAGGAGCTGCAGGGACAGATCCCCAGCTGGTGTAAAGTGACTGTTGCTCCACGGGAGTCACTGAATCAGCCCCCAGCTGGTGCAAATCAGCAATATCTTCATTTACATCTCTGGGATAGATCCTGATCTGGTGCGAATCAGACGCTCTCTACTGTAGCTAATGGGACAGGTCCTCAGGGGATGTAAATCAGCTGTAACTCCATTAAAGTAAATGGGTGAAGCGGTGCCTGGTTCTGTATCATTCCCATGAACTTTTAGCTGGGATTCCCCTGTAGCAAATAATCCCGCCCCCCGCTTCTCTGCCAGGGCAGCAGATGGCGCTAGAGTGCTCACAACCTCCCCTGCAAACCCTGGTTAATTCCCACAGCCTGAGATCTGGTCTGGACCCAGCGCAGCCCAGTTCACAGAGCTGCTGGTCCTCCCCGGGGCAGACAATGAAACAGCAGGCTCTGTAGGCAGAGAATCCTTCCCCTTGAGGAGGGGGTAACCCGAGGGGAGGGAGAATTCTCGTTTCCACTGGTCTCCTGCAAACCTTCCTCGGATTGACACTGCTTCGGTATATTCCTCTGCGAGGGAGAGAAGAAACGGAGCTCACCATGGCCTCAGAGAGTGGAGCTGCTCTGTGGAGCCTTCTCCTCACCTTTGCTTTTCTCTGTGAGTGAAACAAATATTTTCTCGTTCTAAAGGGTAAAAAGATGCAGACTCTTAGACGTCAGTGGGGGGCAAGTCCTCTTATCTATCTATCTATCTATCTATCTATGAGCTAACGCACTCGTAAGTACAGAGGGGTCTGCAAATATCTCAGCCTCTGTTCTATTTGAACAGTAATATTGATTTGTTAGCATTTCTTGTCCTGCTTTTTTAAGATTCGGGGAGAGTACAGAGAAAAATAAATAGATACTGATGGAAGGATCTATATCTATCTGTATCGATATATATAGACATGTAGATATAGATACTGGGGATGGAACAATAGAAGGATGGATGGAGGCTGCAGAGGGAAGGCTGGATAGATAGAGCCACAGATAAACAGGCAACTCGCATGTTCTTCATGTTAACTGCTATTATTTTGTTTCCCTCCAGTCTCCTGGTGCGAAGCCCAAGTGGTTCAGAGCCCCGAGTCGCTGGTTACTGGGGAAGGGAAGGTCTCCATCATGTCCTGCGCTTTCACCAGCGGCTTCAAAGTCTTCCAGTGGTACCAGCAGCTCCCTGGGCAAGGGCCGACCTACCTGCTGACAGCGAGCTCTAATGAGAATGTCACTGTGGGGCGGTTCATAGGCGAGCGCCTGGAAAGTGGGAAACGCAGCTCCCTGCACATCACCGACTCCCAGCTGGGAGATTCAGGCAGCTACCTCTGTGCAGTGAGAGCACAGTGACACAGGCAGAGCTGGGCTCAGGGCAAAACCCCTCAGTCTCTGACAGGCAGCTTGGCGGAGGAAGTTCAGGGCAGATCCCCAGCGGGTGAAAAGCAGTGTAAATCCATGGTAGCCAAGGGGACTCATCCTCAGCTGTTATAAATGGGCAGAGCTCTAGTGGAGTCAATGGGCCATATCGTAAGGACACGGAGATTGGAGCCCAGGTCTGCAGATCCTAGTACAGCTGTGTGAAGGTCAGCGTAAATATGGAGTCACTCCACATGTGTTCATTGTGGTGACTAGATCGCAAATCAATTCTATAGCAAAGTTTATTACTAAAATAAGGAGGGAAACCATCTTCCTTTACGGGAACCAAATACAAAATTTCCCTTGCGTGAAAGCTGTAAGATCATACACGTTTCGTAGCAACAATAAACGAACAAAGCTAACCTAGCCCCTCCCCCCACTCTCCTTCCCTTTAGAAACCGCGACTCCGCTATGGAAGCCAGAACTTCTGCTCCCCCGTATCCCTGTGCAGCTCAGACAAGAGCCCGACAGAGGGCGCTGCCGCACCGACAGGAACGCTCCAGAAAGGAGACACTTTCTGGAGTTTCTAGACATCTAGTTCTCTCTCCATCTCCTCCCCACGCCGCACCCCAACCCCTCCCGGGCCCTGCCAGACTTTTTAGCAGCGCACCGGAAAGGCAGCTACCGATCAAACACAGAGAGATTTGATGCTTGACGTCAGGAGTCACAATTTAATTCGGAGCGGAAGCAGCGTTCCCGGATTCCCTCAGCCCTCAGAAGACAGAGGTCGACTTCCCTCTGCGGGGAAAGGGCCTAATTCGTTTCTTCGGACATTGCTGGGGGCGGGGGGGGGGGGGGGGGTGTGCCTGAGCGGAGAGAAAACGGAGCCGCTCCGTGCAGAAGCGCAGAGACACCGAATCTTCATGGAGAGGATGCTTAAAACCCTGGTCTCCACGCTTGTGCTGATCCTTGCTTTGAGTGAGTCAGATTCCCACGTGGCATTTCTGGGCATTATTCTCCCCTCCCCCCCCCCTATTTATTAATTTTCACCTGTGTCTGGGTGTCCTTCTCGATGACACTTCACGCTGCTGCTGCTCTTGATAGTTTCCCTGTCTGTGTCTGGGGGATTTTCATGCTCTGTTTTTATTATTTTTCCACCCAGGCGGAGAGGTGGACGCGAAGGTTTCTCAGCCTGCTGCGCTGTCTTTCCTGGCGGGGGGCAGAGCTGACCTCCCCTGTAACCACAGTGTAGCTGGCTACGTTAAAATTATTTGGTACTATCAGAACCCCGTTGCTGCCCCTCGAGCTGTGATCTCTGGCTACAACTCCGCGGAGACGTCGGGGCGGTTTGAACTGTCCATTGACAGACAGCCGGTTCGCCCCGCTGCACATCACCAAGGTAGAGGTGGAGGACTCGGGGGTGTATTACTGCGCTGTGAGAGGCACAGCGAGAGGAAATGTAGGGCGAGCTGAACAAAAACCTCCCCGACTCTTAGAGTCCTGGCCAGGAAGAGAAGGGAGCTCAGATAATCAAATTACAGGCTGGGATCCTCAAAGGGGCCAGGAGAATCGACCCATGGAACCCCAGTAAGAAATAAGCGATTCCCTTGGGCTCCGTTCAAAATCTCAGCTTTGAAACAACATCATGTAGAAATTCATGACGGTATCCAAAGCGACTCAGGCAATTAGACGCCTAATTGCTATGATCTTCCAACGAAAATAAGGCTCCGAAGGGTCAAATTTGCAAAGTATTTAGGGACCTGAAGATACAGAGAAACACCTGGAGCCAGATTTGTAGAGGTACTTAGGTGCCTACAGAACCTGCTGGTGCCTAGTAGGATTTTCAAAAGCACCCAACTCCCTTTGGCTTCCCTGGAAGTTAGGGGCCTAGCTGCGTTTGGAAACCTCACTAGGCACACTGGGCTCCCAAATACTGGTTTGACCAGAGCATCAAGTCAAAGTCTGGGGCCCTGTGGATGTCCCTGTTGGGAGCAGAAATTAGAGTCACAGGGTTAGCAGGGGCCATCTACTCTAAATCCAAGCCAAGGTGCAGGATTTGGGGGCTTGGTAATAGTTATTTATTTCCTGTGATTTTATTGATGTACAAAGAACGTGCAAAGTTCTGTAGCTCTCAACGCAGAAGGAATAAAAGAGCAGGAAACAGCTTCTCTTGCTTCAGCCAACACCAGGTTCTGAGGCGCTCGCACTGGCTTTCATAGACTCATAGACTTTAAGGTCAGAAGGGACCATTATGGTCATCTAGTCTGACCTCCCGCATGATGCAGGCCACAAAAGCTGACCCACCCACTTTCCCTTAACTCGGCTGTTGAAGTCTCCAGATCGTGATTTAAAGACTTCAAGTCACAGAGAATCCTCCAGCTTGCGACCCCTGCCCCATGCTGCGGAGGAAGGCGAAAATCCTCCAGGGCCTCTGCCAATCTACCATGGAGGAAAATTCCTTCCCAACCCCAAATATGGTGATCAGTAGAACCCCGAGCATACAGGCAAGATTCTCCAGCCGGACCCTCATTTTACCAGCGATGGCACGTTATTGCCTAATTGACTAAAATCATGTTATCCCATCAAACCATTCCCTCCATAAACTTATCTAGCCTAATCTTGAAGCCAGAGAGGTCTTTTGCCCCCACCGTTTCCCTTGGAAGGCTGTTCCAAAATTTCACCCCTCTGACGGTTAGAAACCTTCATCTAATTCCAAGCCTAAACTTCCCCACGGCCAGTTTATATCCATTTGATCTCGTGTCCACATTGGTACTGAGCTGAAATAATTCCTCTCCCTCCCTGGTATTTATCCCTCTGATATATTTAAAGAGAGCAATCATATCTCCCCTCAGCCTTCTTTTGGTTAGGCTAAACAAACCGAGCTCCTCGAGTCTCCTTTCATAGGAAAGGTTTTCCATTCCTCGGATCATCCTAGTGGCCCTTCTCTGTACCCGTTCCAGTTTGAGTTCATCCTTTTTAAACATAGGAGACCAGAACTGCACACAGTACTCCAAATGAGGTCTCACCAGCGCCTTGTATAACGGAAGCAGCACCTCCTTGTCCCTACTAGAAATACCTCGCCTAATGCATCCCAAGATCGCATTAGCTTTTTTCACAGCCACGTCACATTGCCGACTCATAGTCATCCTGCGGTCAACCAGGACTCCGAGGTCCTTCTCCTCCTCCGTTACTTCCAACCGATGCGTCCCCAGCTTATAACTAAAATTCTTGTTAGTCATCCCTAAATGCATCACCTTACACTTCTCACTATTAAATTTCATCCTATTACTATTACTCCAATTTACAAGGTCATCCAAGTCTCCCTGCAGGATATCCCGATCCTTCTCCGAATTGGCAATACCTCCCAACTTTGTGTCATCCGCAAACTTTATCAGCCCACTCCTACATTCGGTTCCGAGGTCAGTAATAAATAGATTAAATAAAATCGGACCCAAAACCGAACCTTGAGGAACTCCACTGGTGACCTCCCTCCAACCTGACAGTTCACCTTTCAGTACTACCCACTGCAGTCTACCCTTTAACCAGTTCTTTATCCACCTCTGGATTTTCATATCGATCCCCATCTTTTCCAATTTAACCAATAATTCCTCATGCGGTACAGTATCAAACGCTTTACTAAAATCGAGGTATATTAGATCCACCGCATTTCCTTTATCTAGAAAGTCTGTTACTTTCTCAAAGAAGGAGATCAGGTTGGTTTGGCACGATCTGCCTTTCGTAAACCCATGTTGTAATTTGTCCCAATTGCCATTCACCTCAAGGTCCTTAACTACTTTTTCCTTCAAATTTTTTTCCAAGACCTTGCATACTACAGATGTTAAACTAACAGGCCTGTAGTTACCCGGGTCACTTTTTTTCCCTTTCTTGAAAATAGGAACCACATTAGCTATCCTCCAGTCCAACGGTACCACCCCCGAGTTTACAGATTCATTAAAAATTATCGCTAAGGGGCTCGCAATTTCTGGCGCCAGTTCCTTCAATATTCTAGGATGAAGATCATCCGGTCCGCCCGATTTAGTCCCGTTTAGCTGTTCAAGTTTGGCTTCCACCTCTGATACTGTAATGTCAACCCCCCCTCCTTTATTCCCCTCTGTCCTGCTCCCTCTATTCCAAAGCCCTTCATTAGCCTTATTAAAGACCGATGCAAAATATTCATTTAGATATTGTGCCATGCCTAGATTATCCTTAATCTCCACTCCATCTACATTCTTCAGCGGTCCCACTTCCTCTTTCTTTGTTTTTTCCTATTTATATGGCTATAAAACCTCTTACTATTGGTTTTAATTCCCCTCACAAGGTCCAACTCTACACGGCTTTTGGCCTTTCTCACTGCATCTCTACATGCTCTGACCTCAATAAGGTAGGTTTCCTTGCTGATCCCTCCCCTCTTCCATTCTTTGTACGCTTTCTGTTTTTTCTTAATCGCCCCTTTGAGACGCTCGCTCATCCAGCTAGGTCTAAATTTCCTGCCTACTAACCGTTTTCCCTATCTCGGGATACAGACCTCGGACAGCTCGTGCAACTTCAACTTGAAATAATCCCAGGCGCCATCTGCCTTTAGATCCCTAAGTATGTTAGCCCAATCCACTTCCCTAAGTAGTTGCCTTAATTTATTAAAGTTGGCCTTTTTGAAATCGTAAACCTTAGTCACAGTTTTAATTCTGTTAATCCTTCCATTTAGTTTAAACCGAATTAGCTCATGGTCACTCGAGCCAAGGTTGTCCCCTACAACCATTTCCTCAACGAGGTCCTCACTACTCACCAGCACCAAATCTAAAATGGCATTCCCCCTTGTCGGTTCAGTTACTACTTGATGAAGGAATTCATCTGCTAGCACGTCTAGGAACATCTGAGCCCTATTATTGTTACTAGCATTTGTTCCCCCATCTATATCTGGGAAGTTAAAGTCCCCCATGATTACACAGCTCTTATTAGTTTTTACTTCCCTAAAAACATTAAATAGTTCTCTGTCCGCATCGAGGCTAGATCCTGGCGGTCTATACCACACCCCAAGCACTATCCCAGGGGAGGCTCTAGTAGTTCTTTTACCCAGTGTAATTATTGCCCAGACAGACTCTGTCTTATCCATTCCATCAGTTATTATTTCTTTACAGTTTACCTCATTATTGACATACAATGCCACTCCCCCACCTTTACCTTTTTTCCGGTCATTCCTAAACAGCACATACCCTTCCATACCTGTACTCCAGTCATGACTACCATTCCACCACGTTTCGGTTATTCCTACGATATCTGGTTTCATTTCTTGGACCAGGAGCTCCAATTCCTCCATTTTGTTACCTAGGCTTCTCGCATTGGTGTATAAACATCTTACTGTATGCTGTTTATCCTTTCTCTCATTAGTTATGCAATTTGGTACGGACCCCGTACTGTCCATCCGCCCCCTCCTTCTTATGTCCAATCCGTTTCCCCTACCTATATCTGTGCTTATCTCTTCACCCTCCTTTTCAGTGTTGGAATCTGGCATGGAGATTAACTGGACATCTCCCAACCGTCTCCCCCAAATTCCTAGTTTAAAGCCCTTTTGATGAGATGAGCCAGCCTCCCTCCCAGAAGTCTATTTCCTTCCCTACTCAGGTGAAGTCCATCCCGTGAGAACAACTGTCTGTCCCCGAAAGCCTCCCAGTGGCCATACATCCCAAAGCCCTCCTTATAGCACCACTCCCTTAGCCAGCTATTTATCCTCACAATTCTGTCAGCCCTTTGCTGTCCTTCTCTAGGAACAGGCAGAATCCCACTGAAGATAATCTGAGCCTCGACTTCCTTAAGCGTCTTCCCCAGCCTGGCATAATCTCCCTTGATTCTCTCTAGCGAGAACCTAGCCGTGTCATTCGTTCCTATGTGAAGGATGATCAAGGGGTTCTTACCTGCTCCTTGTAGGATCCTTTTCAACCGCAGGTCCACATCCCGTATCTTAGCGCCCGGTAGACAGCACACCCTTCTGTTTTCTGGGTCCGCCCTGGTCACAGGCCTGTCTAACCTCCTCAGTAAGGAGTCTCCAATCACATAAACCTGCCTTTGCCTGGTGACAGTGCGATCTACTAATCTATCCCCTGTTCCCTGTAGTCGTAACTCCTGTCTGTTTCTATTTTCCCTTATAGTCCCCCTAGTGCCATCCTGTATCCTCCCCGGGCTAAGTATTGATGCTGTCTCCATCAACTCCTCCCTTCTCTCTATTGGACTAGCCGCTCTTCTCTTCTTTTCTTCCTCTGCCTCCCACCATCAGTTACCGCCTGCTGCCTCCCCTCCTCGTTATCCAAACACCCAAACCTGTTCCTGAGTTCTATTTCCCCCTCACTAGCCCTCCTTTTCCTTGGCCTGCTTCTCACGGTCACATGCTTCCACTGCTCTTGTTCTCCCCCCGACATTCCCCCCTCACAGACCATAGCCCCTGCTTCCACCGGCGCCCCTGAGCATTCCCCTTCCGCCACTCCCTGCCTTTGCTCCAGTAGCTGCTCGAATCCCCTTCTAAACTCTACCAGGGTATCCACCTGCATCTCCAACCCTCGGATCTTTTCTTCTAGCAGGTCTATTCGGCGGCATTTCATGCAGACATACCTCTGTTCAGGCGCCCCTGCTAGAACCATGTACATACCGCAGCTGCCACATGCAATCATCTGCATTGTGTCCCCCGCTGCTAGGCTCATGGCTGCTATGGTCTCTGCCCACCGCTTCTGGGGAAACAGAGCACACCCACGACCGCGCCCTCCTGCCTCCCCTTCCACCTCCCCCTGTAAACTCCCACTTAAACTCCCCTGTTAGCAGCCCACTTAAACTCCCCTGTTAGCAGCCCTGTTAAACTCCCCTGTTAGCAGCCCTGTTAAACTCCCCTGTTAGCAGCCCTGTTAAACTCCCCTGTTAGCAGCCCTGTTTACCGGCTCCTGGGTGCCGCTGCTCGCTGCTTGTGCCGCTGCTCGGCTGGGAGGCCGCTTTTATAGGCCCCCTAATCAGCCAAGCTCCGCCCCCTAATCAGGGCTCCGGGCTCAGCAGCCCTCCCAGCACACTGCCCCTGTGGATGTCCCTGTTGGGAGCAGAAATTAGAGTCACAGGGTTAGCAGGGGCCATCTACTCTAGATCCAAGCCAAGGAGCAGGATTTGGGGGCTTGGTAATAGTTATTTATTTGCTGTGATTTTACTGATGTACAAAGAACGTGCAAAGTTCTGTTGTTCTCAACGCAGAAGGAATAAAAGAGCAGGAAACAGCTTCTCTTGCTTCAGCCAACACCAGGTTCCGAGGCGCTCGCACTGGCTTTCCCCAGGGACCTGCTGTGCCCAGAACACAGGCTGCTGCTTGGCTTTCGGCGTCCTCTCTGTTCCTGTCTGTTTTCAGTTTCTCTGTGTTCTGCCTCCCTCCACCCCCCCCCCCCCCCCCCGCGCCCCACAGGCGTCTTTTCAGAAAAATCGGGGAAGGGAGGCAGAGAGCAATGTAATATCCTGTAATCTCTGGCGGGACTGGGGATAGATAGATAGATAGATAGATAGATAGATAGATAGATAGATAGATAGGTGCATGGGGATGGATTAATACACAGAGGGGGTATATGGGTATAGATAGATATTATCTATCTATGTCACCATCCTTGTCTTCTATCTGTGGAGTGGCCACACAGGTTACTGGAAAAGACGATTACACGCCTATTGGTGGGTAAAGCAGAATGTGATTTAATAATTTCCCACCACATGGCACGAATTCAGAACGAATTTGTAAGATTTCACTGCATAGATAACTCCTGCCTTTTGCAAGTCGCCAGTGAATCCTGCAGGGACGAACTCTCTTGGGGAATGTGATGGAGACAGTTTTCTGGTTTCACTTGCTGAGTGAGAACTCGGGCCGTTTCCAGCCAGGGGTCTCTGCGGTACAAGCAAAATAGTCCCTATGTAGACATAATGATACCTCGGTCTCTGCTGCTTCGCCTCGCTTTTCATTAAGTTGGGTTCTCCTGCTCCCACCCTGAGCCCGCCTCCTGCCAGATGCAGTGAGTCAGTTTTGGAGGCTCAGGTGAAAGGCAGTTACACAGCAGTGCAGAGAGAGAGACAGGGAGGGAGGGGTGCAGTTACCTCCCCGCCCCGCAGGAGTCACTCACACTTCCAGCTCCAGCAGTAACATCATTGCATGTTATTTTGTCCTCACCACTCCGGATAAGAGTCTCCAGCTGGTAGTTATCGGGAAAGGGCAAATCTTCCCTCTCGCTCATTTCCTACCTCAAGGGGCTAGGTAGAGAGACCAGGGGCTGATCCCCGGGGAGGAGCAAAGACACCGGGGTTTCCCTGTGAGGATGGTACTAATGCTGGTCTCAGCGGTTGTGCGTATTTTTGTTTTGAGTGAATAAGATTAATTTTTTTCCAATCTCTCTCGCTCGCTCTCCACTTCCGCATTCCCTCGTTCTCCCTTCTGGGCTCTTCTAACCGCACCTGGCAGTCACAAGGAAGGGATGGGGGTTTGAGACATAAAAACCCTGAGCAGTTGTGACGTTGCACTCCATATGTTTTATGGAAATAGGTTTATAAGGGTGAAGGGATCAGGAGAGAGTTCAACGCTACACAAGATGAGAAGCAAAAATCCTTCCCTTTGGGGAAACCCTCCAGTGAAGCCAGCGACCGGCTACCTATTACTGCGCCGTGAGAGACACACGGAGCAAAAACCGCGCACAGGAACCTGCGGGCTGGAGTCTGGGAGCGATTGGGAAGTCATGGGGACTGGGGGTATTTTACATATACAGAATATAGAATAACATTTCTGCTCATTAGTCAGCCCTGTGATTTCCCTTAAAGCGGGGTGTACGATTACTGGCATTTAACTTAAAAGCAGGAATATATCTAAACAGAAGGTCCCCCTCTGGTATGCATAATAGATACACAATCACAGACACACATTATATATGTCTGGGCTTTTTAGTTTATACAGTGTGTATATACACACGCACAGAGTAATATCATAATTAGATAGATTTTGCATAAATCCACCATATCATGCAGGAAGAAATACCCACCTACACCATAGAAAAGGCTTCTTCACTGGCTGCAAAGATATGAGAAACTTCGCTTCTGCTACTAACATTTCCCAACAGTGAACTTATTTTTGCCACGTGGGGGCGATGTTGCCTCGGGCAATAAAACAAACAACATCGCATTTTCCTGGCCGGTGAGTTCTCTTCTCTCTAGGGTGACCAGATGAAAGACATGAAATATCGGGACCGGGGGTCATCGATGGAGCAAAAAAAAAGAAAAAAGAAAGAGTCGCGGGAGCATAGGAATAATTGGTGGGGGCTGAGCACCCACCGGCAGCTCCCCGCCCCGCACCAGCTCACCTCCACCTCCCCTGAGCGGGCTGCCGCGTCCTGCTTGTCCCCCCTCCCTCCCTCCCAGCGCTTGCCGCTATACAGCTGATTCACGCAAGCCTGGGAGGGAGTGGGGAGGAGGAGGAATGCGTGTGCTTGGGGAAGAGGCCGGGCCAGGGCGGGGATTTGGGGAGGGATCCAATGGGGCGGGCCGGGGCTGAGTTGGGGGCAGGGGGGGCGCGAGCCCCCTCGGCCTGTGAGACGGAGTGCAAAATATCGGGACAATTCCCATCCTGACCGAACAAGTAAATATCGGGACAGTCCCGATAAAATCGGGAGGTCTGGTCACCCTACTTCTCTCTTACCACCGTCCCTCCCACCACTGCCCCTTGTAATCCTTCAGACAGCTTCCATGTCTAAAAGCAGGGGTTCTGAAGCACTTTAGGGCTTGGCTACACTTGCAAGTTAGAACGCATTAAGTCAGCCCCAGGCTCCCTAACTCCTGAGGTGTCCACACTGGCAAGGCACGTAGAGCACCCGGACTCCGCGGCTGGAGTGCTCCTGGTACTTCACCTCCATGAGAAGCATAACACTTGCTGCGCCCCAGCTGGAGCGCCGCAGCGCCAGTGTGGACGCCCTGGTCTATTAATGCGCTCTGATCGGCCTCCAGAAGTGTCCCACAATGCCTGTTCTAGCTACTCTGGTCATCACTTTGAACTCTACTGCCCTGCCCTCAGGTGACCAACTGTTAGACCCGCCGTTTAAATTCTCTGGGAATTTTGAAAATCCCCTTCCTGTTTGCTCAGCCAGGCGTGGAGTGCTCTCAGCAAATCTTTCCAGGCGACCGTGTCTCCACGCGCCAGGCGATCCCCAGTATGGAGCAATGGTGAGGTGCTGGACCTCATCAGTGTTTGGGGAGAGGAGGCTGTCCAGTCCCAGCTGTGCTCCAGCCATAGGAATTACAATACCTTTAGGCAGATATCAAGGGACATGATGGAAAGGGGCCAGTGCAGGGTTAAAGTGAAGGAGCTGCAGAACACCTACCACAAAGCGTGGGAGGCAAACCACTGCTCCAGTGGTGCCCCCACAACCTGCCATTTCTACAAAGAGCCATTTCTACAAAGAGATGGACACAATACTTGGGGGCGACCCCACCTCCACTCCAAAGACCACCATGGACACTTCAGAGGCCGTAGCAGCACAGAGTTCAACAAGGCAGCAGGAGGAAAGTAGGAGCGAGGGTGCTGAGGAGGAGGGGGACAGCACAGCATCCCTAGATGCATGCAGCCAGGAGCTGTTTTCAAGCCAGGAGGAAGGTAGCCAGTCGCAGCAGACTGTGCTTGGGCAAAAACAAACAGCACAGTTGGTGGCCGGTAAGTGGCTTTTATTTTGGGAAGGAAGTTATTCGGTGCGGGCCCATGGGGCAAAGAGGGTTAGGGCTGTATGCATGCCTAGATGCGGAATAGGGCATTGATGTGCTCTCTCACATCGCGGTAATCGGCCTCAGTGATCTCTTCAAAGGTCTCATTGAGAAGCTGGGCAATGCGCTTACGTAGGTTCCTTGGCAGAGCTACTGTGCTCCTTGTCCCAGTAAGGCTAACATGTCCGTGCCACTGTGCCGTGATGGGCAGGGGGACCATTGCTGCACACAGGCAAGCTGCATATGGGCCAGGGTGGAAGCCGCATTGCAGTAGAGGACCCTCCCTTGCTTCCCAGGTCACCCTCAGCAGCGAGATATCTTCCCAGATGAACTCATCCTGTGAAAATGTGGGAACAGTGTTCAGTATAGGGACCCCCTGCAGCTGTTGGCTCTCCCCAAGGCACAGAAACCCAGAGGACACTATGGCCCTGAAACAATCAGTCCCCCTTCTCCCTGTGCTTACTCACCATTTTGGGGCTCCTGTGGGTTATGTGCGCTCGCTTTGGGATGGGCAATTTCTGCTATTGTATAGACTGTGCTTGTCTTTAAGTACGGCCGAATCATTGCTCTGTCTGGTGTGAACAATGCTACCTCTGTTAAGTGTTGTATTTTGGCTTTACAGATGCAACCTTGAGATCCCAGCCGTCCTTGTTATCAATGGCCGAAAGACTCCAAAGAATCAGGAAGAGTCCACGAAGAAGCAAAGAGGACATGCTGCATGAAGTCATGCAGCAGTCCCTGACTGAAAATCAAAAAGTACAGGAATGGCAGGAGACTGAAAGGAGGCCCCTCCCGCAGAATGCTGATTGCCGGCACCAAAGAATGGAGCAGCTGCTAAGCATCATGGAGCGCCAAGCGGTCTCGATGCAGGTGCTCAAAGCAATGCAGCCAGAGCACATCCATGCCCCCCTCCCCCACAGCCCTTGTCCCAAATCTCTTTCCCTTGTGCCCCCATGTCACTGCCAACCCTCTTTCCTCAACATCTGGGTTCTTATCACCACCAGTTGCCTTCAACACCTGTAGCTTCACCACCCAGACCTGCAAACTCCGACCCTTACCCACTGCACTCAGCCCCCATCACAGCACTCCAGACAGGAAGGCTGAGTATGATAACAGGACATACACAAATCTCTGATTCTCCCGTTCCCCACCCCCGCTCCCTCATCCCACACAGCACAGATGTGTCATGCCCTTTCTGTTTCCCAAGCAGTTGTGCTTCTTTTCAATAAATGAATTTTATTTTCAATAAATGAATTTTTTGGCTTTGAAAACATTCTTTCTTATTGCATTAAGTAAAAGATACTGTAGCCCAGGAAAGCAACAGGCACTGCAAGTCAGTGCGTCATACGTAGCAAACACAGATTCCTACTAACATTGGAACCACTGCACTTCACTCCCGTGCAGGGCACCAAATATTACTGGTGGCTTTCAGCATCAAATTGCTCCCTCAAGGCATCCCTAATCCTTGCAGCCCCGCGCTGGGCCCCTCTAATAGCCCTGCTCTCTGGGTGTTCAAATTCAGCCTCCAGGTGTTGAACCTCTGAGGTCCATGCCTGAGTGAATCTTAATCTTTCACCCTTCCCTTCACAAACGTTATAGAGGGTACAGCACGCGGATATAACTGTGGGGATGTTGTCATCGGCCAGGTCCACCTTCCCATACAGACAGCACCAGCAGCCCTTTAAAAACCGAAAAGCACACTCCACAGTCATTCTTCACCAACTCAGCCTGTTGTTGAACCACTCCTTGCTGCTGACAAGGCTCCCTGTGTAGGGTTTCATGAGCCATGACATTAAAGGATAAGTGGGGTCTCCAAGGATCACAATGGGCATTTCAATTTCCCCTACGGTGATCTCCTGGTCTGGGAAGAAAGTCCCAGCTTGGAGCTTCCTGAACAGGCCAGTGTTCCGAAAGATGCGCGCTTCATGCACCTTTCTGGGCCAGCCTGTGTTAATGTCAATGATCCACAAGCGCCTGGAGAGCCAAAGTGAAATACCCCTTCCAATTTATGTACTCGGAAGCTGGGTGGGCTGGTGCCAGAATTGGAATATGCGTCCCATCTATTGCCCCTCCGCAAGTAGGGAAACCCATTCATGCAAAACCAGCCACAATGTCACAGATGTTAGCCAGAGTCATGGTTCTTCTGAGCAGGATGTGATTAATGGCCCTGCAAACTTGTATCAACATGATTCCAAAGGTCGAATTTCCCACTCCAAATTGGTTAGCGACTGATCAGTAGCTGTCTGGAGTTGCCAGCTTCCAATCCCTCAGACAGAGACAAACACCTACAGGAGCTCTATCAAGCATTCTTAAAACTACAATACCCACCTGCTGAAGTGAAGAAACAGATTGATAGAGCCAGAAGGGTACCCAGAAGTCACCTACTACAAGACAAAGAAAGTAACAGAACGCCACCAGCCATCACCTACAGCACCCAACTAAAACCTCTCCAGCACATCATCAAGGATTTACAACCTATCCGGAAGGACGTTCCCTCACTCTCACAGACCGTGGTTGACAGGCCAGTCCTCGCTTACAGACAGCCCCCAAACCTGAAGCAAATACTCATCAGCAACTGCACACCACACAACAAAAACACCAACTCAGGAACCAAACCCTCCAACAAATCCCTGTGTCAATTCTGTCTGCATATCTATTCAAGGGACACTATCATAGGACCTAACCACATCAGCCACACTATCAGGTGCACATTCACCTGCACATCTACCAATGTGATATATGCCATCATGTGTCAGCAATGCCCCTCTTCCATGTACATTGGCCAAACCGGACAGTCTCTACACAAAAGAATAAATGGACACAAATCTGACATCAGGAATTATAACATTAAAAAACCAGTAGGAGAACACTTCAATCTCCCTGGTCACTGAATAACAGACTTAAAAGTGGCAATTCTTCAACAACAAAAATATTTCAAAAACAGACTCCAACGAGAAACTGCAGAACTGGAATTAATTTGCAAAGTGGACACCATTAAATTAGGCCTGAATAAAGACTGGGAGTGGACAGGTCACTACAAAAACTAAATAAATGTGTTAGTCTCTAAGGTGCCAGAAGTACTCCTTGTTGTTTTTGCAAAAAATAATTCCCCCTTGATAAATACTCACAGCTTCTTGTCAACTGTTTGAAATGGGGTACCTTGTTTACATTTGCCTCATTAGCACTACAAAAGTGATTTCCACCCCTTCTTGTCAACTGCTGAGAATAGCCCACTTCCAACTTAATTGAATTGGCTTGTTAGCACTGACCCCCCACTTGGTAAGGCAACTCCCACCTTTTCATGTGCTGTGTATTTATACCTCCATACTGTATGTTCCGCTGCATGCATCTGGTGAAGTGGGTTTTAGCCCACGAAAGCTTATGCCCAAATAAGTTTGTTAGTCTCTAAGGTGCCACAAGGACTCCTCCTTGTTTTTGCTGATACAGACTAACAGGGGGCTACCCCTCTGAAACCCATTTCCCATCTGCACGTATTTTGCCACGTGGGGGCGGTGTTGTGCCAGAGAAATAATTCCAGAAACAACTTTCTTCTCTCTGAATAACTCTGAACTTTCCTGACGTCAACCCAGCCACCTCTGCCCTTCCAACGCCCCCATCTCTGACAGGCCGATTCAGAAACCTCTTCCTAGCAGAGAGAGCCAGATCGAAAGGGAGACAAAAGCTTTTTCTCTTCCCTGCAGATGCCGGATACAAAGGCAAATTAATTCTTCCTGGCGTTGGCACTTGGCACCACGATTCTTCTTGTCCCAGACCCCTTGAATCCCAGGGATGCGTTCGTCTTGGGTCTCAACTGTTTTCATCGTGTCTGTTCTAAGTGAGTGAGATTTCCTTCCTCAGCCTGCTCACCTGTGATGGATCCCGGCGATAACTCCGTCTCTCTGGCTGGACCTGTCTCTGAATATGTCTTTATTATAACTGCCTGCATCTGTTAGGGTTCCCGTATATCTGACTGTAGCTGCTGTCTTTCTGTCATCGCGCGGTGTGTCTATTATATCTCCCTGTATTTGTCATGTTCTATTAGCTCTTTATAAGGTGCCACCCCGTGGCCCCAATTCTTCTCTAAGCTTTCAGACACAAAGACAAGTCAGTTTTATTGGTCCAGGGAACTATCATTGCTTTGTTGCAGAATCATTAAACCCAACGACACCTTGACCTTGGTCTGATGCTATTTTAATCACGTCTCTTCTAAAGTGAATCATTTTTCTTTAATCCTTTAAATTTTCCAGGGTCTAAGATCGGGTGGGCGCTTATTATATCTGAGTGTCTACGTTGTATGTATGCACATTGTGTTCCTGTTGTGTTTATATTATGCTGGAGTGATGGCATTATGTTTATGTATTAGATTTATACTATCGCCCAGTGTGCTTTATGTTATATGTTATATATGTTATATATGTTATATATGTTATATATATATATATATATATATATATATATATATATATATATATATATATATATATATATATATATATATATATATATATATATATATATATATATATATATATTATGATACATATAGATTTAATGAAAACATAATATATACACTAGGCTATAGTAAGGACTAGATAGATAAAATATGTTACACATTATCTCTCTAGTCCCTACTATAGCTTAGTGTATATGTTTATATTAAATCTATATGTGTCTGACAGATGACCCTCATCTGAATGTTCATAGTATGTTTTTACTATATATGTTTCTACTATATCTTAGTGCAAATATTTTTCTTTTATACTAAATGTACATTGTGTTTCTATTTTTTTCTGTGTGGATCTGTCATATTTCTATTAAATCTGATTGTAACTCTTATGTCTTTGCGTGTATCTGACTGCAATTGTGGTAATTATGCTGTTACATCTCTCTGTGTGTCATGTTTCCATTGTATCTGGGAGTCAATATGTTGTACCCATTACCTCTGACTGTGTTTATTATCCTCTGTCCCCCCCCCTACCCCCGCCAGAAGAGACCTACGGGGACTCAGTGAGCCAGACTGAAGGGAGCATTGTCATCCCCCAAGGGGACCCGGTGCTTCTGAATTGCAGCTACGAGACTTCTTTCACTGCTTTCCCCTTCTGGTACGTGCAGTACCCCAGTGACTCCTCAACCCCCCAGCTCTTCCTGCGGGACACGGGAAGGGAAAAGGGGGATATGGGGATAGCGAAAGGGTTCAACGCTACACACGATGAACAGAAAAAATCCTTCCACCTGTGGAAACCATCCAGCGAACTGAGCGATTCCGGGACCTATTACTGCGCCGCGAGCGACACAGTGACACGGGTCGGCTGGGGAGCTGCGCAAAAACCGCGCAGGGTCTGTGCGGAGCATCGGGGATGCGGGCACTGGGGTCTCGGAGCGACTCTGTGTTTCCTTCTTTGCCCTAATCCGGAGCTGAACCATCTCATGAATGATGGTGAATGTCATGAATCGCCCATTAAATAAAATCAGGAAAGACCAGAACACATCCACCCTTTCCTGAACAACGCCTGTGAAAGCTGCCTTCAGCCCTGTTCTTGAAGGAAAGTGCAACCAGACAATCAAATCTCACTGAGGCAAAGCCAACGAACACACGGAATCTGCCATGGTCACGGAGGAGACATTCATATTCTATAGGAAAACTAGTACCGAGCAGTTCAGGAATCTTTACCAGCCCAGGATAAATGGAGGATAGATCAGATAAAATGGATTGATTATCTGGTTATCCATCCATGTAGCCATTTATCATAGAATCATAGAGTCACAGAACTGGAAGGGACCTCCAGAGGTCACCTAGTCCAGTCCCCTGCACTCAAGACAGGACTAAGTACTATCAAGACCGTCCCTGAGAGGTGTTATCTATCCATCCATCCATCCATCCAGATAAATGGATACATGGATGGGTAGAGCGTGAATCGTTACAAGACCATCCACCTCTTGGAGTAGACAAATTCTATCTCTATGGGAACCAGCAAAGAAAATCGACTGAAGCCGTTTCCCATCTGTGCACGTATTTTGCCACGTGGGGGCGGTGTTGTGCCAGAGAAATAATTCCAGAAACAACTTTCTTCTCTCTGAATAACTCTGAACTTTCCTGGCGTCGACTCAGCCACCTCTGCCCTTCCAACGCCCCCATCTCTGACAGGCCGATTCAGAAACCTCTTCCTAGTAGAGAGAGCCAGATCGAGGGGGAGACAAAAGCTCTTTCTCTTCCCTGCAGATGCCGGATACAAAGGCAAATTAATTCTTCCTGGCGTTGGCACTTGGCACCACGATTCTTTTTGTCTCAGACCCCTTGAATCCCAGGGATGCGTTCGTCTTGGGTCTCAACTGTTTTCATCGTGTCTGTTCTAAGTGAGTGAGATTTCCTTCCTCAGCCTGCTCACCTGTGATGGATCCCGGCGATAACTCCGTCTCTCTGGCTGGACCTGTCTCTGAATATGTGGTTATTATAACTGCCTGCATCTGTTAGGGTTCCCGTGTATCTGAGTGTAGCTGCTGTCTTTCTGTCATCGCGCGGTGTGTCTATTATATCTCCCTGTATTTGTCATGTTCTATGAGCTCTTTATAAGGTGCCACCCCGTGGCCCCAATTCTTCTCTAAGCTTTCAGACACAAAGACAAGTCAGTTTTTATTGGTCCAAAGAACTATCATTGCTTTGTTGCAGAATCATTAAACCCAACGACACCTTGACCTTGGTTCGCAGCTATTTTAATCACGTCTCTTCTAAGTGAATTGTTTTTCTTTAATCCTTTAAATTTTTCAGGGTCTAAGATCGAGTGGGCACTTATTATATCTGAGTGTCTACATTATATTTATGCACATTGTGTTCCTTTTGTGTTTATATTATGCTAGAGTGATGGCATTATGTTTATGTATTATATTTATACTATCGCCCAGTGTATATTATATTGTATATATTATGATACATATTGATATAATGAAAACATAATATATACACTAAGGCTGAGATTTTTCAAACTGCCTGAGGGATTTGGATGCCTACTCCTCGTTTACTGTTTAATGGGGCTTGGACATCCAAGTCCTGCTATTAGGAACTAGCAGGACACCCAGCCAGATCTACATGTATTTTACAATTTCCTTTCCTTATTTTCCAAGGGATTAAGTGAGGCATGACCAATCAGTCCCTCAAGACATCCAACACTCAATCGCGCTTTCAAATGGGACCTAGGTTCTTAAGTAACTAAGGGGGCTTCTGAAAATTTTACTCGTAGGGCAATTTGATTCCCAGACTAAGTGACTTGTCTAAAATCACACAGA
This sequence comes from Emys orbicularis, assembly GCF_028017835.1. Lineage (NCBI taxonomy): Eukaryota > Metazoa > Chordata > Testudines > Emydidae > Emys > Emys orbicularis. Next base: position 54,671,330 of record NC_088694.1, on the reverse strand, counting down.
GAGACTGCGGTAAAGCCAGGAACTGACCACTTAGGTCTCATGAGTTTCAGTCCAGAGTCGGAAGCATGAGATCGCCCTTCTTGCTTCTAAATTTTAAAGTGGGAGAGGAGAATATTGAGGATGTCGTATGTTTCTGTCCGTCCCCTTTGGCACGATAATGAACACAATGTACCAGAATGACTTCAATGGAGCTTTTCCAATAGACACCAACTGAAGGTGTGGCCCAATCGACTCTCAGAAAAACCTCAGACCTCCAATTGGGGACCTGCTCTTGCTTTTCAGGGGATTTTCTCTTGAGATTTCAACCTCTCAGGCCGCCTCTGTCAATTCTCACTGAGCTGGTACTAACAGCCTTGAGAGTCTCTTCCCCAGAAAATGTCTCTCTTGAGGGGAGTGACTTTGTTGCTGACATTATGTGAGTATCAGTATTGGAACCCTTTAGGAATTTGGAAGAGGGATGGTGGGAACAGACCCTGGTGGTTTGCCTCTTACCTCGCTCCGTTGGGTTGTGTACTCTGTGGTGGACCAGAGGGAGAGATTTAGGTTTGCTGCTGGTGGAATGTGATACTCAGACACGCTGGGGATGGGCGAGTGTTGTAAAAAGCCCTAAAGATAAGGTTGCTAGCTAGCAAGCTCAAATCAAAGCGAGCCAGGATATGTTTGCTCTGCGTGGAAATTACACCTTCCGCACCCAATGTAGACATACACATAGATAGATAGATGGAGAGAGAGGTTGTGGAATCTCCATCATTGAAGGTTTTAAAGAGCAGGTTAGACTAACAGCCGTCACGGATGGTCTAGAGATAACACTTAGTCCTGCCAGTGAGTTCAGGGGACTAGGCTGGATGACCTCTCGAGTTCCCTTCCAGTCCCATGATTCTGTGATAGAAACCCCAATGTTCCCATGCTGCATCATGAACCTGGAAGCTGGACCATTGGCTATGGATTGAGCTCTCTGAAATTATTCTTCTCTCTGTTAAGCTGCTTAGTAGGGATCTTTGTGAAGTTAATGAGATCTACATAAAGGATGAGGAGAAGGGACTGGGGTGTTCACCCTAAGGCCCCCATGAAATGCATTCTCGGCCCGGTCTCCTTTCCCAGGTGCCCTGGGCAGAACTGATATCAAGCAGCCAGTCACTGAAGAAATGTATGAGGGAGGAGATCTGAACCTGACTTACACTCACCCTTCAGTTACAGATTAATGGATTTTCTGGTACCGCCAGTTCCCGAACCAAGGGCCCCAATATATAGGGCATGGATACTGTCAAGGCTGATTCCCCACTCTGGCACTTTGTGTGCAGAAGGTGTGGGGGGGGGGGCAACAAGGATTTTAAAAATTAATACTGGCCACTCCAGGCTGGTATTAAACTCCCAGGGTCACAGCTTCTCTCTGACGTTGGATGGGTGGATGCTGCCACCACCCAAGTGCAAATCCCACCTCCCCTTTTGAGAAACCAGGAAGGAACTCTCAGGGTACCCTCAATCCATTTCACACCCCCTCCGGGGAAGAACTGAGAAAAGAAAAGAAAAAACAAAGGAAATCAGCTGTTGCCACCAGCTAATTAAACAACATGTGCACAAACCTCTTAGGGACACAAAAATCCAATCCTGTTCTTAAAAAAGGTAAAATTGATTAAAAACAAAAAGAAAGGAAATACCTTTGAAATTTAGGCTTTTTTGCTAGATCTTAAAAGAAACAATTACAAAAATTAAGCATCAAGATAGCTCTCTTGAGGTTCAGCTTAAAGATTACAAGCAAAACAAAGGCATCTGGGGTTAGCACAGAGAAGTCCACAAGCCAAGAAATAAACAGAAATAAACCTAATTGCGTCTTTCTAAACATTCCTAATCTACTTACACATTTGGGAGTTACAAATAAGTAATTCTAGGTATGATCTGATGATTTTTTATCATACTTGGCTTAGAGCTTCTCATAGCATAACTGCTCCTTGTTCCCCTCTTTCCAGGAGAACAGCAACAGACAGACAAAGGGAAGTTTTTTTCCCCATTTAAAAAAGTTCTATCCCTCCCATTGGCTCTTTTGGTCAGATGCCCACTGCTTTCCTTTCACCTGTGGGCTGGTTAACCCTTTACAGGTAAAACAAATAGAGAACAGCTACTAAGAGGAATTTAATAGCTAACTGGCTGGGTGGGTATCCATAAAAGGGAGCTAACTCGCCCCCACTTCATTAATCAGAGATTCATGAAACTGTTCCTAGCCCCAACCCAGAGGGAGCCTTGCACATCTCTGGAGACAGGGAATCCAGCCGCCTGTCCCTGCGCAGGGTGAGGCTGGCAGACGTAGTGGTGTATTACTGTGCTCTGAGAGACACAGTGTGACCGCCAGGGGCGGCCCCGTGAAATTAATGTCCCACTCCGGGGCTGAGCAGCGGGGAGCGCCCAGAGAGGGGCAGGGGGATCCCCCCCGGGGAGAGAGGTGAAATGACGCAGGCATTTAAGGAACAGAACAAGGACACTTACAAAATCCACATATAGATACACAAACTCCTCCCCCCACAGTCAATCCATTGCTGAGTCAAGGTGTCAAATCCTCAGCCCTGCAGGTGGAAGTCCACCCTTATCCTGACGGGCACAGTACACTCAGGCCGTATCAACACCAGGAAGTTTCATTAGTTTCATACCACAGGCGTTAAGTGATTTAGGGTACGTCTACACTTACCTCCGGGACCGACGGCAGGCAATCGGTGTTCTGGGATCAATTTATCGCGTCTTGTCTAGACGCGATAAATCGATCCCGGATCGATCCCGGAAGTGCTCGCCGTCAACACCGGTACTCCAGCTCAGCGAGAGGAGTACGCGGCATCAATGGGGGACCCTGCCTGCCGCGTCTGGACCCGCGGTAAGTTCGGACTAAGGTACTTCGAATTCAGCTACGTTATTAACGTAGCTGAATTTGCGTACCTTAGTCCGAAATGGGGGGGTAGTGTGGACCAGGCCTTAGTTATACCAGTGAAGGGGTGTGAAGATACTAAGGCCTGGTCCACACTAACCCCCCACTTCGGACTAAGGTATGCAAATTCAGCTACGTTAATAACGTAACTGAATTCGAAGTACCTTAGTCCGAACTTACCGTGGGTCCAGACACTGCAGGCAGGCTCCCCCGTCGATGCCGTGTACTCCTCTCGCTGAACTGGAGTACCGGCACCGACAGCAAGCACTTCCGGGATCGATCCCAGAAGATCGATCACTTACATCTGGACAAGGAAGTAAGTATAGACGTACCCTAAAGGTGGCTACGCAACAGGATTACCACACTAAGTTATATTGTATACTCCATACCCGCAAATCTACCCGCATTTCCCATCAGTACACCCTATTTCATATCACTAGATCAAATGTTTAACATAAGAACAGCCGTACTGGGTCAAACCAAAGGTCCATCTAGCCCAGTATCCTGTCTTCTGACAGTGGCCAATGCCAGGTGCCCCAGAGGGAGTGAACCTAACAGGCAATGGTCAAGTGATCTCTCTCCTGCCATTCATCTCCACCCTCTGACAAACAGAGGCTAGGGACACCATTCCTTACCCATCCTGGTTAATAGCCATTAATGGACTTAACCACCATTAATTTATCCAGTTCTCTTTTAAACGCTGTTATAGTCCTAACCTTCACAACCTCCTCAGGTAAGGAGTTACACAAGTTGACTGTGCACTGCGTGAAGAAGAACTTCCTTTTATTTGTTTTAAACCTGCTGCCTATTAATTTCATTTGGTGACCCCTAGTTCTTGTATTATGGGAATAAGTAAATAACTTTTCCTTATCCACTTTCTCCACATCACTCATGATTTTATATACCTCTATCATATCCCCCCTTAGTCTCCTCTTTTCCAAGCTGAAGAGTCCTAGCCTCTTTAATCTCTCCTCATATGGGACCCATTCCAAACCCCTAATCATTTTAGTTGCCCTTTTCTGAACATTTTCTAGTGCCAGTATATCTTTTTTTGAGATGAGGAGACCACATCTGTATACAGTATTCAAGATATGTGTGTACCATTGATTTATATAAGGGCAATAATATATTCTCAGTCGTATTCTCTATCCCCTTTTTAATGATTCCTAACATCCTGTTTTCTTTTTTGACCGCCCTCTGCACACTGCGTGGACATCTTCAGAGAACTATCCACAATGACTCCAATATCTTTTTCCTGACTTGTTGTAGCTAAATTAGCCCCCATCATATTGTATGTATAGTTGGGGTTATTTTTTCCAATGTGCATTACTTTACATTTATCCACATTAAATTTCATTTGCCATTTTGTTGCCCAATCACTTAGTTTTGTGAGATCTTTTTGAAGTTCTTCACAGTCTGCTTTGGTCTTAACTATCTTGAGCAGTTTAGTATCATCTGTGAACTTTGCCACCTCACTGTTTACCCCTTTCTCCAGATCATTTATGTATAAGTTGAATAGGATTGGTCCGAGGACTGACCCTTGGGGAACAGTACTAGTTACCCCTCTCCATTCTGAAAATTTACCATTAATTCCTACCCTTTGTTCCCTGTCTTTTAACCAGTTCTCAGTCCATGAAAGGACCTTCCCTTTTATCCCATGACAGCTTAATTTACATAAGAGCCTTTGGTGAGGGACCTTGTCAAAGGCTTTCTGGAAATCCAAGTACACTATTTCCACTGGATCCCCCTGGTCCACATGTTTGTTTACCCCTTCAAAGAACTCTAATAGATTAGTAAGATACGATTTCCCTTTACAGAAACCATGTTGACTATTGCTCAACAGTTTATGTTCTTCTATGTGTCTGACAATTTTATACTTAACTATTTTTTCGACTAATTTGCCCAGTACCGATGTTAGACTTACCGGTCTGTAATTGCCGGGATCACCTCTAGAGCCCTTTTTAAATATTGGTGTTACATTAGCTAACTTCGGCTAGGTCCACACTACCCGCCCGTTTCGGCGGGTAGAGATCGATCTTCTGGGATCGATTTATTGCGTCTCATCTGGACGCGATAAATCGATCCCAGAAGCGCTCCCCCGTCGACTGTGGAACTCCTGCTCGCCGAGAGGAGGAAGCGCTGTCGACGGGGGAGCTTGCCTGCGCCGCGTGGACCCGCAGTAAGTAAACTTAGTTCGATCTAGGAAACATCAACTTCAGCTATGCTATTCTCATAGCTGAAGTTGCGTTTCCTAGATCGATCCCCCGCCCCAGTGTGGACCAGCCCTTCCAGTCATTGGGTACAGAAGCCGATTTAAAGGACAGGTTACAAACCATAGTTAATAGTTCCGCAACTTCACATTTGAGTTCTTTCAGAACTCTTGGGTGAAAGCCATCTGGTCCCGGTGACTTTTTAATGTTAAGTTTATCAATTAATTCCAAAACCTCCTCTAGTGACACTTCAATCTGTGACAGTTCCTCAGATTTGTCACCTACAAAAGCCGGCTCAGGTTTGGGAATCTCCCTAACATCCTCAGCCGTTAAGACTGAAGCAAAGAATCCATTTAGTTTCTCTGCAATGACTTTATCACCTTTAAGCGCTCCTTTTGTATCTCGATCATCAAGGGGCCCCACTGGTTGTTTAGCAGGCTTCCTGCTTCTGGTGTACTTAAAAAAAACATTTTGTTATTACCTTTGGAGTTTTTGGCTAGCCGTTCTTCAAACTCCTCTTTGGCTTTTCTTATTACATTCTTGCACTTAATCTGGCAGTGTCTATGCTCCTTTCTATTTGCCTCACTAGGATTTGACTTCCACTTTTTAAAGGAAGTCGTTTTATCTCTCACTGCTTCTTTTACATGGTTGTTAAGCCACGGTGGCTCTTTTAAAGTTCTTTTACTGTGTTTCTTAATTTGGGGTATACATTGAAGTTGGGCCTTTATTATGGTGTCTTTAGAAAGTGCCCATGCAGCTTGCAGGGATTTCACTTTAGTCACTGTACCTTTTAACTTCTGTTTAACTAACCTCCTCATTTTTGTATAGTTCCCCCTTTTGAAATTAAATGCCACAGTGTTGGGCTGTTGAGATGTTCTTCCCACCACAGGGATGTTGAATATTATTGTATTAAGGTCACTATTTCCAAGCGGTCCTGTTATAGTTACCTCTTGGACCAGCTCCTGCGCTCCACTCAGGACTAAATCTAGAGTTGCCTCTCCCCTTGTGGGTTCCTGTACCAGCTGCTCCATGAAGCAGTCATTTAAAGTATTGAGAAATTTTATCTCTGCATTTCGTCCTGAAGTGTTCCCATCACCACAACACTATTTCCCATCAATATAACCCATTGCCCATCAATTTAACATATTTCTCAACAATAGATCATATTACCATCAGCATCCATGATTCCCACAAATATACTCCTATTTCCCATCAATATACTCTATATCCAATCATTGTATCCCCGTTTCTCATCAATGCATTTCCCCCCAACAAAATACCCTATTTTCCTAGTGATAGACTCAATTCCCACATATATCTCCTATTTATGATCAATATAACCCATCCCTATCAATACCTCCCTCCATCCCATCAATATACCCATATTTTCCATCATGACACTCCTGTTCAGTGGATGCCTTTGACCACAAGGAGCCTGTGTTTCATCTTCACAATAATGTTTTATCTCTGCATGACCCACCCTTTCTTCCGTCCTCTGGTGTCTTATGAACTCTGAGCCTCTTGCAGTCCAACCCCTCCTCTTTCTGTTCGAGCCCTGTTTAAAATACTGTCACTGCAGCTCAAGGGAAGTGTCAGATCTGAAGGAACCACCCACTCAGGAGGCTGCTAGCACCCACACAGACAGCTGAATGGAAACTGTAGAGAACCAACCCGTGATTTTAGGGCTTCCCTCCCCACTCTGAACTCTGGGGTACAGATGTGGGGACCCGCAAGAAAGACCCCCTAAGCTTATTTCTACCAGCTTAGGTTAAAAACTTCCCCATGGCACAAATCCTTCCCTTTTCCTTGGACTGTATTGCTGCCACCACCAAGTGATTTACACAAAGATTCAGGGAAAGGACGACTTGGAGTTTCTATTTCCCCAAAATATCCCCCCAAGCCCCTTCACCCCCTTTCCTGGGGAGGCTTGAGAATAATATACCAACCAATTGCTTTTAATAAAAATACAGACTAGACCCTTTATGTTTAGGACACTAAAATTAATTAGGTTCTTAAAAGAAGAACTTTATTATAAAGAAAAATGTAAAAGAAGCACCACTGTAAAATCAGGATGGAAGGTAATTTTACAGGGTAATAAAAAGATTTAGAACACAGAGGATTCACCTCTAGCCTCAACTTCAAAATTACAAAAAATGGAATAAACCTCCCTCTTAGCATAGGGAAAATTCAGGAGCTAAAAGAAAAGATAGTCTAACGCATTTCCTTGCTATTACTTACAATTTCTGTAACTTTAGATGTATCTTTTCAGTAGGAGCTGGGTTACCTACTTGGTCTCTCTCTTTGTCCCGAGAGGGAACACACAAAAAGCACACACAAACCCCCAGATTTGAAAGTATCTTCTTTCCCCATTGGTCCTTCTGGTCAGGTGCCAACTGAGTTAATTGAACTGATTAACCCCATACAGGTAAGTGATTCTGTACCTCTGGCCAGGAGGGATTTGATGTTACTGCATACATAAAGGTTGTTACTCTTCCCTTTATATTTATGACAATATGTAACAGTATGAAACCTCAGCTGGTGGAAATCTGTGTGGATCCATTTATCTCAATGAAGCTATGGATCTTTAGACCATTTGGGGATATGGTACATTAAATACGAATCCTTGTGGTGCCTATTTTTGATTATTTCTCCCCTCTGTCTGCGTTAATGCAGGGTTTTATCTGGTTTGTAAAATGACGTTAACGTCACAACCCCCTCCCTCCACAAAATTTAAATAAAATTAGGGGATGGGAACAGCTGGTTTAAATGCGCATGGTAGAGTCAAGGGATCTGCAATAATCCACACTAGCTGAGGATTTAGCCCATAAACCTGGCAATTCTGGAAGGGACCCGGGGTCACCCGTGGTTATGATAACAAGTAGGAGCCCCTGTTGTGCTAGGCGCTGTCCAAATAGAGAACAAAAACAGGCAGTGTCTTCACTGTCACTGAATCCACTTACAATGCAAGTGGAAGAGGAGACAACATGTGGGTGCAGAGAAACGGAGGGAGGAATACAAAGGAAACACTGAAAGGACATTGGGTAACACGACCGGCTGTGGTCTCAGCACAAGAGCTGCCTAACCCGGCTCAGCATCACACCAGGCAGGTTTTACAGCTGGCTGGTATGGCTGGAGTGTTGTAAAAGAAACCGTGTTAGCGGCTGAGGAAGTTCCCCCGCAGATGTACCGCAAGAGGGCCCTGATTTACCAGCCCCTCACCCAAGGGCAGAGCTGTGATTTCACAGCCTGCTGCTTCACGTGGTCTCGGATTCCCCCGCAATTTCTCCACCGCCCCCCCCCCCTTGCTCTCCGACAGACACCCCGCGGAAGCCAGAGAGCCTAGTTCACGGGCAGTAGCAGGCTGCGGTGTGGTTAGCACCGTAGGCACTCAGCAGAGGAGAGCTGCGCCGCAAAGAAAGCAGGTGGATCTATATTTTAAAGACATCCTTCCCCACTCCTCCTCACGGCTGCGGAAGGCAAGGGAGAAGCTTGTCTCTGCAGCTCGGGAACAAGGTTCTAGTTCACCTCATCCCCTGAAGATGTTCCTCACCTGGGTCTCAGTCGTTGCAATATTTTCCACTCTCGGTGAGTAAGATTTCAGGTCTATTGGGCCAGATCCTCAACTACTGTGAGTTGTCACAACTCCGTGGAAGGCAGTGTGTAGTTACAACAAGTTTCAGGAGATGCGGAGTTAGCCCTAATTTCGTGTTTATAAACCACCAGTTTATAAATCTTAGCCCGATCGCCTCAGTTTTTGGAAGCTTGGAAGCTAGATAAACATCCCAGGTCTGCTTCCTTAGGTTTAATAGCTCTCCATTTATGCTCAGTTTGAAGGCTTTTTACTTCTGGTCTAAATAGATGTCAACAGCATGAGGGGACATCGAAGGTTTAATAATCATAAATAAATTTGGGGATAGAATAAGCAATGTCCTCAATAAGGTTCAGTTGAGAGGTATATATTATATTAGAGATCTGTTGTGCTGTATTCTATTCTACAAAGGAGACTAAGGGATTTGGTGCCAAGCTGTGATAGAACTGGCTTTTGAGTGCCCAACGCCTTTAAGATGCTCAGAAAATCCCATCCACAATCAACCATTTTTTTTCATTCACAGAACAGACCTATGGAAATTCGGTGACACAAACTGAAGGCACCACTACGGTCCGTGAAGGAAAACCGGTGCTTCTGAATTGCACCTATAAAACGTCTGGGTCTCCAGTGCCCTTCTGGTACGTGCAGTATCCACACGCAGCCCCTCGCCTCTTGCTGGCAGCGTATGAAGCAACAGACGAGGAGGAGAGAAAGCGCAGGAGAGGCTTTTCTGCTAAACACGAGAGAAACCCAATATCCTTTCATCTAAATAAAAACTCCAGCGAAGTCAACGACTCTGCTGTCTATTTCTGTGCCTTGGGTGACACAGTGAATGAAACCCACGGGGGAGCTGCACAAAAACCCACTGAGTGGCTGATCTGATACGTGCTTGTTTGTCAGACGGCGAGGAAGACAGAAGATCAGCCCCTCAGCTGATTTGTATCGGTGTCACTTCACTGGCATCAGTGGGTCAGTCGCCCATTTAAAACACCCATCAAATCCCTCTCCTGCCACAGGAGAGGATTAGGATTGCAACTGACGGTTTGACTTTAGCAGAACGGTTGGCATTGTATTATCTTCCGAAGGGGTACGGCAGCATCAACCAGTGACCAGCCAGCCTTCACAAAGCACAATACAGTAGTTATCACAAAAGCACTACAGAGAAAACCTATAATAAAAACAATAAACTGCCTCCATGGAAAAGCTTGATGTAGGCTTATCCATCTTCCACATGGAGATCCCTCAGACACGCAGTAGGGTTTTGCCTTCTTGGTTAAAGTCTCATGTCAAGTAATGTTTCACAAATGGAAAATTAAAGACTCACCCAGGACAGACCGTGGAACATACAATACTCCTGAGGGAATTTTGCACCACTGCGCAGGTGCAGAATTTATGTGTCCCGCAGAATTCCCCCCCCCCCATAGAAAATACATTCTGCCCCAGAAGTGCTGCAATTTTGCCTTTTGCTCACCAGAGGCTGCTGTAGCGCCAGAAGAGTCAGCAGCATGAACGCAGAATTTTTTGGTGCAGAATTGAATTTTTTGGCACAGAATTCCCCCAGGAGTAAATATAACAACTCAACGCCAGATTCACACATAGGAAGGAGGCATCACAGCCATACACTCTTCTAGTCCAGATGCAGTTATCTGGCTTCAGCATCTAAATGTCAAATTATAGTTGTTGCTCCTCATTTACATCAGCCATACCAAGAAGAGGATGGTCAAGTCAGGGCCAATCCTTGCATTCATTCAGGTTGACACTTCACACTGTTTGGGGCCTCTTTTGGGGGCCTCCTGAAACAGGTAAAACCAGACGTTGCCCTTTTCCCCAGGGGGACAAAATTTCAGAGGCTGGGGGGTGTTGAGACTGGGTATTAATTATTCTCCACTGATGCCAGATTTCTCAGGAAACCCACCCAGTGACGCAGAAACACAAAGAGGCACAGAACATTTAAATGAACCAAGTGTCTGGGAACATTCTAGGTGCCCATGGCCTCTGGCACAGCTCAACAAAAGAGTCTTGGAGGGTTTTGCGGGCTTCCAAGATCTCACTTCTATCCCACTTGGTTCCTCCGCGCCCACCTCCCATCAGAAAAGAAAGAGGGAGTGGTTCTAAATCCCTTTCCATAAGATCAGGCAGGTTTTGCAGATGGGAGAAAAGCTTCTTAGCTGCGTGGCAAACTTTCCTCTCTTCCCACAAGGTAGCGCTCTTTCACCGACTCAGGGTTCATGCCGAGGTGTCAGACAGCATCTTCCTCAATTGGATGTCTGATTCCCCTGAAATCGCTCCTCCCCCTTCCTTACAAACACCGTGTTGAAGCCGGGGAGCCTACATTAAAGGCAACAGCAGGCTGCTGTGTGATTACCACCCTAGTCATTCAGGAGAGGAGACCAGCTCCAGAAAGACAGGACGTGGGTATATATTAAGGCATCTCCCAGAGGAGCCATTCCTTCCCACCTCCTCTTCACAGCTGGAGAAGGCAAGGAAGAAACTTCATTCCTAGGTGTGGTGGAGAAGGTTCTACCCCACTTCATCCCCTGAAAATGTTCTTCCTCCGGGTCTCGGTTATTGCGATACTTCCCATTCTAGGTGAGTCAGAGTTGAGCAATATTACAGATCTATTCCTCCAGATCCTCAGTGGGTGTAAAGCAGTTTAGCTTAATAGAAAATAACTAGAATTTATAGGATTTACATCAACTATGCATTTTCTTCCCTACCTCACCATGTTTTATAACTCTTCCCTCTCCTCCTTTGCCTGGGAAGTTTGGAAGGGAAAACAAGATGTGCTCCTGCAGAGTATAAAACAACCTGTAGTTGAGGGGAGTTTGGTTTTCCAATTTTTTTTTTTTTTACTGAAAAAAAAAATAAAGAAATTTTGACGATTTTTTCCCCAGGTTCATAGAATTTTTTCACAGGAATGAGACAACCACCCAACCCTCCAAAAACAAACACAAACTACACACAACGCCAAAAACAAACAAAAACCCCACCCCAAATAGGCCTGGCAGTAATCTATTTTACACCCACTAGCATCTGTCCCTAAATCTCTGTCAGTGATTAATAATCGGATGTTTCCTAAGAACTCCAATTTTATTGCATTTCAAGAGGATTTGAGTGCCTAAATCCTTTAGGATCCTTTACAAATCCCACACCTAACCATCTTTTATATTTAAGGTGCTAATGGCAACTCTGTCACGCAGACCGAAGGCAGCGTGACTATATGCGAAGGGGAACCGGTGCTTCTGAATTGTACCTATGAGACTACCGGCTACCCAACTCTCTTCTGGTACGTGCGGTATGGCAGTCAAGCACCCAGGCTATTTCTGAGAGATGGTTCCGCAGACCCGGAGGAAGGGAGTAGGAAAGACTTTTCTGCTCATCACAAGGATCGAACCTATCACCTCCGCAAACTTTCCTCCCAACTGAGTGATTCCGGTTTCTATTACTGCGCCATGAGCCCCACAGAGAGTCATGTACACGCACTGGCAGCACAAAAACCAATTCACAGTGTTTGCCAACCACTCCTCTCAGAAACACAGGCGTTCCCTGGCTGGATCAGGCCAGGTTAAAAACAGTCTCCTCTTACTGGAAATGGCCAAAGAATGACACAGGGAAAAGCCCAAAAAACTCTGAATTGGGATAATCTGGCTCTATGGAAAATTTCTCCCTAACTCCGATTGGCTAGAGGGTGGTAAATACCCTAAAGCAGGCAGATTTATAGCCAACCCAGACGTCTAGAAACCTTTTAAATATAATTAGGGATATTCTCATTGCCGTTAGATAATGAGACAATATAGCCCGGACGGGGCACTGATCTGGGGCTCAGGAGACTGGAGATTGAAGTCCTGGCTCGGCCACTTGCACAAGTCACCTCACCTCCTTCTGGCTCAGTTCCCACCTCTGTAAAATAGGGATAAAATTACAGCCCACCTATGTAAAGCACGTTGAGATCTAAAGATGAAAACACTATATAAGAACTAAGCATCACCATCACCGAGATGGGGATATAAAAATTAGAACAGAATAGAGGAAAGAGGACTAGAATAAAGTAGAAAACAAGAATCCTTTTTTAATGATGCTAAAGTCTTGACACCAATACATCTTGTAGCAATGAATTCCACAGGCAAACTGATGGCCACGTTATGGTATTTCCATGATATACGGTAAGTAGTCTTGGCAGAATTCGATTTCTATATATCAGTTAAATTAAATCTGACAATGAACAAATGCTTAAAATAAACATTGATATCGTGTGTATATATTTACCGTTTATTTTTAAGCATTTGTCATTGTCAGATTAAATTTTCACAGTTGTGCAAAATTATGGATTTTAAACATTTTTTATTTATTTCAATTTTCACAGATGCAGAAAATTGTGGTGGGGGGGGTCAGACAACTGGTGGGTCAGACAATAATTACTTAATGACAGTAGAGGAGGAGATTCAGAAAGTTAAATCTTTAAAAACATTAAAATACAAAAATTGTGATCACATGCCAAAATATTCCAAATAAATATCCTTAAATAAAACTCTAATGAGTTCTCAAAAGCATATTTTCTTACCTTTCTTACTTACTTTTTACTCTCTGTACATTTCAACCATCATGGATGGAAATATTTTTAGTTGGTTTGTGTGCCGGTGATATAAACATTTACCCATAAAAATCTAATTCTTCCAACTCTGAAGATAACCCTTATAAATGCCTCCCCCATTCTTTGATATATCTTAATATTAAGGGTTCAAACCCTCAGCTAATGCAACTCAGTGCAGCGCCCCGGGAGCCAGTGGGGAAGACATCCCCCACCCACTCACTCATTTGCTCACTAGGTGGCAATGTTGCATCCGCAAAAATACATCCCATCAATGGTACACATTGTATCTCAGCCCCTATCCATTTCTGAACTCTGCCTTCTACAGTCCCCACCTCCTTCTGCAGCTCAGAGGCTGTGAGAAAGAATTCAAGGGAAAGTGCTCACAAGAAGAAAGACACACTTGCACAAGGTTTGCAGAATGAGCAGCTCGAGAGATGCAATATAGGTGTTAAAGGCATCGCCACAAACACAATAGTCTCACTTTACCCTTGTTTTTTTCTGGTAAAGGAAGAAGTCACAGCTTCCTTTTTGTGCATAGGATCAGGGGACGAGGATTATTAAAACACCAAACTATTACAATGAAAATGTCTCTTAGTTTCTCTTTGCTGATTGTACTGCCTTTTGTTTTAAGTGAGTATGGTTTCATTCCGGGGCATTAACTATTTTATTTTCATTTTATAATCGGTGGTTCTATTGTCTTTTCATTTAATCTATTATAGTCTATTCTTTACACCTGTCAACCTGCTAGTGGCCAAATGGGAAACTCAGAGAGCTGGGAAAGACCAAAGTGGAGGGGTATGGGTGTGTGTGTGTGTGTGGGGGGGGGGGGGTCCGACATAAAATTATTTACAAGGCAAAATGAAAAAAGAGATGGGATTTCTTTTGTGTAAATGGTTCTTTATTTCTGATTTAAATAAATGTCAACAATAGAAAGAAGCTGGGCACCATGTTTTTTGAGGGGAAGGTAGGTAATTGTGGAAGTAAACTGAGTGAGGTCTTTGCGAATGGGGTACACTTGAAAGGATATTTTGTTGTGATAATGTCCTGTTTGGCTGAGATTTTGAAATGATTTTAAAGCAGTGAGGAGCCCTTCTACGGCTAAATTTGGGGTCCACCTGCCTTAACATATGAAAATTCCAGCCCTAACCAATTTTGTTTTCTTTTGCAGAAAGGACCTGTGCAAACACAATAATGCAACCCGAACGCATTACCACGATCCATGAAGGAAAACCGGTACTTCTCCACTGCACTTATAACTCCTCTGTGGTTCAGTCTCTCTTCTGGTACGAGCAGTGTCCCCATGAAGCCCCTCGCCTGCTGCTGACACAATATGAAGCCTCGGACGAGGAGGAGAAGAGACGCAAGCGAGGGTTCTCTGCTACATTGGAGAAAGACTCCAAATCCTTCCACCTGGAGAAAAAGTCCAGCGAAGTGAGCGACTCTGCTGTCTATTACTGAGCCTTGAGAGACACAGCGAGCAAAGCCCCCGGGGCAGCTGAACAAAAAAACCCACTGGCTGAGAAACACAAAGGACTGAAATAGCCGAAATTTCGGGTGTCTCAAGAACTCAAAAGTATTTGAATGTTCATAACCGGACCCAGAGAATGCAGATCCTTTCTCTTTAACCCTTTCAATAACTCTGTCATGTGCTAATCCCCATTCTTTAGTCTAGTCCAGGTGAGGGGTAGGGTCAAAGGTTAGGGTTAAGGGCCTGGGGTATTGCGTGTATGGCAACGAGTTAGAATTTAGGGTTACATGTATTGTTATTGGTAAGGGTTGGGGATTAGGGTTATGGCTATTTTAAGGTTACGGTTAAGATTCGGGTTAGAGCTTTAGGATTGGAGCGTGGTTAGAAGCTAGAGGGTGGAAATTGGTGTTAGGACTATTTTAGGGTTAGTGTTTTAATTTCAGGTTGAGGATTAGTGCTAAGCAGTTAGTGCTAATAGTAGGTTAGGGATAGGATTGTGTTTGTAGTTACCCTTTTTTCTTATGGTTATCGTAGATAAATTGTTGTGGTAGGTTAGGATTTAGGGTTAGGGCTAGGATTAGAATTAGGATTGAGTTTCTGTTTAGTGTTAGGGTCAGAGTTAAATTTTTGATGAGGGTTGGGGATAGGATTAGGGAAAATTAGGATTAGAGTTAGGAGCTGGTATTAGGGTTAGGTAAGGGTAGTGGTACAGCTAAGGTTAGGGTTAGGTTAGGGTGAGGGTTCTGGCAATTTTTAGGTTATGTTTAAGGTTAAGGTTTGTGTTCTGTTTAGGGTTAGGATTTCAGCATTAAATTATGGCTCTGGGGGAATTAGGGTAAGGGGTTGGGATAAAGGTTCAGAGTTAATAGAAGGGCTGGGGGATAGGTTTAGATTTAGGATTTTGAGTTAGGGTTGAGCACTAAAGTTGCTCACAGTTTTAAAGGAAACCAGGAAACGCGGGTTCATAGTGGATCAGGCTCCACCTTGTCCAGTATTCTGTCTCCAGAAGGCGCCAGTACAATATACTTCAGTGGAAAGTACAAGGGACCCTTCGCTGAATGGACATGGGGGAACCTGCCCTTAGGGAAAATGTCTTTCTACCCCCCCCCCCTCCGTTCGACATTATTTTATTCCCTGGAGCAGGACGTTTACTTCCTTTACTCAGATAATATTTTAATTGATACCTCAGTTTTTATTTTCGGTAAAACCAAGTGACCCTAAAATCCCCTCTGCACTGGTGAACAGATTAGAACACAGAGGGTCGCTGTTACACCTGTGAGACCTAGTCCATTTGTCTGTGACACAAAGCGTATTTCCTTTCCTGGCCTCTGCAGTCTCCTCCTGTAACTCTTCTCCTCAGACATTGTCAAAAAAAGTTCGAGGGGTATTGCAGACAGAAAAGGGACCTGCATACCGCTAGCACAGCTGCTAAGCTTTTGCAAAAGCAGAGATATAATCATTTTCAAAGGCATCACATCCAAAGCAAACTTTTGTCTTTGCTCTTCTGTGCATCAGGGAAAGAAAAGGACACAGTTGTGGATGTGGAAAAGGGCAGATTTTGCAAGATTATTAAATGACAAATTATTAAAACGGCCATGCCGCTCTCTTTCCCCTTCGTGGTTTTGATAATTGTTTGTTCAAGTGAGTATAGTTTATTTTGGGAACTTGAACTATTTTATTGTTTTGCATTTTATAAATCATATTTTTTGCAGTGGCCAATACATTCTAGTCTATTTTTCTTTCCTTCCAACCTGTCAATGCCTAAATATGAAACGGAGAGCTGAGAGAGACGCAACATGAAGGACATATACAATTATTCAAGTGACAAAATGAAAAGGAGATGGGATTCCTTCATGTGTAAACGGTTCTTTATTTCTGATGTAAATAGTTTAAGAATAAAAGGTTTCCCAAGGTCACACAGCCGGGGATAGAACCTAGCAAGCCTGAACCCCATTCCAGCCGACTATCCACCAGACCATGCTGCTTATCAAATGTAGTGACTTTATTGGCATCTCTGTGGGTTTACACTGATATAACCAGATGCAGGGCCAAGAGTCCCTAGTGCTGTTCTTTCCTGCTTAACACTCCTTAAAACCTATGGCTACAAAAATGAAAAACAACAGGTATTATTAAACAAATTATTAAAACGGCCATGCCACTCTCTTTCTCCTTCATGGTTTTGATAACTTTTTGTTCGAGTATAATTTGTTTTAAACTATTTTATTGTTATATTTTTGCAGGGACCAAGACAGTCTATTATATTTTTCTTACCTTCCAATCTTTCAATGCCTAAATATGAAACTGATAGCTGAGAGAGACGCAACATGAAGGACATATAACATTATTCAAGTGAAAAATGAAAAAGATATGGGATTCCTTCATGTGTAAATGGTTCTTTATTTCTGATGTAAATAGTTTAAGAATAAAAGGAATTTTTAAGGATTGGGGGTGTAGGTAATTGTAGTAAACTGAAGGAGATCTTTGGAAATGAGGAACACTTGACAAATGTTTCATGTTATGTTTGGCTGAGATGTTGGAAGGATTTTAAGGAAGCGAGGGGCCGATCTACAATTCAGTTTGGGACCCCAAATGCCTTAAGATACCGTGAAGCCCCTGGGGAGCTGCACAAAATCCCTACTGACTGAGAAACACAAAGAGCTGAAATAGCTGAGACTTTGGGTGACTCAAGAACTCAGCGTGTAATCTCTATTCCTTAATATCTGTGTTTTATTCTTCACCTTCCCCACCCTTTTTTTACCCTAGCCCTGGGTGGCATTTAGGTTAGAATTAGGAGTAAGGGATTAAAGGTTACTATGATTACACCTACTGCTTAGAATGTAGCGTTAAATTTATTTGTATTATTATCAGAGGGGTAGCCGTGTTAGTCTGAATCTGTAAAAAGCAACAGAGGGTCCTGTGGCACCTTTAAGACTAACAGAAGTATTGGGAGCATAAGCTTTCGTGGGTAAGAACCTCACTTCTTCAGATGCGACTTGCATCTGAAGAAGTGAGGTTCTTACCCACGAAAGCTTATGCTCCCAATACTTCTGTTAGTCTTAAAGGTGCCACAGGACCCTCTGTTGCTTTGTATTATTGAGGTTAAGGATTAGGGTTAGAATTAACGCTTTGGGTTGGGGCACAGTCAGGAGCTAGAGGGATGGAGATTAGAGTTAGACCGATTAAGGGTTAGTATTTAAGATTAGGGTGTAGGATTAGCATTAGGTTTGGGTTATGTACATAGTTAGTTATGTTTGGGGTAAATAAATCTTAGTGTTAGAGTAGGGGTAGAAGTTAGTGTTCTGGTTCGGACCGGGGTTATGTTTAAGATTAGGGTCAGGGTTAAATTTATAATCAGGGTTAGAAAAAAGTTAAATTTAGGGGTTTGTTTTAGGGTTACTGTTTAAAGTTAGGTTAGACTGAAGGCTAGGGCTGAGGTTATGTTTAGGGTGAGGTTTATGATTAGGCTTTAGGTTATGGTTAGGGAGAAGTTAGGGTTTGGAGTTAGGATTCCAGTGTTGGTTATGGTTAGGGTGAGGAGTTATGGATAACATTAGGATTCTGAGTTAGGGTTTATGATTGAGATTTTGGGTTCAGATTAATATTAGGATCAGGTTTGTATTACCTTTGCACTGTCCTAAACTGTACTGATCACCTCTCCCTGCTTCTGGATCTCTGTGCCTGGTCCGTATCCGAATGAAATCTCAGCACTGCACAGACATTACTGCATTTATCCCACAAACACCCCTGTGATGCTGGGAAGTGTCACTACACCCATTTTACAATATACGGGGAAACGTAGGTACTCAGTGAGGTTTCTAGAAGGTCTGTCTGGCAAGTTCACAAAGGAACTTGGGTGCGGTGAAGCTGAACATGCTTTTAGGTGCCTACAAAAGTCTCAGGCATTCACAAAACTCCAGTTGGATGGTCAGGCTCCCTATCCCAGGGATCAGCAACCTTTGGCACGGGCCCGAATCTGCGGACGCGGCAGGTAAACAAACCAGCCTGGCCCACCAGGGTGTTTACCCTGGCGGGCCGCGTGCCAAAGGTTGCCGATCCCTGCCCTATACAATGAGCTGGGAGAGACAGACACCTCCGAATGGGATCCACAAAATCCAGCAGGCTAGGCGGCTCCTCCCCTAAACTAGCCAACAGGGAGATCCCAAGCTGAGTGGTGTGTGCTAAGCCCCGCCTCTCTCGGGGAGATAGGTGCCTAGATCTGGGCTGTAGGGAAATGCCTCTCTCTGAGATGGTCACTTGCAAACCTTCTCTTGCCATTAACCTGCGGGGGAGGAAGGAGGCGGTCCCTTGTAACGTTTAACCCAATAGTTAAGGTACTCACTGGGCTATGGGACATTCTGGTGGGGGGAACCTCAGTGTCTTCTATTGAAGCTGATCCGCTGTGCATAAATAATTTTAAGAAGTCTACTGGACTGGGTCCCTCACCTCCCCAGTAAGTGCTCCCATCACCAGGCTGCAGACGTATTCCCTGCCCAGCCCCGGCCATGAATCTTTCAGTGTTTATTCAGGTCAGGTCGAGGGAGCCTTCCGTCGAATATCCCATAGCTCAGCAGTTGGGATATTCACCTACAAAGTTACAGATCCCTGTTCAAATCCCTTCTCTCCTTCGGGTGGGGGGGGACTTGAACCAGAGGTCTCCTACATTCCTGGTGAGTACCCTAAAGACTGGGATAAAAGTAAAGAGGGAGCGGCTCCTCCTCTCTCCCAGTTCATGTGTAAACTACCTATAGGGGACAATCCCATAGGCGAGGTCTGGACACACTTACTGGACTGGGCCCAGCGGGTGACTTAGGTGCAGGATCACTCCAGTTTGGGAATCACTCTGGGGTTTAGGCCTCTACTTTCCGGTCATGGCAGTGCGCATCCTCATAGGCCAAACAAACAACAACAACAGGCAGCTAGGGGAAGTTTTACTGGGGGAAAAAAATTACGCACTGAGCGATTTTAGGCCACTACAAGGCTTTGGGGCAGTTGAACGGGGGTTTTGTGAATCCCAGTAAGGCCTGATTCTGGGATATAGGCACCTAGCTGCCACTCCGGGTGCCTGAATCCCTTTGTGAATCTATCCCTTGGGTGTTTTAAGATGGAGATAGGCGCCTCGCGGGATTCAATGAGAGTTAAGCATCTAGGAGATTTTAAAACACCAGTAAGCCTCTATATTGCCTCATTAGGCACCGTATTACCTATAATAACCAGACCCTAAATGACTTGCCCAAAGTCACCCAGAAAATTTGTGGCAGAACCTGGAATCAAAGCTAGATTAATTTGCATCTTTTGGGAGGTAATTTTCAAAAACTGCTAACCCTCCCGTAAATTCAGACATAAAACAATACCCTCATTTTCACAAATCCTCTGGAGAGAGAAACCAGATAAAATGTCCTATGAGGGACAGCAGATTTTCACAAGAGATGGGCGCATGATTTTCTTGATGTTTTATTTGACATCCACTAGAGGGCGCTGCACACCTTTACACCATCCATATTTTACATTATGTTGTATGTATGTATCAAAGTAACTTGGAACCAGAAGCTGAATGAGTTTTCCTCGTTGTGTGGCGTCACAAGCTGAGAGGGAGGCGACAAAGGTCACGGAGGAAGCAGGTTTCATCTTTAGGACATTAATGATCATTTTCAAAATCACAGAGGAGGAGGAGGAGATATTCTATAACTAGCTCCCAGATCTAGTAACAACACAAGGATAACCTGAAGCTGCAAAATGCTCTTGTACGTCGCTGTACAGCTCTGGCTTCTGCTTCCGCAGTCAGGTGAGACTAAAAACTTTCATTTGAAATAAAGGCATTTACAAAGAAAAACTAAAGGTCTCTGAACAAAGAAATCGTAGGAGGAATTTTGTTTTCCTTTGCAAGGAGACAGCCAGGTTAGCATCACAAACCAAGTGATCAATGTGCAGGGAGCAGAGAGAGAGTGAGGGATCCAGGTGCCACGGAGTTTAAAAGTTCCAGCCACACATAGATCGGTGTTTAAAGCTTTTCTTCCCCCCACAGGTCTTGCACAAAGTGACTCCGTGGACCAGTTTCCTCCAGAAGTGAGAGTCTCAGAGGGACAAAGTATAACTTTACACTGTAACTTCACCACTCTTAGCACAAACCCGTATCTGTTTTGGTACCGGCAGTATCCGAACCAGCCTCCCCAGCATATACTGACTAAAACGAAGTTGGATGCTCCGGATCAGACGCTTGTCCAGGGAAAATTCTCAGCATCTTTGTACATGGCTAATGAGACGGTTCCGTTCCAGATTGAGGCTGTTTCTCACCAGGAGAGCGCCGTGTATTACTGTGCTCTGAGACCCACAGTGGGGGAGAACTGCATCTCCGCTCCTACAAAAAGTCAGCGGCGGATTGCTTACGGAAATATGACAGAATCGTATAAACACAGGGCAGGAAGGGACCTCGAGAGACGATCTAGTCCAGCCCCCTGTGATGAGGCAGGACCAAATGTACTTGGATCATCCTGGACAGGTGTTTGCCCAATCTGTTCTTTAAAAGAAACTGTTTTTTTCCTAACTGATATTCTGTTAATCCTCTCCAACACAATTTAGTTCCTGCATTTTGCCCTACAATATTGTGACGGGTTGGATCACAGAAACCCCCTTGGGAGCTGCCACCCAATGTACCAAGACTACTTCTGCTCCTGTTTTCCCTACCAGCTCAGGACTCCAGCACCCTGTCTTGCTGAGCCAGACACTCCCGTCTGGCTCCAGACACAGACCCAGGGTCTGAATCACTTGTCCCAAAGCTGCAAGTTTACCTGAAAACAGCTCCCAGAAATGTGCTTGTCTTTAGCACTCAGATGCCCAACTCCCAATGGGGTCTAAACCCAGATAAATCCGTTTTACCCTGCATAAAGCTTATGCAGGGCAAACTCATAAATTGTTCGCCCTCTATAACACTGATAGAGAGATATGCACAGTTGTTTGCTCCCCCAGGTATTAATACATACTCTGAGTAAATTACTAAATAAAAAGTGATTTTATTAAATACAGACAGTAGGATTTAAGTGGTTCCAAGTAGTAACAGACAGAACAAAGTAAGTCACCAAGCAAAATAAAATAAAATGCGCAAATCTATGTCTAATCAAACTGAATACAGATAATCTCACCCTCAGTGATGCTTCAGTAAGTTTTTTCTCAGACTGGACACCTTCCAGGCCTGGGCACAATCCTTTCCCCTGGTACAGCTCTTGTTCCAGCTCAGGTGATAGCTAGGGGGTTCTTCATGATGGCTCCTCCCCTCACTTTGTTCTGTTCCACCCCTTTATATATCTTTTGCATAAGGCGGGAACCCTTTGTCCCTCTGGGTTTCCACCCCCCCTCACTGGAAAAGCACCAGGTTAAAGATGGATTCCAGTTCAGGTGACATGATCACATGTCACTGCGAGACTTCATTGCCCACTTGCCAGCACACACATATACAGGAAGACTAACAGGTAAACACAACCATCTGCAGACAATGGTCCTGGTTAATGGGAGTCATCAAGATTCCAAACCATCATTAATGGCCCACACTTTACATAATTACAATAGGCCCTCAGAGTTACATTTTATATTTCTAGTTTTAGATACAAGAGTGGTACATTTATACAAATCAGATGATCATACTCAGTAGATTATAAGCTTTGTAATGATACCTTACAAGAGACCTTTTGCATGAAGCATATCCCAGTTACGTTATATTCACTTATTACCATATTTTCTCTAAAACTATCCCAGTTACATTATATTGACTTATTATCAAGTTTTTATAAAACCATATAGAGTGCACAACGTCACAAATATATTCCTCTATTTTTGTTTATTATTATTATCGGTGAAGATGCTTTGGATTAAAATCGTTTTTTTTATAAGAAAGGTAAGCCTGAAAGGACAAGTGTTAGATCGAGGGTACAAATTTAGTTTAACTTTTAATAATATTTTGTCACTACTATAATTTCATATGAAAGCTAGATTAAGGAACTCCCTCCCAGTTTTATGCTACATATCAGATAACAAGTTTATCAAAACAAGTCTGACCCTCCTAGAGAAGAGGAGAACTCTATCTATAAACGTGTAACAGATAAATTACAATTGTCTGTGTTTATAGCATCTTATGTGGCAACAAGACGCGTGGCCGTGCGTTCACCCCTCCCCCCATGAAATCCAGTCCACCTGAGCCCAGTTTAGAACAAGCCAACCCTACCTAAATGAATCCAACCTGGCTGAACCCTGTATCCAGCTGAACCGATCCCAACACAATCCAATCAAAATCCAAGCAGTGCAACCGAACTCAATTCAATGAAATTCAACCCCAAACCCAACTCAGGGGATTACAGCCGAAACCAACCGAATACAAATCCAACAAAACCCGGTTCAACTCAATCCATTAAAAAAAATCTCAGAGAAACCCAGCCCAGTCAAATCCAACTCAACACATTTCAGACAAACAAAAGCCCAACACAAATTAAAATGGAAAATTTTCACAGCAAAACAGAACCTTTTCAATGTAATGAATGGCAAAAGGTTGCACTATTATTTCCCACTGCCAACCATCTCTCCCCAATCTCAGTTGAAAACAGATCCCATGGTTTGTAACAACCCTAAATGTTTACATCTGGAGTGTTGGTGCCCAGTTCTGGAATTCCATTCCCGTCTGATCCCTCAAAGCTCAAATACTCGGATATTCAGGGAATCTTTTGAAGCCTGTGTGGATTAATAAGAACATAAGAACATAAGAAAGGCCGTACTGGGTCAGACCAAAGGTCCATCTAGCCCAGTATCTGTCTACCGACAGTGGCCAATCCCAGGTGCCCCAGAGGGAGTGAACCTAACAGGCAATGATCAAGTGATCTCTCTCCTGCCATCCATCTCCATCCTCTGACGAACAGAGGCTAGGGACACCATTCTTACCCATCCTGGCTAATAGCCATTTATGGACTTAGCCACCATGAATTTATCCAGTCCCCTTTTAAACATTGTTATAGTCCTAGCCTTCACAACCTCCTCAGGTAAGGAGTTCCACAAGTTGACTGAGCGCTGCGTGAAGAAGAACTTCCTTTTATTTGTTTTAAACCTGCTGCCTATTAATTTCATTTGGTGACCCTTAGTTCTTGTATTATGGGAATAAGTAAATAACTTTTCCTTATCCACTTTCTCAACATCACTCATGATTTTATATACCTCTATCATGTCCCCCCTTAGTCTTCTCTTTTCCAAACTGAAGAGTCCTAGCCTCTTTAATCTTTCCTCATATGGGACCCTCTCTAAACCCTTAATCATGTTAGTTGCTCTTTTCTGAACCTTTTCTAGTGCTAGAATATCTTTTTTGAGGTGAGGAGACCACATCTGTACACAGTATTCGAGATGTGGGCGTACCATGGATTTATATAAGGGCAATAATATATTCTCAGTCTTATTCTCTATCCCCTTTTTAATGATTCCTAACATCCTGTTTGCTTTTTTGACCGCCTCTGCACACTGCGTGGACATCTTTAGAGAACTATCCACGATGACGCCAAGATCTTTTTCCTGACTCGTTGTAGCTAAATTAGCCCCCATCATGTTGTATGTATAGTTGGGGTTATTTTTTCCAATGTGCATTACTTTACATTTATCCACATTAAATTTCATTTGCCATTTTGCTGCCCAATCACTTAGTTTTGTGAGATCTTTTTGAAGTTCTTCACAATCTGCTTTGGTCTTAACTATCTTGAGTAGTTTAGTATCATCTGCAAACTTTGCCACCTCACTGTTTACCCCTTTCTCCAGATCATTTATGAATAAATTGAATAGGATTGGTCCTAGGACTGACCCTTGGGGAACACCACTAGTTACCCCTCTCCATTCTGAGAATTTACCATTAATTCCTACCCTTTGTTCCCTGTCCTTTAACCAGTTCTCAATCCATGAAAGGACCTTCCCTTTTATCCCATGACAGCTTAATTTACGTAAGAGCCTTTGGTGAGGGACCTTGTCAAAGGCTTTCTGGAAATCTAAGTACACTATGTCCACCAGATCCCCCTTGTCCACATGTTTGTTGACCCCTTCAAAGAACTCTAATAGATTAGTAAGACACGATTTCCCTTTAGAGAAACCATGTTGACTATTGCTCAAGAGTTTATGTTTTTCTATGTGTCTGACAATTTTGTTCTTTACTATTGTTTCAACTAATTTGCCCGGTACCGACGTTAGACTTACCGGTCTGTAATTGCCGGGATCACCCCTAGAGCCCTTTTTAAATATTGGCGTTACATTAGCTAGCTTCCAGTCATTGGGTACCGAAGCTGATTTAAAGGACAGGTTATAAACCTTAGTTAATAGTTCCGCAATAGTTCTGATTAACTCAGATTTTCCCCCAATGAGCTCCGTGTGCGCATTGGGGTGTAATTTATCCTCCAGGGGT
Organism: Emys orbicularis; assembly: GCF_028017835.1. Taxonomy (NCBI): domain Eukaryota; kingdom Metazoa; phylum Chordata; order Testudines; family Emydidae; genus Emys; species Emys orbicularis. Next base: position 54,646,150 of record NC_088694.1, on the reverse strand, counting down.
CGAGGGTGTTTGGCGAGTGATTCAACTTGAATATTTAAATGTTATATTTGTGGAAGTGGGGATTTTCCAAGGCACCAAAGCCAGAATCCCAATTCCTATTTGGGGGAAAAAAATCAGTGGGACTCTCGCCTCACTGTGCACCAGTAAACACGAATCCTTGAGAAATTGGTCGTAGGGAGCTGGGGTCTGTGACATTATCTGATTAAAATATGACCACATAGATCATGGTTGCAACCACTGTTATATATATTATTGTACAAAGGTTGTCAAGTGAGGAGTCTATGAAAAGATTATGATTTTCTGGTTATGATTATGCTATCTGTATACATGTATCATTCTTGTATATGAAGTTATAAGTATTGGCTAAATACTTGGATTTCAAATGTTTATTCCTGGGGTAATGACCACAAGATAATATCCAGCACATCTTGGGGGGGACTATTCAAGTTAAGCGGTTCATCAAGAAACACTTGGTTGACAATGGACCATGGGAGACATCCATCTACGCCGAGTGGACTGTCATGTAAGCGTGCTGTCTGGAGTGTAGGTAATGGCTTCCTGCAATGACTGAGGGAAATTGGGCATGAACATGTAACTTGCCCATGTGACGCCAAACTCCATCTCGTTGCTGTAATTTTCCACAGTAAGAACAAGGGGATGCCCTCCATATGGAAAAAGCTATAAAAGGCCTTGGAATCACCTCCATTTGGTCTTCAATCCTGCTCCTTACCTCTGGAGGAACCTTGCTACAGACTGAAGCTCTGAACAAAGGACTGAATGACCCATCCATGCTGTGGATGTACTCCAGAGACTTGACTTAAGCCAGCCATTTATTCCATCACTGCTACAAGCCTGAACCAAGAACTTTACCATTATTATATGTAATTGATCCCATTTAACCAATTCTAGCTCTCATCTTTCTTTCTATCTATCTTTCTTTCTTTCTATAAATAAATCTTTAAATTTTAGATAGTAAGGGACTGTCATCAGCGTGATTTTTGGGTAAGATCTAAGTTATCTATTGACCTGGGTGTATGTCTGGTCCTTTGGGATCAGAAGAACCTTTTATTTGATGAGGCTGGTTGTAAAGAACCACTGATCTCTGAATCTAGTGTTTTTGGTGATGATATAAGAACTGGACTGCCTGAGGAAACTGTCTTTATGTTTTCTAGTTAGCCATTGTGGTGAAACAGAAGTTTATTTTTGTTGCTGGTTTGGTATATTCGTCCTGAATTTGGCATCCTCAACTGTGACCCACTAAGGCACGGTTAGAGGGTCTTAGATTTGTCTGTCATGTAATTTACTCTATGTACAACCAATCACTGTGTTTCCTACTTCATGTAACCACCTGCAAAGAGAGTCACACTTACAAAAACTCTCCCCTTCCCTTCACCTTCAGGGGCTGTGAATGGAAGAGGGGCCAGAGAGAACCACTCCATAACCCAGCATTCGCCCCCAGGGAGGGATGCAGTGCTGGGCCACAGTGCAGACAGACAGACTCCCTGCTCAATATCCTGCCGATACATTACAGTGTACACACACACACACACACACACACACACACACACACACACACACACACACACACTGCAGAATTCCTGTAGGGTCTTTTGAAAATGCCGCTCATAAAAACACATAGATACATGCATTCATAAACTAATGTGATTCAATGGAGGCCTTCCTCAGGCTCTTAAATCCAATCCTAATTATTTTAACTCTTCACAGCATGGTCTGTCTATTTCAGTGTCTCTGAAGCACCCAGCACAATGGGGCCCTGATGTCAGCTGAGGCCCCTTATCATCATCATCCTCATGCCCCACACTCCTCACAAAACTTGGGTGATTTACACAATTACTTAATGACAGAAGACACCCAAGATGCAAAAAGTTAAAGTGATGTGACCACTAAAACATGATGTTGACAATTCATATGTCAAATAAAAAGTAAATGGCCTTAAATCAAACTCCAATAAATTCTCAAGCAGCATTTTTCTTAACTGAACTTTACAGCTAGGCAAAGATTTATCAAGTGAAGTATTTTTACCTGGGGTTGTGTGTGGCAGAATCCACATTTATTGACTTTTATGCTAAAAATCTAATCCTTCCAAGCCTACATATAAGGCATATAGAGCACTCATTTCATGGATTTATTTGGCAAATTTTTATGGCTGGCTGCCAGCCTGATGCCAACTCTCCTGCTTTTCCAACCGGGCTTGGGACTGGCGATGGCAGAGTTGCAACCACTAATACTGACAGTAATTTACACTAAGCAGGTTTTAAATGGGGAACTCTAATGAGAAGATTGTTTTTTTTTCTTAAGAAGCAATGAAACATTTCCCCTAAAGTCCTGTAACTAAGGAATGGCGTCTAGGAATAATCCAATCTTTGAAATAATCTCTTCTGGAGATAAGAAATACAGAGATTAACAGATATTTAAGGTCAATGGGAAGAATTATGTCCATTCATTTTTACCTCCTGCATAACAAGAGCCAGAGAATTTCTCCCAATGACTCCTGCACCAGACCCATAATATATGATTGCCCTAGAGAAATGTGAGATATAAAACATGTGAAAATAAGCATTCCCCCGCCAGAGAAATATCTGAATGCGTCATGGAGGATAGGTCTATCAATGGCTAGTAGCCAAGGTGGTCAAGGATGCAAGCCCATACTCTGGGCATCCCTAACCCTCTGACTGCCAGATGCTGGGACTGGATGAAAGAGGATGAATCACTGGGTGATCGCCCTGCTCTGTTCATTCCCTGTGAAGAACCTGGCATTGGCCACTGTTGGAAGACAGGACACTGGGCTTTATGGACCATTGGTCTAACCCAGTATGGCCGTTTTGTTTTCTTGCTCATTTTTCAAATTTGCTGTATGATTTACTATGTCCATTAGGGGGCGCCTGACTTTCTGGTAATTACATTTTATATTGTCTTTTATATATTTAAGGTGTAATTGAACCAGACACTCCCTGGATAGCATTTCTTTTGTGACGCTCATGTCACGAAGAGGAGAAGGAAGGAAGGGGGGAAGTCCCAGAGAGGGCACTTTTACAGCAGACACATTCTTTTAATACACAAATCAGGAGGAAGAATTATATAATAATTCCATAAAGAGCCTAGCAAAAAACTAGGAGAATGTGAAGCTGCAAAATGGTCTTCTGCCTTGCTCTACAGATCTGCCTTCTACTTGTGAAGTCAGGTGAGAGACATGTTAATTTGTATTGTTCGACGATTATAAAATGGTTCCCTTGAAGATCGAGGCTGTCTCCCTTCAAGAGAGAGCCGTGTATCACTGTGCTCTGAGACCCACACTGGGGCAGAGCTGCGTCTCCGGCGATACGAGAAGTGATCGTGGTGCTCCCACACACCAGTGGTGGCAGAGACTGTTTTTCTACCCGACCCTTTTTTATGACCCGTTTCTGCCAAGTTCAGTTCCTTCTGCTCTTCCCGTGTCTGGGAGGATCTTTCCGTTTCTATCCCTGTGTAGTGTTATACCCACCATGCTGTGCAAACCAAGCTCGATGCGTTATTATCTCAGTTATATTTATGTGAATTAATATATGCATGAATTTGCAAACTTTATATGAAAATATTTGTTGTCTGTAAAATAAACCAGCTAACAAGCAAAATTTGGAAAATTGTACCAGGATTTCCTGCAGCTGGCAACATGCTGTAGAAGACACCGGGCGAGGTTCTGATCTCTGTCCCATCACCGCAACTCTGGTCTAACTCTGTCGGGTCAGGTTCTTAGCGGCTGTGAAGCGTTTCAGCTCCACTTAAATCAGCATCCATCCACCCAGGTCTCTCTTTCTGTCCGCCCAGCTTCTTATTCAAGCACATGCCTCATCAGGGACTCACAGAGCCCAATAAGTCCATTTCAATGTCTAAACATTTTATCTGTTGCATAGAGACAGTCACAGCTACAAACAAACAACCCCTTTTGAAAGCTGGGGTGGGTACAAGAGCCAGGAAACAGACGGTTTCACAGAGAAATCAGAAGCAAACACCCATCCCCTCCCCTCATTTCCTTAGGGTTTGGGCATTGGGTTCAGATCCGCCCCCCTCGACTTTTCAGGGAGAATTCTGGGTCGGTTTATAACATTCAGCCAACAATCCTGTTGCTTCCCTGTTGTGTTTTAACTGCCTCTTTCTAACTCTAAAGAGCAGAGTCTGCTAAACAATGGCCATGTGTTTTGTTCTAAACCTTTTTACATTCATTTTGTATCCCGGTAATTGAGCTTTTAGATTTGTTCATGCAGCCTGGCTCACTGCTAATTAAACCCTCCCGCTTTCCTCCCAAAACCAGAATCAATCCACCAACTTTCTCCATTTCTTTGCAGCACTTTCTCCTTTTCAGTCTATCTGCTGTTTTATATCTGTCCCTCAGCGCTATCTGCCTAGTTTTATTCACTTTATCCCCCTCCCACGCTCCCTCTCTCGGTTGGGCACTCCGCTTGTCTGTAACTGGTACATTGTATTCATTGATTTCTTGTCGCAGGAGCTGCGCTGGCTGATTCGGTCCAGTCCAAGGAACCCCAAGTGTCTGGAGTGGAAGGAGACTCGGTGACATTCAGCTGTTCTTACAATACCACCGATTCTACGGGCGTCTATCTCTACTGGTACCGACAGTCTCCTAACCGGGCCCCGCAGTACATTCTGCGGAGAGGGACGAAGCTGTACGCTGCTAATAGAGATACTGCGGATTTCGCACTGAACAGGTTTTCTTCCCACGCTGATGAGAGCTCCACAATCCTGAACATCACAGCCCTGGAGCTGGCAGACAAAGCGGTGTATCTCTGCGCCTTGCAGCGGGCACAGTGACAGAGCCACGGAGCAGAGCTGTACAAAAACCCCCTCCCTTCCTTCCCATTCACCCGCCCTGCCTTGGAGAGAGACCAGAGACGGGCGTCCCCGAAGCTCCGCAGTCTCCCCCCAGTCACGGGTACAGATACAGCTCTGCTCTGGGTGACAGGCAATTAAAGACATGGTCTGTCCCAGCCCCACATCTTGCTCACTCACAGGAACGCTTCAGGCTGACGAATATGGTTAAATTCTGTTTCACCCATAGAGACCTGGGCAAATGATTAGGGGCGAGATTTTAAAGGTATTTAAGTGCCTCCTGGGATTTTCAAACATACCTAGGTGCCTAACACTCATTGAAATCAATGAGATTGAGACACCTATTTGCTTTTGAAAATCCCACTATGTGCCTAAATATCTTTAAGATCTTCCCCCTAGTGCAATGGCTCTCAATCTTTCTAGACTATTGTACCCCTTTCAGGAGTCTGATTCGTCCTGTGTACCCCCAAGTTTCACTTCACTTAAAAACAACTTGCTTACCAAAACAAACAAACAAACAAACAAACAAACAAACAAACAAATAAATAATAAAAAAATCAAACCTAAAAATACAGAAGTGCCACAGCCAGACTATTACTGAAAAAATGTTTCACTTTCTCATTTTGTCTTTATAAAGTTTTAGTTTGTACTGACTCAGGCTAGCGCTTTTTATGTAGCCTGTTGTAAAACTAGGCACATGTCTAGATGAGTTGATGTAGCCCTTGGAAGATCTCTGCGCAGTCCTGGTTGAGAACCACTGCCCTAGTGGGATTTTTAAAAGCACCTAGGCAAGATTTTTTAAAAGTATGTAAGGGCGTTAAGAAGCAGACAGTTACTATCTACATCTTTAGGCATTCAAAATACCACTACAAATCTGCTATTAGTTTAGTGGGATTTTGAAGAGTACCTAACCAGCTTAGGTGCCTAACTCCCCTCGGCTTCCCATTGGAGCACCTAAGTGCTATAGTGAGCTATAACAATATCTTATTTATCAATACCCATCACAGGGTCTCTCTGCTTGAGCTCAACACCGCACATCTACACATACCGATTTTAAGGGCAGAAGGGCGCACTGTGACGATGTAGTCTGGTCTCTTGTAAAACACAGGCGAGGGAATATCACCAACGATTCTTACCTGACGCCCATGCTTTGCGGTTGGTCTAGTGCAACATGAGAAATTCCATTTGAAAATAAGACTTGGTGGTCTCAAAAAGTTTTCTGAAATGGCTTTCTTGCTGGCTTTTGGTATTTTATTGCATGGTTTCTTACATCCACTAGTGGGCGCCCCTGACTCACACATGGTGACATTTCACGTTTTTAGATATTTCTTTCTATAACAATGTCTGAGTCAGAACCTGATTGACAGAAGTTCCCTTGTGACTTCAGCATCATACAACGATCAGGGAAGAGAGGAGGTGGCCTCAGAAAGAGCAGATCTAACGTTCAAAGACGGAATTAACATTTAATAAAAGCTAAGAGGAAGAATTTTATAATTAACGAAAGCCTCCTGGGGGTGGGGGGCGGGGGAGGATAAATGTATGCTACAAAAATGCTTTACTGCTGGGCTCTACGGCTCTATCTTTTGCTTGTTTACTCAGGTGAGAAATGTTTACTTGGACTGAATTTAGTATATAGTACATATGTCACTTAAAAGCTACAGAATTCCTATTATTACAGTGTAGGATTTCAAAAGATCCCAAGAGTGTTGGGCCCCCAGCTTCCTTATGGTCACACAATACTTATTAACAACACAGAATATTTTAACCACAATAACAAACTTCATCCAATTTTTCTGGAGGAAAACTTTGTCTTCGTGGAAAACAAAGCTTGGTTTAATAATGGAAGCCAGTTTGTATATAAACTTGTACTGACATTACAGACATATAGTAGAAAGAAAAAGGAAAAGAAAAGTTCTTTAATGACCGTTTATTCCCTTTACAGGTTTTGTTCAAGGTGATTCTGTGTTTCAGTCTCCTCTGGATGTGACAGTGTCAGAGGGACACAATGTATTATTACAGTGTAATTTCACCACAGATTTCACCAGCCCGAATCTGTTCCGGTACCGCCAGTATCCGGACCAACCAGCCCAGCATATACTGACAACCTATAAATCAGCTTTTGAGAAGAACACGTTCACCGCTGGAAAATTCTCAACCGTTTTGTTAGACCATAATAAGACGGTTCCCTTGAAGATCGAGGCTGTGTCCTTTCAAGACAGAGCCGTGTATCACTGTGCTCTGAGACCCACACTGGGGCACAGCTGCGTCTCCGGCGATACAAGAAGTGATCGAGGAGCTCACACACAGTGATGGCGTTAGAGAGTCTTTTTTCTATCTGACCGTTTTTTATAACACATCTCTGCTAAAGTCAGTTCCTTCTGCTCCTCCCATTTCTGGGATGAAGTTTCTGTTTCTATTCCTGTGTAAAAACAAGGAGGAGTCTGGTGGCACCTTAGAGACTAACAAATTTATTTGGGCATATGTTTTAGTGGGCTATAACCCACTTCATCAGATGCACGGAGTGGAAAATGCAATAGGCAGGAATAAATATACAGCACATGAAAAGATGGGAGTTGCCTTACCAAGTGGGGGGGATCAGTGCTAAAGAGGCCAATTCAATCAAAGTGGATGTGGCCCATTCCCAACAGTTGACAAGAAGGGGTGAGTATCAACAGAGGGGAAATTATTTTTTTAGTGACTCAGCCACTCCCAGTCTTTATTCAGGCCTAATTTGATGGTGTCAAATTTGCAAATTAATTCCAGTTCTGCAGTTACTAGCTGAAGTCTGTTTTTGAAGTATTTTTGTTGAAGAATGGCGACTTTTAAGTCTGTTATTGAGTATCCAGGGAGATTGACGTGCCCCCCTTCTTCAGATGTTTTTTTATCCATGAAAGCTTATGCCCAAATAAATCTGTTAGGTTTCGGCTACACTGGCGCTGTACAGCACTGCAACTTGCTGCGCTCAGGGGTGTGAAAACACCCCCACCCCCGAGCGCAGCGAGTACAGCGCTGTAAAGCACCAGTGTAATCAGAGCCTGCAGCGCTGCACGCTCACTCGCAGCACTGCAAGCTACTCCCATAGGAGAGGTGGAGTACATACAGCGCTGCGAGAGCTCTCTCACACCGCTGGCGGCGCAACTACACTGGCGCTTCACAGCACTGTCGTGGCAGCGCTGCCGCGGCAGTGCTGTGAAGTCCCGAGTGTAGCCAAGCCCTTAGTCTTTAAGGTGCCACCAGACTCCTCATTGTTTTTGTGGATACAGACTAATACAGCTACCCCCTGATATTTGGTAACCTGTGTAGTGTTATAACCACTGTGCTGTGCAAACCAAGCCCGATACATTATTATCTCAGTTATATTTATCTGAGTTAATATATGCATGAATTTACAACCTTTAAATGAATTTCTTTTGTCAGTAAAACAAACCAATCAACAAATCAAATTTGGAATATTGCAACAGGATTTCCTGCAGCTGACAACATGCTGTAAAAGGCACTGGGAAAGGTTCTTATCTCTGTCCCATCACCGCAACTCTGGTCTAACTCTGTCGGGCCCAATTCTTAGCTGCTGTGAAGCGCTTCAGCTCCACTGAAATCAGCATCCATCCATCCAGCTCTCTCTTTGTGTCCGTCAGTCTTTCTGTTTGCCTAGCTTCTTATGCAAGTCTCTCTGATTCCCTGGGGAGGCAAAGAAGTCAATTTAATGTCTAAACATTTTATTTATTGCACATAGTTGGTCACAACTAAAAACTAGGGTTGTCAAGCGATTTAAAAAAAATAATCATGATTAATCATGTGATTAATCTCACTGTTAAAAAATAATAGAATACAATTTATTTTAATATTTTTGGATTTTTTTACATTTTCAGATATATTTATTTCAATTACAACACAGAATACAAAGTGTACAGTGCTCACTTTATATTTATTTTTGATTACAAGTATTTGCACTGTAAAAAACAAAACAAAATAAACTGTATTTTTCAATTCACCGAATATAAATACAGTAGTGCAATCTCTTTATCATAAAAGATGAACTTACAAATGTAGAATTATATACAAAAAAACCTGCATTCAAAAATAAAACAATGTAAAATTTTAGAGCCTGCAAGTCCATTCAGTCCTACTTCTTGTTCAGGCAATCACTCAGACAAACAAGGTTGGTTACAATTTGCAGCACATAATGCTGCCTGCTTCTTGTTTACCATGTCACCTGAAAGTGAGAACAGCGTTCTCATGGCACTGTTGTAGCTGACGTCGCAAGATATTTACGTGCCAGATGCGCTAAAGATTCATATGTCCCTTCATGCTTCAACCACCATTCCAGGGGACATGCGTCCATGCTGATAACGGGTTCTGCTCGATAACAATCCAAAGCAGTGCAGACGGACGCATGTTCATTTTCATCATCTGAGTCAGATGCCACCAGCAGAAGGTTGGTTTTCTTTTTTGGTGGTTCTTTTCTGGTGGTTCCGCATTGGCATGTTGCTCTTTTAAGACTTCTGAAAGCATGCTCCATACCTCGTCCCTCTCAGACTTTGGAAGGCACTTCAGATTCTTAAACCTTGGGTCCAGTACTATAGCACATTGGTACCTTCTTTGCATCTTGTGAAATCTGCAGTGAAGGTGTTTTTAAAATGAACAACATGTGCTGGGTCATCATCCGAGACTGCTATAACATGAAATATATGTCAGAATGTGGGTAAAACAGAGCAGGGGACATACAATTGTTGCCCAAGGAGTTCAGTCACAAGTTTAATTAATGCATTATTTTTTTAATGAGTGTCATCAGCATGGAAGCATGTCCTCTGGAATGATGGCCGAAGCATGCAGGGTCATATGAATGTTTAGCATATCTGGCACGTAAATACCTTGCAATGCCAGCTACAAAAGTGACATGAAAATGCCTGTTCTCACTTTCTGGTGACATTGTAAATAAGAAGAGGGCAGCATTATCTCCTGTAAATGTCTTAGTGATTGGCTGAACAAGAGTAGGACTGAGTGGACTTGTAGGCTCTGAAGTTTTACATTGTTTTGCTTTTGAGTGCAGTTATCTAAGAAAAAAAATCTATATTTGTAAGTTGCACTTTCACGACAAAGAGATTGCACTACACATTGTATGAGGAGAATTGAAAAATATTATTTTGTTTTATCATTTTGACACTGCAAATATTTGTAATAAAAATAATACACACTTTGATTTCAATTACAACACAGAATACAATTTATATGAAAATGTAGAAAAACAGCCAAACTATTTAATAAATTTCAATTGGTATGCTATTGTTTAACAGTGCGATTAAAACTGCGCTTAATTGCGATTAATTTTTTAAATCATGATTGTTTTTTGTGTTAATTGCATGACTTAACTGCGATTAAGCGACAGCCCTACTACAAACAACACTTTTTGAAAGCTGGGGTGGGGAGAAGAGCCAGGAAACAGACTGTTTCACAGAGAAATCAGAAGCAAGCACCACTCCCCTCCCCTCATTTCTTTGGTGTTGGGTTCAGATCTGCCCCCCTCGACTTTTCAGGGAGGAATCTGGGTCAGTTTATCACATTCAGCTGATAATTATGTTGCTTCACTGTTGTGCTTTCACTGCTGCCTTGTGAATCTCAAAACAGGGACCGTTTTGCTGAAATCATGGGCCCCTGTTTGATTCTAAGCTTTTTTATTGTTACTCTGTGCCCAGGTAATTGTGATTTTGGTTCTGTCTCATTGCTAAATAAACTGTTTGTCTCTCCCTAAAACAGAGTGATTGCTTTTAACTATCCAGTACTCTCTCCTTTCTCTGTGTCTGTCTTTTATCTCAGTGTCTCAGCTTTCTTTCCTTCCATACGCTCTCTCTGTTTAGGTTGGGCACTCTGACTCTGTTTAACTGGTATATTTCTTGTGGCAGGAGCTGTGCTGGGTGAATTGATCCAGTCCAATAAACCCAAAGTGTTGGGAGGAGTAGGGGACAATGTGACACTCAGCTGTTCTTACAGTACCAGCTACTCTGATGTCTATCTCTACTGGTACCATCAGTTTTCTAACCAAGGCCCGCAGTACGTTCTCCAAATAGATGCCAAGGCCTACAGCTCTGTCCAGGATTTAATAGAGTTTGCCAAGAAGAGATTTACTCCCCAGGCTGCTGACAGCTCCACAGTTCTGAAGATCACAGCCCTGGAGCCGACAGACACAGCAGTGTGTTACTGCGCCCTGCAGAGAGCACAGTGACAGAGCCTCATCCCAGAGCTGTGCAAAACCCTCCCTTCCCTCGCATTACATTGTCCCCTGTATCTTTTCTCTCTCCTCTGTAAACATTAATAGGCTGCACAGGATCTAGTATAAAGGGGCCCCACTCTCCCCCCATCTGTCTCCTCCTGTTGTCTTATACTCAGATTGTGAGATCTTGGGGGCAGGGACTCTTTCATTTTTTATTTGTACAGCACCTGGCACCATGGGGAGTTGGTCCATGATGGGAGGGTTGTACACATCCTCCTACTCAGTAATAGAATCCTTCATGTGTGTGTGTGCGGGGTGGGGGGGACACAACTCTCTTTTACAAAGAAGAGCTGTCAGCAGATATCTCACTGGCAAGGAGCTAGGAACAGCTAAGGAAGAGAAATACTGGGGAAAGCACTTGGGAAAGCTGTCTATGCCAGAGGAGTGAGAAAGTTAAAATAACTCCCAGCTTGGATGAAGTTTGTCAGAGACCCTAGGAAGAGAACCCTGGAAGAAAACTATAAACCCTCATGGAGAAGTAGACCCTGTCCTGAGCAATTGCGATCCTCAAAAACTGAAATAATTGTGGAAAGGATGTTTAAAGGGCGCTTAAGGCAATGGGTGTTAGGCACCTTTGAAAACCCCACTAGGAACCTGGTTGTATCTTTAGGTGCCTAAAAATCTTTGAAAATCTGACCCTAAATGACCACAGTCTTGTCCAAGGTCAAATGGGGAATTTGTGATAGAACAGGGAACAATCCAGATCTCCAGTGTTGCAGGCTAGTCTAGTGCACTCTGTGACAGCAAATTCCTGCATTTTGGGGAGCTCATACTGTATTAAAGATATGCATCACTGTGGTCCAGGGATTGTATGCAATTCCATGGGGGAGGGAGACCACAGCTCCCCCAAGACCAGAGAAAAATGTGGGTGTGGGGAGATGATGAGGCAAATGCCCTCAGCTTCTAATACATCCCAGTAGGCACCACCCCCAGGGGAGACTTGCACATACTGATTCAAACTGTATGCTGTACAGACCACCACACAGAGAATGGATTTTTGAATAAACAGTTTGAGATTAAAACTGACTCAGGGCCTTTTTTCCTGATCCAGCAAATGGATAGGCCCTTCTGTCCGTGGGGAGCCCCACTCCTTAGGGAAAGATTAGACAGAATGAACCACCAGAGTCAGATAGATAGATAGATAGATGAGAGAAGAACCTGATATACTTATTAGCTTGTGTGTAGGTTCTCTAATTGCTGTTAATACATATTCTCTGTATTGCTTTTACCTTAAGAATAAAATGTGCTAGCTTAGAAAAAAGCTGTGTGGTAACTTAAAACTGAGGGCAATTACCTTAGAAGAGAAAGCAAAGAAGAGGCGCTGGCCTGCTTCAGCAGTCTGTCTAACTGGGGACATCACAAGGAACTGTGCAGCCTGGAAATACCCTGGTCAGGAGAGAGGGGGAGACACTTTTCTCTGCCCAAGAGAAGGACAGCTGTGGAACCAGAAGCCAGAGAGGGGTGCCAGGACCATGGAAGAGTAATATAGGTGCAGTTGCCCAGAACTGTGACTCCGTTGACCAACCTCCCTCTCTTAGGAGTAGAGCCTAGGATTCATAAGCCGGCCTAAGGGAGTTAGGCATCCGAGTCCCATTGACGCTTTTACAGCAGGCAGGTTTTGAAAGATGAGTGGAAATCATGGGTAGAAGAATGTTTTAAGAAGTGCTACATTCTCAATTTCATCCAAGCCCCTTAGCTCTGCAATCGCTTTCATGGAACATCTATAGGCTGTATGTACAGCTTCTCTGGGAAGACACCATCCATGATCAACGCCACCAGAAAATAATTTGTTTTTCCCCATGAATGGGCTGAGAATGCTTTTCTTGCTCCCCCTCCCCCTTTCTACTAGAGGGTGAGGCAGAGCAATACATCCCATAATATTTTCTTGGTTTATACAATTACTTTAGTCCCAGCAAGTGACAGGAAGGCCTTGAACAGGTCACAGAAAGAGCTGGTTCCTTATTTATAACATAAACGGTTACTTAAAATGAGAAGCAGCAGGAAGAAATCCTTTGTAAGTAATTGTAGAGTCTAAGCATCAGTGAAGATAATCTGAAGCTACAAAATGCTTTGCTTGATTCTACATCCCCATCTTATTCTCCTGGTGTCAGGTGAGAGCCATTTTCATTTGGAAGTAGATGTATAAATATTGAGAACCACAACTTTTACAGTATTAGTAAGTAAAATGCAATCTCAAAACATATTGGGATTTTATGTAATTATTTTGGCAAAGACTGAAATTGTATTAAAATCAAGTTTTCGCTCATCAAGTGTGCTTTGAATTATAGACTTTAGATAGATAGATAGATAGATAGATAGATAGATAGATAGATATTGCAGAAAGAAGGATGAATAAAAATCTGTTTCAAGATCTTTTCCTCCTTTGCAGGTATTGTTGAAAGTTTTTCTTTGTCCCAGTCACCTCCGAAGCTGAGAATCTGCGCTGGATACAATGCAACTTAACAGTGTAACTTCTCCATGACAGACAGAAACCCCTATCTGTTTTGGTACTGTCAGTATCTGAGCCAATCTCCCCAGCACATACTGACAGCTTTCATGTCTGCTGATGAGAACAAAGTTTGCCCCTGGGAAAGTCTCAGCAGTTTTGTACTTGGAGGATAATGATTATTTTATTAATAATATGCATCTGACCTTGGAAATTGAAGAGATGTCTCTCCAGGACTCCTCTGTGAACTTCTGTGTTATCAGACCCACTGTGGAGTAGAGTAATATCTGTAACTGTACAAAAAGTGAAAGATTTCTCAGGGCAACATAGTGTGGAAGGCACTGTGTTTTTCTGCTTGACAACTTCTTTGTCTAAATTTGGTTCCATGGTCCGCCTATGGGTGGATCTTGTATATTTGCATTGGAAATTTTTTGCTCTTTTGATTTAAATAAATTACCTCTGCCATTTGAATCACTGAAGCCTTTAACTGCTATAAGAACATAAGAATGGCCATACTGGGTCAGACAAATGGTCCATCTAGCCCAGTATACTGTCTTCCGACAGTGGCAATGCCAGGTGCTAGAGAGAATGAACAGAACAGGTAATTATCAAGTGATCCATCCCCATCCCCCATCCCCAGCATCTGGCAAACGGACGCTAGGGACACCATCCCTGCCCATCTGTCTAATAGCCATTGATGGACCCATCCTCCATGAATTTATCTAGTTCTTTTTTGAACTCTATTATAGTCTTGGCCTTCAGAACATCCTCTGGCAAAGAGTTCCACAGTATGCAATTATATTTTCACTTTCAAACATATTTCTTCCTGTTATCACTTCATTTGTTGCTCATTGTTTACTACTCTAAGGGTATGTCTACACTACGGGATTACTCCGAATTTACAGAATTCGATTTTTGAAAACCGATTGTATAAAGTCAAATGCATGCAGCCACACCAAGCACATTAATTCGGCGGTGTGCATCCATGTACCGAGGCTAGCATCGACTTCCGGAGCATTGCACTGTGGGTAGCTATCCCATAGCTATCCCATAGTTCCTGCAATCTCCCCCGCCCATTGGAATTCTGGGTTGAGATCCCAATGCCTGATGGGGCAAAAAACATTGTCGCGGGTGGTTCTGGGTACATCCTCCCCCTCCCTCCGGGAAAGCAACGGCAGACAACTGTTTTGCACCTTTTTTCCTGGGTGAACTGTGCAGACGCCATACCGCGGCAAGCATGGAGCCCGCTCAGCTCAAGACAGCAGTCATGAACATTGTAAACACCTCGCGCGTTATCGTGCAGTTTATGCTGAACCAGAACCTGCAAAACCAGGCAAGGAGGAGGCGACAGCAGCGCGGTGACGAGAGTGATGAGGACATGGACACAGAATTCTCTTAAACTGTGGGCCCCGGCGCTTTGGAGATCATGTTGTTAATGGGGCAGGTTCTAGCCGTGGAACGCCGATTCTGGGCCTGGGAAACAAACACAGACTAGTGGGACCGCATAGTGTTGCAGGTGTGGGACGATTCCCAGTGGCTGCGAAACTTTTGCATGCGTAAGGGAACTTTCATGGAACTTTGTGACTTGCTTTCCCCTGCCCTGAAGCTCCAGAATACCAAGATGAGAGCAGCCCTCACAGTTGAGAAGCGTGTGACGATAGCCCTGTGGAAGCTTACAACGCCAGACACCTACCAGTCAGTCGGGAATCAATTTGGAGTGGGCAAATCTACTGTGGGGACTGCTATGATGCAAGTAGCCAAAGCAATCACTGAGCTGCTGCTACCAAAGGTAGTGACTCTGGGAAATGTGCAGGTCATAGTGGATGGCTTTGCTGCAATGGGATTCCCTAACTGTGGTGGGGCGATAGATGGAACCCACATCCCTATCTTGGCACCGGAGCACCAGGGTACCCAGTACATAAATCGCAAAGGGTACTTTTCAATGGTGCTGCAAGCACTGGTGGATCACAAGGGACATTTCACCAACATCAACGTGGGCTGGCCGGGAAGAGTTCACGACGCTCGCGTCTTCAGGAACACTACTCTGTTTAAACAGCTGCAGCAAGGGACTTACTTCCCAGACCAGAAAATAACCATTGGGGATGTTGAAATGCCTATAGTTATCCTTGGGGACCCAGCCTACCCCTTAATGCCATGGCTCATGAAGCCGTACACAGGCAGCCTGGACAGTAGTCAGGAGCTGTTCAACTACATGCTGAGCAAGTGCAGAATGGTGGTAGAATGTGCATTTGGCCATTTAAAAGGTCGCTGTCAATCGTTACTGACTCGGTCAGACCTCAGCCAAAACAATATTCCCATTGTTATTGCTGCTTGTTGTGTGCTCCACAATCTCTGTGAGAGTAAGGGGGAGATGTTTATGGCGAGGTGGGAGGTTGAGGCAAATGGCCTGGCCACTGATTACGCACAGCCAGACACGCACCAGGGTGATTAGAAGAGCACACCAGGAAGCGCTGCACATCAGAGAAGCTTTGAAAATCAGTTTCATGACTGGCCAGGCTACGGTGTGAAAGTTCTGTTTGTTTCTCCTTGATGAAAACCCGCCCACTTGATTGATTAATTCCATGTAAGCCAACCGCCCTCCTCTCCCCCCTTTGATCACAGCTTGCTTTCAAAGGAAATAAAGTCACTATCATTTAAAAATCATGCATTCTTTATTAATTGATTATAAACATAGGGAGAGAACTGACAAGGTAGCCCGGGTGGGGTTTGGGAGGAGGATAGGAGGGAAGGAAAAGGCCACTAAAAAAGTTCAATATAATGACAGCCTTTTGGTTGGGCTGTCCACTGGGGTGGATTGGGAGGGTGCACAGAGCCTTTCCCCCCCGCCCCCCGTGTTCTTACACGTCTGGGTGAGGAGGCTATGGAACATGGTGAGGGGGGAGGGAGGTTATACAGCGGCTGCAGTGGCACTCTGTGATCCTGCTGCCGTTCCTGAAGCTCCACCAGACACCGGAGCATCTCCGTTTGATCACGCAGCAGCCCCAGCTTTGCAGCCTGCCACCTCTCATCTCGAGCGTCAGTCATGGGCTCATGTTCACTTGCATCTTTCCTGTAATTTGATACCGTATCCTTCCACTCATTCAGATGAGTTCTTTCATTGCGGGTGGATTCCATGATTTCAGAGAACATTTCGTCTCGCGTCCTTTTTTCCCGCCGCCTTATCTGAGATAGCCTTCGGGACGGAGGAGGGAGGCTTGAAAAATTTGCAGCTGTGGGAGGGAGGGAAAAAAGGCAGAGAAGTATTTAAAAAGATACATTTTACAGAACAATGTTTATACTCTTTCACGGTGAACAACACTATTCACATTACATAGCACATGTGATTTCAGTACAAGGTCGCATTTTGCATCTTAATATTGAGTGCCTGCGGCTTTGGTGTTAGAGATGACAGACGCAGGTCCGGGCAACAGAATTCGGCTTGCACACGGCCATGGTAAGCCATTGTCTTTCGGCTTCTGCAGCCTTCCTAAAAGCAGTGCCTTCCTTCCCCACATACCTAGCAAAGCCTGTTGAGTGCTGCGGTTTTCCTGTTAACATGCAGCAGCAGAAACCAAACTAACTCCCCCCCCCCCCTCCAATTCTCTGGGATGATCGCTTTATCCCTCCCCCCACCATGTGGCTGGTATCAGGGAAGATCCCTGCTAGCCAAACGTGAAAACCTCAGTGCCAATGCCCCCCACCACCACTTGGCTAACTGCAGGGAAGGATTTCTTTTCAGCCACAGGCAAACATCCCAGTAGGAACATCCACCTCTGTCCCCTTAATCAAATTCCCGTATTTCAACCAGGTTACCATCAACGATATGAACGAGCTTCATGGAGATGTCCCTGGAGGATTTCCGCTCCATCCCCAGACACGTTAACAGCCTTTTCCAGTTGCTGAACTGGTCGCAAATGCATCCCAAATCCTCAGGGTAAATTAATCATTGCTTTTAAACCATGTTTTATATTTACAAAGGTACACTCACCTGAGGTCCCTTCCATGGGTTCATTGTCTGGGATACTGCCTTGGGAGGGTTGAGAGGGTACTTCAGTCAGGCTGAGAAAAAGATCCTGGCTGTTGGGGAGAACGGAGTGCTGTGTGCTCTCCGCAAGCTCGTCCTCCTCCTCCTCATCTTCCCCATCCGCAGAATCCTCAGGCATGGCTGAGATTACCCCCTCCTCGGAATCCACGGTCAGGGGTGGGGTAGTGGTGGCGGTCCCCCCTAGAATTGCATGCAGCTCAGCGTAGAAGTGGCATGACTGTGGCTCTGACCCGGACCTTCCGTTTGCTTCTTTGGTTTTCTGGTAGGCTTGTCTGAGCTCCGTAACTTTCACGCGGCACTGTAGTGAGTCCCTATTGTGGCCTCTCTCCATCATGCCCTTGGAGATTTTTTCAAATGTTTTGGCATTTTGTCTTTTGGAACATAGTTCTGCTAGCACGGAATCCTCTCCCCATATAGCGATCAGATCCAGTACCTCCTGTACGGTCCATGCTGGTGCTCTTTTTCGATTCTCAGACTACATGGTTACCTGTGCTGATGAGCTCTGTGTGGTCACCTGTGCTCTCCACGCTGGGCAAACAGGAAATGAAATTCAAAGGTTTGCAGGGCTTTTCCTGTCTACCTGGCCAGTGCATCCGAGTTCAGATTGTTGTCCAGAGCGGTCACAATGGTACACTGTGGGATAGCTCCCGGAGGCCAATACCGTCGAATTTCTTCCACACTAACCCTAATTCGCACCGGCAATTTCGATTTCGGCGCTACTCCCCTTGTTGGAGAGGAGTACAGAAATCGATTTTAAGACCCCTTTATGTCGAAGTAAATGGCTTCGTTGTATGGACGGGTGCAGGGTTAATTCGATTTAATGCTGCTAAATTCGACCTAAACTCATAGTGTAGACCAGGCCTACATGCTACTAGATTCTTAGGACTCAGTCCAGGAAAACAGGTAGGCACTTGCTTCACTCTTGTTGAAATCAATGGGCTACACACGTTGCTTAACATTAAACATGTGTTTAAAGGCTTTGCTATGTCAGGATTTTAGTTTAAAATGCTTAAGACATAAATAATTATTAATTATTGCCTCACTGCTTATGAATTTGTCTCTCTCATCCCAAGTTGCTTCTTTAATTATCTTTCTAGCAGCTGTCTCTTTCTTTCCCGCACTCTGCCTTTCTCTATCAGTCTAACTCTCCTTCTGCCTCCATTCCTCTGCTGTATCTATCAATCAATCTATCTATCTATCTATCTATCTATCTATCTATCTATCTATCTATCTATCTATCTATCTATCTATCTATCTATCTATCTATCTGGTGTATTTTGTTTTGTGGCAGGTGCTGTGTTGGGCAATTCAATCCGATCCAATGAACCCGACGTGTCTGTCATAGAAGGAGACGCTGTGACACTCAGCTGCTCCTACAGCACCAGCTATAGCGGTGTCTCTCTCCACTGGTACCACCAGAACCCCAGCCAAGCCCCACAGTACATTCTCCAGAGAGGAGCGAAGGGAAGCACAATCAGTGACCATGCAGATTTTGCCCAGAAGAGATTCACTTCTGACACTAACGCCACTGCTACAGTTCTGATCATCGCAGGCCTGGACCTGGCAGATGGAGCTGTATATTATTGTGCCTTGAATGAGACACAGGGAGAGAGTCCCCAGAGACAGTTGCACAAAAACCCTGCCACATCCCTCACATACATTTTTCCCCATCTGTCTTGGCTGTTGAGTTTGAAAAATCTTTGATGCAGGCTCTCTGCCTGTTGGGGCCAGACCAGATCTCAGTTTTATCCTCTAGGTGCCATCATCATGGCCATCAAGTTCCAACTGTGTGCTAGGAAATACTTGGTCTAAGAGTTTTAAGCTGATTTCGGGTTTTGAACACCAGATTTCCATTAAAAATGAGCATGGACTGATATAATAGATTTTAAAAACCAGAAGGCACCTGTCTGATTATCTAGGCTGACTCCTGCATAGCACAGGTCAGAGAACGTCATTCCATAATTCCGGCTTTCAGGAGAACATTTTCAAAACTGCCTTTTCAAAATGGGGCTGTGTCCTACCTCACTTAGGTGCTCTTGAAAAATTGACCATAAGCCCACAACTTCTAAGTTACTTTTATGACCCCCATCACCTGAGCACCTCACATCCTTGAATTTATTTTATTTTCACAACACTTATGTGATATAGGGCAGGGCCACGATCTCCGTTTTAGGGATGAGGACCTGAAGGGCTGAGAGGCTAACAAGTCACCCACCCAATGTCACACAGACAGTGTTGGGTAGAGCAGGAACTAGATCTCCCAGATTCTAGGCTCCTGGCCTAACCACTGGCCCATCTTTCCTCTCAAAACTTCTTATCAAACTTGTCTTTGAGCTACAATATGTGCAGAGGAGCAACTTTCCCCCCACCCTCCATGGCACAGCTGAGAGGTGGGAGAGGGGAGGGCAGTAGCAGCTGCTGCTAGAGTAGCAATACCTGGCTGTAGGTTTAAAAATACCTACTCTTCATATCAGGATTTCTCCTAATACTGTATCCTTTAATGAGCCACTTGTAATTATGGCTAGGATTTTCAAATGAGTTAAGCACCCAGTCTCCTTTGAAAATTCCAGTGAAATTCAGCTCCCTTAGGCCCTTTTGAATATCCCAGCCCTAATCACCAGCCAAGAAACATAACAAACACAGAGTATTCAAACAATCTTGAAGTATGTACACCAGGAGGATTTTGAATAATGACTGGAGAAAGATAGTGAGAAGAAGTTTTTTTGTTTGTTTTTTCAAAATGTGCTAAGCTATCTCTTTTCTCAAAGTCTCACAGCTCAGAAAAAAACCTGTGTGTGAATAATCATAGGATTCAAAAAATTATCCTCTGGAGAAACATTACACCTGAAATTCCACGCGCATTTTCCCCTCCTGAGTGATCTCTAGTAGTTTTATTGGTTGCTGTGGCTATCTAGTAGGGGGCGCTCTAGACCTACACATTAACTACCTTTGACTTTGTATTTTGTTGATTTCTCTGATAGTTTTAACTTCACAGGGCAGGAAGGAAATAGAAGATGGGCTTACAGGAAAAGCAGGGCTCCTCTTTACCTCAAGCAGAATAATTAAAAATACAAAAAAACACACAACAAACTAACACAAGCGGAAGAAATATTTTCTTGCTTGCTACAGACACCGAGTAACCACGAGGTTAATTTCAAGTTACAGCATGCTGTATTTAGTTGTACAGCTCTATATTCTACTTTTGTTGTCAGGTGAGGTCAATTTTTTTAATCGATTTTCATTAAAAATGAATAAAGGTATGAAAGTCTAAATGTGTTTTTAAGGGCCATGCTGCTTCCGCTGTTAACATATTCAGGATGTAAAAGAAAATCCCTGGACTCTGAAATTGAATATCATGTGGTATTTAGGGAAGAAATTTATTCTCCTTTTACAAAGAGACAAGCCGTTTACTATGAAAGAAAAAATGCCATTCTGTATTAGGGCTGGGATTCACAACGAGATTTGGACAACCAGATCCCATTAATTTTAAGACATCTGGATCTCTTGGGCAGCTTTGAAAATCTCTGCTTGAGCTTTTCTAAAAATGAATGAGAAAAAAATACAGATAGACAGACAAATAGTTATATATTGCAGAGTAGGGAAGATTAGATAGATAGATAGATCACGTCTATTGGAAAACCCTTTGAGATTCTCAGTTGGCAGCAGACACAGCTGTGCTAATTTTTATAGTCAATTTGCATCTACTTTTTTTCAGGACTAAGTACCGAGAAGAACAGTGTCACCCAAAGACAAGGACAGCTGACCGGGGTACAAAGTGAATCTGTCACACTGGACTGTACTTTCTCGACTGAAGATGTAGGTTATGACATATACTGGTACAAACAGGACAGCAGCGGCCAGGTGAAGTACCTCTTTCGAAGGTCTGCCGGGAGCGAGCACAACGGGGCTGGGAGCCGGTTCTCACTGGACTTCAGGAAACCCGAAAAATACGTGGGTCTGAGAATGGCGGAGTTAGAACGGAGCGATTCGGCGATGTATTTCTGTGCTATAGCTGAGAGGGCCTTGGGTTACCACTGCGGGTGGGTTAATAGAGGGGCCTTTACAAAATCCAGTGATCAGTTTTCTCTTGACTCAGAGACAAAACTGACGCAGATAGAAATCAGTGTAAAGAGACACAACAAGCCACAAGCAGGGGTTTGAATCAAACGGTGCAGGTGTGACGGAAACGCACTGGCACTAATTGTGTGGAAATGTTACCCTTTTCCAGGAACCATCCCCCCTCCTCCCCCAAAATACCCAGAACCTCATGAGCCCAGATCTCAATACCTGTCACACCACACTTCCCATGAATAGCTCCGTCTGCTTTTGGGGCCAGACCCCAGCAGGTAGGAATCAGACCTCGCTCCAGTAGTGTAAATGGGCCAAAGTATCAGCTGGTTTAGATGAGGGTTGCTCAATTGGATTCAATGGGCCAGACCCCAACTGGCATAAATCAGCTGTCTCTCCATTGGAGTCAATGGCCCAGATCCCCAGGTCTTGAGTCAAGGTGGTTAATTTTGCTTCACTCTGGAGAAAGAACCCCTCACACAATGTTTCTCTGGGCTGTGAGCAGGGAGGGTCCTGACCAGATCCGAGCATTTGAAAAAAAGTAAAAACCTGCTCGACTTTGTGATTCTTGCTGAGTTCTCCTCTCCGAAGAACTAAGAACTAAGTTGCTTCTACTCCTGAGTTGTTAAAGAGATTTGGAGGCCAGAAAGGTGACACGTGACAGGAACAAGCCAAAGCCACAGTGGGTAGGGTAAACGCTACCGGAGGGTATTAGCTGTGTTACATGGTGAGAGAAAAAGCCTTCAACTGGCGTCTATAGGAGAGGACTAAATGGAGCTCTTGCCACAGATTTAATTTCTCTGATTTGATTCTGTGAGAGCAACTTCACCATAAGATTCTATTCTATTCTATTCTATTCAGGTTCCTGTATTGCTCACATCATTGTGGTGGCTTGGAGTGCCTGGAGATCTGGAAAAAATATATTTAACCATGAATGATCCAGAAATCCTGATTTGGACAGCAACAGCATTTCTATCTTTGAGTAAGGGTCAGCTAAAGGGGGAAATGAATATTAGACCTTCTGGTACCTAGTGGATTTGAATGGGTGTGTGTGTGGGAATTGGAAGATAGGATTCCTGGGTTCTGTTTACAACTCAGGGAGGAGGAGGGGGGTGTCTAGTGAGTTAAAGGAGGGGGTCTGGCCTGGTTTCTAGTCCCACCTCTGGGAGAGGAATAAAATCTAGTGCTTGAGAGCAGTTAGACTCAGAATCAGGACTCCTGGGTCCTATACCCAGCTCTGAGTGGGGATCAAAGTCTCGTGGTTAGAGCTTGGATGATTAGGACTCAGGACTCCTGGGTTCTATTCCCAACTTCACTTCTGCCTTACTAGAAGGGGGGCAAACCCATCCTGTATTCTAGGTCTGAGTTGGTCTCTTTGTACGAGATGCGCATAAAAAACCTTTCCATTTCTGGGAGGCCGTGAGTCCTAAAAGGCCTCTGTTCTCCCCACATGAGAATGGCTGTAGATATGTGGCAATTTTACATGCTTAATTAGAGTGAACTTCTTCTGCATTTCTTTCCTTCCCTGCAGGTTTCAGCCAGGGACAAGGCAGTGTCACGCAAACACAAGGGCAGCTGGAAAAGTTGGGGGGCCAGACTGTCACCCTGGAGTGTACTTTCTCCACTGGATACCAGAATTATTACTTATTTTGGTACAGACAGCAACGATCAAGGGCAATGGATTTCCTCTTCCGAACAGATGAGAGTAACGATGAAGAGAATGGATCCGGGAGAAGGTTTTCTGCAGAATTCAGGAAATCCTTTCAGTTCTTCAGTTTAACCATTAAAGAGCTAGAGCCGACGGACTCGGCGATGTATTTCTGTGCTCTGTGGGAAGACACTGTGAGACGTTTAATAGGGAGCCCTGTACAAAAACCCACCCCCTGGGCTTTCTCACCATGAGAAACACAACTGCAGAGTAGAATCCCCAGGCCCAGACAGATGGTTAAACCAGATGATGGGGCTGGTATAAACCACACGACTTGACACCCATGAAGCCTTATGGGCCTCTTTCATCATTCTGTTACCCCAGATTAATGTCAGTTTACCCACATTGGGTTTGCTCCTCAGCTGCGGTGAGTCACTGTGGGTCAAATGGAGTCAATTGGGCCAGGTCCACCACAGGTATCAATCAGCTGTACTCCCATTGGGGCTGGATTCCCCTAGCTGGAGTAAACCAGCGTGGGGCCAATGGGACAGATACACAAAGGCACAACACACAGAAGCATGCAGACACACACGCACGTGCAAACACAGACATAGAGACATACAAAAAGACATCCACACCCACAAAACCAGCACACACAGCACAGAACTTAAGTCTTCCCACAACGTCTTTAATTCAGTTCTCACGAAGTAGCAACAAGGAGGACAATAAACATGAAAATAAATAAACAAAGAGCGAGAGCGAGAGAGAGAAACCGATCTTACCGGAACTGCAGTGGAAGGAATTTGTTCCACGAGTTCTCAGCTGTGCTTCAGCTGCCGACTAATCTGAACCCAGCCCGTTACCCGTGTCCCTTACGCATTTCCCGAACCCCTCCCTCTTCTGCTAGGCTGGTCTCGCACTAACCTCTCCCAGTCCCTCCGAGAAGTTGCCTTTAAAATTCTTCTCGCAGCGACCTCTCAGCTTGTCCGGCTGCCGCTGTCTGAGCACCATGGAGACGCGTTTCATTCTCAGCCTTTGGGTCTTTAGCCAACTAGGTAACCGGGTGCAGATTTTGGAAGAAGCTTCATGGAATTCGGCTCCCAACCCCCTTTCTACCCAGAACCCGAGTCCTGACCCAGCTCCTCACGCCACTGCTAACCCTAACCTTAACTTTTAGGCTAACCTTAACTTGTTTGAAATTAGGCAGATAAACCCCTTGGGCTTTTTAAAATTTCCCAGCCTAGACCTGCCAATGCACCTGGATGTCCTTGAACGTGAGTGTCTTGTTGCAGGTGCGGTGCTGGGTGACTCGGTCCGGTCCAAGGAACCCGAGGTGTCCAGGTCAGAAGGAGACACCGTGACCCTCAGCTGTTCTTATGAAACCAGCTACACTACTGGTGTCTATCTCTACTGGTACCGTCAGTATCTGAACCGAGCCCCGCAGTACATCCTCTATAGAGGAGCAAAAGGGAGCACGTTCAGTGACACTGCAGGTTTCGCCCAGAAGAGGTTTTCTTCGCAGGCTACTGACAGCTCCACAGTTCTGAACATCACAGCCCTGGAGCTGGCAGACACCGCGGTGTATCTCTGCGCCCTGCGTCTGGCACAGTGACAGAGCCACAAAGCAGAGCTGTACAAAAACCCTCCCAGCCCTGCTGCAGGGGATGGTACTGGCATTAAAACGGGGCAGCAGGGCCTTGAAAAAGACTGAGTACTGATGCTGCTTTAAAATACAGCTTCCCTTAACAGTTAAATATTTATTTAAAGAGCTAATTTAAACATCAGCCTTGGACACTATAATGGGCATGATCTTTAATTAGGAAACTATTAATACCTCTTTGCCTAGCTTAGGAGATGACCTGTATTGGTGTAGTGTGTGGGGGAAATCATTTGTAGTAAAATAAAGGTTAAAATTTTGGGCAAAAATATAGGCAATATGAACTACTGTTGGAAATATAAATTAAGATAAATTGTGAATTAAACATGTACTTTCAAACAGTAAATTGATTGTTAAATTACTCATGTACTGTGAAATGGGCGTAAAATAGGTGAATTAAAATATGTTGAAATTTGTAAGAAATACCCATTTTGGGGTAAAGCTGCTGTTACCAACTCTCCCAGTGTCAAATCAATACTCCTGTTGTAGAGACATTTACAGCTTGGGCAGATTTGATTGGAAACTATTTACTTGCACGTCTCTTTTCCCAGGAATATATGTTGAGAGCCGAGAACTCGAACATGGCAAAGCATCACCCTGATGGTGGGAAATATAAACACGGGTTGTCATTGGAAACTCTTCCATGCCCTATAGCTCTTCGCTTTCACTCAGTTTAGCAGCAGAGGAAAGACGAAAATAATTTAAAATAATTATTTCAGGAGTTCTGGCTGAGCATTTCAAAGGATGTAAACAGAGTTGGGCGCCTCGTCCCATTACATTTTTCTTGTGATAACCCCAGACACTATTGCTGGTAAACATATTCATGCCCCATCTGAGTGCATCAAGAAATATGAACAGTCCCTATCTCAGTTATAAGAAACCCCTCCATTTTTTACAGCTAGGGAAACTGAGTCATGGATGATTATCCATCGTCACACACAGTCTGTGGCACAGCAGGTCTCTGAGTCCCAGAGCAGAACCTTGCCCGCAAGCCCATCCTTCTCCCTCTAAGCACGCTAATATGTCAGCTGTCAGCTTCAGGCTGACCTGAACCCGCTGTGTTTCCTGGATCTCTGATGAGCTCCCCCGAACTCCTCCCTCTTCCTCTCCATCGGTTTCTAATGAATTTTCCACAGTTGTAGCTACCTTCACAGATGTGAAGTTTATATTCCTCTAAGGCAGCAGCAGTATTGCAGAGTCTGAATCTCTCTCTTGGTACCGTCAGTGTCTGAACCAAGCCCCTCAGTACGTCCTCTGGAGAGAAGCAAAGTCTTATAGCGATCACGGCCAGACTTCAGATTTCACCCATTTATACCTACCATTTGTTTCCTATCTTTTACCAGTTACCAATCCACGAGAGCACCTTCCCTCTTATCCCGTGGCAGCTTACTTTGTGTAAGAGCCTTTGGTGAGGCTCCTTGTCAAAGGCTTTCTGAAAATCTAAGTACACTATATCCAATGGATCCCCTTGATCCACATGCTTGTTGACCCCCTCAAAGAATTCTAGTAGATTGGTGAGGCATGATTTCCCTTTAGTAAAACCATATTGACTCTTCCTCAACAAATTATGGTCATCTATGTGTCTGACAATATTGTTCTTTATTATAGTTTCAACCAGTTTGCCTGGTACTGAAGTCAGGCTTACAGGCCTGTAATTGCTGGGATCACCTCTGGAGCCCTTTTTAAAAATTGGCGTCACATTAGCCATCTTCCAGTCATCTGGTACAGAAGCTGAGTTAAATGATAAGTTACAGATTAAAGTTAGTAGTTCTGCAATTTCACATTTGGGTTCCTTCAAAACGCTTGGGTGAATACCATCTGGTCCTGGTGACTTATTGCTGTTTAGTTTATCAATTTGTTCTAAAACCTCCTCTAATGATACCTCAATCTGGGACAGTCCCTCAGATCTGTCACCTAAAAAGAATGTCTCAGGCTTGGGACTCTCCCTCACATTCTCATCTGTGAAGACCGATGCAAAGAATTCATTTAGTTTCTCCGCAATGTCCTTATCGTCCTTGAGTGCTCCTTTAGCACCTTGATCGTCCAGTGGCCCCACTGATTATTTAGCAGGCTTCCTGCTTCTGATGTACTTAAAAAAAATTGCTATTACTTTTTGAGTCTTAGGCTAACTGTTCCTCACATTCTTTTTTGGCCTTCCTAATTGTATTTTTAAACTTCATTTGCCAGTGATTATGTTCCTTTCTATTTTCCTCACTAGGATTTAAGTTCCACTTTTTAAAGGATGCCTTTTTGCCTCTCACTGCTTCTTTTACTTTGTTGTTTAGCCACGGTGGCTCTTTTTTGGGTCTCTTACTATGTTTTTTTTTTAATTTGGGGTATACATTTAAGTTGAGCATCTATTATGGTGTCTTTAAAAAGTTTCCACGCAGCTTGCAGAGATTTCACTTTTGGCACTGTACCCTTTAATTTCTGTTTAAATAACCTCCTCATTTTTGTGTAGTTCCCCTTTCTGAAATTAAATGCTACAGTGTTGGGCTGCTGTGGTGTTTTTCCTGCCACCAGGATATTAAATTTAATTATATTATAAAAAGCAACAGAGAGTCCTGTGGCACCTCTAAGACTAACAGATGTATTGGAGCATAAGCTTTTGTGGGCGTCTGACGAAGTGGGTATTCACCCACGAAAGCTTATGCTCCAATACATCTGTTAGTCTTAAAGGTGCCACAGGACTCTCTGTTGCTTTTTACAGATCCAGACTAACACGGCTACCCCTCTGATAATTATATTATAGTCACTATTACCAAGCGGTCAAGCTATATTCACCTCTTGGACCAGATCCTGTGATCCACTTAGGACTAAATCAAGAATTGCCACTCCTCTGGTGGGTTCCAGGACCAGCTGCTCCAAGAAGCAGTCATTTAAGGTGTCAAGAAACTTTATCTCTACATCCCGTCCTGAGGTGATATGTACCCAGTCAATATGGGTATAGTTGAAATCCCCCATTATTATTATTGAATTTTTATTTTATTTTAATAGCCTCTCTAGTCTCCCTGAGCATTTCACAGTCACTGTCACCATCTTGGTCAGGTGGTCGGCAATATATCCTACCGCTATATTCTTATTTTTAGAGCATGGAATTTCTATCCATAGAGATTTTATGGTACAGTTTGATTCATTTACAAGTTTTACTTCATTTGATTCTACATTTTCTTTCACATATAATGCCATTCCCCCACCAGCACAACCTGTTCTGTCCTTCAGATATATTTTGTTCCCTAGTATTACTGTATCCCATTGATTTTCCTCATTTCACCAAGTTTCTGTGATGCCTATTATATCAATATCCTCATTTAATATGAGGCACTCTAGTTCAGTGGTTCTCAAACTAGGGCCGCCGCTTGTTCAGGGAAAGCCCCTGGCGGACAGGGCCGGTTTGTTTACCTGCCGCATCCGCAGGTTCGGTAGATCGCAGCTCCCACTGGACGCGGTTCACTGATCCAGGCCAATGGTGGCTGCGGGAAGCGGCGGCCAGCACATCCCTCGGCCTGCACCACTTCCCACAGCCGCCACTGGCCTGGAGCGGCGAACCGCGGACAGTGGGAGCTGCGATCGGCCAAACCTGTGGACGCGGCAGGTAAACAAACCGGCCCGGCCCACCAGGGGCTTTCCCTACACAAGCAGCGGCCCTAGTTTGAGAACCACTGCTCTAGTTCACCCATTTTATTATTTAGACTTCTAGCATTGGTATATAAGCACTTTAAAAACATGTCTCCTTTTAGTTGTCTGCCATTACACGATGTAATTGAATGGAACTCTTTTTTACTTGACTGTTTCTGATCAGACCCTGCCTGTATTTTGAGAGATTAATAGATTCTCTATTAATAGAACCTCCCTTAGGGATGTCCAAACCACATGCTCCTCTGCACCTCTCGGCTTTCCCCCAGCCCTTCGTTTAAAAACTGCTCTACGACCTTTTTAATGTTAAGTGCCAGCAATCTGGTTCCATTTTGGTTTAGATGGAGCCCATCCTTCCTGTATAGGCTCCCCCTTTCCCAAAAGTTTCCCCAGTTCCTAATAAATCTAAACCCCTCCTCCCTACACCATCGTCTCATCCACGCATTGAGACCCTGCAGTTCTGCCTGTCTAACTGGCCCTGCGTGTGGATCTGGGAGCATCTCAGAGAATGCCACCATAGAGGTCCTGGACTCCAATCTCTTACCTAGTAGCCTAAATTTGACCTCCAGGTCTTCTCTCCTACCTTTCCCTATGTCATGTTGGGTACCTACATGTACCACGACCACCGGCTCCTCCCCAGCACTGTACATAAGTCTATCTAGATGTCTCGAGAAATCCGCAACCTTCGCACCAGGCAGGCAAGTCACCATACGGTTCTCCCGGTCATCACAAACCCAGCTATCTACGTTTCTAATGATCAAATTGCCCATTACTAATACTTGTCTCTTTCCAATAGCTGGAGTTCCCTCCCCCGAAGAGGTGTCCTCAGTGCGAGAGAAAACCACAACATCATCTGGAAGGAGGGTCCCAACTATGGCAACTCCCACCTTTTCATGTTCTCTGTGTGTGTAAGTATATCTCCTCCATTCTATGCATCTGATGAAGTGGGCTGTAGCCCACGAAAGCTTATGCTCAAATAAATTTGTTAGTCTCTAAGGTGCCACAAGAACTCCTGCTCTTTTTGCGGATACAGACTAACACGGCTGCTACTCTAAGATAATACAGTTTCTGCTGTTCTTCCCTTGCTTTTTGGACTTGGAGCTTAAGTCTGGCAGTTTCTTGTTGCATCTGGCAAACCCTCTCCTCAGCAGCCAGCCATTCCATTTACCTCGCATGGGCTTCTTTATCTCTCTATTTCACATTTGGGGACAATATATATCTTCAAGTCAGTGGCACTGCTATGGGTACCCGCATGGCCCCACAGTATGCCAACATTTTTATGGCTGACTTAGAACGCTTCCTTAGCTCTCGTCCCCTAATGCCCCTACTATACTTGTGCTACATTGATGACATCTTCATCATCTGGACCCATGGAAAAGAAGCCCTTGAGGAATTCCACCATGATTTCAACAATTTCCATCCCACCATCAACCTCAGCATAGACCAGTCCACACAAGCGGTCCATTTCCTAGACACTACTGTGCTAATAAGCGATGGTCACATAAACACCACCCTATACCGGAAACCTACTGACCGCTATACTTACCTACATGCCTCCAGCTTCAATCCAGGACACACCACACGATCCATTGTCTACAGCCAAGCTCTAAGATATAACCACATTTGCTCCAATCCCTCAGATAGAGACAAGCACCTACAAGATCTCTATCAAGCATTCTTAAAACTACAATACCCACCTGCTGAAGTGAAAAAAACCTTATTGACAGAGCCAGAAGAGTACCCAGAAGTCACCTCCTACAAGACAGGCCCAACAAAGAAAATAACACAACGCCACTAGCCGCCACCTTCAGCCCCCAACTGAAACCTCTCCAGTGCATCATCATAGATCTACAACCTATCCTGAAGGATGATCGCTCACTCTCACAGACCTTGGGAGACAGACCTGTCCTCGCTTACAGACAGCCCCCCAACCTGAAGCAAATACTCACCAGCAACCACACACCATACAACAAAAACACTAACCCAGGAACCTACCCTTGCTACAAACCCCGCTGTCCACATATCTATTCAAGTGAAACCATCATAGGACCTAATCACATCAGCCACGCCATCAGGGGCTCATTCACCTGCACATCTACCAATGTGATATATGCCATCATGTGCCAGCAATGCCCCT
Source organism: Emys orbicularis (assembly GCF_028017835.1). Taxonomy (NCBI): domain Eukaryota; kingdom Metazoa; phylum Chordata; order Testudines; family Emydidae; genus Emys; species Emys orbicularis. The sequence continues at coordinate 54,615,403 of NC_088694.1, read as the reverse complement.
CTGCAATGTACATTGGCCAAACCGGACAGTCTCTTCGCAAAAGAATAAATGGACACAAATCTGACATCAGGAATCATAACATTCAAAAACCAGTAGGAGAACACTTCAACTTCTCTGATCACTCAGTGACAGACGTTAAGGTGGCAATTTTGCAACAGAAAAGCTTCAAAAACAGATTCCAACGAGAAGCTGCTGAACTTGAATTAATATGCAAACTAGATACCATTAACTTAGGTTTGAAGAAAGACTGGGAATGGCTCGGTCATTACACTAATTGAATCTATTTCCCCATGTTAAATAATCCTTACACCTTCGTGTCAACTGTCCGAAATGGGCCATCTTGATTATCACTTCAAAAGTTTTTCTCCCCTGCTGTTAATAGCTTTTCTTAATTAATTAGCCTCTTACAGTTGGTATGGCTACTTCCACCTTTTCATGTTCTCTGTATGTATAAGTATCTTCTTACTGTATGTTCCATTCTATGCATCTGAAGAAGTGGGCTGTAGCCCATGAAAGCTTATGCTCAAATAAATTTGTTAGTCTCTAAGGTGCCACAAGTACTCCAGTTCTTTTTGCTGATACAGACTAACACGGCTGCTACTCCGAAACGAGCAATAGGTGAGAATTTGAAACTTGGTCGGCATAGATTGAAGATACTATGGAGACGCATTTTATTCTCAGCATTTGGATATTCAATTTCCTAGGTAACTAGGCTGGGATTTCAAAGAAGCCTAAGGGAACCGGACACTCAATTCCCATTGAACCCTAAACTTAACTCTCTACTTAACCCTTACCCTGAACTGTAATCAAAACGCAAATGCTACGACCTGATAGTACACCCTCACCACAACCCTAAACCCTTGTTCATACCCTCGCCTTAATCCTAACGGTAAACCCCAACCCTTCTCCTTCACATAACAGTAATTCCTATGGAGTGAGGTGCCCAAATCCCTTAGATGTCTTTGAAATTCCCTGAAACTGCAATGCAGGTGAAATCATTTCCATGTCTTAACTACAGGTGAAATGTTGTACTTGAATGTGTTTGTCTTGTTGCAGGTGCTGTGCTGGGCGACTCTGTCCAGTCCAAGGAAACCGAAGTATCTGGATCAGTTGGAGTTTCTGTGACACTCAGCTGTTCTTACACCACCAGTGATAGCTATGTCTATCTCTACTGGTACCGTCAGTATCCGAACCAACTCCACAGTACATTCTCTGGAGCGGACCGAAGTCCGCCAGTGGTCGCAGCCACACTGCAGATTTCGCCAAGGAGAGGTTTTCTTCCCAGACTGATGACAGCTCCACAGTTTTAAACATCACAGGCCTGGAGCTGGTGGACAGCATGGTGTATTACTGGGCCCCGAGTGTAAGCACCTTGACAAAGCCATATAGGGGAGCTGCACAAAAACCCTCCCTTCCCAGCTGCAGCTGATGTAAGGCTCACCCCAGGCATTTATTTTCAACAATGCGTAGGATTAACACAATGCCTTCCAGGCAGGGCCGGCTCCAGCATTTCTGCCACCCCAAGCAAAAAAAAAAAAAAAAAAGCCGCGATCGCAATCGCGACCGGCGGCGGCAATTGGGGGGGGGGAAAAAAAAGCCGCGATCGGCGGCAGCCGTTCGGCGGCAGGTCCTTTGCTCCTAGAGGGAGTGAGGGACCTGCCGCCCCCGAATTGCCACACGTGCTGCCCCTCTCCCTTGGCCGCCCCAAGCACCTGCTTGTTAAGTTGGTGCCTGGAGCCGGCCCTACTTCCAGGTATGTGGTGATAGCAGCTGCATGGTCTGTTGAAAAGTAGGAATATTTATTGTTATTTGAAATTAGGGCTGTCAATTAATACAGTTAACTCACGCGATTAACTCAAAAAAATTAATCACGATTAAAATAGAAATCACTTACAACAATTGAATACCAGTTGAAATTTATTATATATTTTTGATGTTTTTCTACATTTTCAATATTGATTTCAATTACAACACAGAATACAAAGTGCACAGTGATCATTTTATATTATTATTTTTATTTCAAATATATGCATTGAAAAAATGATAAACAGAAAAAATAGTATTTTTCAGCTCACCTCATGCAAGTACTGAAGTGCAACCTCTTTATCGTGAAAGTTTCACTTACAAATGCAGATTTATTTATTTTTGGTTACATAACTGCACTCAAAAACAAAACAGTGTAAAACTTTAGAGCCTACAAGTCCACTCAGTTCTTATTCTGCCAATCACTAAGACAAACAAGTTTGTTTACATTGACAAGAGATACTGCTGCCTGCTTCTTATTTACAATGTCACCTGAAAGTGAGAACAGACATTTTCATGGCACATTTGTAGCCAGCGTTGCAAGGTATTTACATGCCAGATGCTAAACAGTCATATGCCCCTTCAAGCTTCGGTCACCATTCCAGAGGACATGCTTCCATGCTGATGATGCTCATTAAAAAAATAATGCATCAATTAAATTTGTGACTGTACTCCTTGAGGGGAGAATTGTATGTCCCCTGCTCAGTTTTACCTGCATTCTACATATATTTCATGTTATAGCAGTCTCGGATGATAACCCAGCACATGTTCGTTTTAAGAACACCTTCACAGCAGATTTGACAACACACAAACAAGGTACCAATGTGAGATTTCTAAAAATAGCGACAGCACTCGACCCAAGGTTTAAGAATCTGAAGTGCCTCCAAAATCTGAGTGGGACGAGGTGTGGAGCAGGCTTTTAGAAATCTTAAAAGAGCAACACTCCGATGTGGAAACTGCAGAACCCAAACCTACAGAAAAGAAAATTAACCTTCTGCTGGTGGCATCTGAGTCAGATGATGAAAATGAACATGCGTCAGTCCGCACTACTTTGGATAATTATCAAGACTAACCCATCATCAGCATGGAAGCATGTTCTTTGGAATGGTGGTTGAAGCATGAAGGGACCTATGTATCTTTAGCGCATCTAGCACGTAAATATCTTGAAATGCCGGCTAGAACAGTGCCCTGTGAATGCCTGTTTTGACTTTCAGGTGACATTGTAAATGAGAAGAAGACAACTTTATATCCTGCAAATTGTAATCAACCTTTTTTTGTCTGAGTGAGTGGCTGACCAAGAAGTAGGACTGAGTGGACTTGTAGGCTGTAAATTTTACATTGTTTTATTTTTAATGCAGTTTTTTTGTACATAATTCTACATTTGTAAGTTCAACTTTCATGGTAAAAAGATTGTACTACAGTACTTGTATGAGATGGATTGAAAAATATTTTTTTTTACAGTGCAAGTATTTGTAATCACAAATAAATATAAAGTGAGCACTGTACATTTTGTATTCTGTGTTTTAATTGAAAGTAATATATTTGAAAATGTAGTAAACATCCAAAAATATTTAAAATAAATGGTATTCTATTTCTGTTTAACAATACAATTAATTGTGATTAATTTTTTTAATTGTGCGATTAATCACAATTATTTTTTTTAATTGCTTGACAGCCCTATTTGAAATCCCTGTATGTACCCTTCTTTTTAATTTCTAGTGAGGGGGACAACAATGGCTGTAGAAGAAAAGGTCAAATAAAATAAAATAATTATTTCAAGAATTTTGTCAGAAACATTCAAAGGAGACTGTCTTGTCTACACTGGCAAGTTACTACGCAGTAAAGCAGCTTTCTGTGGTGTAACTCCTGAGCTGTACACATTGCCAAGCCACTTGCATGTCTACACTTGTCCCCTTTTTGCACAAAAACGAGCATCTACACTTGCCAATGACTTTTTGCAGTGAAACTCAGAAGTTTCACCACAAAAAGAAAACCACCTCCATGAGAGGCGTACCGCTCTTTTACCTGTGATACTTTTGTGGTGATGTGCAAGTGAAAACACGTTCTTCCTGTTTACAGAGCTTTTAGCCTCCGCAGGATATCCCACAGTGCCTAGGTGAACACTCTAGCCAGCAGCTCTGCTGGTCTGATGCCCGGTAAACAGACGTCCGCCCCTCCACTGTAAAGCCCTGGGAACTTTGAAACTCCCCTTCCTGTTTTCTTGACAAGTGCTCACTTATCTGGCCAGGTGACAATGGCTGCTCCACGGAGCAAAGGATCCCCTGCTTGGAGCAATGCTCAGCTACTGGAGCTGATCAGTGTTTGGGGAGAGGAGGCTGTGCAGGGACCCAGGATGCCCCGCGATCACCCCCCACCCCTTCCCACAAGACCCAGCCTCAAACTGGAGCGAGCTGCACTGTGGGACAGCTGCCCTAGAGCGCTGGTCTCATCGGGGATGGAAGTGCTGCTGATGTAAACACTCTCTGAGTGAGTACACAATTGAGTGAGTACACAAACCAGTGCTTTTCTTTCACTGGTTCCCCAGCACCGGTGAAACTTACAGCGCAAAAACTATGCAAGTGTAGACATACCCTTAGGTTGTGTCTACACTGCCACTTCCAGCGTTAACATTTTAGTCATTCAGGGGTATGAAAAAACAGCCCCTTGAGCAACAAAAGTTTTAGGGCTGAAAAGCACCAGTATCGACAGCGTAGTTCCCAGCCATAAAGCTACCACCACTCGTTTGGGGTGGGGTTATTTTTTAATCACATGGAGAGCTCTCGTCTGGTGATAAAGTGTGTCTACACTGCCCCCATCACAATGCTGCCATGGCCATGCTGTAAAGTGGGCAGTGTAGACATACCCTTAAGTGTGCAGAAACTCCTCAGTTGCGCAGAGGGTCCAGTGCTGTATTGGCAGTGTAAAAGCACAGAAAGCAATCAATTGGCTTCCAGAAGTGTCCCATAATCCCTCAAGTGGCCGCTCTGCTGGTTGTTTTGAACTCCACTGCCCTGGGGACATGCACCCTGCCCCTTTCAAAGCTCTGTTTCTGACAGCCCTTGGGTGCTGTGCTGATCTGCTCTGGGACACAAAGCAAACCGTTAATGTGGAATGCTCCTGCTGTTGGACACCGAGGCTGGCATGTGTGTGTGTGCGAGAGAGAGATTGCTGTGCAGAGAGCTGGGGAGGGAGGCAGGGGCTGATGTCTGGTTTTTCCCACCCCCTGCCTCAGGACTGGTTGCCTCCTGCTCTGTATGAACTTACAAGACAGCATGTTGACACATACTCTGTCCCCAAAAACACACACACACTCCCTGTCACACACTCTCCCACCCTCCCCCTTCAGTTGGAAAGAAGCTGGCAATGTAGTAAGGTGCCCATGGAACAATGGGATTGGGACACCTGCATCATGTGATGCTTTGCCTGCCCCATGAGGCATTGCAAACCCTTCTCAAATCACCCTGGGGCCAGTTGCACAGTGGGATAGCGACCACAATGCACTGCTCGATTTGCCCTTGAATATAAGAACATAAGAACATAAGAAAGGCCGTACTGGGTCAGACCAAAGGTCCATCTAGCCCAGTATCTGTCTACCGACAGTGGCCAATGCCAGGTGCCCCAGAGGGAGTGAACCTAACAGGCAATGATCAAGTGATCTCTCTCCTGCCATCCATCTCCATCCTCTGACGAACAGAGGCTAGGGACACCATTCTTACCCATCCTGGCTAATAGCCATTTATGGACTTAGCCACCATGAATTTATCCAGTCCCCTTTTAAACATTGTTATAGTCCTAGCCTTCACAACCTCCTCAGGTAAGGAGTTCCACAAGTTGACTGAGCGCTGCGTGAAGAAGAACTTCCTTTTATTTGTTTTAAACCTGCTGCCTATTAATTTCATTTGGTGACCCCTAGTTCTTGTATTATGGGAATAAGTAAATAACATTTCCTTATCCACTTTCTCAACATCACTCATGATTTTATATACCTCTATCATGTCCCCCCTTTGTCTTCTCTTTTCCAAACTGAAGAGTCCTAGCCTCTTTAATCTTTCCTCATATGGGACCCTCTCTAAACCCTTAATCATTTTAGTTGCTCTTTTCTGAACCTTTTCTAGTGCTAGAATATCTTTTTTGAGGTGAGGAGACCACATCTGTACACAGTATTCGAGATGTGGGCGTACCATGGATTTATATAAGGGCAATAATATATTCTCAGTCTTATTCTCTATCCCCTTTTTAATGATTCCTAACATCCTGTTTGCTTTTTTGACCGCCTCTGCACACTGCGTGGACATCTTTAGAGAACTATCCATGATGACGCCAAGATCTTTTTCCTGACTCGTTGTAGCTAAATTAGCCCCAATCATGTTGTATGTATAGTTGGGGTTATTTTTTCCAATGTGCATTACTTTACATTTATCCACATTAAATTTCATTTGCCATTTTGCTGCCCAATCACTTAGTTTTGTGAGATCTTTTTGAAGTTCTTCACAATCTGTTTTGGTCTTAACTATCTTGAGTAGTTTAGTATCATCTGCAAACTTTGCCACCTCACTGTTTACCCCTTTCTCCAGATCATTTATGAATAAATTGAATAGGATTGGTCCTAGGACTGACCCTTGGGGAACACCACTAGTTACCCCTCTCCATTCTGAGAATTTACCATTAATTCCTACCCTTTGTTCCCTGTCCTTTAACCAGTTCTCAATCCATGAAAGGACCTTCCCTTTTATCCCATGACAGCTTAATTTACCTAAGAGCCTTTGGTGAGGGACCTTGTCAAAGGCTTTCTGGAAATCTAAGTACACTATGTCCACCGGATCCCCCTTGTCCACATGTTTGTTGACCCCTTCAAAGAACTCTAATAGATTAGTAAGACATGATTTCCCTTTACAGAAACCATGTTGACTATTGCTCAAGAGTTTATGTTTTTCTATGTGTCTGACAATTTTGTTCTTTACTATTGTTTCAACTAATTTGCACGGTACCGACGTTAGACTTACTGGTCTGTAATTGCCGGGATCACCCCTAGAGCCCTTTTTAAATATTGGCGTTACATTAGCTAACTTCCAGTCATTGGGTACCAAAGCCAATTTAAAGGACAGGTTACAAACCATAGTTAATAGTTCCGCAACTTCACATTTGAGTTCTTTCAGAACTCTTGGGTGAATGCCATCTGGTCCCGGTGACTTGTTAATGTTGAGTTTATCAATTAATTCCAAAACCTCCTCTAGTGATACTTCAATCTGTGACAGTTCCTCAGATTTGTCACCTACAAAAGCCAGCTCAGGTTTGGGAATCTCCCTAACATCCTCAGCCGTGAAGACTGAAGCAAAGAATCCATTTAGTTTCTCCGCAATGACTTTATCGTCTTTAAGCGCTCCTTTTGTATCTCGATCATCAAGGGGCCCCACTGGTTGTTTAGCAGGCTTCCTGCTTCTGATATACTTAAAAAACATTTTGTTATTACCTTTGGAGTTTTTGGCTAGCCGTTCTTCAAACTCCTCTTTGGTTTTTCTTATTACACTCTTGCACTTAAGTTGGCAGTGTTTGTGCTCCTTTCTATTTGCCTCACTAGGATTTGACTTCCACTTTTTAAAGGAAGTCTTTTTATCTCTCACTGCTTCTTTTACATGGTTGTTAAGCCACGGTGGCTCTTTTTTAGTTCTTTTACTGTTTTTCTTAATTTGGGGTATACATTGAAGTTGAGCCTCTATTATGGTGTCTTTAAAAAGGGCCCACGCAACTTGCAGGGATTTCACTTTAGTCACTGTACCTTTTAACTTTTGTCTAACTAACCCCCTCATTTTTGTATAGTTCCCCCTTTTGAAATTAAAGGCCACAGTGTTGGGCAGTTGAGGTGTTCTTCCCACCACAGGGATGTTGAATGCTATTGTATTATGGTCACTATTTCCAAGCGGTCCCGCTATAGTTACCTCTTGGACCAGCTCCTGCGCTCCACTCAGGATTAAATCTAGAGTCGCCTCTCCCCTTGTGGGTTCCCGTACCAGCTGCTCCATGAAGCAGTCATTTAAAGTATCGAGAAATTTTATCTCTGCATTTCGTCCTGAAGTGAAATGTTCCCAGTCAATATGGGGATAATTGAAATCCCCCACTATTATTGGGTTCTTAATTTTGATAGCCATCTAATTTCCCTTAGCATTTCATCATCACTATTACTGTCCTGGTCAGGTGGTCGATAATAGATCCCTAATGTTATATTTTTACTAGAGCATGAAATTTCTATCCATAGAGACTCTGTGGAACCTGTGGATTCGCTTAAGATTTTTACTTCATTTGAATCTACACTTTCTTTAACATATAGTGCCACTCCTCCCCCTGCACGGCCTGTTCGGTCCTTCCGATATATTTAGTACCCCAGAATGATTGTGTCCCATTGATTGCTCTCAGTCCACCAGGTTTCTGTGATGCTGTTAAGGCTGTATCCCTACTTTGAACTTTAGGGTACAAATGTAGGGGCCTGCATGAAGACTTCTAAGCTTAACTACCAGCTTAGTTCTGGTCCGCTGCCACCATCCCAAAGCTAATTCCCTTTCCTGGGTAGCCTTGAGAGACCTTCACCAATTCCCTGGTGAATACAGATCCAAACTCCTTGGATCTTAAATAAGGAGAAATTGACCCTTCCCCCCTCCTTCCTTTCACCAACTCCTGGTGAATACAGATCCAAATCCCTTTTAGATCTTAAAACAAGGAGAAATTGACCCTTCCCCCCTCTTTCCTTTCACCAACTCCTGGTGAATACAGATCCAAACCCCCTTTGGATCTTAAAACAAGGAGAAATCAATCCGGTTTTTAAAAAGAAGGCTTTTAATTAAAGAAAAAGGTAAAAATCATCTCTGTAAAATTAGTATGGAAAATAACTTTACAGGGTAATTAAACTTAAAGAGCTCAGAGGACCCCCCTCTTCTGTCTTAGGTTCAAAGTACAGCAAACAAAAATAAACACTTTGGTAAAAGGTACATTTACAAGTTGAGAAAACAAAGTAAATCTAAGACGCTTTGCCTGGCTTTTACTTACAATTTTGAAATAAGAGAGACTTGTTTAGAAAGATGGGGAGAACCTGGATTGATGTCTGGTCCCTCTCAGTCCCAAGAGCGAACAACCCCTTAAACAAAGGACACACACAAAAGCCTTTCCCCCCCCCAAGATTTGAAAGTATCTTGTCCCCTTATTGGTCCTTGGGGTCAGGTGTCAGCCAGGTTACCCGAGCTTCTTAACCCTTTACAGGTAAAAGGATTTGGAGTCTCTGGCTAGGAGGGATTCCATAGCACTGTACACAGGAGAGCTGTCACCCTTCCCTTTATAGTTATGACACGCCCCCCAAATTACAGATAGTGTTGGACGTCCGGTTCCACACTGGCTGTGATTTCTTTCTGGAGCTTTAGGAGAAAACAGAGTTAATAAAACACATGTACCTTTAGACATACTACTGATTATATAAAAACTAACAATATGTTTTATTTTAAGAACAATTGTTAACCAGTTAACTCTGGGAAACTTTTTCGGGAGAGTGCATTAGCCACTTTGTTAGAAGCTCCCAAAATGTGTTGTATTTTAAAATTAAAATCTTGGAGAGCTAAACTTCACCGAAGAAGTTTTTTGTTATTTCCCTTGGCGGTATGAAGCCACTGTAGCGCAGCATGGTCTGTTTGTAGTTGGAACCGCCGTCCCCAAACATATGGGCGTAGCTTTTTCAGCGCGTACACAATGGCGTAGCATTCCTTTTTGCTGATTGACCAGTGGCTTTCCCTTTTAGACAGTTTTTTGCTGAGAAACACGACAGGATGGAATTTTTGATTCTGTCCTTCCTGCATTAAAACTGCTCCCACGCCTCGCTCGGACGCATTTGTGGTTACTAGGAACGGTTTGTTAAAGTCTGGGGCCCTTAGCACAGGGTTAGACATGAGTGTTGCCTTAAGCTGGTTAAAGGCCTTTTGACACTTATCAGTTCACTGAACTGCATTTGGCTGTTTTTTTCTGGTTAGGTTTGTTAGCGGGGCGGTGATTTGGCTGTAGTGTGGTACAAATTGCCTATAATATCCGGCCAAGCCTAAGAAGGATTGGACCTGTTTCTTTGACTTTGGAACCGGCCACTTTTGGATAGCATCCACTTTGGCCTGTAGGGGATTTATAGTTTCTTGACCCACCTGGTGTCCCAGGTACGCCACTCTGTTTTGGCCTATTTGACACTTTTTAGCCTTAACAGTTAGTCCTGCCTGCCGGATGCGCTTGAAGACTTTTTTTAGGTGCTCCAGGTGTTCTGTCCATGAATCAGAAAAAATGGCCACATCATCGAGATAGGCAACGGCAGATTCTCCCAATCCCGCTAAGAGACCATTTACAAGTCTTTGGAAGGTGGCGGGTGCATTTCGCAACCCGAAAGGGAGTACATTGAATTTATACACCCCTGCCTGGGTGACGAAGGCGGACCTTTCCTTAGCGGGTTTATTTAGTGGTACTTGCCAGTACCCCTTGGTTAAGTCTAAAGTAGAGATGAATTGGGCATGTCCCAATTTCTCCAATAGCTCATCTGTGCATGGCATTGGATAGTTGTCAGGACGAGTTACAGCATTTAGCTTACGGTAGTTCACGCAAAAGCGTATTTCCCCATCTGGTTTGGGAACTAGAACCACTGGAGATGCCCATGCACTGCTAGAGGGGCGGATTATACCCATCTGTAGCATGTCCTGGATCTCCCTTTGTATAGCCGCTTGGGCATGAGGTGACTTTCGGTAGGGTGGGGGGTTTTAATTGGGTGAGCATTACCTGTGTTAATGGAGTGGTATGCCCGTTCTGTCCGTCCTGGAGTGGCTGAGAAAATCGGTGCAAAGCTTGTGCACAGCTTCTTTATCTGCTGTCGCTGCAGACGTTCCAGGGTCGTGGAGAGGTTCACCTCTTCCACGCCACCATTCCTTTTTCCTTCATAGTAGACACCTGCAGGCCACTTCGCGTCATCAGTTTCCTGGGCTGTAAACTGGCAAACGTTTAATTCTCTAGAATAAAAGGGCTTAAGAGAATTAACATGGTATACCTTAGGCTTTATGTTGGAGGTGGGGGAGGCTATGAGATAGTTAACAGCTCCTAGGCGCTCCTGGACCGTGAATGGTCCTTTCCACGACGCTTCCATTTTATGGGCCTGGAGCGCCTTTAAGACCATGACTTGGTCTCCTACTTTGAAGGACCATTTTCTGGAATGTTTATTATACCAGGCCTTTTGCTCTTCCTGAGCATTCTTTAGGTTTTCTTTAGCAAGGGCTAAAGAGTGTCGGAGGGTGTTTTGTAGGTTGCTTACAAAGTCTAGAATGTTAGTTCCTGGAGAAGGCGTAAACCCCTCCCATTGCTGCCTCACCAACTGTAATGGCCCCTTAACCTCGCGGCCATACACAAGTTCAAATGGTGAAAACCCTAAACTGGGATGTGGTACAGCCCTGTAGGCAAAAAGCAACTGCTGCAACACTAGGTCCCAATCATTGGAGTGTTTATTTACGAATTTACGTATCATGGCCCCCAAAGTTCCATTAAACCTCTCCACCAGACCATTGGTTTGATGGTGATGAGGGGTGGCAACCAAGTGATTCACCCCATGAGCTTTCCACAGGTTTTTTATGTTCCCTGCCAGGAAATTAGTTCCCGAATCTGTAAGGATGTCGGAGGGCCAACCTACCCTGGCAAAAATGTCTGCTAATGCCTGGCACACACTTTTAGCCTTGGTGTTGCTTAAGGGTACAGCTTCCGGCCATCGGGTAGCAAAATCCATGAAAGTCAGTACGTACTGCTTTTCTCTGGGTGTCTTCTTTGGGAAAGGACCCAGAATATCCACAGCTACTCGCTGAAATGGGACCTCAATTATGAGTAGTGGCTGGAGAGGGGCTTTAACCTGGTCTTGGGGCTTTCCCACTCGTTGGCACACCTCACAAGACCGGACATAATTAGCAACGTCCTTGCCCATTCCCTCCCAGTGGAAGGACTTCCCCAACCTGTCTTTGGTTCTGTTCACCCCAGAATGGCCACTGGGATGATCATGGGCTAAGCTTAAGAGTTTTACCCGATACTTAGTGGGAACTACCAGCTGTCTTTGAGGATGCCAGTCTTCCTAGTGCCCACCAGAAAGAGTCTCCTTGTATAAAAGTCCTTTTTCTACAACAAACCGGGATCGGTTAGAAGAGCTGAGAGGCGGTGGGGTGCTCCGTGCCGCCGCCCAAGCTTTTTGAAGGCTGTCATCTGCTTCCTTCTCGGCCTGGAACTGTTCCCTTGATGCTGGAGACATCAGTTCCTCCTTGGACTGTGGACTGGGGCTTGGTCCCTCTGGAAGCGATGCAGGTGCTGGGGCTTTTTCCATTGACTGTGAACCGCTGTCCGCTGGTGCACTATGTGGTATTTCAGGCTCTGGCTGAGCCTCTTGGGTAGGGTTATCTGCTGCTTCCGCCAGTTTAGGCTCGCTGGTGCCCTCTGGCATTGGAGTTGTAGACGGGGTTGCAAGCGCTGGACTCAGTGCTGGCAATGGTTCTGGTGCTGGTTGCGTTGCCAGTTCCGGTTCTGGGCCTGGCTTTGGCTGGGTCTCTGGGATTGGATCCACTACGGCTGTTGCAGTCGTTGGCAGGGGATCCGGTTCCACCACCTGTGTTTGGGTCTCCGGTAACACAGACGGGGCCCTGGTGGACGGCTCAGGAACAGGGATGGGGGTGAAAGCTTGCTTAGCCTGGCTGCGGGTGACTATTCCCACCCTCTTGGCTAGCTTCACATGGTTGGCCAAGTCTTCCCCCAGCAGCATGGGGATGGGATAATTGTCACAGACTGCAAAAGTCCACATTCCTGACCAGCCCTTGTACTGGACATGCAACTGGGCTGTAGGCAAGGTTACAGACTGTGACACGAAGGGTTGAATTGTCACTGTAGCCTCAGGGTTGATGAGTTTGGGGTCCACTAGGGATTGGTGGATAGTTGACACTTGTGCCCCAGTGTCCCTCCAAGCAATAACCTTCTTTCCGCCCACTCTCAAGGTTTCCCTTCGCTCCGAGGGTATGAGAGAGGCATTTGGGTCTGGGGTTCTTTGGTGTGATTGGGGTGTAATGAACTGTAATCGGTTGGGGTTCTTGGGGCAGTGAGCCTTTATATGCCCCAGTTCATTACATTTAAAACATCGCCCTGCTAAGGTATCACTGGGGCGATGTTGGTTGATGGAGACTGGTGTGGTGGGGTGAGAAGGCGTCTGGGGTTTCCCTTGGGATGCGGGTGGGGCCTTGGGTTGTCCCCGGTGATAAGGTTTTGTTTCGGCTTGCCCCTTCTGATATTCGCTCCAACTGCTACTAGCTTTTTTCTTTTCTGTCACCTCCACCCATTTGGCTCCAATCTCCCCCGCCTCGGTTACAGTTTTGGGCTTCCCATCTAGGATGTACCTTTCTATTTCCTCAGGAACACCCTCTAAAAACTGCTCCATTTGCAATAGGAAGGGCAACTCTTCCGTAGATTTAACATATGCTCCTGATATCCAGGCATCCCAATTTTTCCCAATGTGGTAGGCATGTCGGGTAAATGACACATCAGGTTTCCACCTTAGGGCTCTGAACCGCCGACGGGCATGCTCAGGTGTTAGCCCCATTCTGATTCTGGCCTTGTTTTTAAAAAGTTCATAACTGTTCATGTGTTCCTTAGGCATTTCAGCCGCCACCTCTGCTAAGGGTCCACTGAGCTGCGGCCTCAGCTCTACCATGTACTGGGTTGGAGGGATGTTGTATCCAAGGCAGGCCCTTTTAAAATTTTCTAAGAAGGCCTCAGTATCATCGCCTGCCTTGTAGGTGGGGAATTTCCTGGGATGGGAAGTGGTACCTGGAGAGGAGTTGTTAGGATGGTCTGATGCACCCTGCCTAGTCCTTGCTGCTTCCAGTTCCATCTCTTTTTCTTTCAGCTCCATCTCTCTTTTATGGGCCTCCTGTTTGGCTTTTTCTTCTCTTTTATGGGCCTCCTGTTTGGCTTTCTCTTCTCTGTCATGTTTGGCTTTTTCCAGCGCCATTTCTCTCTTGTGGGCCTCCTCTTTAGCTTCTTTCTCGAGTTTTTTAATTTCAAGCAGTCTCTGATGTTTTCTCTCATTTTTTCTGCTTCTAGTCTGGCCAGTTCTATTTTGTTAGCTGCGTCGTTGGTAGTCATTTTCCTGTTTTCTTGTGCTGGGTCACACCCTCTGCAGTTGACTGAAACTGGGATGTATTTAGCTTAGGCTTCTGCTGAGTGCTGCTGAGTTAACAGAGACTTTCTAACTAGCTACTTCCGAGGATGTAGAAAGAAAAAAAAAATTCAGCTTGTAAATTACCTTTACCATATCAAAGTTTGCTCACTTATTTGAACACTTCTCTTAACAAAGGACCTTGTTAAAAAAACTTAACACCTCTGCCTTCAGGCAAGGAGAGATAAGATATGCATCTACCTTCAGCTCTGCTCTCCAAGCAGCTAGAAGGAAAAAAAAATCTCTTACTGGCTTTTGGGTTTAAAACGATCCCACCGCTGTGCCACCATGTCAAGGCTGTATTCCTACTTTGAACTTTAGGGTACAAATGTAGGGGCCTGCATGAAGACTTCTAAGCTTAACTACCAGCTTAGTTCTGGTCCGCTGCCACCATCCCAAAGCTAATTCCCTTTCCTGGGTAGCCTTGAGAGACCTTCACCAATTCCCTGGTGAATACAGATCCAAACTCCTTGGATCTTAAATAAGGAGAAATTGACCCTTCCCCCCTCCTTCCTTTCACCAACTCCTGGTGAATACAGATCCAAACCCCTTTTAGATCTTAAAACAAGGAGAAATTGACCTTTCCCCCCTCTTTCCTTTCACCAACTCCTGGTGAATACAGATCCAAACCCCCTTTGGATCTTAAAACAAGGAGAAATCAATCAGGTTTTTTAAAAGAAGGCTTTTAATTAAAGAAAAAGGTAAAAATCATCTCTGTAAAATCAGTATGGAAAATAACTTTACAGGGTAATCAAACTTAAAGAGCTCAGAGGACCCCCCTCTTCTGTCTTAGGTTCAAAGTACAGCAAACAAAAATAAACACTTTGGTAAAAGGTACATTTACAAGTTGAGAAAACAAAGTAAATCTAAGACGCCTTGCCTGGCTTTTACTTACAATTTTGAAATAAGAGAGACTTGTTTAGAAAGATGGGGAGAACCTGGATTGATGTCTGGTCCCTCTCAGTCCCAAGAGCGAACAACCCCTTAAACAAAGGACACACACAAAAGCCTTCCCCCCCCCCCAAGATTTGAAAGTATCTTGTCCCCTTATTGGTCCTTGGGGTCAGGTGTCAGCCAGGTTACCCGAGCTTCTTAACCCTTTACAGGTAAAAGGATTTGGAGTCTCTGGCTAGGAGGGATTCCATAGCACTGTACACAGGAGAGCTGTCACCCTTCCATTTATAGTTATGACAGATGCCTATTATATCTATATCCTCCTTTATCACAAGGCACTCTAGTTCACCCATCTTATTATTTAGACTTCTGGCATTTGTGTACAAGCACTTTAAAAACTTGTCCCTGTTTATTAGCCTGCCTTTTTCTGATGTGCCAGATTCTTTTTTATGTGACTGTTTATCATCTGATCCGGCCCTTACATTATACTTTTCAGTCCTCTGCTCCTGACTATAACCTGGAGATTCTCTATCATCAGACTCTCCCCTAAGAGAAGTCTGTGTCCGATCCACACGCTCCTCTGCAGCAGTCGGCTTTCCCCCATCTCTTAGTTTAAAAACTGCTCTAAAACCTTTTTAATGTTTAGTGCCAGCAGTCTGGTTCCACTTTGGTTTAGGTGGAGCCCATCTCTCCTGTATAGGCTCCTCCCATCCCAGAAGTTTCCCCAGTTCCTAATGAACGTGAACCCCTCCTCTCTACACCATCGTCTCATCCACGCATTGAGACTCTGAAGCTCTGCCTGCCTACCTGGCCCTGCGCGTGGAACTGGGAGCATTTCTGAAAATGCCACCATAGAGGTCCTGGATTTCAGGACCTCTTTGAAAGAGCTGCTAATGTGCATGCGCTCCAGCATTACAAGGAGCACAGTGTGGACACGCAACAGCGGTTTAACTCCAGCGCTTTAATACTAGTGGTATAACTTGTTGTGCAGAAACTTGCCACTGGAAACATACTCTAAGGGCTTGTCTACACTGGCACTTTACAGTGCTGCAACTTTCCTGCTCTGGGGTGTGAAAAAACACCCCCCCCCCCCAATTGCTGCAAGATTCAGTGCTGTAAAATGGCAGTGTAGACAGTGCACAAGTTCTGGGAGCTATTCCCCTTGCGGAGGCCGCAACTACACAGCCAGGTTAAAGTGCTACCTCAGCAGTGCTTTAACGTTGCTAGTGAAGACATGCCCTTAGATGTCTAGTTCTCCTTGCTCCTTGGAAAAATCTCAGATTTCATTCAACTGAAACAAATACTATGTAGTTATAGGTTCCCCCTCCCCAGTAACTACTGAGCACCGCAAGATATTTATCCTCATAATCCCCCTGGGAAGTGGAGAAATATTACAATCTCTATTTTACATGCAGGGAAACTGAGGCACAGAACCATTAACTCGCTTGTCCCAGGGAAAACAGGGAGTCGATGGCAGAGGTGGGAACCGAAGCCAGGTGTCCTCAGTCCTACACCAGAAACTGACTCACAAACCCTCCTTCTTCCCTGAACCACCCCGCAATTTCAACTTCAGACTAACCTGAACACAGCTTGTTTCCCGTGTTTGTTACCACCAGCCCGCCAAACTCCTCCCTCTTCCACTCGGCGGGTTTCTGATTAACCTTCCCCAGTCGGAGCTGCCCTCATGGGACGTGAATTTTAGATTTATTTTGTCCCAGCAGCTGTATCTGGGAAGTAGAAATTTGGTGGCTGTACAGAAGGAGACACCATCGAGAAGCGCGTTATTCTCAGTTTTTGGATAGTGAATCTCCTAGGTAACTGGTCTCGAATTTTCAGAGAATTCTACATCAATTACACACTGGTTGTGCATTAAATTGGAAGCATAACCCTAACCCTAAACCGTGCAGTATAGATTTCAGTAACCTTAGCCCTTACCCTAAACACTAAGGTTTTTCTCCATGGTCACCCCTAGCTCTTTAATTCCTTTGGAGTTGTTAGGTGCATAACGCACTTACATTCCTTTGGAATTCCCCACCCTCAAACTGCCGTGCACCTGGAACCATTTCCATGGGTCAAGTGCAATTCAAGGGTGTCCCTGAGCTTGACTGTCTTGTTGCAGGTGCCGCGCTGGGCGACTCGGTCCGATCCAAGGAACCCAAAGTGTCTGGGTCAGTAGGAGAGACTGTGGCACTCAGCTGTTCCTTCCTACAGTACCAGTGACACTGCTGGCGTCTCTCTCTTTTGATACGTCTGGTTTCCTAACCGAGCCCCTCGGTACATTCTCCGGAGAGGAACAAAAGCCTACACAGCTTACAGCGATACTGTAGATTTCGCCAAGGAGAGGTTTTCCTCTCAGGCCTTGGCTACACTTGCGAGATACAGCGCTGTAAAGCCACCCGCAGTGCTGTAACTCACTCCCCGTCCACACTGGCAAGGCATTTGCAGCGCTGTATCTCCGTGGTTGCAGCGCTGCATCTACTCCACCTCTCTGAGAGGAATAGCGAGTATTGCACTGCGGCGCCAGTGTGGCCACCCAATGCGCTGTGACTGGCCTCCAGAAGTATTCAGCAGTATCCCACAATGCCTGTTCTAGCCACTCTGGTCATCAGTTCAAACTCTACTGCCCTGGCCTCAGGTAACCAACCATGTGACCCGCCCTTTACATTCCCCGGGAATTTAAAAAATCCCCTTCCTGTTTGCTCAGCCCAGCGTGGTGTGGAGTGCTATCAGCGAATCTTTCCAGGTGACCATGCCTCCACGCGTCAAGCGAGCCCCAGCATGGAGCAATGGCAAGTTGCTGGACCTCATCAGTGTTTGGGGGGAGGAAGCTGTACAGTCCCATCTGCGCTCCAGCCATAGGAATTACGATACCTTCGGGAAGGTATCAAAGAACATGATGGAAAGGAGACATGACCGGGACGCCCTGCAGTGCAGGATTAAAGTGAAGGAGCTGCGGAGTGCCTACCGTAAAGCCCGCGAAGCAAACAGCCGCTCGGGTGCTCCCCCCGCGACCTGCCGATTCTAGAAGGAGCTGGATGCGATACTTGAGGTTAACCCCACTTCCACTCCGAGCACCACCATGGACACTTCAGAGCCGGTGTGTGGGGGGGGGGGGCGGCAGGAGGAGGAGCAGGAAAACGGGAGTGAGGGTGGTGGGCCGGATGGAGACACCCTGGAATCCCTGGAGCCATGCAGCCAGGAGCTCTTCTCGAGCCAGGAGGAAGGTAGCCAGTCGCAGCGGCTGGTACTTGGTGGAGGACAAACAGAAGAGCAGGTTCCCGGTAAGCGGGGGTTTTTTTCGGGAAGGAATTTTTTTGGTGCGGGCTCTTTGGGAGACGAGGGTTAGGCATGCATGCCTAGATGCGGAATAGTGCATTGATGTGGTTTATCACATCGCGGTAATCTGCCTCGGTAATCTCTTCGAATGTCTCATCCAGAACGTGTGCAATGCGCTTGTGCAGGTTTATCGGGAGAGCCACCGTGGTCCTTGTCCCAGCCAGGCTAACGTGTCCACGCCATTGTGCCACGAGGGGCGGGGGGACCATTGCTTCACACAGGAAAGATGCATATGGGCCAGGGCGGAAGCCGCATTGCAGTAGAAGACCCTCCCTTGCTTCCCAGGTCACCCTCAGCAGCGAGATATCGTCCAGGACGAACTCCTGTGGAAAATGTTGGGACAGTGTTCAGTGTAGGTGCCCCCTGAAGCTGTTGGCTCTCCCCAAGGCACAGAAACCCAGAGGACAGTGCAGCCCTGAAACAATCAGTCCCCCTTACTCACAATTTTGAGGCTCCCGTGGGATATGTGTGCTCCGTTTCGGATGGGAAAATTGTGCTATTGTGTAGACCCTGTGTGTTTTCTCCTCTTTAAGTGTGGGGGAAATCATTACTCTGTCTGGTATAAACAATGCTGCCTCTGTTAAATGTTGCATTTTGCCTATACAGCTGCATCAACCTTGAGACCTCAGCCGTCCCTCTTACCGCCTGCTCAGAGACTGCAAAGACTCAGGAAGAGACCGCGAAAAAGCAAAGAAGACATGCTGGAAGAAGTGATGCGGCAATCTATTAAAGAGAATGAGAAAGCACAGGACTGGAGGGAGAGAGAAAGCAGGATCTGCCAGGAAAACGCAGCGCACCGGCGGCAAAGCACGGAGCACTGGCAGCAAAGCACATATCAGCTCATAAGCAGCCTGGAGCGCCAAGCAGATGCTATCCAGGAGCTGGTAGCCATGCAGAAAGAGGAGCAGTACCGCAAAGGCCACCCCCCCCTACAGCCCTTGTCCCCAAACTCTTTCCGTTGTGCCGCACTGTCACCTCCAACCCACTTTCCCCAACTTCCGTGTTCTTCACGCCACTCGCTGCCTCCAACACCAGTATCTTCACCACCCAGCCCTGAAAACCACGACCCTTACCCTCTGCACTCAACCCCCATCACCATGCAGTATAGCTATCCTGAAGTGCAGCACTCACTGCACAGCACACCAGACAGGGCATATGCGAATCTGTGATTGTACCGTTCCCCGCTTCACCCCCTTGTTTCTGTTCAATAAATAATTTTTTTTTCTTTTCAATAAATGGATTCTTTGGCTTTGAAAACATTCTTTATTATTGCATAAAGTAAAAGACTCCTTAGCCCAGGAAATAAACAGGCACTGCAAGTCTGCTTAGCAGACACTGATTCCCAAAGATTGGAACTACTGCACTTCACTCCTGTGCAGGGCACCAGATATCACTGCTGGTTTTCAGCCTCAAATTGCTCCCTCAAGGCATCCCTAATCCTTGCAGCCCCGTGCTGGGCCCCTGTAATAGCCCTGCTCTCTGGCTGTGCAAATTCAGCCTCCAGGTGTTGAACCTCGGAGGTCCATGCCTGAGTGAAGCTTTCACCCTTCCCTTCACAAATATTATGGAGGGCACAGCACGCGGATATAACCGCGGGGATGCTGTTTTTGGCCAAGTCCAGCTTCCCATACAGAGATCGCCAGCGGCCCTTTAAACAGCCAAAGGCACACTCCACAGTTATTCGGCACCGGCTCAGCCTGTAGTTGAACCGTTCCTTGCTGCTGTCAAGTCTCCCTGTGTAGGATTTCATGAGCCACGGCATTAATGGGTAAGCAGGATCTCCATGGATCACAATGGGCATTTCAACTTCCCCTACCGTGATCTTCCACTCTGGGAAAAAAGTCCCGGCCTGCATCTTCCTGAACAGCCAAGTGTTCTGAAAGATGCGTGCGTCATGCACCTTTCCGGGCCAGCCTGTGTTAATGTCAATGAAATGCCCACGGTGATCCACAAGTGCCTGGAGAACCATAGAGAACTACCCCTTCCGATTAACGTACTCGGATCCTAGGTGGGGTGGTGCCAGAATAGGAATGTGCGTCCCATCTATTGCCACTCCACAGTTAGGGAACCCCATTTTTGCAAAGCCATCCACTATTTCCCGCACGTTACCCACAGTCACGGTTCTTCTGAGTAGGATGCGATTAATGGCCCTGCAAACTTGCCTCAACACGATTCCAACGGTTGACTTTCCCACTCCAAACTGGTTTGCGACCCACCGGTAGCTGTCTGGAGTTGCAAGCTTCCAGATTGCAATAGCCACCCGCTTCTCGACTGGCGGGGCAGCTCTCAATCTCATGTCCTTGCGCCGCAGGGTGGGGGTGAGCGCCTCACACAGTCCCATGAAAGTGGCTTTTCTCATCCGGAAGTTCTGCAGCCACTGCTCCTCATCCCAGACATCCATGATGATGTGATCCCACCACTCGGTGATTGTTTCCCGAGCCCAAAAGCGGTGTTCCACGGTGCTGAGCATGTCCGTGAATGCCACAAGCAATTTCGTGTTGTACGCGTTACGCGGCTCGATAGCATCGTCGGAATCCTCACTCTCACTGTCACTTTGGATCTTAAGGAATAGTTCGACAGCCAAACGTGATGTGCTGGTGAGATAAGTCAGCATACGCCTCAGCAGTTCGGGCTCCATTTCCCGCAGACAGATTGCACTGCACAGAAACCGTTGAAAGATGGCGCCAAAGGTGGACGGAAACAAAGGGATTTCTGGGATGCGAAGCGATGCATCACGGGGTGTTGGGACAGGACCCAGAATGCCCCGCACCTACGCCCCCTTCACACAACCCATGGCACCAGAATGGGAAGAGGTGCTCTGTGGGATAGCTGCCCATAATGCACCACTCCCAATAGCGCTGCAATTGCAGCAAATGTGGCCACGACAGTGCGCTGGCAGCTGTCAGTGTGGACAGACTGCAGCGCTCTCCCTACTCAGCTGCATGAAGTCAGGTTTAACTCACAGCGCTGTACATCTGCAAGTGTAGCCACGGCCTCAGGCTAGTGACAGATCCACAGATCTGAGCATCACAGCCCTGGAGCGGGCGGACACCGCGGTGTATCTCTGCGCCCTGCAGCGCGCACAGTGACAGAGCCACCCAGCGGAGCTGTGCAAAAACCCTCCCAGCCCTGCTGCAGTGGCTGTTACAGACATTCAAACAGGCAGCAGCGGCTTGGAAGCCAGGACTGATACTGCCTAAAAATACAACTGCCCGTAAAAGTTAAATGTGTATTTAAAGAGCTAATTTAGACATCTCTCTTGGATAATATATGGGCATGATCGTTAATTAGGAAACTATTAACACGTCTAGTTTAGCCTAGTTTAGGAGATGACCTGTATCGGTGTAGTGTGTGTGTGTGTGTGGGGGGGGGAATCATTTATAATAAAAGAAGGGTTAAAATTATGGGTAAAAATAGAGACAACATGAACTACTGTTGGAAAAACAAATTGAGATAAAATGTGAATGAAAATTTCATTGAAAAACGAACAATAGACTTTTAAAATACTCGTTATCTTAACTGTATATTTTCCGTATGGTGAAATGGGGGTAAAATATGCAAGTTGAAATATGGGGAAATAGTTAGAAATACCCATTTTTGAGTGATGGAATCCAGCTGCAGTTACCAATTCACCAGTGTTCAAATCAATAGTCCTATTTTTTAGACATTTACATTTTGGGCGGATTTGTTGGGAAAACTATTTAATTGCCACAAACCTTTGACAAGAATATATGTTGCGAGCCCTGAACTCTAAGGTTGTTGTACCTGGTAAAATCATGACAAAGCATCGCCATCGGCTGGTGGAAAATATATACACAGGTTGTCATTTGAAACCCTTCCAAGGTGATCTTCGGTTTAATCTTCAGGCTGCAAGCAAAAAATAATTATTTCAAGAATTATGGCTGGGTATTTCAAAGGAGGTTAGCAGAGAGGAGTGCCTCATCCCGTCACATTTTTCTGGTGATAACCCCAGACATTATTACAGGTAAACATATTAATGCCCCATACCAATGATATCTGAGTGCGTCAAGAGATCTGAAAATTCCCTAGAGGAACTGGAACCCCCATCTTACAGCAAGGGAAACTGAGGAATAAATTATCCATCGTCACACACTCAGAGTATGTGGCAGAGCAGGTTTCTGAGTCCCAGATCAGACCCTTGTCCACAAGTACATCCCCCTCCCCTTAACAGCACTAATATGTCAGCTGCAGGCTGACCTCAACCCCCTGCATCTGCGGTGAGTTCCCCGAACTCCTCCCTCTTCCTCTCCGTTGGTTTCTAATGAATTTTACACAGTTGTAGCTGCCTTCACAGAACCCTAACCCTAACCCTACATTGCCCTCAGGCAGCAGCAATATCTGAGAGTTTGAAACTTGGTGGATAGAGAAGTTACTATGGAGACGTGTTTTATTCTCAGCATTTGTATATTCAACCTCCTAGGTAACTGGGCTGGGATTTCAAAGGAAATTAGACACTCAGTTCCCATTGAACCCTAAACCTAACCCTCTACTTAACCCTTACCCTGAACTGTAACCAAAACGCGAATGCTACAATCTGATAGTTCACCCTCACTACAACCCTAAACCCTTGTTCATACCCTCGCCTTAATCCTGACGTTAAACCCTAAACATTCCCCTGCTCATAAAATTAATGCCTATTGAGTTTGGCGCCTAAACCCCTTAGCCTTCTTTCAAATTCCCTAAACTGCAATGCAGATGGAATCATTTACACGTCTCAACTAAAGGTGAAATGTTGTCCTCGAATGTGTTTGCCTTGTTTCAGGTGCTGCGCTGAGCGACTCTGTCCAGTCCAACGAACCCGAAGTGTCTGGGCCGGTTGGAGGTTCTGTAACACTCAGCTGTTCTTACACCACCAGCGATAGCTATGTCTATCTCAATTGGTACCGTCAGTATCCGAACCAAGCCCCAGAGTACATTCTCTGGAAGGGAGCGAAATCCGCCAGCGGTACCAGCCACACAGCAGATTTCGCCCAGGAGAGGTTTTCTTCCCAGGCTGATGACAGCTCCACAGTTCTGAACATCACAGCCCTGGAGCTGGCGGACACAGCGGTGTATTACTGCGCCCTGCAGAGAGCACAGTGACTGAGCCACATAGCAGAGCTGTACAAAAACCCTCCCTTCCCAGCTGCCGAGAATGTTGTGCCCATTGAGGTTGGAAGCGGAGCCCCTCGGGAGTTTTGCTGCACTGTTAAAAACACATATTCTGGCTCGGATGTGGTGCTGTCAGATTACTCCTTCCTAATCTCTCCGAAGCACCAAATTCTTATTCAGACAGCTGCATTAAAATAGTGGCTTCCATATGAGGAGAGATTAATAAAACCGGGATTTTTCATCTTGGAAAAAAAACGACTAAGGTGATATGATAGAGGTGTATAAAATCTCGACGGGTGTGGATAAAGTAAATAGGGAAGTGCTATTTATTATTCCCCTAACACAAGAACCAGGGGTCACCCAATGAAATCAATAGGCAGCAGGTGTAATACAAACAAAAGGGAATATTTCTCCCTGCAGTTAACCTGTGGAACTCTTAATGTCAGAGGATGTTGTGAAGGTCACGACTGTAACGGGGTTCAAAAAGGCACTAGATAAATTCATGTAGGACAGGTCCATCAATGGCTATTAGACAGGATGGGCAGGGATGGTGTCCCTAGCCTGTTTGCTACAAGTTGTGAATGGGAGACAGGGAATGGATCACTTCGTGATGCCCTGTTCTGTTCATTCCCTCTGGGGCACATGGCATTTGCCACTATCAGAAGACAGGATACTGGGCTAGATGGACCTTTGGTCTGACGACAGTATGGCCGTTCTTATGTTCTTATGGCTCTCAACCTTTCCAGGCGATTCTTACCCCTTTCAGGAGTCTGATTTGTCTTGCAAACCCCAAGTTATACCTCACTTAAAAACTTCTTTCTAAGAAAATCAGACATAAAAATAGAAGTTTTACAGCCCACTGTTACTGAAAATTTTATTTTTATTTTTAGGATTAATTATAAAATCAATCAATTGGAAATATCGCAATTACATGTCAGTGTATAGAATACAGTGTAGTATAGACAAGTCATTGTTTATATGAAATTTTAGTTTGTACTGACTTCCCTGGTTTTTTTTACGTAGCCTGTTGTAAAACTAGGCCAATATCTAGATGAGTTGATGTACCCCCAGGAAGATCTCGACATACTCACAGGGGTATGCCTACCCCTGGTTGAGAACCACTGCATTGAAATACCACCACTGGAGAATATAAATGGCAGGGGTCTAGTCAAGTAACTTATTTAAAGTATTTTCTCACCCTTTATTACGGTTCTTAGTATACAATAAATCACGTAAAAACGCGAACTTGTTGCAAAATGGAGGTTAAAAGTGATGAGTAAAATAATTATAGTAAAATAGCTCTTTGTAAATGAGAATAATGTAAAGAAATCATTGGCTCCCAATGTCCCAGAACTAAATCACTTTTCAAGCATCAGGTAAGGTTCTGCTTTGACGTCATTTGTTAGGAAACCCTTATTCCCTCGCATTTCTTTTCAATAATCCATATGATTAACACGTCTTTGCCTATTTTAGGAGATGATTTATATGGTTCTTTGCTTGCTGGGGGAAGGGATAGCTCAGTGGTTTGTGCGTTGGTCCCCTAAACCCAGGCTTGTGAGCTCAATCCTTTGAGGAGGCCATTTGGGGGAGTGGTCCTGCTTTGAGCAGGGGTTTGGGCTAGATGACCTCCTGAGGCCTCTTCCAACCCTGATATTCTATAGCAGTGTGTATGGGGGGGGGGGGGGAATTATTTGTAGTAAAATAAGGGATAAAATTTTCCATAAAATAGAGACAAAATGAACTACTGTTGGAAATACAAATAAAGAGATAAAATGAGATAAAATGTTAATTAAAAATTTCATTGAAAAGGGACAATAGACTGTTAAAAAACTCGTTATGTTAACGTATACAGTCCGTTTGCTGAAATGGGGGTAACATATGCAAGTTGAAATATGGGGAAATAGAAATACCCATTTTTAGGGTAGTGGGGTCCAGCTGCAGTTACCAGTTCCCCAGGGGTCACACCAATAATCCGATTGTATAGACATTTACATTTTGGGCGGATTTGTTTCGAAACTATTTAATTGCAATACAATTTTCCCAAGGATATATGTGGAGAGCCCTGAACTCTGCTTGTTGTAGGTGATAAAATCATGACAAAGCATCGCTATCTGCTGGTGGAAAATATAAACACAGGTTGTCATAAGAAACCTTTCCATGCTAGACTATAGATCTTCACTTTAACTCAGGTTGTGGGCAAAGGCAGCAGAGGAAAGACGAAAATAATTTAAATAATTATTTCAAGAGTTCTGGCTGGGCATTTCAAAGGAGGTTAACAGAGCGGGGCGCCTCATCCCATTACATTTTTCTTGTGATAGCCCCGGACATTATTGCTGGCAAAGATGTTCATCCCCCATCCCAATGATACCTGAGTGTGTCATGAAATATCAACACTCCCTTTATGAGTTAGAAGAAACCCCTCTCTTTTATACATCTAGGGAAACTGAGTCATGGAGGATTTCCCATCGTCACACACAGGGTCTGCGGCAGAGCAGGTCTCTGAGTCCCAGAGCAGACCCTTGTCCACAAGCCCATCCCCCTCCCCTTAACAGCACTAATATGTCAACTGCAGGCTGACCTCAACCCACTGCATCTGCGGTGAGTTCCCCGAACTCCCTCTTCCTCTCCGTTGGTTTCTAGTGAATTTCCGCAGTTGTAGCTGCCCTCACAGACGTGAAGTTTATGTTCCTCTGAGGCAGCGGCAGGAGCTGGGAGTTTTAAACTTGATCGGTATAGATAGAAGATACTATGGAGACGTGTTTTATTCTCAGCATTTGGATATTCAATCTCCTAGGTAACTGGGCTGGGAATTCAAAGAAACCTAAGCAAACTGGACACTCAATTCCCATTGAACCATGAACCTATCCCTGTACTTAAGCGTTACCCTAGACTGTAACCAAAACGCGAATGCTACACCCCGACCCTCACCATAACCCTAAACCCTTATTCTTACCCTCTCCTTAATCCTAACAGTAAACGCTAATCCTGCCCCTGCTCATAACAGTAATTCCTATGGAGTCAGGCGCCTAAGACCTCTTTGAAATTCTCTTAAACTGCAATGCAGGTGGAATCATTTCCATGTCTCAACTACAGGTGAAACGTCCATGAATCTCTTTGTCTTTTTTTGCAGGTGCTGCGTTCGGTAACTCGGTTCAGTCCAACGAACCCGAAGTGTCTAGATCAGTTGGAGGTTCTGTGACACTCAGCTGTTCTTACACCACCAGCAATAGCTATGTCTATCTCTACTGGTACCGTCAGTATCCGAACCAAGCCCCGCAGTACATTCTCTATAGAGGAGCGAAGTCCTACAGCGGCCAAAGCCACACCGCAGATTTCGCCCAGAAGAGGTTTTCGTCCCAGGCTGATGACAGCTCCACAGTTCTGAACATCACAGCCCTGGAGGTGGCAGACACAGCGGTGTATTACTGCGCCCTGTGGAGAGCACAGTGACTGAGCCACATAGGAGAGCCGTACAAAAACCCTCCCTTCCCAGATCCCGAGAATGTTGTGCCCATTGAGGTTGGAAGCGGAGCCCCTCTGGAGTTTTGTTGGACTGTTAAAAACACATATTCTGGCTCGGATGTGGTGCTGTCAGATTACTCCTTCCTAATCTCTCCAAAGCGCCAAATTCTTATTCAAACAGCTGCATTAAAATAGTGGCTTCCATATGAGGAAAGAGAAATAAAACTGGGACTTTTCAGCTTGGAAAAGAGACGACTACGGGGGGATATGATAGAGGTCTATAAATTCTCGACTGGTGTGAATAAAGTAAATAGAGAAGTGTTATTTATTCTTCTCTTAACACAAGAATTAGGGGGCACCGAATGAAATAAATAGGCAGCAGGTTTAAAACAAGCAAAAGGAA
Source organism: Emys orbicularis (assembly GCF_028017835.1). Classification (NCBI taxonomy): domain Eukaryota; kingdom Metazoa; phylum Chordata; order Testudines; family Emydidae; genus Emys; species Emys orbicularis. Next base: position 54,588,155 of record NC_088694.1, on the reverse strand, counting down.
ATATTTCTTCACGCAATGCATAGTCAAAACCTGTGGAACTCTTTGCCAGAAGATGTGGTGAAATCCAAGGCTATAACAGGGTTCAAAAAAGAACTAGATAAGAAGGATAGGTCCATCAATGACTTTTAGCTAGGATTGGCAGGGATGGTTTCCGTATCCTGTTTGCCAGAAGCTGGGAATGGGTGACAGGGGATGGATCACTTGATGATTCCCTGTTCTGTTCATTCCTTCTGGGGCTCCTGGCATTGGTCACTGTCGGTAGACAGGATACTGGGCTAGATGGATCGTCTGTCTGACCCAGTACTGCCATTCCTATGTTCTTATGGCTCTCAACCTTTCCAGACTATTCTTACCCCTTTCAGGAATCTGATTTGTCTTGCCTACCCCAAGTTATACCTCACTTAAAAGCTGCTTTCTTAGAAAATCAGACATAAAAATACAAGTTTCACAGCCCACAGTTACTGAAAAAATTCTTTTTATTTTTACTATTAATTATAAAATCAATTGGAATATAAATCTCGCACTTATATGTCAATGTATAGAATATAGAGCAGTATAAACAAGTCATTGTACGAATTTTTAATGTGTACTGACTTCGCTAGTGCTTTTGATGTAGCCTGTTGTAAAACTAGGCTAATATCTAGATGAGTTGTTGTACCCCCTGGAAGACCTCTTCGTACCCACAGGTCTACCCCTACCCCTGGCTGAGAATGACTGCATTAAAATGCCACCACTGGAGAATATAAATGGCAGGTGTCTAGTCAAGAAACTTATTTAAAGTATTTTCCCACCATTTATTGAGATTATTTGTAATATAATAAACAATGTAAATATGCTAATTCTTTGCAAAATGGAGGTTAAAATGCTCGGTAAAATAATTGTAATAAAATAGCTCTTTGTAAATGCGTGTAAGGGAAATAAATTATTGGCTCCTACTGCTCTAGAACTAAGTCACTGTTCAAGCATCAGACAAGGTTCTGTTTTGATGTCATTTGTTAGAAAACCCTTATTACCTCGCATTTCTTTTCAATAATGCATATGATTAAAATAATGCCTTCCAGGTATATTGTGTAAGCAGCTGCATGCTCTGTTGAAAACTGTGACTACTTATTATCTTTTGAAATCCCTCTGTGTTCCCTTCGTTTTAAGTTCTAGCGAGGGGGGAAATAAAATATAATTATTTGAAATTTTTTGTCTGAAAACTGAAAGGAGACTAAGAGAGTTAGATGTCTAGCTTTCCTTCCTCCGTGGACCAGGTCAAATTTCATTGAATTGCAAAAAAAATAGAGGTGGTTATATGACCCAGTAACTACTGAACATCGCAAGATATTGATCTTCATAATACCCCTGGGAGGTGGAGGAATATTACAATCTCCATTTTACAGATAGGAAAAGTGAGGCATAGAGCGATTAACAGCAAACGGGGAGGCGAGTCGGAGTTGGGAACCGAACCCAGGTGTTTTCAGTCCTAAGCCAGAAACTGACTCACAAACCCGCCTTCATCCCTAACCTGCGCCGCGATTTCCGCTGCAGACTAACCTGGACACAGCTTGTTGCCTGTGTCTGTTACAAGCCCCCCAAACGCCTCCCTCTTCCACTCGGCTGGTTGCTGATTAACCTTCCCCAGTCGGAGCTGCCTTCAGGGGACGTGAAATTTAGATTTATTTTGTCGCAGCAGCAATACGAGAGTAGAAGTTTGGTGGCTGTACAGAAGGAGACACCATGGAGACGCGGGTTATTTTCAGGTTTTGGATAGTGAATCTCCTAGGTAACCGTTTTCGAATTTTCAGAGGATTCCACGGGAATTAGACACTCATCGCGCATTAAACCAGAAGCATAATTTTAAACCGCGCAGCATAGATTAGATTACCCTAACATTAGCCTTACCTTAAACCTTTTCTCCATTGTCACCCCCTAACCCTACCCTTAATTCCTCTGTAGTTAGGTGCATAATTCCCCTAAATTTCTTTGAATTTACTCCTTAAACTGCCGTGCACTTGGAACCGTTTCTATGGGTCAAATGCAATTGAAAGTGTGTCCCTGAGCTTGATTGTCTTGTTGCAGGTGCTGCGCTGGGCGACTCGGTCGGTCCGGTCCAAGGTACTCGAAGTGTCTGGGTCAGTAGAGGAGACTGTGACACTCAGCTGTTCCTACAATACCAGTGACACTGCTGGCGTCTCTCTCTTCCGGTACCACCGGTTTCCTAGCCGAGCCCCTCAGTACATTCCCCGGAGAGGGACAAAGACACACCGCGCTTACAGCGATACTGCAGACGAGAGTTCCACACTTGTGAACCTCACAGCCCTGGAGCTGGCGGACACAGCGGTGTATTACTGCGCCCTGCAGCGCCCACAGTGACAGAGCCACGGAGCAGAGCCGTACAAACCCCCTCCCTTCCTCACAGCGGAAAGTGTTGTAGACATTGCAGCTGGGGGCAGTGCTCTGAAGGAGACTGTTTACACTGGTTTAAAATGCGCCTTATTGGTCTTAAAAGTCGTTTCTCAGATACAGCGGGGGCACGTATTGGCCAGGTGTGATTAAAATGTATATCCAATCTGACAAAACGTGGGTTAAAATCTGACAATTATAATACTGTTAAAATTACCTCTTTGAGGTAAAAACGGGAGTAAAAAATGTGAAACATGGTGAACATTAATGGACCTGCTGTGGAGGTGCTTCGTCGAGTGAGTTCAGTATTGAAATCTAAGACAAACATGCATTTTGTGCTGATTTGCTGGGAGTCTCTCTTTCCGGTGCATCATTTTTTAAAAGGCCCGCACGATTCAAGCAATGCTCTGTATGTTGAGTGGTGAACTCATGGAAAAACAGAGTCACCTACTGGTAAAAAGTTTTGGCACAAAAACAACAAGGAGTCTGGTGGCACCTTAAAGACTAACAGATTTATTTGGGCATAAGCTTTCGTAGGTAAAAACCTCACTTCTTTTTTACCCAGGAAAGCTTATGCCCAAATAAATCTGTTAGTCTTTAAGGTGCCACCAGACTCCTTGTTGTTTTTGTAGATCAGACTAACACGGCTACCCCCTGATATAGACACAAGTTGATTTTTGAAAACGCTTCCCTGTTGTGTTGTATTTTAGGTTTTAAATCAGTGACAGCAAAGACAGAAGATGAAAGAAAAAAATTAAGTAATTCTGCCAAGAATTTCAGCTGGGATTTCCAAGGCCCAGCTACCTCTGAATTCATCCTGTTCAAATCCCACTCTATCTGTTTAATGAATTTTTCTATGGCATTTTCTGTGGAATTATATCCCCCTATTGAATGCCCTAGTTGCATATAAGCTCCTGAAAACTGATGATCCTCAGAAATCACATGTGACTTAGCGATGTTATTTGCCCCCACCCCAATGTAAGTGAGGAGTTTAGATTATTTTGCTAACCCTGGGCAAGTAAGTTTGTTAGGGAATCTGAAGTGAACCAAGGTGTCCCGAGTTTAAATCCAGGGGCGTTCACATTTAGGTTAACTTTTTCCGTCAAGGTAGGTTGCCATTCCCACACCTGCTTCAACAGGAGGTTCACTGACACAGGAAACACGCTGAGTTCAGGTCAAGAGTTCCCCAAACTCCTCCTATTTCCTCTAAAGGCTGGTGTTTTATTACAGTTCCCCAAATGTAGCTGCCTTCGGAGACGTTCAGTTCAGATTTCTCTTCTCAGCAGCATCGGAGAGCCACAAACTTGGTGGCTGTGGGAGACATGATGGGGACATGTTTTATCCTTAGCATTCGGATAATTAGCCACCTAGGTGAATAGACGGAGATTTTCAAAGGAGTGTGGGAAAGTTAGACGCCCATTGAAACACAACTTTTACACGTTCCCTACTCAGAGACCTATAAACCCTAACCCGTTCCATGAATCCTAACCCTAAGGTTTAACCTAAGCCATAACATTATCCTTATGCTCATACTGAAGCCTGAAACGTAACCGAACCGTATCCTGTATTCCATTGGGTTTGGGCGCCTAGCTCCGTTCGAACTCCCAGCCTCCAACTGCAATGCGTCCAGGAGGGTCCATGTCTCAAGTGCAGATGAAATTACGCCCTTGAATGTGCTGGTCTTGTTGCAGGTGCGGTGCTGAGCGACTCGGTCCAGTCCGAGGAAACCCAGGTGTCCGGAGCTGAAGGAGACGCTGTGACACTCCGCTGTTCTTACACTACTAGCTATACTGGGTCTGTCTATCTCCACTGGTACCGCCAGTATCCGAACCAAGGCCTGCAGTACATTCTCTGGAGAGGAGCCAAGGATGCCAGAGCTTTCAGTGACACCGCAAATTTCGCCCAGGAGAGGTTTTCTTCCCAGGTTGATGACAGCTCCACAGGTTTAAACATCACAGCCCTGGAGGTGGCGGACAGAGCGGTGTATTATTGCGCCCTGGGTCTGGCACCGTGACAGAGCCACATAGCGGAGACGTGCAAAAACCCTCCTGTCCTTGCTGCAGCTGAGGTTAGGCGCCCCCTGAAGCGGAAAGCAGCTTCCCTCTCAGAACAACATCACAGCAGAGGCTTTTGGGGAGGGATTGTATTGGTTTGGTGTGACTCCTTCCAAAAACACCCCAAACGGAAACCCTCAATCCTAGATTATAAAGCCAATATACACACTGATCACCTAGATCCACCTCTCTCCCCCACTCCTGATCAGGTGCTTCAGTTCCCTTCCTACACTGGGCTAGCCCCAGCAAGCCAGACTGCCCAAGCGGCCAGCTTTCTGTCCTTGCTTTCTCTCCAGAGGGAATGAACAGCGTCATTGACACCCTTACAAGTTACCGGGCTGCTGTTTCTAAGACAGCACATGTATTTTTAGGGTGAAACGGTTACAGAAAAAAAACCATTAGAACAACCAAATAACCTACCCGCATGCTAAAGGGCTTATCAGGAGTCGCCCCTGATTCCAACCTAGGTATCAGTCCTTCTAAACTCAGAAATGGGTTTTCCCACGTGGGGCATAACTGCCTCTGAACTCTGATCCAGAACAAGTAATCTAGTCTTTCCTTTATATAGCTTGGGCCTTTAGTCTTGCCCACATGTAATAGCTAATAAGAACGGCCGTTCTGGGTCAGACCAAAGGTCCATCTAACCCAGTGTCCTGTCTTCTGACAGTGGCCAGTGCCAGGTGCCCCAGAGGGAATGAACAGGACAGGTAGTCATCCAGTGATCCCTCCCCAGCCGCCCATTCCCAGTTTATGACAGACAGAAGCTCGGAACACCATCCCTGCCCATCCTTCCTGGCTAATAGCTCACCAGACACAGGCCTACTCCTCAGGCTATAGCTTGAAAAGACTGGGTTTCTGATGAGGAATTTGCATTCACCCCTCCCTAGATGTTGCCCAGGAAAACACTCAACATTTTTTTGTTGTGAAAGTCCTTTTTGGTCCTGCACTTTCTTCAATACAGACCTTTGAATGCCCAAGTCCCACATCACATCTCTCCCCTAGAGAGGTTACATAAAATACTGGCCCACACTAATGCAAAACATTTTAATTTAATACAATGGACCCCCCACAGATACTTAAACTGAATACACTAAAAAGCAATAGAGAGTCCTGTGGCACCTTTAAGACTAACGGATGTATTGGAGCATAAGCTTTCATGGGTGAATGCCCACTTCGTCATGCATCCGACAAAGTGGGCATTCACCCACGAAAGCTTATGCTCCAATACATCTGTTAGTCTTAAAGGTGCCACAGGACTCTCTGTTGTTTTTTACAGATCCAGACTAACACGGCTCCCCTCTGATATTTAATACAGTAAGGGTTTTCAAGGATATTGAAGGAATTTGCCATATCTGTCACAATACACGCCATGGGACTTCCCTGAATTAATTCCTGTTTGTGCAACAACACAGCTTTTCAGGGGAGAAAAATCCCACCTTGATTTAAAAGTTGCAACACTTTCTAAATTGTTCCAGTGGCTAATTGACCTCAGTGTTGAAAAATATAATTTAGGCAACCTCTTGTCTCTGCGCCATCTGGTGGTAAGAAGTATAAATACGCATTGTAATTTGAAATCCTTCCATACACCCTTATTTTCCGTTTTTATTAGGCAGCCGACAAAAGCAATTTAAAATAATTCTTCCAAGAATTTTTGCTGGGAATCTCAAAGGAGACTAAGGGAGTTAGGCTTGAAAATCCCATTAAATTTCTCCTTTGAAAATCCCAGACTGTATTCCTACTAAAGCTGGGTGAGTACTAATGTGATCCCAATTACAGTATAATTGGAGTGACTGGAGATATTTATACTCACAAGTCCAAAATGAGCTAGAGAAGTATGATGATCACCATACAGAGAAACTGAGGCACGGAGCTGTTAAGTGACTTGTCTAAGATCACACAGGGAGTCTGTGGCGCAGACAGGAACCAGGTCTCCCACCAGGGTTCTAACCACAAACCCAACCTTCCCTCGCTAGTTCGCTGTCAGCTACAGACTAACCTGAACCCAGCGTGTTTCAAGTCCCGAACCCCTCCCTCGTCCCTTGGGCTGGTTTCTGATGAACCTTCCCCGCCTGCAGCTGTTTTCAGAGGCGTGAAGTTAATTTTCCTGTGAGCAGCAGCAACAGCTGAGAACGTCAGAATCGGTCGCTAGAGAAGAAACCATGGAGGCGCGTTTCATTATCAGCATTTGGCTGTTGATTCACCTAGGTAAGCAGCCTGGGGGTTTTCAGAGCATCCTAAGGAAACCAGGCACCCAACTCTCACTCTAATTCTAAAACTTTTCCTAACCCAAACACCAACTCTAAACCGATACCCTACCACTAAACTCTATCCCTGACACTATCCTTAATTCACCTGGTGCTGGGCGCCTAAACCCCTTAGTCGCCTTTGAAATGCCCGCCTAAAGCTCAGCACACCTGAAACCCTTTCCCTGGCTCAAGTGCAATTAACTTGCTGTACTTGGGTTTAAATCTCGTGTTGCAGGTGCGGCGCTGGATGACTCGGTCCACTCCAAGGACCCCCAAGTGTCCGGAATAAAAGGAGACTCTGTGACCCTCAGCTGCTCTTACACTACCAGATATACCGTTTCCCTCTCTCTCTACTGGTACCGCCAGTATCGCAACCAAGCCCCGCAGTACATTCTCCAGAAAGGCGCTAAGGGAAGCAGGTACCAACATACTGCAAATTTCGCCCAGGAGAGGTTTTCTTCCCAGGCTGATGACAGCTCAACGGTTTTAACAATCACAGCCCTGGAGCTGGCAGACACCGCGGTGTATCTCTGCGCCCTGCAGCGCGCACAGTGACAGAGCCACATGGCGGAGCTGTACAAAAACCCTTCCAGCCTTGCGCCAGCTGAGGTTAGGCACACACACACTGAGGCTGGAAATAGGGGCCCTTGGCAGATTTGTTCTCCTGTTAAGAAACTCATAATTAGGAATAGTTTTGGTGGTGTCAAGGTATTCCTTCCGATTCCTCCCAAAAGCAAATTCCTGAGCTAAGGTAAGAACGTAAGAAAACGGCCATCCTGGGTCAGACCAAAGGTTCATCTAGCCCAGTGTCCTGTCTTCAGACAGTGGCCAATGCCAGGTGCCCCAGAGGGAATGAACAGAACAGGTAATCATCAAGTGATCCATCCCCTGTCGCCCATTCCCAGCTTCTGGCAAACAGAGGCTAGGGACACCATCCCTGCCCAGTCTGACTAATAGCCATTGATGGACCTATCTGCCTTAACTTATCTAGTTCTTTTTTGAACGCTGTTATAGTCTTGACCTTCACAACATCCTCTGACAAGGAATTCCGCAGGTTGACTGTGCTTTGTGTGAAAAAAAACCTTCTTTTTTGTTTTAAACCTGCTGCCTAATAATTTAATTTGGTGACCCCTAGTTCTTGTGTTATGAAAAGTAATAATAACACTTCCTTCTTTACCTTCTCAACACCAGTCATGATTTTATAGACCTCTATCATATCCCCCCTTAGTCGTCTCTTTTCCAAGCTGACAGTCCCAGACTTATTAATCTCTCCTCCTATGGAAGCTGTTCCATACCCCTAATAATTTTTGTTGCCCTTTTCTGAAACTTTTCCAATTCTAATATATCTTTTTTTTTGAGATGGGGCGATCACATCTGCGTGCAGTATTCAAGATGAGGACATACCATGGATTTATATAGAGGCAATATGATATATATGTCTTATTATCTGTCCCTTTCTTAACGATTCCCAACATTCTGTTCTTTTTATTTTTTTCGACTGCTGCTGCACATTGAATGGATGTTTTCAGAGAACTATCCACAATGACTCCAAGATCTCTTTCTTGAATGGTAAGAACTAATTTAGACCCTATCATTTTTATATATATAGTTTGGATTATGTTTTCAAATGTGTATTACTTTGAATTTCATCTGCCATTTTGTTGCCAATTGTCAAAGTTAGACTCAGGACTCGTAGTTTGTCAGACCACTCTGTTTTATTAGCACAGCGCTCTGCTAATACATTCAGATAATGTGAGCCCCCATGCAAGATTCAAACAGTCTTATTTATACAGATAAAAGGGTGCGAACTAAACAAAGGGACAGAGAGAGCAAAATAGTAAGATATGCATGGAGCACAATATGCATATCTTGCTTCCTTATTAACTCTTATCGATCTAAGACTAATGCTTCACCAATTGCCCTTAAGTGGGGCAATTCATTAAGCAGTTAATTAATGTCTGCTTTCCTGACCCCCTGGCTTGCAGCATTTCTCATTTCTACTTAAAGGTACATACAGCATTCTTTAATTCATTCTATTTCTTTAATATAATCCATTTCACTTTCACACCAGTAACTCAGTTTTGTGAAAATAACAGGAGTACTTGTGGCACCTTAGAGACTAACAAATTTATTAGAGCATAAGCTTTCGTGGGCTACAACCCACTTGTAGCCCACGAAAGCTTATGCTCTAATAAATTTGTTAGTCTCTAAGGTGCCACAAGTACTCCTGTTATTTTTGCGGATACAGACTAACACGGCTGCTACTCTGAAACCTGTCAGTTTTCTGAGATTCTTTTTGTAGGGCTTTGCAGTTTCCTTGGGACTTATCTATCTTGAGTAGTTTTGTATCATCTGAAAATGTTGCCACCTCACTGTTTACCCCTTTTTCCAGATCATTTATGAATATGTTGAATCGGACTGGTCCCAGAACAGACCCTGGGGGACACCACTATTTATTTCTCTCCAGTCTGAAAACTGACCATTTATTCCTACCCTTTGTTTCCTATCTTTTAACCAGTTACCGAATCATGAGAGGACCTTCCCTCTTATCCAATGGCAGTTTACTTTGCTTAAGAGTCCTTGCTGAGGGACCTTATCAAAGGCTTTCTGAAAATCTAAGGACACTAGATCCACTTTTTCTAAAAACGTGGCTGGGGATTTCAAAGGAATCTAAGGGAGTTAGGTACCTCTCCCCTCTCTCTGAATTCCTCCTTTGAAATTTCCAGATTTCATTGTTAAACGTCTGGTTACTTGTATAGTCTTCTTCCGAATGATATCTGAGTGCCTCAAGATATATCCTCACGGTTCCCCGGACAGGGAGAGAAACAAGACCATCTCCCTTGCACAGGTACGGAAAGGGCGTTACAGAGATATTAATTGTTTCGCCCAAGGTCATAGAGGGGTGTCGTAGCAGATCTGGGAACCGAAGCCACTGCCAGGTCTCCTGTATCCCAGCCCAGAGTCTGAATGACTGGTTCATTCTTCTCACCTCAATGTCACCACTTTGTCAGCTGCAGGCTCAGCAGAACTCACCGCTTTCCTGTGTCTGTTACGAGTTTCCCAACCCCCCTCCCGCCTCCACTAGGCCGGATGCTGATGAACCTTCCCCACTTAGTTGTAGCTGCCTGCAGAGCCCTGAAGTTTAGAGTCCTCTTAGCAGCGGTATTTGGTGCCTCCCATTTAGTCACAATAGGAAAAAATCATGGAGACTTATTATATATTCAGCATTTGGCTATTTAGTAATCTAGGTAAACAGACTGGAAGTTATAAGTCCTACTACCATTCAACCCTATATGGAACCCTGACTGTCCACCTGACCCTAAACCCTACAGCTAACCCTAAATCTAAAGGCAATGCCAAAACCTTTTCCTTTAGTCTAGCCCTAACCTTCATTTAATGGCCGTCGGGCGCCTAAATCCCATATGGTTTCTCGAAATTTCGAGCCTTACACCGCAATGCATCTGGAGCCGCCTCTGCGGGTCAGGTGCAGGTGAAATGATGTCCTTAAATTGGATTGTTTTGTTGCAGGTGCTGCGCTGGGGGACTCGGTCCAGTCCAGGGAACCCCACCTCTCTGGAAGAGAAGGAGACGCTGTGACCCTCACTTGTTCTTATGATACCAGCTCTACCGGTTACGTGTATCTCTTCTGGTACCGTCAGTTTCCCGGCCAAGCCCCGCAGTACATTCTCTGGAGAGGAGTGAAGCAGGCCAGAGGTCAGAGCGATACTGCAGAATTCGCCCAGCAGAGGTTTTCTTCCCAGGCTGATGACAGCTCAACGGTTTTAACCATCACAGCCCTGGAGCTGGCAGACACCGCGGTGTATCTCTGCGCCCTGCAGCGCGCACAGTGACAGAGCCACATGCCAGAGCTGTACAAAAACCCTCCCAGGCTTGCTGCAGCTGAGGTTAGGCACACACACACTGAGGCTGGACATAGGGGCCCTTGGCAGATTTGTTCTCCTGTTAAGAAACTCATAATTAGGAATAGTTTTGTTGGTGTCAAGATATTCCTTCTGATTCCTCCCAAAAGCAAATTCCTGTGCAAACATACGAACGTAAGAAAACGGCCATTCTGGGTCAGATCAAAGGTCCATCTAGCTCTGTATCCTGCCTTCCGACAGTGGCCAATGACAGGTGCCCCAGAGGGAATGAACCAGGACCGGCTCCAGGCACCAGCTAAGGAAGCAGGTGCTTGAGGCGGCTAATACAAATGGGCGGCAGTCCAGCCACTCTTGAGGCTGCATGTCCGGTCTTCGGCGGGAATTTTTCAGCGGGTCCCTCAGTCCCTCCCTTCCTCTTTGAGCTGCCACCAAAGTTCCGCGGAAGAGGAAGAGAGGGAGTGAAGGACCCGCCGCCTAAGAATGGAGCAGCGCGATTGAGCTGCTGCCGAAATGCCGCCGATCCGTTCCCCCCCCCCCCCCCCCCCCGCTGCATGGGGCGGCAGAAAACATGGAGCCGGCCCTGGAATGAACAGAACAGATTATCATCAAGTGATCCATCCCCTGTCGCTCATTCCCAGCTTCTGACAAACAGAGGTTAGGGACACCATCCCTGCCCAGCCTGGATAATTGCCATTGATGGACCTGTCCTCCATGAACTTATCTAGTTCTTTTTTGAACCCTGTTATAGTCTTGGACTTCACAACATCCTTTGGCAAGGAGTTCCACAGGTTGACTGTGGGTTGTGTGAATAAATACTTCATTTTTTGTTTTAAATCTGCTACCTATTAATTTCATTTCGTGACCCCCTAGTTCGTGTGTTATGAGGAGTAGATAACACTTCTTTATTTACTTTCTCAACTCCAGTCGTGATTTTATAGACTTCTATCAATTTTATAGAGCTATAAATAGTTGTATTATAATATCGCCCTTGGAGAATATAAACGGGATGAAAATAGCCGGGGAATTAGTTTCTGTGTTTACACTGGTCTAATTGTAAAAAAAAAAAAAAAAAAAGGCAATGTAAAAAAATTCCAATTGTCACGAACTATGTGTTAAAATTTGGGTGGGATATTTTAATAAAATATTCTCAGTTTTGGATGGGTATAGTGGGGTTAAGTTACATGTCCCAACTGTCACAGAGTCAGATCACTATTAAACCATAAAACAAATCTTGTATGCTAGAGTGGTTTGCTAGAGTACTATTGTTCCCATGTATTACTTTTAAATAATGTGCAGGATTAAAGCAATGTTCTCTATGTTTATTTGGGGGAAACGGAGGTTTGATCATTGAGAACTATTTGGTAAAATGTATTTTAACAAGGAGGAGAGAGAGGGAGGGATAGAGAGAGAGAGAGACCCGCTCACTCTTGTAGAAAAAGATAAACTAATATTAAAATGATATTTGTACGAATGTGGCAGGAATCTAAGTGAGTTAGGCATTCAACTCTCATTGAACTTATGTTTTGAAAATTCCAGATTTCATTATTAAAATCTACTTACTTGTGTGCTTCTTCTTCGGAATGATACCGGAGCGCTTCGAGCTATCTATCCTCGCAATGCCCCAGTGAGGGAGAGAAACATGTCCATCTCTCTTGTACGGGTAGGGAAAGAGAGTCACAGAGATATTAACTGGCTTGCCTGTAGCAGACCTGGGGACCGATGCCAGGTCTCCTGTATCCCAGCCCAGAGCCTTCATCACCGACTCGTTCTTCTCACCTCAATGTCACCACGTTGTCAGCTGCAGACTCAGCAGAACTCACCGCGTTTCCTGTGTCTGTTACGAGTTTCCCAAACCCCCTCCCGCCTCCACTAGGCCGGATGCTGATGAACCTTCCTCAGTTGTAGGTGATTGCAGAGCCCTGAAGTTTAGATTCTTCTTAGCAGCGGTATCTGGATCGTTCCACTTAGTCACAACAGGAAAAAAATCATGGCGCCATATTATATATTCAGCATTTGGCTATTTAATCACCTAGGTAAACAGGCTGGGGTTTCTGAGGGGTCTAAGGAAGTTAAAATTCCCACCAGCATTCAACCTTATCTGGAACCCTGACTCTCAACATGACCCTAAACTCCAAAGCTTACCCCAAATCGAACTTCAATGCCAAACCCTTACCTCTAGTCCAGCCCTAAATCTAATGTAATCCCCGTCGGGCGCCTAAACCTTTAACGTTCCTCGAAATTGCAAGTCTCACACGGCAATGCACCTGGAACCGCATGGTGAGTCTGGTACAGGTGAAATGATGTCCTCCAATTGGATTGTTTTGTTGCAGGTGCTGCGCTGGGGGACTCGGTCCAGTCCAGGGAACCCCACCTCTCTGGGAGAGAAGGAGACGCTGTGACCCTCACTTGTTCCTATGATACCAGCTCTACAGGCTACGTCTATCTCTACTGGTACCGCCAGTTTCCCGGCCAAGCCCCGCAGTACATTCTCCGGAGAGGAGTGAAGCAGGCCAGAGGTCAGAGCCATAGCGCAGGTTTCGCCAAGGGGAAGTTTTCTTCCCAGGCTGATGACAGCTCCACAGTTCTGAACATCGCAGCCCTGGAGCCGACAGACACCGCGGTGTATCTCTGCGCCCTGCGTCTGGCACCGTGACAGAACCACATAGGAGAGCCGTACAAAAACCCTCCAAGCCCCGCTGCACTAGATTTTCAGAGATTAATGCTGACTACAAGAATATATGTTGAGAGTCCCAAGCTGATGAGCTCCACAGTTTTAAACATCACAGCCCTGGTGCTGGGAGACACCGCGGTGTATTACTGCGCCCTGCAGAAAGCACCGTGACAGAGCCACGGAGCAGAGCTGTACAAAACCCTCCTTTCCTTGCTGCAAACAGAAGTGAAAAACATTGAGGCGGGAATCAGCGCCCCTCGGGGGACTTGATACGCTGTTAGAGAGCTGAATGTTGGGTTCAAGTTACTCCTCCCAGACCTCAAATCCTTATTCAAACAGCTCCATTAAAATATCACCCTTGCAGAATACACAGTGCATTGGCTATGTCACGAAACATCGTAGGAATATTTTCTCAGTATATACTGGGGCAGTTTATAAGAAATCCTATAGGTGAAATCCTCAAATTATTGACATATGTGGAAGCAGGGCTGGCTCCAGGCACCAGCTTGTCAAGCAGGTGCTTGGGGCGGCAGGTCCGGAGAAGGGAGGCGCGTCCAGGTATTCGGCGGCAATTTGGCGGAGTGTCCCTCACTCCACCTGGGAGCGAAGGACCTCCCGCCGAATTGCCGCCGCAGATCGCGATCGCGGCTTTTTTTTTTTTTTTGGCTTCTTGGGGCGGCCAAAACCCCGGAGCCGGCCCTGTGTGGAAGAAAACTATCGCAGTAAAAATATACTTATTTGTGGTTGGGCAAAGAATGGGATAACTACCTGTTTCAAATGGACCAGAATCTCATCTCTATTCAAACATCAAATTAAATTATATTTGTGCGTGATTAGATAGATAACTTGTATAACTTAAAAAAAAACCACGATTACAGAGAGGCTGACTTTGCAAGTTGTGGAAATACAGTAGGCGAGCAGTGCTACCTAGTGGTGAGAAAAATGAATGTATTTTATCATTCAAAATTGTCCCATGTTTCCTTTGTTTTAGTTTTTTTAAACGGTAAAAAGGGGAGGGGGGAAGTATTCATCTAGAAAGTGTAGATGGTAATTTCAGAGGAGCCTAGGGAGTTAGGCAAGGAAGTACCATTAAATTTATCTCTTATAAACCGTCGTTCCTGATGAATATATATTTTTCTGTGCCTGCCATCACAATAATATCCACATGTGAGGTAGAGAAATATTAAGATGTCTCTTTCACAGATAGGGAAATTGACGCAGAGAGAGATTAATTGGCTTGCCAAATTCACACTAGTAGTCTGTGACAGATCTGGGAACTGAAGCCCTATCTGTGTCTAAGACTAGATTGTTATCCACAGCATCATCCTTACTTTCTAAGTCTCAGCGCCAGGTCAGCTGCAGACGAACCTGAAACCAGTGTGTTTTCTGCGTCTGTTCTGAGTTTCCTAAACCGCTCCATTGTCCCACTAGGCTGGCTGCTGATAAATCCTCCGCCGTTGGAGCTGCCTTTTTAGAGGTGAAGTTTATATTCCCCTTCGGAGCAGAATCCTTGATCGTCAAATTTTGGTCGCTGGAAGAGAATCATGGAGACGTGTTTTCTTCCCTTTGTTTGGCTGTTTAAGCAGCTGGGTAAAAAGGCTGAATGTTCAATTTTTTTCTGAGAAATTTAGGAGCCCAACTCCCATTGGTCCCGAACCCTAACAATAAACCTAGCTCCAAATACCTTCCCTAACCCTCAGCCCTCACCCCAAACCACACTCCAACCCTAACCTTAGCCGTGAACTTGAGTTTTACTCAATTAGGAGCGTAAATGGCTTACGCGTTTTTTGAAATTCCGCGTTTTAGACCGGAATGCATTTAGAACCGGTTCAGTGTGTCAAGTGCAGTTGAAATGAGTTCTGGGATTTGACTGTTTTTTGGCAGGTGCTGGGTTGGCTGACTCAGTCCGGTCCGAGGCACTCGGGTGCCTGGAGAAGAAGGAGACACTGTGACACTCATATGCTCGTGCAATACCAGCAATACTGACTTCTGTCTTTACTGGCACCGTCGGTATCCGAACCACACCCGGCAGCGCATGCTCCGGAGAGGTGCGAAGTGGTGTGGGATAAATCTGCCATCTGGGGACAGCTGGGATTTAAAATGGAGGCCAATGGATTTAGGAATTTAAAAAATTCTATTTGAAAATGTTAGCAATTATGGCTAATAAAGGTATATGAATATATGACCCCCTCTAGCAATCATATCTTAGCTCCATCATTAACAACAGGCGCGGTAGAGCTGCCATATAATTATCTCCTATTTACAGACGGGGAGAGAAGCACAAACATATTGGCTGACTTGCCCGAGGTCACCCGGGGCGGAGCTGGGACTTGGACCATGGAATCCTGAGCCTATATTAACCCCATCGCTCCCACGAGCCTCACAGCTCCAGCTGCAGACCACCCCCTGAACCGCAGCGAGTGACTCGGGTCAGGAACCAGTTGCTCAAACTCCTCCCTCTCCGCTGGTTTGTGACGGTCCTTCAGCGAAGTGAAATTTTCCTTTTTGCAGCAGCGTCGGAGGGGGTCAGACTGGGTCGCTCTAGGTCTAGGACAAGCCATGGAGACGTTTTCTTCTCACCCTTTCAGTGTTGACTCGTCTAGGTAATTGGGTGGGGATTTTCCAAGAAGTTTGAGAGAGTTTAAGACTCTTAAATTTCATTCAACATTATCTCTATCGGTAACCCCAGACTAAATGGTAGCCCTAAACCAAACCCTGACATTGATCGCACATATAACACTCACCCTAATTCAATTCCTGTAGAGCACCTAAATCTTTGTATGTCTACACTACGAAATTAGGTCAATTTAATAAAGTCTATTTTTTATAAATCGATTTTATACAGTCAATTGTGTGTGTCCCCACTTAAGACCTTTAAGACCATTAAGTCGGCAGAGTGTATGCACAGTACCGAGGCTAGCATTGACTTTCAGAGTGTTGCACTGTGGTAGCTATCCCACAGTTCCCACAGTCTCTGCCGCCCATTGGAATTCTGGTTTGAGCTCCCAATGCCTGATGGGGCAAAAACATTGTCGCGGGTGGTTCTGGGTACATGTCGTCAGGCCTCCCCCTCCCTCCCTCCATGAAAGCAACGGCAAACAATCATTTCTCATCTTTTTTCCTCAGTTACCCGTGCAGAAGGCGACATACCATGGCAAGCATGGAGCCCGCTCATCTCACTGTCACCCTACGTCTCCTGGGTGCTGCTGACAGACCCGGTATTGCATTGCTACACAGCAGCAGCGCCTTGCATTTGCAAGTTAGCAAAGACGGTTAGCAGCCGTATTGTACCATCTGCTGCTATCTCCTGTTTCCTCCTGGCCAGCCTTGGTGAGGATGGTCAGGGGTGCCTGGGCAGACATGGGTGCTCCTAGCCAGTCTCGATGAGGTCAGTCAGGGGCACCTGGACATAAATGGGAGTCACCCCAGGTCATTCCCTTTTTTAAGTTTTGTCTAATGGAGATTCAGTCCTGCCTGGAATATCAGGAAAGCCTACCAAAGAACCAGAGAGGCAAACGGCCACTTGGGATCAGAGCCCCAGACATCCCGCTTCTATGATGAGCTACATGCCATTCTAGGGGGTGCCCCTACAACTACCCCACCCCTGTGCTTCCCTCCTCCCCCACCCCTCCTGGGCTACCTTGGCAGTTATCCCCCGATTTATGTGATGAATTAATAAAGAATGCATGAATTTGAAACAATGACTTTATTGCCTCTGCAAGATCAAAGGGGGGTGGGGAGGGTGGTTGGCTTACAGGGAAGTAGAATGAACCACCATTCTGCACTTTCTCAGCCTATAGTTGAACTGTTCCTTACTACTGTCCAGGCTTCATGTGCCATGGGAGCAAGGGGCAGGCTGGGGTAGGTGTGACCGCGCAGTGCTGCTGACTGGGAGAGCAGCCTGAGGCAGAAGCCTCCAGCTGGCATGGCCAGGAGCACCCATGGGACGATGATGACGGTTAGCAGTCATATTGTACTGTATGCCATCAACAGGGCAAGGCAAGGGGATGCTGCTGTGTAGCACTGCAGTACCGCGTCTGCCAGCAGCAGCCAGGAGACATGTCTGCATTGATAATCCAGGAAAAAAGGTGAGAAACGTTTTTTTCCCATTGCTTTCATGGGAGGGGGAGGGGGAGGCTGATGACATGTACCCAGAACCACCCACGACAATTTTTTTGCCCCAACAGGCACTGGGAGCACAACCCAGAATTTCAATGGGCGGCAGAGACTATGGGAACAGTACAGTAAGCCAACCCTGTAAGCCATGTCGTCAGTCGCCCCCGCCCCCCTCAGTGAGAGCAACGGCTGAGAATCGTTTAGCACCTTTTTTCCACGCAGACGCCATAGCACAGCAAGCATGGAGCCAGCTCAGATCGCCCGGCAGTTATGAGCACTGTAAACACCATGCAAATTATCCTACAGTGTATGCAGCACCAGAACCTCCAAAAGCAGGCGAGGAGGCGACAACAGCACGGTGACGTGAGTGATGAGGACATGGACACAGACTTCTCTCAAAGCACGGGCCCCGGCAATTTGGCCATCCTGGTGGCAATGGGGCAGACTCATGCCATGGAATGCTGATTCTCGGCCCGGGAAACAAGCACAGACTGGTGGAACCGCATAGTGTTGCAGGTCTGGGATGATTCCCAGTGGCTGCGAAACTTTTGCATGCGTAAGGGAACTTTCATGGAACTTTGTGACTTGCTTTCCCCTGCCCTGAAGTGCCAGAATACCAAGATGAGAGCAGCCCTCACAACTCACAAGTGAGTGGCGATAGCCCTCTGGAAGCTTGCAATGCCAGACAGTTACCGGTCAGTTGGGAATCAATTTTCAGTCGGCAAATCTACTGTGGGGCTGCTGTGATCCAAGTAGCCAACGCAATCACTGAGCTGCTGCTATCAAGGGTAGTGACTCTGGGAAATGTGCAGGTCATAGTGGATGGCTTTGCTGCAATCGGATTCCCTAACTGTGGTGGGGCGATAGACGGAACGCATATCCTTATCTTGGCACCGGACCACCAAGGCAGCCAGTACATAAACCAAAAGGGGTACTTGTGATGAAGTGGGGGATTTTCTTGTTTTTCTGTGGTTTTCCAATGGTTTGCAAGCAGAGCAGGTGAGACTCAGTTTCCCTGGGTGTTACTGGTTTAACGAGGTGAGAGGAGAGGAAGTTTGTTGTTACAGAGGCCCGGAGAGGGGACTTGGGACCCGTCCAATGACCTGGAGAATGGATACCCCAGTGACTGGTGACCTGATGACCCAGAGACCCAGCTCAGGAGTCACAGCCACTTCTGGCCAGTGGGAAGACAATGGGCTGAGAAGAGAGGACCCCAGTGACCTAACCAGCTGGTTCCAGCCAGAGGGGGCCAGAGGACAGAAGCGAGGAGAGGAGGTCCATGTGACCGGTTTATGACCCTGTTTACCTGGAGAGAAGACAATGGACAGGGGTGGGGCTTGGGGCCGGTGATATCAGATGACCAGCTGGGAAGCAGGGGGGCTCTGGGCTGGAGAGGGGGAGCAGGCAGAGCCCACCTGGATGCAGGGGAGACTGGGATGTGCTGGGCTGAGGGAGGCCAGGCCTGAGGCCGGAGAGTTTCCTGTGTTGTGTTCATCTCTCAATAAACCCTCCTGTTTTATGCTGTCTGAGAGTAGCTCCAGGTTAGAGAACAGGTTTGCATCATCCCCTTCGGGGGGTGGAGGCCCCGGGGGTCCAGAGCAAGTGGACTCCCTGAGGGGGCCCATGGTGAGAAACAGGCGTTCTAAGCCTAAGAGAGGTGTGGCTCCAGGAGGTGAAGGGACCAACCATGAGAGACAGTGGACCCTCGGGAAAAGGGCGGTCTCACTGAAAAGGGAACCCCCCCCCCCCCCACGGACTGCACAGGGCCAAGACTGGGCATGATCTGTGAGTCCGTGACAGTACTTTTCAATGGTGCTGCAAGCACTGGTGGATCACAAGGGATGTTTCACCAACATCAACGTGGGATGGCCGGGAAAGGTGCATAATGCTCACATCTTCAGGAACTCTGGTCTGTTTGAACAGCTGGAGAAAGGGATTTACTTTCCATACCAGAAAATAACCATTGGGGATGTTGAAATGCCTATAGTTATCCTTGGGGACCCAGCCTACCCCTTAATGCCATGGCTTATGAAGCCATACACAGGCATCCTGGACAGTAGTCAGGAGCTGTTCAACTATAGGCTGAGCAAGTGCAGGAAGGTGGTAGAATGTGCCTTTGGATGTTTAAAAGCTCGCTGGCGCTGTTTACTGACTTGTTTAGACCTCAGCGAAGCCAATATTCGATTGTTATTGCTGCTTGCTGTGTGCTCCACAATCTCTGTGAGAGTAAGGGAGAGAAATTTATGGTGGGGTGGGACGTTGAGGCAAATCACCTGGCTGCTGATTACATGCAGCCAGACACCAGGGCGGTTAGAAGAGTACAGCAGGGCGCGCTGCGCATCAGAGAAACTTTGAAAACCAGTTTCATGACTGGCCAGGCTACGGTGTGAAGGTTTGTTTCTCCTTGATGAACCGCCCCCCCCCCCCCCCCTTGGTTCACTCTACTTCCCTGTAAGCCAAATGCGCTCACGCCTTTGATCATCGCTTGCAGAGTCAATAAAGTCATTGCTTTTTCAAAATCATGCATTCTTTATTAATTCGTCACAAAAAAGGGGGCAGGGCTGGCTCTAGGTTTTTTGCCCCATCCAAGCAAAAAAATATTTTGGCCGCCCCCCCACTCCTGGCCAATGGGGGCTGCAAGAAGCCATGGCCAGCACATCCCTTGGCCCGCGCTACTTCCTGCAGCCCCCATTGGCCTGAAGCAGCAAACCACGGCCAGTGGAGCCGCGATCGTCCGAACCTGCGGACACAGCAGGTAAACAAACCGGCCCGGCCCTCCAGGGTGCTTACCCGGGGGAGCCGCGTGCCAAAGGTTGCCGATCCCTGCTGTAGGGATTTAGGAACATGAAGTCGCTCTTGGCAGACTCCGGTGTCAGGCAGACATTGTAGCAGGATCCCAGAGGGCTGCTGCCGGCCACATCCAGGCAGTTGGTTGACACTTTGTTGCCCGAGGAGAGCTGGGGCTTGATGTTGGAATTTTTGAAGACGTCTGCCGGAATGCTGCCCCTGGAAATGTGCCGCCCCAAGCACGTGCTTGCCTTGCTGGTGCCTAGAGCCGGTCCTGAATGGGGGGATAACTGCCAAGGTAGCCCGGGATGGGTGTGGGAGGAGGGAAGCACCGGGTGGGGTGGTGGAGGAGGGGAGAAGGGAAGGACAAGGCCACACTGCGCTTCAAAACGTATTTATTGAATGCCAGCCTTCTGTTGCTTGGGCAGTCCTCTGGGGTGGAGTGGTTGGGAGCCCAGAGCCCCCCCCCACCCCACACCATCATGTTCTTCGGTGTCTGGGTGAGGAGGCTATGGAACTTGGGGAGGAAGGAGGTTCATTACACAGGGACTGCAGCGGCGGTCTGTGCTCTTGCTGCCCATCCTGCACCTCAGCAATATGCCGTAGAATATCAGTGTACTCAGAGAACATTTCATCGCGAGTGCATTTTTTTCACTTTCTAATCTTTGCTAGCCTCTGAGATGGAGATAATACGGGGAACGTTGAAACACTTGCAGCTGTGGGAGAAAAAAAAGGGAGAGTAGTATTTAAAAAGACACGTTTTAGAGAACAATGGGTAGACTCTTTCACGGTGAACCAAGCTGTTAACATTACATAGCACATGTGCTTTCTTTTAAGGTCACTTTTTGCCTCTTATATTGAGGGCCTGCCGGTTTGGTGTGAGAGATCACAGATACAGGGCCAGCGGGCAACAGAATTCGGCTTGCAGGCAGACATGGTAAGCCACAGTCTTTTGGCTTCTTTAACCTTCATAATATGTGGGAATGGTTTCAAACAGCAGTGCCCTCATGTCCCATACCAAGCACCCGTTGGGTTGGCCATTTAAAAGGAGGGGCTGCGGTTTTCAGGTTAATGTGCATCACAAACCCAACTAAACCCCTCCACCCCACCCTATTCTCTGGGATGATCGCTTCACCCCTCCCCCCACCGTGTGGCGCACAGCGGGGATGATTTCTGTTCAGCCACAGGCAAACAGCCCAGCATGAACGACCACCTCTGAATGTCCCCTTAATGAAATTCCCCTATTTCAACCAGGTGACCATGAATGATATCACTGTCCTGAGGATAACAGAGAGAGATAAAGAAGGGATGTTGCTTGAATGCCAGCAAACACCGGGACCATACGCTGCCATGCTTTGTTGTGCAATGATTCCAGACTATGTGCTACTGGCCTGGAGTGGTAATGGAGGACGGAATAAGGCTGCCCTCCCCAGAAACCTTTTGCAAAGGCTTTGGAAGTACATCCAGGAGAGCTTCATTGAGATGTCCCTGGAGGATTTACGCTCCATCCCCATACACGTTAACAGACTTTTCCAGTAGCTGTACTGGCCGTGAGTGCATCCCAAGTCTTCAGGGCAAATGAATCATTGAACACACTTGCTTTTAAACCATGTACAATATTTACAAAGGTACACTCACAAGAGGTTCCTTCTCCGCCTTCTAGGTCCGGGTGCCCGACTTCAGGGGGTTGGAAGGGTACTAGATCCAGGGTGAAAAACAGTTCCTGGCTGTCGGGGAAAACAGTTTCTCCGCTTGCTTGCTGTGTGCTATCTTCAACCTCCTCCTCCTCATCATCATCTTCCTCATCCCCAAAATCTGCATCCCTGTTGCATGAGAATCCATTGACGGAGTCCACGCACAGGTCTGGGGTAGTTGTAGGGGCACCCCCTAGAATGGCAGAATAGAAGCGGCATGTCTGGGGCTCTGATCCGGAGTGGCCGTTTGCCTCTCTGGTTCTTTGGTAGGCTTGCCTCAGCTCCTTAAGTTTCACACGGCACTGCTGCAGGTCCCTGTTATAGCCTCTGTCCTTCATGGCCTTGGAGATTTTTTCAAATGTTTTGGCATTTCATCTTTTAGAACGGAGTTCTGATAGCATGGATTCATCTCCTCATACAGCGATCAGATCCAGTACCTCCTGTTCGGTCCATGCTGGAGCTCTTTTGTGAATCTGGGACTCCATGGTCACCTGTGCTGATGAGTTCTGCATGGTCACCTGTAGGAATGCATAGCTCCCAAATCACCAGCTCACAGGTGCGGCACACTGCCCTGGAACTACGAGGCAGGAGTGACCTTCAACCCAGCGTCTGTGTTTGGGAAAACTTCTTGGCTGATTTGATTGTCTCCCTCGCAGCTGGTGTTCACGTGCACAAGAGATGGGTTTGTTATCTTATGTTGATGTACACTGCATGTCTCTTCTATGCGCAAGAATCTAACCACTGAGAAGTGTTGTAAACAGAGTAAGGAAAGAAATAAAAACCCCAGGAAAAGTTTTCCTGGGAGGCTTTTTGCAGGAGGCTTGTGAAGCTCTCTGACTACCACAGACCAGGCGTTCTGTTTCCTTTCCTGTGTCGTCGCCACAGTCACCTGTGCTGATCAGCTCTCCACGATGGCCAAACAGGAAATGAAATTGAAAAGTTCGCGGGGCTTTTCCTGTCTACCTGTCCAGTGCAGCTGAATTGAGAGTGCTGTCCAGAGCGGTCACAATGGAGCACTCTGGGATAGCTCCCGGAGGCCAATACCGTTGAATTGCGTCCACACTACCCCAAATTCAACCCAGCAGGGTTGAATTCAGCACTAATCCCCTTGTTGGGGAGGACTACAGAAATCAATTTTAAGAGCCCTTTAAGTCGACAAAAATGGCTTCGTCATGTGGACGGGTGCAGGATTAAATCGATCTAACGCTGCTAAATTCGTCCTAAACTCGTAGTGTAGACCAGGGCTTAGAGTCCTTTGAAACCCCCAGGCATGAGCTGCATCCATGGGTCAAGCCCATCTGAGAGGATGTCCTGCAATGTGATGGTCTTGTTGCAGGTGCTGTGCTGGGTGACTCCGTCCTGTCCAAAGAACCCCGAGAGTCTGGAATTAAAGGATACTCTGTGACCCTCCGCTGTTCTTACCATACCAACTGTACCGCTTCAGTGTAACTGAACTGGTGCCATCAATATCCGAATCAAACCCTACCGTGTGTTCTCTCAAAGTTTCACTCATACTGCGGATTTTGCCCAGGAGAGGTTTTCTTCCCTGGCTGATGACAGCTCCATTGTTTTAACCATCAAACCCCTGGAGCTGACAGACACAGCGGTGTATTACTGCGTCCTGACAAGGGCACAGTGACAGAGCCTCACAGCAGAGCTGTACAAAAACCCTCTCTTCCCTACATCGCTGGAGGCTGCAGACATTAAATCTGCCCAGCAGCTCTCCTGAGGAGACTGACCACTCATTTAAAAACACAGACATTAGCTTCTTTAAATTGTTTAAGCAGCTCCATTAAAATGACACCACTGGAGAATCAGAATGGTCGGCTGGAATTGACTTCCAGTCCAGTTCCCTGCACTCATAGCAGGACTAAGTATTATCTCCTAGACAATCCCTGACAGGTGTTTGCCCAACCTGCCTTAAAAACCTCCAATGAGGGAGATTCCACAACCTCCCTGGGCAATTTATTCCGGTGCTTAACGACCCTGATGGGGAGTTTTTCCTTAATGTTCAATCTAAACTATAATCTTGCTGGAATTTAATCTCCTTGCTTCTTGACACAGAGGTTAATGGGAACAATTAACCCTCAGAGGTTAATGGGAACAATTTTTCACCTTCCTCCTTATAACATCCTTTCTTCTACTTGAAAACTGTTATCATGTCCCCTCTCAGACTTCTCTTCTCCAGACTAAAGAAACCCATTTTTTTTTCAATCTTGCCTCATAAATCATCTTTTCTAGACCTTTAATCATTTTTGTTGTTCTTCTCTGGACTTTCTTCAATTTCTCCACATCTTTCCCAAAATGTGGTGTCCAGAAACTAGAGACAATACTCCAGTTGATGCCTTCCAGTAGAACAGAATAATTACTTCTGGTGTCTTGCTTACAACACGCCTGCTAATACATCCCAGAATGATGTTTGCTTTGTTTTGTTTTTTTTTGGAACAGTGTTACACTGTTGACTCATGGTTAGCTTGTGATGCACTATGACTCCCAGATCACGTTCTGCAGTATTCCTTCCTAGGCAGTCATTTCTCATTTTGTTTGTGTGCAACTGAATGTTCCTTCCTAAGTGGAGTAATTTGCATTTGTCCTAATTGAATTTCATCCTATTTACTTCAGACCATTTCTCCAGTTTGTCCAGATCATTTTGAATTTAGTCAAGATATACCACATCTACGCTTTCCCCCATCCACAGGGCTTGTTATCCTGTCAGAGAAAGCTATTAGGCTGTAAAAGTCATCAGTTTAAATCAGCTTCCCAAGGGTCATATACGGGTTTGATGAGTTAAAATAAACAAACAACATTTGTACTAAAAATTAGTAAAATATCACATCAGTTTATACAGCTTAAAATATTATAAATTACCAATTTATGGCAACTTGTGGAAAGAAAGAAAGAAAGAAAGAAAGAAAGAAAGAAAGAAAGAAAGAAAGAAAGAAAGAAAGAAAGAAAATATCCATTTGTGGTACAGTAGGGATAAAACAATGCGAATTAAAAGATATAGATAAATAATACTATTAAAATACTCATTTGTTGCAGAAAATTACTTAAAATATGGGGAAATATGTACTGTTAAAATATGCAGATGTAGGTGCGTGTTGATGGGAATAGCTAACGTTTGGGACTCCCCTAGAGACATATCGCTGTTCAAATTTAAGATAAAATTACATTTCTGGCTGATGTTTTATGAAACTGTTAGTTCTTTTTAACTATGGACGATAATACATGGACATAGTAACGCGTTCTGTGCAGGTTATGGTAAAGTAATGGTAAAGCAGCGTCACCTGCTGGTGACAAATGTAAACACACCCTGTCATTTAAAACACTTGTATGTTCTTTATATTTTGAGGTTTTAATCATGATCACAGCAAAAGCCATAGAAGAAAGACAGTAACAATTATTTCAAGAACTTGGACTGAGAATTTAAAAAATATGCTATTAAACTTTTCTTTTGTAAAGCTCAACCCTAATTCCTGATAAATGTATCCATTTCCTTAGAAGAACACCACAATAATTTCGGAGGACCTCAACATATTTATCGTCACAATCCACATTTGGGGCAGAGAAACATTATTTTTATAGCTAGGGAAACCCAGAAAAGAGATTGGCTAATTGCCTTGATCAAGGTCACAAGGGAGCCAGAGGGAGAAGTGGGAACTGAAGCCAGCTCTCCCTGCACCCGGAGATGAGCCTTACCCACAAACCCATTCTTCTTCCTGCAAACTCAGCACAATGTCATCTACACACTAATCTGAACGCAGCGTGTTTCCTGAACCTCTAAGGTGTTACCCAACCCCCTCCCTCTTCGTCCTGCCCGGGTTCTCTTGAACTTTCCTTAGTTGTCGCTATCTGCAGAGACGTGAAGATTAGTTGCCTATTTCCCTCTTCGCAGCAACATCTGAGGGCGCAGACTTGGTCGCTGTGGGATACATCATGGAGACGTGTGGTGTTCTCATTATTTGGATATTTAACCTCCTGGGTAAATGATGCCGTGGGATTTTCGAAGTATTTGGAGGAAGTTAGGCGTCCAACTACAATGGAACCTTGACGCTAATTCTTTTCCGAGCCCTAATCTTTACTCTATCCCAAATCCTTACCTGAAACCCCGATCCTAATCCTAGCGGTAAACGCTACATTTTACCTTTACACTAAACTCTAACACTGTCCTTATCCTTAACTCTAATACTAACCCCTCAACCCAAACCTGATCCCTACACCTAACCTTCATTAGTTAGGAGCGGGGATACGTAGGTTCCTTCTGATCCCCATCCGTGCGCCTAGAGCCATACCCATGGGCCAAGTGTAGTTGGAAAGATGTCCTTACATGAGATTGTCTTCTTGCAGGGACTGGGCTGGGCGATTCGGTCGAGCCCAGCGAACCCGCAGTGTCTGGAGGAGAAGGAGACGCGGTGACACTCACATGCTCTTACAATACGGACTATTCTGGTGGCATCTATCTCTACTGGTACCGTCATTATCCGAACCGAGCCCCGCAGTACATTCTCTGGAGAGGAGCGAAGTCCTACAGCAAACTCAGTGATACCGCAGAGTTCGCCGAGAAGAGGTTTTCTTCTCAGACTGACGACAGCTCCACTGTTTTAACAATCAAACCCCTGGAGCTGGCAGACACAGCGGTGTACCTCTGCGCCCTGCAGCGCGCACAGTGACAGAGCCGCCTAGCAGAGCAGTACAAAAAAACCCTTTCCTTGTAGCAGCTGAGGTTATTGAAGCTGGAAGGAGAGTCCCTCAGAAGACTTGTTACGTTGTTAAAAGGACTCATTTCGGGGTGCTTGTGGGGATGTCAAGTTATTCCTTACATGCACACACCCCAATGTAAAATGCTCATTGAACAATTTACACTAAAAAGTACAAAACGCAGGAATTTAAATCAGAAACTCTGTTAGTCACCTTCCAGCAGCATATTCTGGGGGGTATTTTTAAAAATAAATTGTAAAAATACCAATTTGTTACATGTGATTAAAATTGTGATGCAAAATTGTAACATTTGTTGATAGATAGAGTGAGGTTATATTTACAGTTCCAAGTCTACAGGAGTCAAATCACAATTAAACCAGAAGACAACAAGCTTCTATTTGGGGGCGAAATGTTAGAAAACTCCTCATTACTAGATGCATAGATTCCAAGGCCAGAAGGAACCATTGTGATCATTTAGTCTGACCTCCTGTGTAACACGGGCCCAAAACAATTCCTAGAGCAGCTGTTTTAGAAAAACTTCCGGTTTGGGTTTTTAAATTGAATCCACCACAAACCCCTTCGTAAATTGTTCCAATGGTTAATTACACACACTGACAAAAATTAGCACCTTATTTCTGGTCCTAATTTGTGTAACTTCCACTTCCAACCATTGGCTCCTGTTATATCTTTTTTGCTAGGTTGTGGGGCCCATTAATAAATATTTGTTTGTAATAGACTATAATCAAGTCACCCCTTCACCATCTCTTTGTAAATACAGTCGCTTGAACTTCTTGAGTCTCTCACTATAAACATGTTTTCTAATCTTGTAATCATTCTCAGGTCTCATCTCTGAACCCTCTCCGATTTATCAACCTCCTTCTTGAATTCTGGACACCTGAACTGGACAAAGTGTTCCGGCAGCGGCCCCAATACTGCCAAATACAGCATTAAAATAACTTCTCTCTGCTCCTACTTGGCGCTGTCTCTCTCTTCTGGTACCTCCGTAGAGTAACCGTGGCCTGCAGTGCATTCTCCGGAGCCGAGCTGAAAGAGCCAGTGATGCTGCAGGTTTCGCCCAGCAGAGGTTTTCGTCCCAGGCTGATGACAGCTCCAAGGTGCTGAGGGTGGCACTGGCAGACCCAGCGGTGTATTACTGCGTTCCGCAGCGCTCAGAGTGACAGAGCCACATAGCAAAGCTCGGCAAAAAACCTTCCCTTCCTTGATGCCTCGGAAATTAGGCACACGGAGACTGGAAACAGCTGCCTTAGGAGAATTGTTACACTGCCAATAAATGCATATTTTAGGCAGTGGTTCTCAAACTATTGTACTGGCGACCCCTTTCACACAGCAAGCCTCCGAGTGAGACCCCCCTAATAAATTAAAAACACTTTTTAATACATTTAACACCATTGTAAAGGCAAAGTCGGGTTTGGGATGGAGGCTGACAGCTCACGACCGCCCCTGTAATAACCTCAAGACTCCCTTGAGGGGTCCCGACCCCCAGTTTGATAACCCCTGTTGGATGGTAACTGTACTGTTGTCAAGCTGGTGTTTCCTATCCCCTGCAAACCAAATCTTTATTCAAATATGTATAGTAATATATCAACCTTGGATCATAGAATGGGCGTGAGGTTATTTGTTAACATCTTGGGAATTTTTTTCTCTTCGTAGACTATCGTATTTTTCAAATAACGCGAAGTAAAACACCGATTTTTTTAAAAAAACTGAGTTAAAATAGCGTAGTTAAATTATTTAAATGAAGATAACCTATTTATGAGTGTGCGTGGGAGATTTAAATGACTAGTTGCAAGTCTGGGACAGTCACAACCT
Organism: Emys orbicularis; assembly: GCF_028017835.1. Taxonomy (NCBI): domain Eukaryota; kingdom Metazoa; phylum Chordata; order Testudines; family Emydidae; genus Emys; species Emys orbicularis. The sequence goes on along the minus strand of NC_088694.1, from coordinate 54,559,790 downwards.
ATAAAGCACCTTCTGTTTTGGTGCGATTAGTTAGAAATCTCGTATTGCTTTGTATGACATTTCGATAATGCATGTGATTAAAGCAACGCTGTCCAGGTAGATTTGGGGGAAATAACAAGGTAGCGCAACCTACTGGTAAAAAGTATAATACACATGTCGTTTTAATCTTTCCATGTTCTGTTTATTTTAGATTTTAACCGGGGAGGAAAAAGAGACTTTTAAAACATATTGCAAGAATTTTGTCTGGGAGTTTTTAAGGAGCCTTTGTGAATGAAACACCCAAATTTCATTAAAATCATCCTTTGAAAGTCCCAAACTTCATTCCTGGTAAAGCTATCTGGGTATCTATCTACTTATATTACCCCATCACAAAAACATCTGAGTGCTTCCAAATATGTATCCTCACAGTTCAGGTGTAATAGAGAAATATTAGGATCTCTGTTTTACATATAGGGAAACCTGGGCAGAGAGAGATTAACTGCCTTGACCAAGCTCTCAAAGGGGATCTGTGGTAGAGTAGGCAACTGAAACCAGCTCTCTTGAGTCTCAAATAAATGCCTCACCCACAACTCCGTCCTTTTCCCGGCAATCTCAGGAGGATGTCAGCTGCTCATCATTGGCACCGACTATTCTCGCACCAAACCCTAGAACATCTAATCAGTGGGCACCAAAAACAAAAAAACAAAAAAACAAAAAAAAAACAATAAAACAGTGCACAGACTGTACATCCCGGCGGGCAGGAAGTACTTGCAACCTGGGATTTAAATTATGGTATTAACAATGAAGATGCTGCCACCTGTTACTGCGCTGTTGCACAGTGGTAAATGCTGACTCTTTCTGTACAAATATGCACTCAGGAGCTCAGATTGTGAGCTCTTCCGGTCTAGGAGCACCTTTTCCCTCTGTGTTTGTACAGCACCTAACACTATGGGGTCCTGGCTCATCACTGTGACTTACTGGTGCTGCCATCACTACCAGCACCGTAATAATAATAATAATAATTACTAATAATTAATAATTAATAATAAAGTCTGAAAAGAGAAGTGTGAAGCAACCCAGACTAAACAGGGCTCTCAATAGATGATGTTTTATGGCTGAAATGTTCAAATCAGGTAGTGTGTGAAAGCCTCCCAAACTTTAATGTATGCATCCTGACAGCACCTTGTGAGAGAGGAAAGTGCCGTTATCCACATTACCGCTGGGGCACTGTGGCACAGAAAGTCTTTTCAAAAGCATCTCAGTGATTTAGGAGGGTAAGTCCCATTGCAAATTACAAGCAAGGCACCATTTTTAACAGAGTGGGTGATTCACCCTTGGAACCAGCTCCCAAGGGAAGTGGTGGAAGATACGGGTTAGCCAAACACAGATTACTCAAGAAAGGGGCAACAGCATGAAATTTTATGGTCTCTGAAATGTAGGGGATCAGACTAGAATCCTACATGATCTATTGGTCCCTTTTGGCTGTAAAATAAATTTTAGAAAGTGGTTTAGGAAACCAGAAAACGATTTACCTAAGGTACTTAGGTACTTATCTTCCCCCCATTACCAGGACCATCACAATATTGTATCCCCCCAAAACTCCTGTGAGATAGGGAAGTCCCATTTTACAGATGGGGAAACAAAGAAGAGAAGGGCTAAAGTACTCTCCCAGGATCACAAAGGGAGTCTATGGCAAGTCTGGAAACTGAAGCTGAGTTCCCCAAGTCCCTCCCTGGCCTGTACCTTAGCCATAAAGACCATTCTTTGTTAGTTCCAAGGAGAATAAGATTGCACCCTTTTCTGGAAACAGTTGTAAGATTAAACAAGAATTGCTGGTTTGTTGCCTGATATTGAAAGTTTGCTTAAGTCCACTAACCATTAGAGGGTAACGCTACGGTTTAATTAGAACCTAAATGTAGGTTATTAGATTTAAAGGCCAGAAGACCACTTGATCATGATCCCCTGTATAACATATCTCACAGAATTTCATCGTGTTTCTCCTGTATTGAGCCCAATAATTTGTGCTTGACTAAAGCATATCTTCCTTAAGTATCACTGCTGTGTCATCCTACCAGTTGGAGGCGGAGACCACTAATAACAATTATCATTGGTGTGTCTCAGAGATTGCATTATTATAGCGCCTAGCAGCCAAATTTGAAAATGTATTTAGATGCCTAAATCCCATTGATTTCAACGCTACATTCAGACCTTTAAAATCTGACCCTTAGTCCCCCTGTGCCTCAATTCCTCACCTGTAAAATGGGGATAGACGTCCTTCCTTAGACTATTTAGACAGTAAACTTTGCAGGACCGAAAATGTTTTTTTTTTCCCAGTGTGTCTGTGCAGCACCCTGCACAAGGAGGTCTTTATGTGGTACTGCTATATAGAGAAAGGTAATAATGATATAATGATAATAAATGTAAAGACCGAACACCCGCACGCCTTCAGCGAGCAAGCCGTTCTCCATCTGTTGAGGATGAAAGTTTGAGACCTTTGATGAGCAACATCTTGTGATATCTTCAAAAAAAACGCCCTTCTTAATCCCCTATTTCCTTTACTGCCGCACCAACGAAACTGCCATGCAATCTTTGCAGATAAGGCAGAAGTGGTGAGGGTTGAACGCACTCGGAGGCTCGTTCTGTCGTAAGAGGCGGTGTTATCTCTCTGCCGTCAGCGACAGCAGCAAGCTTCGATCTACAAACAGAACAAAATACCCTGCAGAGTGCCATGAATCGGCGCAGCTGTCTCTTCTTGTCCCTGTTGTGTGAGTAACGCCGCTTATTGTCTATTTTAAATGTATTATTGTTATAGTGACACCCACTGCCTTCAGCTGAAATCAGTTGTGTTGAGCTCTGTATAGATACATAGTGAGAGTCAATCCCTTCCCTAAGCAGACAAAGTCTAAGGAAAAAAGAAGTTTTATTACCCCTATTTTACATTGAAACCCAGAGAGAATACAACTGAGTTACAACGATGCCTAAGGTATTTAGAGGCCAAATCTCCGCTACTCTTAATGGGAACGGAGTGTCCAAATCTTTTAGGTGTTGCTGTTCCCAGATGAGTTGCTGAAAGTCACCCAGAGAGTTGGTAGCAGGGCTTGAAGTTAAATCCAGTGTCCTGAGCCCCACTTCAGTGCCTTCCATACTAGCCCACCTTCCTCTGTAATCACCATTGCAACCTAACCAACTGAGTCCAGTCCATGTTCCTGTTGTGCTGTGCATCGATAGCCCACATTTGTTGTTTAGTGTTTTATTTAACTCTCTCTCATTCCCTCCCCCGAGGTGGTATCTGCCTGTCTGAAGTAACCCAGTCCCCCGACCAGAGCGGTGCTGAGTTGGCTGATGCAAAGTTTCAATGCACGCATGACATTCCTGATGGCAATTACGATTCCATTTACTGGTATTACAGGAAGGCCAGCACTGAACTGACTTACATCACTCACAGCTACAGTGAGGAGAGAAATTCAGGACGCTTCGGAGTCTCTGTTGACCGTGCCAACAGCTCCAGCATTTTAACCATCAGGGCTTTACAGCCGGGAGATGGTGCTGTGTATTATTGTGCCTTGCAGCGCACAATGGTTCACCTGCTGCAACACCCTGAACAATAACTTGCCACTGAAGGAGAGCTTGATCCAAAGACCATTGAAGACAAGGGAAAGACTCCTGTTGAATTCAGTGGGGAAGCTCAGGTGATTAAAGACAACCGTGGGCATAAATTCGCGCAGAAAGAGAATTCTAGTGCCTAGCAATGTCTGGGGTTAGAGAGATGGACTGAATTCCTCAGGGAAGGTTGGTCAAAAGTTAGAAAATAAATAGACAAGGCGGGTGAGGCAATATCTTTTATTTGACCAACTTCTGTTGGTGAGAGAGAGCAGCTTTCACAGAGCTCTATGGAGAAGAAGTTCGGTCAATAAAAGATATTACCTCTCCCACCTTTTCTCTTTCTTACCCGGGACCAAAACAGCTACCACAACACTGCAAACAAAATAGAAACACAGATTATGACAAGACACTGACCAAACGCAAATGAGTCTTTTAAAGACAAGACATGCAGGTTATGAATGAGATTTGTTAACCCATATATGAAAAGTTCATGTACGTTAATAATGATAAAATCAAGTGGTTAATTAAAAGAATTCCTTGTCAAATTCTGGAAACCCATGTTCAAGAAAGATTAATTCAAAGTGGAAGGGGTGCAGAGGAGGACTACTCGGATGTTCAGGGAAATGGAGAACTGATTTTAGGAGAGGCGATTGATTATTTAGCCTAGCAAAACAAAGGCTGACAGGGGGTGGGCAGGGATGGTGTCCCTAGCCTCTGTTTGCCACAAGCTGGAAATGGGCGACAGGGGATGGATCACTTGGTGATTACCTGTTCTGTTCATTCCCTCTGGGGCAGCTGGCATTGGCCACTGTCGGAAGACAGGAACT